>NC_058082.1:519436956-520066310 GCF_014858855.1 Bufo gargarizans | reverse complement strand
GGAGCTTTTTTAAAGTATTGCAATCCTCTGCAGCAGTTTCACAATACACTGAAGTACTCACTATGAAACTCCCATAGCAGGCAGGCTGGCCGGCAGCGTAACGTCACTCATTTCGTCACACGCCTGCTCCGCCTGCTTCATTAATAAATTGGGAGAAGTATGCGCTTGACAAAGTGAATGACCAGCCAGCCGGCCTGCTACAGTAGTTTCCTAGTGAGTACTACAGTGGATTGCGATACTGCTGTAGAGGATTGCAATACTTTAACAAAGCTTCCATGCCTACACTTTACATATGAATACTGTTGTGAGCGAGGCCCGGTGTAATAGAGTACAATGACTGCACCGGGCCCCGCCGCGATTCCAAGACCAGTTGCCGGCTCCAGCCCCTCCTCCCTACCCACTGATACATCGCGGCAGGCTATGTATCAGTGTTAGCAAAGTAAAAATTTTGGGTGTGGGGGAAATGCGTCTTATGGGACGAAAATAATATATATATATACATACAGTTGCAAGAAAAAGTATGTGAACCCTTTGAAATTATGTGGATTTCTGCACAAATTGGTCATAAAATGTGATCTGATCTTCATCTAAGTCACAACAATAGACAATCACAGTCTGCTTAAACTAATAACACACAAAGAATTGATAGTTACCATGTTTTTATTGAACACACCATGTAAACATTCACAGTGCAGGTGGAAAAAGTATGTGAACCCCTAGACTAATGACATCTCCAAGAGCTAATTGGAGTGAGGTGTCAGCCAACTGGAGTCCAGTCAATGAGATGAGATTGGCGGTGTTGGTTACAGCTGCCCTGCCCTATAAAAAAAAACACACACACCAGTTCTGGGTTTGTGTTTTACAAGAAGCATTGCCTGATGTGAATGATGCCTTGCACAAAAGTGCTCTCAGAAGACCTACGATTAAGAATTATTGACTTGCATAAAGCTGGAAAGGGTTAAAAAAGTATCTCCAAAAGCCTTGCTGTTCATCAGTCCATGGTAAGACAAGTTGTCTAAAAAGAAAAAGTTCAGGACTGCTGCTACTCTCCCTAGGAGTGGCCGTCCTGTAAAGATGACTGCAAGAGCACAGCGCAGACTGCTCAATGAGGTGAAGAAGAATCCTGGAGTGTCAGCCAAAGACTTACAAAAGTCTCTGGCATATGCTAACATCCCTGTTAGCAAATCTACAATACGTAAAACACTAAACAAGAATGGATTTCATGGGAGGATATCACAGAGGAAGCCACTGCTGTCCCAAAAAAACATTGCTGCATGTTTACAGTTTGCACAAGAGTACCTGGATGTTCCACAGCAGTACTGGCAAAATATTCTGTGGACAGATAAAACAAAAGTTTAGTTGTTTGGAAGAAACACACAACACTATGTGTGGACAAAAAGAGGCACAGCACACCAACATCAAAACCTCATCCCAACTGTGAAGTATGGTGGTGGGGGCATCATGGTTTGGGGCTGCATTGCTCCGTCAGGGCCTGGACAGATTGCTATCATCGAAGGAAAAAATTATTCCCAAGTTTATCAAGACATTTTGCAGGAGAACTTAAGGCCATCTGTCCACCAGCTGAAGCTCAACAGAAGAATGGTGTTGCAACAGGACAACGACCCAAAGCATAGAAGTAAATCAACAACAGAATGGCTTAAACAGAAGAAAATACGCCTTCTGGAGTGGCCCAGTCAGAGTCCTGACCTCAACCCGATTGAGATGCTGTGGCATGACCTCAAGAAAGCGATTTCACACCAGACATCCCAAGATATTGCTGACTGAAACAGTTCTGTAAGAGGAATGGTCAAGAATTACTCCTGACCGTTGTGCACGTCTGATCTGCAGCTACAGGAAACGTTTGGTTGAAGTTACTTGCTGCCAAAGGGAGTTTCAACCATTTATTAAATACAAGGGTTCACATACTTTTCCACCTGCACTGTGAATGTTTACATGGTGTGTTCAATAAAAACATGGTAACATTTAATCTTTGTGTGTTATTAGTTTAAGCTGTCATTGTCTATTGTTGTGACTTAGATGAAGATCAGATCCCCATTTTATGACCAGATTGTGCCGAAAATGTATATAATTCCAAAGGGTTCACATACTTTTTGTTGAAACTGTATATATATATATATATATATATATATATACAGACGTGGACAAAATTGTTGGTACCCTTTGGTCAATGAAAGAAAAAGTCACAATGGTCACAGAAATAACTTTAATCTGACAAAAGTAATAATAAATTAAAATTCTATAAATGTTAACCAATGAAAGTCAGACATTGTTTTTCAACCATGCTTCAACAGAATTATGTAAAAAAATAAACTCATGAAACAGGCATGGACAAAAATGATGGTACCCCTAGAAAACACAGAACATAATGTGACCAAAGGGACATGTTAATTCAAGGTGTGTCCACTAATTAGCATCACAGGTGTCTACAACCTTGTAATCAGCCATTGGGCCTATATATATGGCTCCAGGTAATCACTGTGTTGTTTGGTGATATGGTGTGTACCACACTCGACATGGACCAGAGGAAGCAAAGGAAAGAGCTGTCTCAAGAGATCAGAAAGAAAATTATAGACAAGCATGTTAAAGGTAAAGGCTATAAGACCATCTCCAAGCAACTAGATGTTCCTGTGAGTACAGTTGCACATATTATTCATAAGTTTAAGATCCATGGGACTGTAGCCAACCTCCCTGGACGTGGCCGCAGGAGGAAAATTGATGACAAATCTAAGAGACGGATAATCCGAATGGTAACAAAAGAGCCTAGAAAGACTTCTAAAGAGATTCAAGGTGAACTTCATGCTCAAGGAACATCAGTGTCAGATCGCACCATCCGTCGTTGTTTGAGCCAAAGTGGACTACATGGGAGACGACCAAGGAGGACACCATTGTTGAAAACGAATCATAAAAAAGCAAGACTGGAATATGCCAAACTACATGTTGACAAGCCACAAAGCTTCTGGGAGAATGTCCTGTGGACAGATGAGACAAAAATCGAAGTTTTTGCCAAGGCACATCAGCTGTATGTTCACAGACGAAAAAATGAAGCATATCAAGAAAAGAACACTGTCCCTACTGTGAAACATGGAGGAGGCTCTGTTATGTTCTGGGGCTGCTTTGCTGCGTCTGGCACAGGGTGTCTTGAATCTGTGCAGGGTACAATGAAATCTCAAGACTATCAAGGAATTCTAGAGAGAAATGTACTAGCCAGTGTCAGAAAGCTTGGTCTCAGTCGCAGGTCATGGGTCTTGCAACAGGACAATGACCCAAAACACACCGCTAAAAACACCCAAGAATGGCTAAGAGGAAAAAATTGGACTATTCTAAAGTGGCCTTCTATGAGCCCTGACCTCAATCCTATTGAGCATCTTTGGAAGGAGCTGAAACATGCAGTCTGGAAAAGGCACCCTTCAAACCGGACACAACTGGAGCAGTTTGCTCATGAGGAGTGGGCCAAAATACCTGCTGAGAGGTGCAGATGTCTCATTGACAGTTACAGGAAGCGTTTGATTGCAGTGATTGCCTCAAAAGGTTGCGCAACAAAATATTAAGTTAGGGGTACCATCATTTTTGTCCATGCCTGTTTCATGAGTTTATTTTTTTACATAATTCTGTTGAAGCATGGTTGAAAAACAATGTCTGACTTTCATTGGTTAACATTTATAGAATTTTAATTTATTATTACTTTTGTCAGATTAAAGTTATTTCTGTGACCATTGTGACTTTTTCTTTCATTGACCAAAGGGTACCAACAATTTTGTCCACGTCTGTATATATATACAGTACAGACCAAAAGTTTGGACGCACCTTCTCATTCAAAGAGTTTTCTTTATTTTCATGACTATGAAAATTGTAGATTCACACTGAAGGCATCGGAACTATGAATTAACACATGTGGAATTATATACATAACAAAAAGTGTGAAGCAACTGAAAAATATGTCATATTCTAGGTTCTTCAAAGTAGCCACCTTTTGCTTTGATTACTGCTTTGCACACTCTTGGCATTCTCTTGATGAACTTCAAGAGGTAGTCACCTGAATGGTTTTCACTTCACAGGTGTGCCCTGTCATGTTTAATAAGTGGGATTTCTTGCCTTATAAATGGGGTTGGGACCATCAGTTGCATTGTGAAGAAGTCAAGTGGATACACAGCTGATAGTCCTACTGAATAGACTGTTAGAATTTGTATTATGGAAAGGAAAAAGAAGCTAATTAAAGAAAAACGAGTGGCCATCATTACTTTAAGAAATGAAGATCAGTCAGTCCGAAAAATTGGGAAAACTTTGAAAGTGTCCTCTATGCAGTCACAAAAACCATCAAGCGCTACAAAAAAACTGGCTCACATGCCGACCGCCCCAGGAAAGGAAGACCAAGAGTCACCTTTGCTGTGGAGGATAAGTTCATCCGAGTCACCAGCCTCAGAAATCGCAGGTTAACAGCAGCTCAGATTAGAGACCAGGTCAATGCCACACAGAGTTCTAGCAATAGACACATCTCTAGAACAACTGCTAAGAGGAGACTGTGCGAATCAGGCCTTCATGGTAGAATATCCGCTAGGAATCCACTGCTAAGGACAGTTAACAAGCAGAAGAGACTTATTTGGGCTAAAGAACACAAGGAATGGACATTAGACCAGTGGAAATCTGTGCTTTGGTCTGATGAGTCAAAATTTGAGATCTTTGGTTCCAACCACCGTGTCTTTGTGCGACGCAGAAAAGGTGAACGGATGGACTCTACATGCCTGGTTCCCACCGTGAAGCATGGAGGAGGAGGTGTGATGGTGTGGGGGTGCTTTGCTGGTGACACTGTTCGGGATTTATTCAAAATTGAAGACATACTGAACCAGCATGGCCACCACAGCATCTTGCAGCGGCATGCTATTCCATATTTTTCAACAGGACAATGACCCCAACACACACCTCCAGGCTGTGTAAGGGCTATTTGACCATGAAGGAGAGTGATGGGGTGCTGCGCCAGATGACCTGGCCTCCACAGTCACCAGACCTGAACCCAATCGAGATGGTTTGGGGTGAGCTGGACCGCAGAGTGAAGGCAAAAGGGCCAACAAGTGCTAGGCATCTCTGGGAACTCCTTCAAGACTGTTGGAAGACCATTTCAGGTGACTACCTCTTGAAGCTCATCAAGAGAATGCCAAGAGTGTGCAAAGCAGTAATCAAAGCAAAAGGTGGCTACTTAGAATATGACATATTTTCAGTTGTTTCACACTTTTTTGTTATGTATATAATTCCACATGTGTTAATTCATAGTTTTGATGCCTTCAGTGTGAATCTACAATTTTCATAGTCAGGAAAATAAAGAAAACTCTTTGAATGAGAAGGTGTGTCCAAACTTTTGGTCTGTATATATATATATATATATATATGTTATAATTGCCGTTCAGCGGTGAGGTTACATTGTACTACAGCCATTTACGGGGTGTAATAATAGGAAAGATACATACGTCCTATTAGCCATTCTGCTTTGATTTTACATTGTTAAACTTTTTGGGGGGTGTGTATTAATAGGAAAAAATATATATACTGTATTTTCTTGCCCTATAAGACACACCTGCACATAAGACTCACCTCGGTGTTTGAAGAGGAAAATAAGAAAAAAAATATTTTGATCCAAAAGGTGTGCCTTTGGTGGGTTTTGAACTAATGGTGGTCTGTGGATGACACTATTATGGAGGAACTGTGGATGACACTGTTATGGGGGGATCTGTGGATGACGCACTGTTATGGGGTATCTGTGGCAAAGTAACAGTGTTAGCAAAGTAAAAATGTCAGCATTCGCCCCATAAGACGCAGGGGCGAAATATATATATATATATATATATATATATATATATATATGTCATAATTGCCGTTCAGCTGTGAAGTTACATTGCACTACAGGGGTGTATTAAAAGGAAAGATACATGCATCCCATTAGCCATTCTGCGGTGAATTGTGATTGTCGTATTTCTTTTTTGGGGATGTATTAATATGAAAAAGAATACATCTTAATTACCATTCTGCGGTGAAGTTACATTGTACTACAGCCAGTATTGAAGGGAAAAAAAACCTACGTCTTATTATCCGTTCTGCAGTAAATTGTGATTGCTATGTTTTTTTTCGGGGGGGGGGGGGTTTATTAATCTGAAAAAATATATGTCTTAATTGCCGTTCAGTGAAGTTACATTATACTACAGCCATTTACGAGGTCTATTAAAAGGAAATATACGTATGTCCCATTAGAGGTTCTGCGCTGAATTGTGATTGCTATATTTCTTTTTTTGGGGTGTATTAATAGGAAAAATAATAAATGTCTTAATTGCCGTTCAGTGAAGTTACATTATTCTACAGCCATTTACTAGGTCTATTAAAAGGAAATATACGTATGTCCCATTAGAGGTTCTGCGCTGAATTGTGATTGCTACATTTCTTTATTTTTTTTATTAATAGGAAAAATAATACGTCTTAATTGCCGTTCTGCAGTGAAGTTACATTGTTCTACAGCCATTTATGGGGTGTATTAAAAGGAAATAAACCTACTTAGGGCTCTTTCACATCTGCGTTATTGTCTTCCGGCATAGAGTTCCGTCGTCGGGGCTCTATGCCGGAAGAATACTGATCAGGATTATCCTAATGCATTCTGAATGGACAGTCCATCCTTCAGGATGCATTAGGATGTCTTCCGTTTCGGAACGGAACGTTTTTTGGCCGCAGCAAATAGCGCAGCATGCTGCGCTTTTTGCTCCGGCCAAAAATCCAGAACACTTGCCGCAAGGCCGGATCCGGAATGAATGCCCATTGAAAGGCATTGATCCGGATCCGGTCTTAAGCTAAACGTCGTTTCGGCGCATTGCCGGATGCGACGTTTAGCTTTTTCTCAATGGTTACCATGGCTGCCGGGACGCTAAAGTCCTGGCAGCCATGGTAAACTGTAGTGGGGAGCGGGGAGCAGCATACTTACCATCCGTGCGGCTCCCGGGGCGCTCCAGAGTGACGTCAGGGCGCCCCAGGCGCATGGATGACGTGATCGCATGGATCACATGATCCATGCGCATGGGGCGCTCTGACGTCATTCTGGAGCGCCCCGGGAGCCGCACGGATGGTAAGTATGCTGCTCCCCGCTCCCCACTACTACTATGGCAACCAGGACTTTAATAGCGTCCTGGCTGCCATAGTAACACTGAAAGCATTTTGAAGACGAATCCGTCTTCAAATGCTTTCAGTACACTTGCGTTTTTCCGGATCCGGCGTGTAATTCCGGCAAGTGGAGTACACGCCGGATCCGGACAACGCAAGTGTGAAAGAGGCCTTAATATTATCCGTTTGGTGCTGAATTGTGATTGTTATTTTTTTGGGGGCTGGGAGTTTATTAATCTGAAAAAATACATGTCTTAATTGCTGTTCAGCTGTGAAGTTACATTGTACTACAGCCATTTACGAGGCCTTTTAAAAGGAAATATACGTACGTCCCATTAGAGGTTCTGTGGTGAATTGTGATTGTTATATTTCTTTTTTTGGGGTGTATTAACAAGAAAAAGAATACTGTATGTCTTAATTGCCATTACAGTTACATTATACTAGAGCCATTTACGGGGTGTATTAATAGGAAATATACGTACTTCCTATTAGCCATTCTGCGTTGAATTTTGATTGTTATACTTTTTGGGGGGTGTATTAATAGGAAAAAGAATACGCCTTAATTGTCGTTCTGCGGGGAAGTTACATTGTACGACATCCTTTTTTGGTGTGTATTATTTTAATGTCATTCTTTTATTATACAG
This sequence comes from Bufo gargarizans, assembly GCF_014858855.1. Classification (NCBI taxonomy): domain Eukaryota; kingdom Metazoa; phylum Chordata; class Amphibia; order Anura; family Bufonidae; genus Bufo; species Bufo gargarizans. The sequence continues at coordinate 520,058,514 of NC_058082.1, read as the reverse complement.
TATGTCAGACAGACATGTGTCAGGCCCTTCAAAGGGAACGGACAGTGGCCAAAATGTTTCTGTCGCAGGCAGAAGTAGCAGCAGATAAAGAGGGAGGTGGCAGCAGGAGTCGCAGCAAGAGGCCTGAGCTCCCAGTGTCATCTAGCGGTTGTGTCTTGACCAAAAACCCAGCAGTTCTTGAATGGTTGACTTGCTCTTCGACTTTGTCGCAAGTGACATCAGACACCCCCAGCCAAGAGTTGGTGGGTTACTCTGACTCGATGCTTAATTGGCATGGCCCGGAAGCAGGCCATGTTCCCCCAACTGTCCTCAACCTGCCCCTGTAATTTTCTATTCCCCCAGCGCGAGAAGTATTACATGCCGTAGGCTCGGCTCCACTTTTTAGTGAGGACGAGCTCCTACAGGAAAGTCAGCAGCTACTGCCCAGCCAAGATGTAGAGGAGACATCCGCCGCTTCCTCCGGTAGGCAGGCAAGTAGTGATGATGAAAGTCGCATGGGAGCAGGTCTTACGAGCGGTCAGGCTCCTGGCCAGCAACTTGGCCAGGTGACGCCGCTTCCGCCTCCAAGTTCTCGTTGGTTCTGGGACAATGTCTGCCTCTGCCTCCTCATCCTCTACTGTGTCCTCAGCCTCCACTGCAGGGACAGTTCACAGTGCTCCTCCATCATACCACATGTGCAGGTCACGGCGGTGTCACGCTGTTCTGCACCTAGTTTGCCTGGGCAGAGTCACACAGGGGAGGAACTGCTCCTCATCCTTGATTAAGAAACCATACCCTGCTTCCTCGACAACTAAAAATTGGAACCATGGTCACCGACAACAGGAAGAACATGGTGTTGCATCAAGGAGGGCTGAGCCATGCGCCTTGTATGGCGCATGTGTTTAATCTGGTGGTAAAGTGGTTCCTGAAGTCTGCACCATCATCTGCAAGACATCCCGAAAATGGCCAGTAAACTTTGCATGCACTTCAGCCACTCGTACACCGCAAGCACACCCTCCTTGAGCTGCAGCGGAAGAATGGTGTCTCCCAACATAGGCTGATATGCAATGTTTCCAACCGTTGGAATTCCACCCTCCATATGTTGGACCAATTATATGAACAAAGAAAGGCCATAAACGATTTCTTGATGATACAGGTGGACAGAGGTACTTCCCTGCATAACTTCGATGATAGTTAGTGGCAGCTCATGCGTGACACCAGCCGTTTGCTCGGGGCCTTTGAGGAGGCCACTTTATTTGTCAGTCGCCACGACTGGATGAACAACATCATTCCACTGATTGATGTCCTGGAGCACACGTTGCTAAATATGGCTGGCCACGGAACAGGAGACGTGTCAATTACATCTCATGGCCACATGAGCCCTGTGGGGGCTTAACTAGAGGAGGAGAAGGAGGACATTTGAGTACAAGCAATGCATAGAGAAATGGCTGGTTTTTCTACACAGGTAAAAGGAGAGGAGAAGCAGGAGCAGCCGGAGGAGCTACAGGGCCCCCCTGAGGAAGGCACGCCGAAACGCGCGTTGGGGTAGCACCACCCTGGGTCTCTTTGCACACGTTTTGTCTTAGGTGAGCTCCGGTCTCCTGCTGCCCCCCTCTGGCCATATGATCTTGTTGTTTATTCACACTTGGTCTACTTTATGCAACATACTTTCATCTTTACCTATGCTTGCATATTTGTTATGCCATTGGGGGTATATGCGTTGACCACTGTTGTCACCTAGGCACTCACTGGTTTCATTATTTATTATTGCATGGGTTGGGCACTGCACCCAGCATTATTTATTTTTTCCCATGTTATATTCTATTTACTTTTGTATTCTTCCATTCGTGTGCTTTCCTTCCCGGGGTGGCGCTCTTTTTTGTTCTCCGCTCTTATCATTTTGTCTAACGGCATCTTATGTATTAGTTTTTTTCTACTGTTGCCATTTTATCATGCTTTAATAAAATGTATATATATTTTTGGTACTATGAGCTCTACTCCTCTTTGTTTCTGCTATTCCACTCGGGAGCTCTTGCCGAGTTACACTTTTGCTGTGTCCCCTGGGGTCGCATTAGGTGGGCACTGTTCCTCACCTGTCCTGGGGACACCCTGGGTCATTTTGTTTGTTTTTCTGAGGGCAATGAGGAAGACGAAGCAGAGGACCCAGACACACCGTGGCAGTATGCAGTAGAGATGGAGGCAGGGACTACCTCCGAGTCACTTGGGCAAATGGCCCGATGCATGCTTACTTGCTTGCGTAGTGACAGCCGAATTGTCACCATTCGGCAGAGGGATGACTACTGGCTCTCCATCATGTGAGACCCCTGCTACCGGTCCAAAATGGGGGCTTTTTTTACATCCACTGAAAGGGAGGACAAAGTGAACTACTATCGAGACATACTATGTAGCCAGTTGGCTGCTGCTTTTGTGCGACATCACACATCCTCACGCAGGTCTGACGGGGGGCCCTCTGTGCTCACGTTCCACTGCCATGGCTGCTGGGGGAGGGGAGGCAGGAGCAGTACCAGCTCCATCAGCAGCAAATTAAGTCTGGAGTTGATGATGAGCAGTTTTCTTCACCTGCCTACTGAAGAAACTACTCACCAGCAGCAGCAGACATAGAGCAGGACCTGAACCAGCAAGTTGTGGCATACTTGGAGTGCACCTTGACACCCAATATCAAAGATCTGCTGGACTACTGGGCAGCCAAACTCGATTTGTGGCCGCAACTGGCTGAGTTTGCCCTGGACAAGCTTTCCTGCCCAGCCAGCAGTGTGGCATCAGAGCAGGTGTTTAGTGCAGTGAAGGTCATCGTTACCCCAAGGAGAATTTGCCAGTCCATCCAAAATGTGGAGAAACTGACCTTTGTGAAGATGAGTCAGGCATGGATCAGCCAGGAGTTTCAAACACCAGTTCCTGATGCATAAGGCTAGATCATCCATCATGCGACACCTACACTTTGTCAAAAGAGACCTGTTTCTTCTGTCTACCTGCTTGAGCTGCTATTCTGATGCTGGCACCCGCCTGATGCCACACCTGGTGCTAGGTACTCCTACTGCCATCTTTAGCTGGTATATGTGTTACCCCCCACCCCCCACTCTGTCACTGGGCCATTCTGTGGTCCCCTCATGCTGCTGTCACCTCACCAGTATGTCACTGGGCCACTCTGTGGTCTCCTCATGCTGCTGCCACATCACCACTCTGGGGTCTCCTCATGCTGCTGCCACCTGAACACTATGTCAATGGGCCACTCTGTGGTCTGCTCATGCTGCTGCCACATTACCACTCTGTGGTATCCACATGCTGCTGCCACCTCACCACTATGTTCTGTAGACATCTATGTTGAATCAGCTGACAATGGTGTGAAAGGAATGTGCTCCTTCACGCTATAGTAGGATCTTGGGCCTTTACACGGTTCTTTATACCTGGTGCTAACATTGACCTATAAGGCTGAGTTCACACTTGAGATATTTGGTCAGTTTTGGCCCCGTGACTGCCCAAATAAGTCATACTGACTCACAGTATCGTTTCACTACCAGTTCCTATGCGTGTTACTGCAAGGCACACTGTTCTACACCACTATACAGGCTCTCTGCAGCCAGGAAATAGCTGTTTTTTAACGCGATTCACTAAGAATAAATTCGAATCAAATCAAATCTTTTGGGAAAATTCGGCAAACTGAGCAAATAGAATTTTTGAGAAATTTGCTCATCTCTAATTACGGCGATACCACATGTGTATGGTTCTTGCAATTTCATACAGAAAAAAACTTTGAAAAAAATATATATTTTTCTTTTCATCGCCATATTCTAACCCCTATAACTTTTTTATAGTTATGTGTATGGAGCTGTGTGAAGGCCCATTTTTGCAGGAAGATATGTACTGTTCATTGATTTTAGAGTGTTCATGATTTTTTGATAACTTTTTTGTGGTAGTTGAAGCGACCAAAAAACGGCAAATCGGCCGTTTGCCATATAGGATAAATATTTTTATATTTTAATAGGACGGGCGTTTTTGTATTAGATTTTTTTCTCTCATAGAACTGAATGCATTAGTATTGGTGTCTATGAGAATTACACTATGTTCCAATTGAGCCCTGACACAGGCTAAGTAGGAACCTATCTGCAGCAGCCTCGGATCATGCCAGAAGACAAAGTCTGCTGCACGCTGTATCGGGTTTTCCCAATCCCCGCTGGGAACACGCGCACCAGTTTTTTTTTTTAGCTCCTGAATGCCATGGTCACATTAGACCACTGCTTTTGAGGGGTTAAATGTGTGCTATCGACATTATTGTCATTTGCATACATTAGTCCTGGGTGTTTGCTGTTTAAAACAGCAGGCACCCGGCAGCTATGTCCCCTGCAGTGCTTATAAGTGCCATCTTTAAAGATCTGCCCAGCTCCATACATGTACCATACAGCGACCTCCCTTTGAAACTGTTTCCATAGACACATAACTTTGATTCAATTGATTAAACTATTGTTTTTCTTTTGATGATCCGAGGCTCCATACCCGACTTGTAATACTTTTTTTTTTATATTCAAATGTAATTTGTTGCAATGAGGATGTCACCATTTCTCGTGTTGCACCCAAGCTCCGCTCCTTTCTGTGGCCAGCCCCTTACTGGCTGCTTTACCACTGCCTGGCACTGACAATCAAAGCAGCAAGAGAGCGGCTGGTCACAGAAATGGGTGGAGCTTGGGCGCAACAAGATGCCCTCATTGCACCAAACACATTGCATATTAACCAATTTCCTACCGCACATAGACTATAAATGGGTGCTGGCATTTATCTCTGAATGGACATTTTAGAACGTTCTTTCAGAGATCGCAGCTGCACACTAATCGTGCATCTGCTGTGCTAGGGGCCTGCTGCGAGTGTGCCCCATAGAGAAGACAGGGACTGTTTTTCCGTGTCATTGACTTCTGGATGGCTGCATACACAGCGCTGAAGGAGCGCTGTGTATTCATCTAAGGAAGTGATATGCCATTTCCTGTTTTGGCTCGACAGTCATGTGACTACTGTTGTATCAGTCCCAGTTACAGGAGAAATCAACAGTATAAAAAAATGTGATGTTAAATGTCCCCCAGAGGTCTTATATGACCTTATGGGGGACATCAAGTGCAAAACAAATAATACAAATAAAAAAGTGTTTTATAAAAATAAACGTTTCACATGTAAAAAAGTACCCTTTTCCCCAATTCCCCCAAAATTGTAAAAAAATAGAAAGAAAAAAAAATACAAATTTGGCATCGCCGCATCTATAATGACCACCTCTATAAAAAATATCACATGATCTATCCCATTAGGTCTACTGTGTAAAAATAAAAATAAAAACTATGCCAAAAATTTGTATGTACCCCAAAATGGTACCAATAAAAATGTCACCTCATCCCACAAAAATAAAGACCATAGCCAGAAAAATAAAAAAATTATATTGCTCTAAGAAAATGGCAACACAACATGATTTTTTTTTCTAAGAATAATCTTATTGAGTAAAACTAACATAAAATAGACATATAGACATATTTGGTATTGCCGCATCTGTAACGACCGGCTCTATAAAAATATCACATGATCTACTCCATCAGGTAAATGCCACAAATTTACTAGTAACATGACGTACAATGTGTCATGAAAAACAATCTCGGAATGGCTTGAATAAGTAAAAGCATTTCAAAGCTATTACCACTTAGAGCGACACATGTCAGTTTGGTCAGGAAGGTGGTAAATTGCCTGGTCTGGAAGTGTTTAAGAGATAGTATCATAACTTTGGACCAGAACCTCAAATCAACAAAAAAATAAACACTGTTTTAATGAGGTGAACTACAGCTATGTCTCTATGCAAATAGTTTGAAGGTGACATATTCCCTTTGAAGGACAGACAAAGCCATACACTAGTGTGAACAGTGTACCAAAAAGAGACAAACTTTCATATCTTTGACTCATTGCTTGCTGGTGTAATACTTTGAATAGTACACAGAAAAGACAGAGCACTAGTTCCATTAACTAATAACTTACTAGTGTCTATTACCTGCAACACAACTTTTTTAGTTATAATGAAAAAAAAAAACTATGGGGGTCATTCATTATACTGAAATACGCCTATGTTAGGCATATTTCAGGTCAGATGGCGGTGTAATGGTTAGTTGCGTCGCTACCTGCAACTTCTCCCTGCTCATGCCAGTTCTACAATTGTGGGCGTGGCGTGAGCTGGGAAGGCCCATTCATAATTTTCTGTGTGGCCGTTCCTTGCATTGGCGACCACAATTTGCGGGCAACATCTGTGCTGTGGCCGGGACGGATCGAGACCTATTCAACTTGAACGGGTCGTGATCCGTCCGCACCATAAAAAAATAGAATGGGTCTTCATGACCCATAGAATAGAATTTTATTTTTTATTTTTTTTAACTTTCAAGTTTTATTGATTTTTCAGCCTAAGAAAATCAGAAAGTAAATATGTCACTTGTATAAGCCAGAATCAATGTTAACATTTGCAAAATACATCTTTGACACTTATATTGTGATGTTACATAGTTAATCCAACATAAGAATATCAGATAATAAATATGTCACTTGCATAATCCAACATCGATCGCTAACATATGTAAAGTATATCATTGACATATACCTCAGATTGTAACATAGTCAATCCAAGAACATACTAATACATTGAAGTCCAGAACGAGATCCTTTTACGAGATATAATTTATTTTATACTATAGCGTGCCACTATATAGTTGTTTCCTACATAGTTGTCCATTCACCATTCTCTCCCACCATGTATACCACACTATCAGTCACTACAAAGCCAAAGAGGAGATTTTAGCTGCAAACCGACAGGAGTTCCACAAGTCCCATCTTTTGTGAGCTTTTAAGCGATCAGAGTAAGAATTTGCATATATATATTCATGCTGCATACTGTTGCGGGCTGCCAGGGTCCGCTCCTCCTCCTCCCTTCCCCCCCTCTTTTACTTACTTACCGTCTGCAGTTCTTCTCATCCTCTTTCAGTCCTTCCGGATACTGGTCTGACTTCAGGCGCGCACCGCGCGCGCATGTTCTCGCGAGACCTGCACGGGAGTTCGCACAGGTCTCGCGGGAGTTCACGGGCCCGGCGCCACGCCACGTACATATAGGGGTCGCAGGGGTCGCAGTTGCGACCGGGCCCGGCACCCCAGGGGGCCCGACCGCCTGCGGACCCCTGGCCCCTGCTGCAGCTGCGTCTGGCATCTGATTCCCATCCCAATACCAGTTAAGTTGCCCCCGCCCCCCCGCCCTCCTCCTTGCGGCCGGCGCCGGGCCCGTGAACTCCCGCGAGACCTGTGCGAACTCCCGTGCAGGTCTCGCGAGAACATGCGCGCGCGGCGCGCGCCTGAAGTCAGACCAGGATCCGGAAGGACTGAAAGAGGATGAGAAGAACTGCAGACGGTAAGTAAGTAAAAGAGGGGGGGAAGGGAGGAGGAGGAGCGGACCCTGGCAGCCCGCAACAGTGCACACTGAGGCCCCCAGCCCCCCAGGCATTACCCCCAGGCATTACCCCCTGGCAGATGACCGGGGGGGCCACAACTCGTCTCTGGCAGCAGGAAAAGCCTGCAAACTGAGGCCCCCAGCCCCCCATGCATTACCCCTGGCAGATGACCGGGGGGGGGGGGGCGACAACTCGTCTCTGGCAGCAGGAAAAGCCCGCACACTGAGGCCCCCAGCCCCCCAGGCATTACCCCTGGCAGATGACCAGGGGGAGGGTAATTACAGACTACAGTTACTGCCACTAGTCTCTGGCAGGAAAAGCCCGCAACAGGGCACACTGAGGCCCCCAGCCCCCCAGGCATCCCCCCTGGCAGATGACCGGGGGAGGGTTTACAGTCACTGGCACTCATCTCTGGCAGGAAAAGCCCGCAACAGGGCACACAGAGTCTGACTGTAAACCCTCCCCCGGTCATCTGCCAGGGGGGATGCCTGGGGGGGCTGGGGGCCTCAATGTGCCCTGTTGCAGGCTTTTCCTGCCAGAGACGAGTGGCGGTGACTGTAGTCTGTAATTACCCTCCCCCTGCCCCCGGTCATCTGCCAGGGGGGATGCCTGGGGGGGCTGGGGGCCTCAGTGTGCCCTGTTGCGGGCTTTTCCTGCCAGAAATGAGTGCCAGTGACTGTAGTCTGTAAACCCTCCCCCCCCCAGTCATTTGCCAGGGGGGATGCCTGCGGGGCTGAGGGCCTCAGTGTGCCCTGTTGCTGCGGGCTTTTCCTGCCAGAGACGAGTGCCAGTGACTGTAAACCCTACCCCCCCCCCCCCCCCCGGGTCAACTGCCAGGGGCCATCTGCCTTGCTTTGATGGGATTGCCAGATTGGGGCCTGGGCTGATCTGATCATCTGAGGGGCGGTAGTGGGGGTAGGTGCAGCGGCGGGTTGGGGGGGGCCCATGGATCAATTTCGCACCGGGGCCCCATGGATTGTGTGTACGCCACTGGCTGCATATATTGATTTACCAGAGAGATCACATCAGCTAACTGAGGATTAATGGGCAGTTTCCAGGAGGTCGCAATAAGCAGCTGAGAGAATGCCCATTATAACCGGTCTATGGGAATAAGGTAGATCTTCTATTCCAATGGAAAGCACAGCTAATGGAGGGTCGAGGGGTATCTGGAAGCCCGCCACCGTCGAGATAAGGTCAAACATCTTCCTCCAAAAAGGGAGAATAATAGGGCATGACCACCACATATGGGATAAGCTTCCCTTTTCCCCACATTTTCATCCAGCAATTTGAGCTGTATTCAGGGTCCATGTGAGCTATATGGGCTGGAGTCAAGTACCATCTAAGCTGTATTTTCCTATTTTGTTCAATGTGATTAATGCATTTGGCAGTAGCTATCGTCCAATGGAAAGCATCCCTCCACTCCTCGACCGTCCAAGAACTCCCCAACTCTTCTTCCCACTTCTCCATAAAGTTAAGCTTTGTTTCTAATGTAGGGTCACGTGCATAATACGCAGTCGCCAGGCCTTTCCCCTGACCTGTCTTACTAATGAAATATTTACTAAAAGAGGTAGTTCTAGTCAACGAATCAATGGGAGGTCTTGTTCTGTGTAGCATATGCCTAACTTGGAGGTATTGATAAAAACAAGTATTAGGTATACTATAGGTTTGATGCAAGGTCTCAAATACTTCCATAGTATCACCTTCATATAGCTGTTCCAAACATATAATACCCGCTTTCTCCCATTTATCCAATGAAAGATCGGGAACCCCATACATGAGAACAACCAATGGAATCTCAGATCTCGTAGGAGAGAAAAGCTTCCCTTCCTCTATATAATGGCACTAGGTCCAAACTGCCGCTCGCATAGTCAAGAGAGGGGGTAAAAGTTTAGGCGCCTCTAGGGAATGGGCACCAAGAAAGCCTGGGAGAGAGCCTAGTTTTGTGTAGGAGGATTCTAATTCATGCCATCTCTGTGGCGAGGAAGGCGCCCACCACTCCTTTGTTTGTTCAATGAGGTTCGCTTTGTAATAACGAATGAGATCCGGGACCCCCAAACCTCCCTCTCTCAGCTTTGGGTATAGGGCTTGTCGGTCCACTCTAGGTGTTTTGTTACCCCATATAAATCTTAAGAGGTCCGACTGCAACGACCTTAATATTTTATGTGGTACGATAAGGGGTATACATCTAAGTTTATAGAGAATCTTAGGTAAAGTCATCATTTTGACCGCAATAATTCTGGCCAACCATGACATAAACAGCTTAAAGTATTCGGCATAATCCGCTAGTAATTCTGTTCTCAGGGAATTTAAGTTACTCCTCACTAAATTTAGTATTCGAGGCGTTAGTGAAATGCCCAGGTAAATTATGCCATCCTCCGCCCACTGAAATGGAGCTTTCGCCAGAAGCTCCCTTTTGAGAGGGTCTTGAATCGCAAATGGGAGAATATGCGATTTTGTGACATTAAGTTTATAGAAAGAGGCTTGTGCATATTCCTTTAAAACTACCATGACATTTGGGAGAGATTTCTCTGGATTAGTAAGTGATAGCAGAACCTCATCCACGTATAGTCCTATTTTGTGTGATGCATTCCCCACGTGTATACCTAGAATATCTGGATCCAAGCGGATTCTTTCTGCCAGGGGTTCCATCACCAGCGCAAACACCAACGGTGATAAAGGGCAACCTTGTCTGGTACCATTCGTTATATAAAAACTTTTGGAATAAAAGCCGGATGCCAATACTCGAGCTGATGGAAGGGAGTATAGATTTAAGATAGCTGACAGAATAGGTCCCCGGAACCCAAAATGATTCAACACCTCCGCCAGAAACCCCCAATGCACCCTATCGAAAGCTTTTTCAGCATCAAGAGACACAAATATTGTGGGTGCACCGGAGGTATCCGCTAGTTGAAGCAGGTCAATCACTCTACGGGTTACGTCTCTACATTGACGGTCAGGGATGAAACAAACCTGATCAGTGGACACCAATTGAGGAAGGAGGGGCTGTATTCTCAGGGCCAACAGCTTAGAAAATAACTTCAGGTCATTATTTAATAAAGAAATGGGGCGGAAATTTGCTGGGATATCATGAGGTTTCCCTGGTTTGGGGATTGTCGTGATGATAGCGCATAACATTTCTTTGGGTATACTACCCGGGAGTAGAAATGCATTAAAGAGCCGCGTAAGGTATGGCAGTAAGCTTACTTTAAAGGATCTATAATAGTCCCCCGAAAAGCCATCTGGGCCTGGGGCTTTATGCAGTTTTAATGATTTTATAGCAGTATCTACTTCTAGTTCCAAGAAGGGGGTATTGAGTAATTCCAAATCTTGAGGGGCGATGCTCGGGAGAGATACTGATTTTAAGAAATTCAGTATGGTATGTGAGGTGGGTTGTGGGGTGCCGCCATCATTTTTCTAATTATAGAGGGAACTATTGTAATCTGCAAATGCATCCGCAATATCAACCGGATGTGTAGTAATTAGAGTTGAGCGAACACCTGGATGTTCGGGTTCGAGAAGTTCGGCCGAACATCCCGGAAATGTTCGGGTTCGGGATCCGAACCCGATCCGAACTTCGTCCCGAACCCGAACCCCATTGAAGTCAATGGGGACCCGAACTTTTCGGCACTAAAAAGGCTGTAAAACAGCCCAGGAAAGAGCTAGAGGGCTGCAAAAGGCAGCAACATGTAGGTAAATCCCCTGCAAACAAATGTGGATAGGGAAATGAATTAAAATAAAAATTAAATAAATAAAAATTAACCAAAATCAATTGGAGAGAGGTTCCATAGCAGAGAATCTGGCTTCCCGTCACCCACCACTGGAACAGTCCATTCTCAGATATTTAGGCCCCGGCACCCAGGCAGAGGAGAGAGGTCCCGTAACAGAGAATCTGTCTTCATGTCAGCAGAGAATTAGTCTGCATGTCATAGCAGAGAATGAGGCTTCACGTCAGCCACCACTGCAACAGTCCATTGGCATATATTTAGGCCCAGCACCCAGGCAGAGGAGGGAGGTCCCGTAACAGAGAATCTGTCTTCATGTCAGCAGAGAATTAGTCTGCATGTCATAGCAGAGAATGAGGCTTCACGTCAGCCACCACTGCAACAGTCCATTGGCATATATTTAGGCCCAGCACACACACAGGCAGAGGAGAGAGGTCCCGTAACAGAGAATCTGGCTTCATGTCAGCAGAGAATCAGTCTGCATGTCATAGCAGAGAATGAGGCTTCACGTCAGCCACCACTGCAACAGTCCATTGGCATATATTTAGGCCCAGCACACACACAGGCAGAGGAGAGAGGTCCCGTAACAGAGAATCTGTCTTCATGTCAGCAGAGAATTAGTCTGCATGTCATAGCAGAGAATGAGGCTTCACGTCAGCCACCACTGCAACAGTCCATTGGCATATATTTAGGCCCAGCACACACACAGGCAGAGGAGAGAGGTCCCGTAACAGAGAATCTGGCTTCATGTCAGCAGAGAATCAGTCTGCATGTCATAGCAGAGAATGAGGCTTCACGTCAGCCACCACTGCAACAGTCCATTGGCATATATTTAGGCCCAGCACACACACAGGCAGAGGAGAGAGGTCCCGTAACAGAGAATCTGTCTTCATGTCAGCAGAGAATTAGTCTGCATGTCATAGCAGAGAATGAGGCTTCACGTCAGCCACCACTGCAACAGTCCATTGGCATATATTTAGGCCCAGCACACACACAGGCAGAGGAGAGAGGTCCCGTAACAGAGAATCTGGCTTCATGTCAGCAGAGAATCAGTCTGCATGTCATAGCAGAGAATGAGGCTTCACGTCAGCCACCACTGCAACAGTCCATTGGCATATATTTAGGCCCAGCACACACACAGGCAGAGGAGAGAGGTCCCGTAACAGAGAATCTGGCTTCATGTCAGCAGAGAATCAGTCTGCATGTCATAGCAGAGAATGAGGCTTCACGTCAGCCACCACTGCAACAGTCCATTGGCATATATTTAGGCCCAGCACACACACAGGCAGAGGAGAAAGGTCCCGTAACAGAGAATCTGTCTTCATGTCAGCAGAGAATCAGTCTGCATGTCATAGCAGAGAATGAGGCTTCACGTCAGCCACCACTGCAACAGTCCATTGGCATATATTTAGGCCCAGCACCCAGGCAGAGGAGGGAGGTCCCGTAACAGAGAATCTGTCTTCATGTCAGCAGAGAATTAGTCTGCATGTCATAGCAGAGAATGAGGCTTCACGTCAGCCACCACTGCAACAGTCCATTGGCATATATTTAGGCCCAGCACCCAGGCAGAGGAGGGAGGTCCCGTAACAGAGAATCTGTCTTCATGTCAGCAGAGAATTAGTCTGCATGTCATAGCAGAGAATGAGGCTTCACGTCAGCCACCACTGCAACAGTCCATTGGCATATATTTAGGCCCAGCACACACACAGGCAGAGGAGAGAGGTCCCGTAACAGAGAATCTGGCTTCATGTCAGCAGAGAATCAGTCTGCATGTCATAGCAGAGAATGAGGCTTCACGTCAGCCACCACTGCAACAGTCCATTGGCATATATTTAGGCCCAGCACACACACAGGCAGAGGAGAGAGGTCCCGTAACAGAGGATCTGGCTTCATGTCAGCAGAGAATCAGTCTGCATGTCATAGCAGAGAATCAGGCTTCACGTCAGCCACCACTGCAACAGTCCGTTGTCATAAATTTAGGCCCAGCACCCAGGCAGAGGAGAGAGGTCCCGTAACAGACAATCTGGCTTCATGTCAGCAGAGAATTAGTCTGCATGTCATAGCAGAGAATGAGGCTTCACGTCAGCCACCACTGCAACAGTCCATTGGCATATATTTAGGCCTAGCACACAGGCAGAGGAGAGAGGTCCCGTAACAGACAATCTGGCTTCATGTCAGCAGAGAATCAGTCTGCATGTCATAGCAGAGAATGAGGCTTCACGTCACCCACCACTGCAACAGTCCATTGGCATATATTTAGGCCTAGCACACAGGCAGAGCAGAGAGGTCCCGTAACAGACAATCTGGCTTCATGACAGCAGAGAATCAGTCTGCATGTCATAGCAGAGAATGAGGCTTCACGTCACCCACCACTGCAACAGTCCATTGGCATATATTTAGGCCTAGCACACAGGCAGAGCAGAGAGGTCCCGTAACAGACGATCTGGCTTCATGTCAGCAGAGAATCAGTCTGCATGTCATAGCAGAGAATGAGGCTTCACGTCACCCACCACTGCAACAGTCCATTGGCATATATTTAGGCCTAGCACACAGGCAGAGCAGAGAGGTCCCGTAACAGACAATCTGGCTTCATGTCAGCAGAGAATCAGTCTGCATGTCATAGCAGAGAATCAGGCTTCACGTCAGCCACCACTGCAACAGTCCATTGTCATAAATTTAGGCCCAGCACCCAGGCAGAGGAGAGAGGTCCCGTAACAGACAATCTGGCTTCATGTCAGCAGAGAATTAGTCTGCATGTCATAGCAGAGAATCAGGCTTCATGTCAGCCACCACTGCAACAGTCCATTGGCATATATTTAGGCCTAGCACACAGGCAGAGGAGAGGTTCATTCAACTTTGGGTAGCCTCGCAATATAATGGTAAAATGAAAATAAAAATAGGATTGAATGAGGAAGTGCCCTGGAGTCCAATAATATATGGTTATGGGGAGGTAGTTAATGTCTAATCTGGACAAGGGACGGACAGGTCCTGTGGGATCCATGCCTGGTTCATTTTTATGAACGTCAGCTTGTCCACATTGGCTGTAGACAGGCGGCTGCGTTTGTCTGTAATGACGCCCCCTGCCGTGCTGAATACACGTTCAGACAAAACGCTGGCTGCCGGGCAGGCCAGCACCTCCAAGGCATAAAAGGCTAGCTCTGGCCACGTGGACAATTTAGAGACCCAGAAGTTGAATGGGGCCGAACCATCAGTCAGTACGTGGATTGGTGTGCACACGTACTGTTCCACCATGTTAGTGAAATGTTGCCTCCTGCTAACACGTTGCGTATCAGGTGGTGGTGCAGTTAGCTGTGGCGTGTTGACAAAAGTTTTCCACATCTCTGCCATGCTAACCCTGCCCTCAGAGGAGCTGGCCGTGACACAGCTGCCTTGGCGACCTCTTGCTCCTCCTCTGCCTTGGCCTTGGGCTTCCACTTGTTCCCCTGTGACATTTAGGAATGCTCTCAGTAGCGCGTCTACCAACGTGCGCTTGTACTCGCGCATCTTCCTATCACGCTCCAGTGCAGGAAGTAAGGTGGGCACATTGTCTTTGTAGCGTGGATCCAGCAGGGTGGCAACCCAGTAGTCCGCACAGGTTAAAATGTGGGCAACTCTGCTGTCGTTGCGCAGGCACTGCAGCATGTAGTCGCTCATGTGTGCCAGGCTGCCCAGGGGTAAGGACAAGCTGTCCTCTGTGGGAGGCGTATCGTCATCGTCCTGCCTTTCCCCCCAGCCACGCACCAGTGATGGACCCGAGCTGCGTTGGGTGCCACCCCGCTGTGACCATGCTTCATCCTCATCCTCCTCCACCTCCTCCTCATCCTCGTCCTCCTCGTCCTCCAGTAGTGGGCCCTGGCTGGCCACATTTGTACCTGGCCTCTGCTGTTGCCAAAAACCTCCCTCTGAGTCACTTCGAAGAGACTGGCCTGAAAGTGCTAAAAATGACCCCTCTTCCTCCTCCTCCTCCTCCTCCTGGGCCACCTCCTCTTCCATCATCGCCCTAAGTGTTTTCTCAAGGAGACATAGAAGTGGTATTGTAACGCTGATAACGGTGTCATCGCCACTGGCCATGTTGGTGGAGTACTCGAAACAGCGCAACAGGGCACACAGGTCTCGCATGGAGGCCCAGTCATTGGTGGTGAAGTGGTGCTGTTCTGTAGTGCGACTGACCCGTGCGTGCTGCAGCTGAAACTCCACTATGGCCTGCTGCTGCTCGCACAGTCTGTCCAGCATGTGCAAGGTGGAGTTCCACCTGGTGGGCACGTCGCATATGAGGCGGTGAGCGGGAAGGCCGAAGTTACGCTGTAGCGCAGACAGGCGAGCAGCAGCAGGATGTGAACGCCGGAAGCGCAAACAGACGGCCCGCACTTTATGCAGCAGCTCTGACATGTCGGGGTAGTTGTGAATGAACTTCTGCACCACCAAATTCAGCACATGCGCCAAGCAAGGGATGTGCGTCAAATTGGCTAGTCCCAGAGCTGCAACGAGATTTCGCCCATTATCACACACCACCAGGCCGGGCTTGAGGCTCACCGGCAGCAACCACTCGTCGGTCTGTTGTTCAATACCCCGCCACAACTCCTGTGCGGTGTGGGGCCTGTCCCCCAAACATATGAGTTTCAGAATGGCCTGCTGACGTTTACCCCGGGCTGTGCTGAAGTTGGTGGTGAAGGTGTGTGGCTGACTGGATGAGCAGGTGGAAGAAGAGGAGGAGGAAGCCGAGAAGGAGGAGGTGGCAACAGGAGGCAAAGAATGTTGCCCTGCGATCCTTGGCGGCGGAAGGACGTGCGCCAAACAGCTCTCCGCCTGGGGCCCAGCTGCCACTACATTTACCCAGTGTGCAGTTAGGGAGATATAGCGTCCCTGGCCGTGCTTACTGGTCCACGTATCTGTGGTTAGGTGGACCTTGCTACAGATGGCGTTGCGCAGTGCACACTTGATTTTATCGGATACTTGGTTGTGCAGGGAAGGCACGGCTCTCTTGGAGAAGTAGTGCCGGCTGGGAACAACATACTGTGGGACAGCAAGCGACATGAGCTGTTTGAAGCTGTCTGTGTCCACCAGCCTAAATGACAGCATTTCATAGGCCAGTAGTTTAGAAATGCTGGCATTCAGGGCCAGGGATCGAGGGTGGCTAGGTGGGAATTTACGCTTTCTATCAAATGTTTGTGAGATGGAGAGCTGAACGCTGGCGTGTGACATGGTTGAGACGCTTGGTGACGGAGGTGGTGGTGGTGGTGTTGGTGGTACATCCCCTGTTTGCTGGGCGGCAGGTGCCAACGTTCCTCCAGAGGCGGAGGAAGAGGCCGAGGCGGCAGCAGCAGAATAGGCCGAGGCGGCAGCAGCAGAAGAGGTAGCAGGGGGAGCCTGAGTGACTTCCTTGGTTTTAAGGTGTTTACTCCACTGCAGTTCATGCTTTGCATGCAGGTGCCTGGTCATGCAGGTTGTGCTCAGGTTCAGAACGTTAATGCCTCGCTTCAGGCTCTGATGGCACAGCGTGCAAACCACTCGGGTCTTGTCGTCAGCACATTGTTTGAAGAAGTGCCATGCCAGGGAACTCCTTGAAGCTGCCTTTGGGGTGCTCGGTCCCAGATGGCGGCGGTCAGTAGCAGGCGGAGTCTCTTGGCGGCGGGTGTTCTGCTTTTGCCCACTGCTCCCTCTTTTGCTACGCTGTTGGCTCGGTCTCACCACTGCCTCTTCCTCCGAACTGTGAAAGTCAGTGGCACGACCTTCATTCCATGTGGGGTCTAGGACCTCATCGTCCCCTGCATCGTCTTCCACCCAGTCTTGATCCCTGACCTCCTGTTCAGTCTGCACACTGCAGAAAGACGCAGCAGTTGGCACCTGTGTTTCGTCATCATCAGAGACATGCTGAGGTGGTATTCCCATGTCCTCATCATCAGGAAACATAAGTGGTTGTGCGTCAGTGCATTCTATGTCTTTCACCGCTGGGGAAGGGCTAGGTGGATGCCCTTGGGAAACCCTGCCAGCGGAGTCTTCAAACAGCATAAGAGACTGCTGCATAACTTGAGGCTGAGACAGTTTCCCTGGTATGCATGGGGGTGATGTGACAGACTGATGGGGTTGGTTTTCAGGCGCCATCTGTGCGCTTTCTGCAGAAGACTGGGTGGGAGATAATGTGAACGTGCTGGATCCACTGTCGGCCACACAATTGACTAATGCCTGTACCTGCTCAGGCCTTACCATCCTTAGAACGGCATTGGGCCCCACCATATATCGCTGTAAATTCTGGCGGCTACTGGGACCTGAGGTAGTTGGTACACTAGGACGTGTGGATGTGGCAGAATGGCCACGTCCTCTCCCAGCACCAGAGGGTCCACTAACACCACCACGACCATGTCCACGTCCGCGTCCCTTACTAGATGTTTTTCTCATTGTTATGGTTCACCACAACAACAAATATATTATTTGGCCCAATGTATTGTATTCAAATTCAGCGGGATATAAATTTGAGGCCTAGTATTTAGGCGCTGGGTGACCGGTATGGATTTAGTGACAGAATTAGACTTGGAAATGCACAGAAGCGTGTGTGTGTGAAGTTATTCTGAATGACCCAATGTGCACCTTGAATATTATATACCCTTTTAGGGATAGATTTCAAATAGCTCTGATATAGCAGAAACCACTAAATTATGAAATTGCTAAATTGGGAATTGTATTTCAACCCAGAACAAAAAATGTGCTTTGACGGACACTAAATAACTTTCCCAGCCACAACAGGACAGCGTTAACGAGAGATTTAGCAGGATATAAATTTGAGGCCTAGTATTTAGGCGCTGGGTGACCGGTATGGATTTAGTGACAGAATTAGACTTGGAAATGCACAGAAGCGTGTGTGTGTGAAGTTATTCTGAATGACCCAATGTGCACCTTGAATATTATATACCCTTTTAGGGATAGATTTCAAATAGCTCTGATATAGCAGAAACCACTAAATTATGAAATTGCTAAATTGGGAATTGTATTTCAACCCAGAACAAAAAATGTGCTTTGACGGACACTAAATAACTTTCCCAGCCACAACAGGACAGCGTTAACGAGAGATTTAGCAGGATATAAATTTGAGGCCTAGTATTTAGGCGCTGGGTGACAGGTATGGGTTTAGTGACAGAATTAGACTTAGAAATACACAGTAGCGGGTGTGTGTGAAGTTATTCTGAATGACCCAATGTGCACCTTGAATATTATATACCCTTTTAGGGATAGATTTCAAATAGCTCTGATATAGCAGAAACCACTAAATTATGAAATTGCTAAATTGGGAATTGTATTTCAACCCAGAACAAAAAATGTGCTTTGACGGACACTAAATAACTTTCCCAGCCACAACAGGACAGCGTTAACGAGAGATTTAGCAGGATATAAATTTGAGGCCTAGTATTTAGGCGCTGGGTGACAGGTATGGGTTTAGTGACAGAATTAGACTTGGAAATACACAGTAGCGGGTGTGTGTGAAGTTATTCTGAATGACCCAATGTGCACCTTGAATATTATATACCCTTTTAGGGATAGATTTCAAATAGCTCTGATATAGCAGAAACCACTAAATTATGAAATTGCTAAATTGGGAATTGTATTTCAACCCAGAACAAGAAATGTGCTTGAACGGACACTAAATAACTCGCCCAGCTACAGCACTAAGGACAGATTTAGCTGGATATAAATTTGAGGCCTAGTATTTAGGCGCTGGGTGACAGGTATGGGTTTAGTGACAGAATTAGACTTGGAAATGCACAGTAGCGGGTGTGTGAAGTTATTCTGAATGTCCCTATGTGCACCTTCAATATGATCTACCCTTTTAGGGATAGATTTCAAATAGCTCTGATATAGCAGAAACCACTAAATTATGAAATTGCTAAATTGGGAATTGTATTTCAACCCAGAACAAGAAATGTGCTTGAACGGACACTAAATAACTCGCCCAGCTACAGCACTAACGACAGATTTAGCTGGATATGAATTTGAGGCCTAGTATTTAGGCGCTGGGTGACAGGTATGGGTTTAGTGACAGAATTAGACTTGGAAATACACAGTAGCGGGTGTGTGTGAAGTTATTCTGAATGACCCAATGTGCACCTTGAATATTATATACCCTTTTAGGGATAGATTTCAAATAGCTCTGATATAGCAGAAACCACTAAATTATGAAATTGCTAAATTGGGAATTGTATTTCAACCCAGAACAAGAAATGTGCTTGAACGGACACTAAATAACTCGCCCAGCTACAGCACTAACGACAGATTTAGCTGGATATGAATTTGAGGCCTAGTATTTAGGCGCTGGGTGACAGGTATGGGTTTAGTGACAGAATTAGACTTGGAAATGCACAGTAGCGGGTGTGTGAAGTTATTCTGAATGACCCTATGTGCACCTTGAATATTATATACCCTTTTAGGGATAGATTTCAAATAGCTCTGATACAGCAGAAACCACTAAATTTTTAAATTGCTAAATTGGGAATTGTATTTCAACCCAGAACAAAAAATGTGCTTTGACGGACACTAAATAACTTTCCCAGCCACAACAGGACAGCGGTAACGAGAGATTTAGCGGGATATAAATTTGAGGCCTAGTATTTAGGCGCTGGGTGACCGGTATGGATTTAGTGACAGAATTAGACTGGGATATGGCCAAAAAATAACCACACTATTGCTGGTTAAATGCACTTGGTGATGGGCGCAGCTTGCCCCTGATGTAGTATATGGCCAAAAAATGAACAGACTATTGCTGGTTAAATGCACTTGGTGTCACAGCTTGACCAACCACACTACTGAGGGTTAAATGCACTTGGTGACGGGCGCAGCTTGCCCCTGATGTAGTATATGGCCAAAAAATGAACAGACTATTGCTGGTTAAATGCACTTGGTGACGGGCGCAGCTTGCCCCTGATTTAGTATATGGCCAAAAAATGAACAGACTATTGCTGGTTAAATGCACTTGGTGTGATAGCTTGACCAACCACACTACTGAGGGTTAAATGCACTTGGTGACGGGCGCAGCTTGCCCCTGATGTAGTATATGGCCAAAAAATAAACAGACTATTGCTGGTTAAATGCACTTGGTGTGACAGCTTCACCCTGATGTAGGCTTTAGCCAAAAAACAAACGCAACCTTGAGGGTTAAATGCACTTGGTGACAGGCGCAGCTTGCCCCTGATGTAGTATATGGCCAAAAAATAAACAGACTATTGCTGGTTAAATGCACTTGGTGTGACAGCTTCACCCTGATGTAGGCTTTAGCCAAAAAACAACCACACCATTGAGGGTTAAATGCACTTGGTCGCAGCTTGTGCTGGCGCACCACAAGACACAAAATGGCCGCCGATCACCCCAGAAAAATGTGACTGACAAACGGTCTGGGCAGCCTAAAAACAGTGAGCAATTGAGGATCAGCAGCTCAATGATCCACAGCTGCAGATCGATCAGTTAATCAAGTCCTTTGGAGGAGTTAATCTGCCTAATCTCGCCCTACTGTCGCAGCCGCAACCTCTCCCTACGCTAATCAGAGCAGAGTGACGGGCGGCGCTATGTGACTCCAGCTTAAATAGAGGCTGGGTCACATGGTGCTCTGGCCAATCACAGCCATGCCAATAGTAGGCATGGCTGTGATGGCCTCTTGGGGCAAGTAGTATGACGCTTGTTGATTGGCTGCTTTGCAGCCTTTCAAAAAGCGCCAAGAAAGCGTCACAAAAGCGCGAAGAAAGCGACGAACACCGAACCCGAACCCGGACTTTTACGAAAATGTCCGGGTTCGGGTCCGTGTCACGGACACCCCAAAATTCGGTACGAACCCGAACTATACAGTTCGAGTTCGCTCATCCCTAGTAGTAATCTTTCCATTATTTTGCTTTATTGATTCTATGCGGGAGGCTACCTCCCTTTTTTTCAGTCTACGAGCTAGCATAGCCCCGGCTCTATCTCCTAAATGATACCACTTTGCATTCGAACTGGTTAGGGCCTTTTCAAATTTGCAGAGCAAGAAAGAGCGCAGTTGAAAGCGCAAATATGTGAGTTGAGCTGATAATGTATCTGTAGGGGCTGTCTTAAATCGCGCTTCTACCTCCGCTACTCAAGCTAAGATTTCTTGCATTTGTTTATCTCTTTGTTTCTTAATTTTAGACGCAGTCTGAATGAAAAGGCCTCTCATGAAGCTTTTATGGGCGCACCATAATGTGGAGATATTGACATCTGAAGTGTCATTAAGAACAAAGTATTCGTCTAAAGCTTTAGAAAATAGTTGGTATCGATTTTCATCTCTCAGCAAATATGAGTTAAGGCGCCAAAGCGGTGGGTTAGGATTAGGATAGTTATCTGAGATATGGTGGTAGGTTGGAGCATGATCAGACCATGTAATATTGCCTATTGCTGTGTGAGTGGTTTTATGGAGGAGGTCTTTGGAGATAAGGAAGTAGTCGATCCTAGACTGGGAGATATGAACCTGGGACGTAAAGGTATAATCCCTTTCTGTCGCATGCTGGTATCTCCATACATCATGTATGGGAGTAGTTTTGAGTAGCTTACCCAGCGCAGGTCGATGACCCACCGTTTTCTTGGAGCAGTCCAGAGACGGGTCAATGGGCAAATTAAAATCCCCGCCTAGAATGATGGAACCCCTGGCAGAATTCAAAAAGAACCTTGTAAGGAAAGAAATTTGGTGAGAGTTAGGCACATAAACATTAGCTATAGTATATTCAGCATAATTTATGGAGCAAAGGAGAATAATATATCGTCCCGCTTGATCAATAATAGTTTGATGTGCTTTGAATTGGACCGAGTGTCTGACCCCTATAAAAACCCCAGCTTTTTTAACCCCTAAAGATGCAAAATAAAGATGTGGGTAGTTGTCATGACCGGCAACACGCACAGGGAGGAAAACAGGGAAAGCCCTGCCCAAGGGAGAGGGAAAGGTGGTGACCCCTAACTCACCTTGCAGCTGGCACCTGACTGCCCTGACGTCCCTAGACGGGTTCCTCACCCGTGCAGCGATCACGTGCCTAAACCCTGGCTTTCCCTGAAATGAGCCCTAGATAATGAACGGGCCGGTGGGATCGCTAGTCCTCACCACTGCACTAAGAGGGAAACACCAGGGAGAGGACAGACAAACACAGACAAACACAAACACCCAGGTGGACGGCAACAATTGTCCACAAAGGTCCAACAGGGATCCGGAGGGTAGCGTTCTGAATCTACAGTCAGAGAACGCAGCAACACAGCTCCAGTGGGTCAGAATAGATGTCCAGGCAGGAAGCTCTATATCTGGCAACCAGAGAAGTGTGAGAGGGGAATATAAGGAGGATTGGGAGTGCTGGACAAGGAACAGCTGAGAGAAGGAGCTACGGATCCCTGAGTGAGCCAAAAGGGTTTGTAAAGCAAACCCAGAAAGCTACAATAAGGAAACTTCCCTATCTGACATAGAGCGCGCAGCCAACCGCTGCGACCTCCTGACCCCGGGTACAACGGAGTCAGGCGTGGCTCTTGACACCCTCGTGACAGTAGTGTCTATTAGAACATTTACCGGTATCTTTGGTCAATAAATGAGTTTCTTGAGCTAGCAGTATATCACACTTGCTCCTATTAGCATCCTTCCATATAGCAGAGTGCTTGTAGGGGGAATTTAAACCCCTTACGTTTATAGACATTAGGTGTAGTACCATTGTGGTTTTGTGGGGGTAAATAAGTACTTAGCGTTATACAGGAGAGAACGGTGGATTTCAGATGGCACGATAGACATAGTAGATTCGGGATCACATTGAAGCTGGAAGAAACAACAATAGTTAACAAGATCACAAAGTAAAACTAGCAAACATGCCTACATTGGTACAATAACCAATGATAAGCACCCATGAGTTTTCAGGACCGCAAAGGTTTCCAAATTAGACAAAAAGATCCTGAAAGGATCACCTTAATTTATAAGAACAGTAAGCTATTTGAGGCTAGAATATTCAAAAAAGAAAATAAATTTGGCATAGTAACTACAACAATGAAGGCATTACCTATTCCAACCCACCCTATAGACAGATAGGCAAAAATGTTAGGAAATCTATATAAGGGTTAGTGATAGAGCAAGTATAGAATAGAAGGACAATGGTGTCCCAGTATAGGATACATGAACTTTCCCACCGCATAAGAGAAATTTTATATTAAAATAACATTCATGTTATCTCCTCATCAGCATGTTTAGGGGACAGCCGATCATTCTTTCTCTTATTACTTTTCCCATGCCTGCCAGCTTGTGCAGTGGACCATGGGATCGGGGCTGGTAGTACTGGAAAGGCCTTCAGATTTTGGACACTGCACCAATCTTCAATGGAGATCATGGGTTCTCCCAGTGCTGATAAGAGTTCCGTAAGGTCCTCATGTCGTCGAATAGTAAATTTTTTCCCCGCCACCGTAGTGTTGAGTCCAAACGGGAACATCCAGCGATACAATATCTTCCTATTTCGCAGCAAATCTGTAAGAGGTTTCAGTTGCTTCCTTTTGTGCAGAGTCATAGGGGCTAGGTCTTGGTATAGCACAAGCTGGTGATCCTCAAAGGACCAAGTGGGGTTTACTCTGGCTTTCCCCAACATATCTTCCTTAACTCTGAAGTCTAGAAATTTGCAGATAATATCCATGGGGGGATCATTAGGGTTAGGTATTGGTCTTAATGCTCTGTGTGCTCTCTCAATATCAATGGAGAGGGGATAATGATCTCCCAGCAATACAATGGCAATCTGTTTCACCGTTGAGAGTAGCGATTCTGCAGCATACGTTTCAGGAAGACCACGGATTCTTAGATTGTTGAATCTATTGCGATTGTCCTGGTCCTCTATGTGGGTGTATAGCTGGTTCAAATGGTCTTGACATGTTTGAAAATGAGTAACAACTTCTCTAGAATGATTGCAGAGTTCTGCTGTTGTGTCCTCTAAGCCATCCACACGGTGACCAATATGGCGTAGGTCCTATTTAATTTCCTACAGATTCTGTGCTAGAGGCGACAGAGCATTAGTGAGGGTTTGCTGAAAAAAGTCCCTTGATAAAGGGAGATCCGTCTGTGCTGCAGCTTGTGGTTCGTCCTGCAGTGTATCACTTAGAGATAAAGGCAGATTCACATGAGTAGAGGGTTCAGCACCTGCAGACGTTTTTGTAATAAATTTCTCCATATTGCCTCTGCCATGAGGAGTTTTCTGAGGCATGTTAGGATCTCTAGGTGGAGGTTGGCCGTACTTAACCATTGCAAGACAGGTGGGTCATGTCCTTTAAGTGCTGAAAATATTACACATCAGGAGTGCTATGCCTTTGTGTGCTGCATATCCTCATATATGCTAGTAAGGTGTCCAGACAGGATAGATCATAATTAATAATCTGAAAACATTGAGCCTGTGGCTCTAATATGTGGAGTGGAAAGACCCCCTCTTAGAGGTAAAAGGAGGAACGTTCAAAACATTAGGACTCAGTCCTCAATATATATCAGACCAAGGGTAACTAGGGAGACCAAATGTGTTATACGCTAGTGGTGCTTCTTCTCTCTGAGTGGAGAGTGGAGCAGTGGGAGGCAAAGCCCCTTATAATGGCTCCGAGTCCTCTAGTAAGGGGTGCAGAGTTACAGTACCTTTAATTCACAGAGCCTGGAGAGCACAGAACGGCAGGACTCCTTTCACAGCAGGAAACTTCAGTACCGATCAGCTCAGAGTGTGTAGCTCCTGTATTGTTCCATAGGAGAAGCTCCCTCCCAAGATGGCGCCTCTGCTCCAATAGGTTCTGGCGCGCGATCGTAACGCCAGGCGCAGCGGGTCTCTCACACCAGATTTCACAGGTTCCTCACCCGTAGTGAAATCCCATCCGAGAAAGCTCCGGTCTCCACACCTCACTGTAGCTAGTCGCTGGGAGGCTTGTAGGATCAGTGTCCCGACATGTGCAGTGGGTCCGGATGCTGCCTGTTAACTAGGCCCCGATCATATCTCCGGTTTCACCCTACTACCATACCATAATGATATTCTTGATGTTGTAGCTTTGCTTGTTTAATCTACATCTCATGGGCTGGATGGTTCTCCCCACATATTGCAATAAATAAACTACATATGTTCTCAGTGTAAATATGGAATGTTTCCCCAGTTGCATATGAGATAAAAGCAAAGGATGGTGATGTTATCACAACGCAGACAAGCGGCACCCCCGCACTCAAAATAACCTACACAATTTGGAATCAGGTTTTGGAGGTGGTAATAAGAATCTAATTCACGGACCACAGTGAACTCAGTGCCAACAAATTTTTGAGGGTTCTGGCTCTCCTGTCACCAGGTCTGACCAGGAGTAACCTTTTCAGTACTGGGTCACTGTGCTTGATTAAAAGTAGTAATACAGTTAAAGTGATATTTGTTAGATAAAAACGCCTTCTTTGTTGATGTTTTGCCCCCTGTTTTTCTCCCCCTTTTTCGATAAACTCTCCTCCTGGAAGAGAATGATAGATCTTTATAAAGTAGCCGTTACCAATTTTTGGGGATATCTTTTGTCAATAAATTTATTTTTTGAATTGATCCTGAAAGTCTGCTATTCAGTTTTTATATATAAATTGGAACTGGCTCAATGGCACATTTTTCAGCCAATTTGGTGGCTACTTTTCAAGTGGATATAAATGTTTGTATCTACTGATTTAAAGATGTATCTCTCTGCATGTTCAGTTGGGCCTTAGGGGACGTTCACACGCCTGCCTTTACAGCAGAATTTTGGCATGGACAGACGCACCAAAATTCCACTGAAAAAACACTGGTGGTTGCGTCCTTTCTGCCTCCCATATATCTAAATTGGATGGAGCACTATGGATTGCGGAGCAGCGCCTTATAGTCGTGGCCTCCCTGAGAAGGGACATGTTGGCTCTTGGCTCGGGCACTCCTTTAAGCCACCACTCTACGATTCTCAGCACTGCCTCTCATTGAAATGAATGGGAGGCAGAATGGATGCAGCTGCTGGACTCTTAAGGTCCAAAGAAATTACTTTGATACCTCTTTAATTTTTCCAGATTGACAAGCAACTTTTCTCATCTCACCAAATTCAATTTGGAATTAGCCATGTGGCACTGGGTCACATGCTACATGTGTCACAAGCCCAGGAGGAGAAGAGGATGGAAGTGGTAGTGGCAATGTGCAAGGCATGAGGTCTTGGGCGCAGTGGCCGGCTTATGGTGCATAAGTCAATAACCAGGCCAGATGTATAAAATAAATAAGTCTCTCTTTACTAAAGTGCAAATTGTAGTGCACCCAATGGTATAAAAACACAGTTACAAATAGTTTGCAGTGCAAATCTCCCCAGATAGCAATGTATGGGTTTGAGCAATGATGGAGAACTTTGGAGCTCTATCTCTCCAAAGTCTCTCTCTCTCTCTCTCTGTTTAGAATCTGTGGCTGGCAATATTATTGTTGCAATGCTGGCTGTAATTTCCAACTGAGGGATACAGGGTTATGACAAGACTGGCCTGGTCATATCCAAGTGTGAAGGGTGTCTAACCAATATTCCTCTCACGGCACTAGCTATGTCAGTAACTTTGATTAGCCAATACCTTACTGGCTGACTCCAATGCTTAGCCATACAAATTCGGGACCTTCTTGGGTCTTTACTTTATCTCGCGCTCTCTCTTGAGTACTGTAAACATGGTAAGGTCATACTCTCAGTAGGTAATCCTCAGAAAAGGTGATTCTCTGTAACTTCTGTCCAGTTCTGTGAGGAGTCAAGCAACACACACTACACTAACTACACTAGACTCAGCTAGGGGTGGTTCCAGTATCCACACCTTAACGTCCTGCAGGACTGAGCCAGGGTCATTAACCCCGTATCATTCATACAAAAGCTATTTTGAGTACATTACAAGGTATGAACATATAAAATAGTATTAAATTACATAGCATAACATCATATACCTAGAACAGTTTTCAAGTGTCTTTTTCTTATGTACTGCACATGGAAGACACATCACCCTGCAGTGGTCCGATAACCCAGTTTTAACCCCTTAAGGACTTAGGACGTATCGGTACGGCATGGTTCCCGAGTCCTTAAGGACCCATGACGTACCGGTACGTCATGAGTTTAAAATAAGATTGCGGCGCCCCGGGGGTTAATCCGAACGGGATTTCGGCTGAAATCATTCAGCCGGCATCCTGTCACAACGCCGAGGGGGGTCATGTGACCCCCCCGTATCGGCGATCGCAGCAAACCGCAGGTCAATTCAGACCTGCGGTTTGCTGCGCTTTTAGCCGATTCTGATCCCCGCGGTCTCTGACCGCGGGGATCAAACGTTAAAATGCCAGAAATTAAGTTTTTATTAACCCCCCCTGCACCCCTGAATGATATTATGTGGGCGGGTGGTGCAGGGGGGGTGTCGCAGGCGGTGCGGGAGGTGCGGGAGGCGGGCGGTGCGGGAGGCGGGATCACGATCCCCCGCCCGCCTCCCCTTGAATAATCGTTGGCTTCTAGTGGGTATACCAGGGTGCCAGCACATTGCTGGCACCCTGGTATAAACGGCTGACATCGGTGATGCGATGTCAGCCGTTTAACCCTTTCCATACAGCGGTCCGTACGGACCGCTGTATGGAAAAGGTTAACAGGTCAGGGAGCTCCCTCCCTCTCCCATCGGGGGCTGCTGTGCCTTTGCAGCCCCCCGATGGGAGAGGGAGAGAGCTCCCAGGCAGCCCCCCGACAGACCCGTCCTTACCCTTCCCCGTCTGCGAAGTTCTGAACACTACTGAGCAGACGGGGAAGGTTCCAATGGCAACAGGACGCCTTCTCAGGCATCCTGCTGTCCATGGTGATAATTGCCCAAAAACTGAAAAAACTATGGCTCTTAGACTATGGAGACACTAAAACATTTTTTTTGTTTTAAAAATGAAATCATTGTGTAAAACTTACATAAATAAAAAAAATTGTATACATATTAGGTATCGCTACGTCCGTGACAACCTGCTCTATAAAAATACCACATGATCTAACCTGTCAGATGAATTTTGTAAATAACAAAAAATAAAAAGGTGCCAAAAAATCTATTTCTTGTTACCTTGCCGCACAAAAAAGTGTAATATAGAGCAACCAAAAATCATATGTACCCTAAACTAGTACCAACAAAACTGCCACCCTATCCCGTAGTTTCTAAAATGGGGTCACTTTTATGGAGTTTCTACTCTAGGGGTGCATCAGGGGGGCTTCAAATGGGACATGGTGTCAAAAAACCAGTCCAGCAAAATCTGCCTTCCAAAAACCGTATGGCATTCCTTTCCTTCTGCGCCCTGCCGTGTGCCCGTACAGCGGTTTACGACCACATATGGGGTGTTTCTGTAAACTACAGAATCAGGGCCATAAATAATGAGTTTTTTTTGGCTGTTAACCCTTGCTTTGTAACTGGAAAAAAAATATTAAAATTGAAAATCTGCCAAAAAAGTGAAATTTTGAAATTGTATCTCTATTTTCCATTAAATCTTGTGCAACACCTAAAGGGTTAACAAAGTTTGTAAAATCAGTTTTGAATACCTTGAGGGGTGTAGTTTCTTAGATGGGGTCACTTTTATGGAGTTTCTACTCTAGGGGTGCATCAGGGGGGCTTCAAATGGGACATGGTGTCAAAAAACCAGTCCAGCAAAATCTGCCTTCCAAAAACCGTATGGCATTCCTTTCCTTCTGCGCCCTGCCGTGTGCCCGTACAGCGGTTTACGACCACATATGGGGTGTTTCTGTAAACTACAGAATCAGGGCCATAAATAATGAGTTTTTTTGGCTGTTAACCCTTGCTTTGTAACTGGGAAAAAAATATTAAAATGGAAAATCTGCCCAAAAAGTGAAATTTTGAAATTGTATCTCTATTTTCCATTAAATCTTGTGCAACACCTAAAGGGTTAACAAAGTTTGTAAAATCAGTTTTGAATACCTTGAGGGGTGTAGTTTCTTAGATGGGGTCACTTTTATGGAGTTTCTACTCTAGAGGTGCATCAGGGGGGCTTCAAATGGGACATGGTGTCAAAAAACCAGTCCAGCAAAATCTGCCTTCCAAAAACCATACCTTTCCCTCTACGCCCTACTGTGTGCCCGTACAGTAGTTTACGGCCACATATGGGGTGTTTCTGTAAACGGCAGAGTCAGGGCAATAAAGATAAAGTCTTGTTTGACTGTTAACCCTTGCTTTGTTAGTAGAAAAAATGGGTTAAAATGGAAAATTAGGCAAAAAAATGAAATTCTCAAATTTTATCCCCATTTGCCAATAACTCTTGTGCAACACCTAAAGGGTTAACGAAGTTTGTAAAATCAGTTTTGAATACCTTGAGGGGTGTAGTTTATAGAATGGGGTCATTTTTGGGCAGTTTCTATTATGTAAAGTGACTTCAGACCTGTAGTGGTCCCTAAAAATTGGGTTTTTGTAAATTTCTGAAAAATTTCAAGATTTGCTTCTAAACTTCTAAGCCTTGTAACATCCCCAAAAAATAAAATATCATTCCCAAAATGCTGCAAACATGAAGTAGACATATGGGGAATGTAAAGTCATCAACATTTTTGGGGGTATTGCTATGTATTACAGAAGTAGAGAAACTGAAACTTTGAAATTTGCAAATTTTTCTAAATTTTTGGTAAATATGGTATTTTTTATCCAAAAAAATTAACTTTTTTGACCCAATTTTTGCAGTGTCATGAAGTACAATATGTGACGAAAAAACAATCTCAGAACGGCCTGGATAAGTCAAAGCGTTTTAAAGTTATCAGCACTTAAAGTGACACTGGTCAGATTTGCAAAAAATGGCCAAGTCCTTAAGGTGAAATAGGGCTGAGTCCTTAAGGGGTTAAACCAGATGTTGACACTGGAATACCGGGAACCTGCAAAGCAGTGATGGAACTGGAAGCCAGCAGCAGGGATCATGGAAGTGGGGTCTGTAGAAAAGCTCTACAAAGATCAACCCATTTAAAGACAATTAAAGGTGTTGTCTACCCTAAACAGTTTGAAAGTAAGAAAAAAAAACCTATTGAATACAACTTGGTTCCAGTGCCAAAGCTCTCTTCTAGTCCCTGGTGGTCCAGAAGTGTGACAGCCCATCTGTGGTCACAATGAACACTGCAGCCATTCATTGACCTGAGTGGTAACATATTCCTGAGAGGCATTTAACCACATTAGCTTAGCTGAAATTAGTGGATATCGTTCAACAAATTAGTGGATATCTTTTTTTTTTTTCATTTCCAGCCCTCTATACATTTTGGGGGGGGATTTGACAGCCCATTTAAATACTTAGAGTGACAAATACGCAATAATGTGGATAACTTGGAAGGAAAAAAATCTTGCTCTTCTACTGTACTATACAGCACACATCCAATTCATACTGTACATGGGTTTGCCTAATAACAGTCTTGGCAAGTCACTTTCATTTCATGCATGGTATATATGTTGGGACTCAAGGTTGCAAAGTTACGGAAATATGTGACTGCAAACTTCACATAAGAAATATGAGTACTCACTTTAAGTGTGACTTTTCCATCTTCAGCAGTTACAGAATCCCATTAAAGCAATAAAGGTGCAACATTAAGTCAATAATGCAGAAGTTAAAGCTTCTAATGGGTAGTGTGTTTAATAAATTGTGCACATTTTAGAAAGCATTACATTTATACGACAAAGTTAATGGGTCTTTGAATTTTTTTTTCTTTCAAAGTGACTTGATTGATAAAATAGCTAAATCTTTAACTGCCTCTATAATAATCAGCACATCTTTAGTTCTATTTTTTCCTCATTGAAGGGCCAATGGAACTTACAGTATATGTCAGGCAATAAGCCATAATCGATTCCTAGCCTATGGAATTTAACTGGGATGTTTCCCTTCTTTTATTTTTCTTAACTCCTTCTAACGCAGCCATTTAACGTTTCTTTCGTTTCCCAGGTTTCTGAGAGCCGTAACTTTTATTTTTATTTTAACATAAGCAAATCAGGGCTTGTTTTTTGCAGGACAAGTGGTACTTTCTAATAGCACCACTTGATATAGCATATGATGTAATGGAAAGCTGGAAAACAATTCTAAATTGAGGGAAAAAACTATTCTGCCATTATTTTATGGGTTTCATTTTTTACAGAATTCTCCATGTGGCATAACTGATATGTTAACTGCATTCTGCAGTTCAGTATGATTACAGAAATAACAGGATTTTTCTTTTCTATTTTTAGCCTGTTTTAATATTTCAAAAATAAAAAGCTTTGAACATTTTTTTTGCATCACTATATTCTGACATTTAAAATCTTTTTATATTTAAATCTATAAAACTGTGTAAAACCTCATTTTTTTGCAATGTGATCTATAGTTTTTATTGATACTATCTTGGTGTATGTAGGAATTTTTTATACGTTTGAATCAATTTTTATTTTAAGGTGAAGCAATCAAAGCAATGATTTGCCATTTCTATTTTGTTTTTCTATTACGCCATTCACCATACGGGAGAAATACTTTTATATTTTAACACTTCAGGCATTTTCAGACTCATCGATACCAATGATTATTTTTTTATTGTTTATTTAATGTATTTGTAAAATGGAGAAAGCTGGTGATTTGTATTTTTAATTCTTTTGGGGCTTTTTATATTTTTAAAAGCATTTTTTCAGATTTTAATTTTAGTCCCATATGAGGCTTCAACATGTGATCAGTAGATCACTTGCACCAATAGACTACATTGTTTACCATTGCAGTCTGTGGCAAAATCACCTTAAATCTATTAAACCCTGCCCCTGGCTTCAATTGTTTTGTTGCGGGGAGGCCATTTATTCACCAGAAGTTCCCTGCTCTGGGTAATTACCACTCAGATGCCATGCTTGCAATTCACCATGTCATCTGAATGGGTAAAAGTCCATTACTAGAGTTGTCGCTAATCACAGACTCTGACACCTTCATCGAGGGCACCTGCTCAGCTTCTGAGCAGGTGTATCTTTAAAGACCTGGCATGTATGCCAGATGTTGGTAAGAGTTCAAATAACAATTGTATTTAAATTTATGATTATATAATTAGGGATTATACCTTACCTTGTAAAGTTTTGTTATTTATGCATAGAACTGTGTAAATTCTTTGTGAAACCAAACTATGCTACACAAATTTGTTCCATTCATATATCTGCCAGATATCTAATGCCCAATTCCACCATTATATTAATAAATAACAGTATAATGCCCATGGAAAACCATTTGGCTTTTCAATATGACTCCTGAGGAAAGTATGCAGATTACCACATCAGAACCTACCTAACAAAGCAATCACCAGGTGAACCTCTGAGAGATGATAGGCTCAAAAGGAAATCTTGAAGTGAGACAATGCTTTTGAGGTCTTTCATGTATATTGAAATATTAAAAAGTTTATATAGCAAGATGCTGCACTATTGATTAATAGTACATTGGTCATTGTGAGCAAGTCTTTTTGTGTGGGGCATATATACCTTCTAATGCAATAGAATGTGTTTAATATCTATTATATTTTACTGGTATCTGTAACAAGGGAGCTTATGGTACTGAAGATTCTGTACTCAAAAATGAACTGTGTGGAACTTATATAGGGCAACAAGTATCATACAACCACAGATGGACTTTCTATAAGGTAGAGATCCATCCATGTGTATATACTTGAAAGGGTTGGCTAGCCTAATTAAAAACTAAGGTCAGGCAACAGTGAGTAAAAAAATCATAAAAACTGTCACTCACCTTTCAAAATGTTCTC
This sequence comes from Bufo gargarizans, assembly GCF_014858855.1. Taxonomy (NCBI): domain Eukaryota; kingdom Metazoa; phylum Chordata; class Amphibia; order Anura; family Bufonidae; genus Bufo; species Bufo gargarizans. The sequence continues at coordinate 520,025,636 of NC_058082.1, read as the reverse complement.
CTTTCTAGCGCCATGTCTCCCAGGGCCAGGTCCTTGACAGACTAGAAGTGACGGGGACCCAGAAAAGTTCTTACACACATAACAAATAAAGCTATTGATTGGCTTCAGCTGCCTCATGATCAAGAACAGGTCCCTATCGCTTCTGCTCTAGCACGAATTTTTAAAAGGTGAGTGTGTTATTTTTATTTATTTTTTAACTCACTGCTGCCTGCCCTAGTTATTTAATTAGTTCCGACAACTTTAATATTTAAAAAACTTTTTACAAATGAAAATCATATAACCTTTACATTTTTATTTATCTAATACCAAATGGAAATGTTTCTTTGTGTTTGATATATAATTTTTCTTATTAAAGGTTATTTTATCAGGAGGATTATTACAAATACATTTAGCTGTATGAAACATAATGTCAAAAGCATAATAACCAAGCAAAATGTATACACATTTTTGAAACATTGTTTTTGTATAGCAGTTGCATAAACATTTTACAGAATCTAAATAGATAATGGACCTACAGAAAAATGTGGATTTTGGAAAAAATAAAAATGCTATCCATTTCTCATATTTTTTTAAAGATGATTTTTTTTTCCTTACTCAATCTCTGGCATCATATTAAATTCAGAGCTAAGGCTTCTTTAACTGACCCCTTGACTAGTCTTGACTAGTTGTCCTTTCTAATTAGAAGAGGTTCAGTGACAGGAAAGTTCCTAGTGTTGGTTTATGGTAATGCATTGCGCAATCTAAGTTAGTAAATGTACTATTAAAATAAATATCATAAAATAATCTATTATTATATTAACGTAAAATATAAATATATAAGATAATTTTAAAAAATCTGTAAAGCTTTACCAAAACATCTTACAATAATGTAATGTTACATTCTTGATTTTTCAATTTTAAATTCTTTATTTAAGCTAATATATTTATTTGTCACAAAGCATTAACAAATTCACTGGATGTTTGTTATTTAACTATGCCACAATCATTTAAGTTTTTCCCTTTTACATTATGTATCTGCATTTCATAGAGTTAAATTCAGTCTAAATACAGTGTTTTCCATAATGTATCTGCACAATTATAGTTTAACTATATGCATAATATATAGGTACAAATGTACAGTTTATTTGTCAGCATGAGAGAAAAGAAATCATGGGTAGCTATAAGGAGCCTGTCTATACATTGTGCTGCAATTGTCACTCTCATATATGATCATCGATTATTTTTCCCTCTTGACAGGCATTGAGTCATATGTATGGAACTTATTTTCTTGTTTGAAACAATTTGCAATTTTCCTCACAAAGTAAGTTAACATAATTTCAATAGAACAGTGTGTATTGATCCAAGAAAAAGAGGAAAGGATTGTGGCAAGTGAGTTGGAAACATCACTGATGTGTGCAGGAAAAAAATCTACTTGGAAAATGTGTTTTATTGATGGTGATTTGTGATTGAAAATGTAAAAAGAAAACAAAGTACAATTTATAGAGAAATGGATAAAACAACCCTTGAATGCAGATCCTGGTGGTTCTAATCATAGTTAATACTAATTATAGTTTAATCGATATTGAATATTCAATTTGAAGGCCAGCTCCACTGGTACATGCTCTACTACACATTAATAAAATCTGTATTCATAATATTCACTTTTTCTGACATATAGGCATTATAAAGTATCCAATATTTTATGCAAAATATATTGATATAAAAACATTTTTTTTTTGTTCCCTTTTTAACCCTTTGAAGATATCTGCAATATGCAGATATCCAGACCAGAGCAGAGGGGGTCAGGTTTCTGTTGTTTCACACAGCACACACTACTGGTCAAATTGTGCCCAATTGGCCATTTTACCTCTCCGATGTCATATGACTCATTAGTGTTACAAGGTCTCAGGTGTGAATGGGGATCAGGTGTGTTGAATTTGGTGTTATCGCTCTCACACTCTCTCATACTGGTCACTGGAAGTTCAACATGGCACCTCTTGGCAAAGAACTCTCTAAGGGTCTGAAAAAACAATTGTTGCTCTACATAAAGATGGCCGAGGCTATAAGAAGATTGCCAACCCTCTGAACTGAGCTGCAGCACGGTGGCCAAGACCATTCAGAGGTTTAATAAGACTGGTTCCCCTCAGAACAGGCCTCGCCATGGCCGACAAAAGAAGTTGAGTGCATGTGCTCAGAGTCATATCCAGAAGTTGTATGAGTTCTGGCAGCATTGCTGCAGAGGTTAAAAACGTGGGGGGCTCTGCCTGTCAGTGCTCAGACCAATGCACACTGCATTAAATTGGTCTGCATGTCTGTCGTTCTAGAAGGAAGCCTTTTCTAAAGATGATGCACAAGAAAGCCCGCAAACGTTTTTCTGAAGACAAGCAGACTAAGGACAAGGATTACTGGAACCATGTCCTGTGGTCTGATGAGACCAAGAGAAACTTATTTGGTTGAGAAGGTGTCAAGCATGTGTGGCGGCAACCGGGTGAGAAGTACAAAGACAAGTCATGGTGGTGGAAGTGTCATGGTTTGAGGCTGCATGAGTGCTGACGGCTGTGGGGAGCTACAGTTCATTGAGGGAACCATGAATACCAACATGTACTGTGACTTACTGAAGCAGTGCATGATCCCCTCCCTTCGGAAATTGGGACGCAGGGCAGTATTCCAGCATGAAAACGAACCCAAGACGACTACTGCCTTGCTAAAGAAACTGAAGGTAAAGGTGCTGGACTGGCCAAGCATGTCTCCAGACTTAAACCCTATTGAGCATCTGCGGAGAATTCTCAAACGGAAGGTGGAGGGACGCAAGGTCTCTAACATCCACTAGCTCCGTGATGTCATCATGGAGGAGTGGAAGAGGATTCCAGTAACAACCTGTGAAGCTCTAGTGACCTCAATGCCCAAGAGAGCTAAAGCAATGCTAGAAAATAATGGTGGCAACACAAAATATTTACACTTTGGGTACAATTTGGCCATTTTCACGTAGGTGTGTACTCACTTTTGTTACCTGCGTTTTAGACATTAATGGCAGTGTGTTGAGTTATTTTGAGGGCACACCAAATTTGAGGGCACACCAAATTACAATACAAGCTGTACACTGACTACTTTACATTGTTTCAAAGTATCATATAGTCAGTGTTGTCCCATGAAAAGTTATAATAAAATATTTTTAAAAATGTGAGGGGAGATACTTAATATTATTTTAAAGGGTTGTTTCATTAAAACAATACTTGCCCATATGCCTCAAAAGCGAATTATGGATGTCTATGCATCAAAGGTTAAAGCCTTTACATTGAACATATCTATAAGACTCTGTTTACCCCCTATCGGAGGCCAAAAGGGCATCCATTAGTCTTATATACGTCTGTATGCCTATTTTAAGATGTATCTAGTAGTTTTTCTAGCATAGGAGGCTATGGGCTATGAGTGCATTGTATGCCTATCCATTGGCATATGTTAAGCCTTCCATCAGAGATTTGTAATAAGAAATCCTCTCTGTGTCCTGCATACTTCTGATGGAAGACTCAAATGAGAGAAGCTCCCACCATGGCAGAACCGGTGCGTGGCCAAACAACGCTTCCCTTAGACAGTAACAGTTGATCGCCTGGAGTTAAGACACAAAACCAAGTTTATCATAGTGAATATTTTACAAGGGCTAGTTATACTTTTCACCGAGTGAATATTAAATATATAGATTCTGTTCTGATACTATTCTTTTGTGATTTGCAAGGTATGTGTATGTTTATTTGCTGATGTTACAAGGTACAAAGAGCTGAGCATAATTAGCAGGAAATATGTAAAATACAAATAAATGAAATGAATTCAAGAGGTCCCTGCCTCAGGAGGTTCTCAACCTAATCAAGTATGTGGGAAAACAAGCAGAATTAGCCACCTCATTGGATATAACTGTATATGAGAGGCAGAATAAGATTAGCCGTCTTCTCTATCATACACATAGAGAATTTTCTGGTAAAGGCCAGAGGGGAAGTGATATTCTATATCCTTCTTGTTGAATGGATATTTTGTTAAAGGTTTGGGTTTTTTCAACATAAAAGCAGATGAAAATAAAGTACACAAACACTACAATAAAACATACGAAGGGTCAGAGAAGACCGTTGTATGTTGAAAATATTGTATCCTGGGGCCATTGTATCTTGGGGGATCACTGTATTTACAGCAAACCACGAGACAAGAATCAGATAACCCTGTTCTTGAGATAGGTATGGGACCCATATATTTCAGACATTTATAACATATCCTGTGAATATGATCTGAGTTTCACCAATCTGCTTGTCATCAGGATGTAATGGTGAGCACAGGTTCAAGATTCACTTATGGCAAATTTAACATAGTAATAATATAATTCATTCTCCTATTCTATGAACCAGGGAATCAGCAGGACAGACAAATCAATATGTTCTTCTTTGACTGAAACATTAGGGGGCAAGTTATGACCTTGTAAACTGTCGTTAATTTAATAGATATCTGCAACATGTAAATGAAAATTTTGCATTGCTTATACTTTCCTGATGTACACAAGTATATGCTACATATTTGCATATATCACCTTATAGGCTACTATCATATGCAGTTGACTCCAATTTTCAGTATAACAATAAAAGAAAGTCATTCTGACGCACTTCTTCCTAATTGTCTGACACTAATGGATCCATACTGCTGAATTCTATGAGTGCTGAGACGTTCACCACATACAGTCCTGATCAAAAGTTTAAGACCACTGAAAAATGGCAAAAAATCATATTTAGCATGGCTGGATCTTAATAAGGTTCCAAGTAGAGCTTCAACATGCAACAAGAAGAAATGGGAGTGAGACAAAACATTTTTTGAGCATTCAATTTAATGAAAACAATGAATAAACTGAAACAGGCTATTTAAAAGGACCACATGCCTTTAACCGCCTCCGGACCACCTATGCAGGATTGCGGTCCGCAGGCGATCGATTCATTCCTCCTTGACGCGCTGGCGCGTCATCTCGCGAGACGCGAGATTTCCTGTGAACGAGCACACACAGGCGCGCGCGTTCACATGAAACGGCAGGTAAACAAGTGCATCTACAGCCTGCCAGCGGCGATCGTTCGCTGGCAGGATGTAGATGCGATTTTTTAACCCTTGAAAGGTATATCAGACGCTGTTTTGTTAACAGCGTCTCATATACCTGCTACCTGGTCCTCTGGTGGTTCCTTTTGCTTGGATCGACCACCAGAGGACACAGGTAGCTCTGTAAGTATCACCAAACACCACTACACTACACCCTACACCCCCCTGCCACTTATTAACCCCTTATTTACCCCTGATCACCCCATATAGACTCCCTGATCACCCCCCTGTCATTGATCACCCCCCTGTAAGGCTCCATTCAGACGTCCGTATGACACCGCGGATCTGCAAAACACGGACGCAGGCAATGTGCTTCCCGCATTTTGCGGATACGCACATTGACAGAACTATATAGAAAATGCCTTTTCTTGTCCGCAATTGCGGACAAATATAGGACATGTTCTATAGGCTCTACAAAAAACGCTGTGTTTGCCCGATCAGGCCTGATCTTGTGCGCACACTTGCATTCAGTCCGCCCCACCGCAGTGACAGAATAATTTTTTTCTGATCACTGCAAAAACACCGTAAAATTGCTGCGGCGCTATAAAAGGATCACTTTTGAGGGGCATGGCGAGTTAATAGAATTTTTTTTTTTTTTGGCACAAGTTAGCGCAATTTATTTTTTATTTTTTTCTTACAAAGTCTCATATTCCACTAACTTGTGACAAAAAATTAAATCTCACATGAACTCACCATACCCCTCACGGAATCCAAATGTGTAAAAAATTTTAGACATTTATATTCCAGATTTCTTCTCACGCTTTAGGGCCCCTAAAATGCCAGGGCAGTATAAATACCCCACAAGTGACCCCAGTTTGGAAAGAAGACACCCCAAGGTATTCCGTGAGGGGCATGGCGAGTTCCTAGAATATATTTTTTGGAGGCACAAGTTAGGGGAAAATTATTATTTTATTTATTTTTTTCTCTTACAAAATCATTTTTCGCTAACTTGCGCCCCAAAACTTGCCATGCCCCTCAAGGAATGCCTTGGGGTGTCTTCTTTCCAAAATGGGGTCACTTGTGGGGTATTTATACTGCCCTGGCATTTTAGGGGCCCTAAAGCGTGAGAAGAAGTCTGGAATCCAAATGCCTAAAAATGCCCTCCTAAAAGGTACTCATTGGAATTCGGGCCCCTTTGCACATCTTGGCTGCAAAAAAGTGTCACACATGTGGTATTGCCATACTCAGGAGAAGTTGGGCAATGTGTTTTGGGGTGTACTTTTACATATACCCAAACTTTGTGTGAGAAATATCTCTGTCAAATGACAACTTTGTATACAAAAAATGGGAAAAGTTGTCTTTTAGAGAGATATTTCTCTCACCCAGCATGGGTATATGTAAAAATACACCTCAAAACACATTGCCCTACTTCTTCTGAGTACGGAGATACCACATGTGTGACACTTTTTTGCAGCCAAGATGCGCAAAGGGGCCCAATTTTTCAAAGAGTACTTTCAGGATTTCACAGGGCATTTTTGCAAATTTGGATTCCAAACTACTTCTCACGCTTTAGGGCCCCTAAAATGCCAGGACAATATAAATAACCCACATGTGAACCCATTTTGGAAAGAAGACACCCCAAGGTATTCCGTGAGGGGTATGGTTAGTTCATGTAAAATTTTATTTTTTGTCACAAGTTAGTGGAATATGAGACTTTGTAAAAAAAAAAAAATTCTGCTAACTTGTGACAAAAAATTAAAACTTCCATGAGCTCACTATGCCCATCAGCAAATACCTTAGGGTGTCTACTTTCCGAAATGGGGTCATTTGTGGGGTATTTCTACTGTCTGGGCATTGTAGAACCTCAGGAAACATGACAGGTGCTCAGAATGTCAGAGCTGCTTCAAAATGCGGAAATTCACATTTTTGCACCATAGATTGTAAACGCTATAACTGTTACCCAAACCAATAAATATACACTTAATTCATATTTTTTTTATCAAAGACATGTAGAAAAATAAATTTAGAGAAAAATTTATATAGAAATGTAGTTTTAATTGAAAAATTTTACAACCGAAAGTGAAAAATGACGTTTTTTTGCAAAAAAATCGGTCAATTTCGATTAATATAAAATAAAATGTCAGCAGCAATGAAATACCACCAAATGAAAGCTCTATTAGTGATAAGAAAAGGAGGTAAAATTCATTTGGGTGGTAAGTTGTATGACCGAGCAATAAACCGTGAAAGTAGTGTAGTGCAGAATTGTAAAAGGTGAGGTGGTTAAAAGGCCAAATCTGTGCAAAGATGTGGATTCATTGTCATTTTCTGTCAGGTAGTCACACGTTGTGATGGCAAAGGCAAAAAATCTCTCCCTTTTTAAATGTGGTCGGGTTGTTGAACTGCATAAGCAGGGTCTCTCACAGCGCACCATCGCTGCTGAGATGGGACGCAGTAAGACAGTCATTTGGAATTTCTTAAATGATCCTGAGGGTTATAGAACAAAAAATTCAAGTGGAAGACCCAAAAAAAATTCAGCAGCACTGAGCCGGAGGATTCAATTGGCTGTCCGTCAAGACACTGGACGATCCTCGACCCAAATTAAGGCCCTTACCGGTGCTGACTGCAGCCCCATAACCATCAGACGGCATCTGAGACTGAAGGGCTTCAAAAACAAAAAACATCTTCAAAGACCTCGTCTCCTTGAACACCACAGAACTGCTAGTTTGGACTTTGCAAGAGAGCACCAAACATGGGACATTCAAAGGTGGAAGAAAGTTTTATTCTCTGATGAGAATTTTTTTTACCTTGATGGTGCTGATGGTTTCCAACGTTACTGGCATGACAAGCACATCCCACCTGAGATGTTTTCTACGCGCCACAGTGGAGGGGGCGCCTTAATGGTCTGGGTTGCTTTTTCCTTTAGTGGAACAATGGAGCTTCAGGAAGTGCAGGGGCGTCAAACAGCCGCTGGCTATGTCCAGATGTTGCAGAGAGCATTCCTCATGACTGAGGGCCCTCGTCTGTGTGGTAACGACTGGGTTTTTCAACAGGACATCGCTACAGTACACATAGCCCGCAGGACAAGAGACTTCTTCCAGGAGAATAACATCACTCTTTTGGCCCATCCTGCGTGATCCCCTGATCTAAATCCAATTGAGAACCTTTGGGGATGGATGGCAAGGAAAGTTTACAAAAATGGACAACAGTTCCAGACAGTAGATGGCCTTCGTGCGGCTGTCTTCACAACTTGGAGAAATGTTCCCACTCACCTCATGGAAATGCTTGCATCAAGCATGCTGAAACGAATTTTGGAAGTGATAAACAAACAATAACAGCGGAGCTACTCATTACTGAGTTCGTGTTTGGAAGTTGGTTCTGTTTTGGGGGGTGTAACGGACCGTTTCAGCAGACAAGGGGTTAAAATCCGTCTAGGCGATATGCCCCTTTCCGAGAGACAGGCACAGCTACTGCAGAACACCAACCTCCCGAACTGGATACAAAATAGCACTCCAAACTGGAACCTCGCAAATAGCTGTCAGCAGACGCACAGGAAAAGCATACAGTCAGCTTACACTCCTGGCCATCAGTCTCCAACAGCATACAGGAAATCCCCACAATAACGAGACAAGGCTCCGTCTTGAGGGTCAGCAGTGGTCTGATGTGCTGGCACACCCAGCCTGGTTTTTATTACAGTTTTGCAAATACAGAACTGATACAACACATCCCCACAATGCATCATGGTTTCCTCCTCTCTGTCCCAGAGACAACCGAAGGCAATCCAATTATCTCTCAGGACAAAGGGAGATCACCAATACACATGTGGAGACAACAGGACAGACATCACCATTTAAACACACAATGGCACACCCCCACAGCAAACACAGACATTTAACATATCCCCAGATAGCTCAAGTCTGAGTGCATATCATTAGGTGAATGGCACTCAGAATACACAAATACAATAATATTAGCTATCTGGGTGCCCTCACATAACATACAATTTAACCGAACGCATAATAACATAAAATACAATTCTACAGACAGATTTAAGCTGTGCGGCCGGTCTGTCTTCTCCTTTAAAGTTACTATGGGCCATAATCCTGAGGCAAGAGGCTTTTAAACAGCCCTCTCCAAAACCCAGTGGCGAGGTTGGTTTCGCCACAGGGGGGTTTAATTTTTTTTGGGCAGGTGTGGTCCTAAACTTTTGATCAGCTGAAAAACAGCCTGTTTCAGTTTATTTGTTGTTTTCAGGGACCGCGGGGATCAGAAACTGCAGAAATCGCAGCAAACCGCAGGTCTGAATTGACCTGCGGTTTGCCGCGATCGCGGACCCCCCCGCTCATTTAGCCTAGGTGCCTGCTCAATGATTTCGAATCACTGCCAGCCGCACGGCAGTGATCGGAAATACACAGAGCGTACATGTATGCCCTGTGTCCTTAAGTACCAGGGCACAAGGGCGTACCTGCTACGCCCTGTGTCCTTAAGGGGTTAAATTGAATGCTCAAAAAATGTCTTGTCTCACTCCCATTTCTTCTTGTTGCATGTTGAAGCTCTACTTGGAACCTTGTTAAGATCCAGCAATGCTAAATATAATTGTTTTGCCATTTTTCAAGTAGTCTTAAACTTTTGATCAGGACTGTATCTGCCAAAAATAACTTCAAAAGGTGATGTGAACAGAGCCTTATATCCTGCAGCCTGTTTGAAGAATAACATTTATAAAAGTCTTAAGCATCAAGGTCAAAGGTTAAAAAAGTCTCATCTGTTTAAAAAGGTTATTTTTTAGGGACTTTCCAAGTCAATACCAATTTTAAATGAGCAACACATTAAAGAATCTCATCTGCTAACCCTATAAGTAACTAATTAAGTAACTGCAGATATCTGACCGGTCTCTGTGAACCAGGAAAGGTTCACAAATGCAGTATGTGTTTACATGAATTTTGGTAGACAGAAACTAAAACTTCCACCTTCCTCTACACAACCTTCTTCACCCCTGCAGCTCCGTCCTCGCTGTTCTTCAGGGTGACTCTATCTTCGACACTTCACTGGATACTTAACTACTTGCTTGTCTTGTGACTCTGACCAAGGCCTGTCTGGGACTGAAAGGTCAGACTACAGTCACACCAACTGTATTTATACTATATCCTCCGCAGACGTTGATCTCTTTTTTCCTTTGTGTCTTTGCAATAAAACCTATACCTTCAATAGCATTGTACCTTGGAGTGTGAAGTGTTTTTTTCTATGTATTTGTGACTGACCTTCTCCGCGAGCACCTCACTACATGAACAAAGAGTGCATCCCTTACTATATATTCTTTTTTAAATGGGTTTTGCAGCCTATAGATATCAATGACCTATCTTCAGGTTAGGTCATCAATATTAAATCAGTAGAGGTCTGACTGACACCTGGCACCCCCACTGACCAGCTGTTCTTGGCAGCCGTCAGTGCCAGAAATAAAACAGTGGACAGAGCGAAAAGCAGAAGGCTCATCATTCAGTGTCTCTGCCGGCAGGCTGCAGCTCATCTCCCATTTACTTTCTTTTAACATCTGGCCACTACTGTTTTAGCCCACAAAAAAGCACAGTAACATATCCTTTTCTGTATAGTGACATCACTAATCTTTAAATAGTTTTGATGACATCATCATCAACCACTTGAAAAGACATTTTACCCTTGTCTGAGTACATTTTGTGATGCATATTTTTAATCCAGACTCCCTAATGGTCTAAAGCATAAATGTAAAACTGTAACCCTTTTAAGATTAATGATGATTTTTGTAGCATATACTATAACATATCTTTAACTGGGCCCTTTAATTTATTTGTTTTTCATGTTCTTTTTCAAAAAAATAAAAAATTCTAATTAAATACTGTCAAGATATCACATTACATCGTGTATAACGTATATAACTATATATATATATATATATATATATATATATATATAAAAACAAAAGTATAATAAAGATTATAAATAATAATGCATTTAAACTATACTGTACATGGTATAAATAATTTAGGATTATATAAATATCACCTCATGTTCTTCATGGTATCGTTACCTAAATTCCATTGTTTGTATTCTAGTATGTTCGCTCTAGTATTTTATTTTAGAACATGCTAAATATCTCTGTATTGAAGCAAAGTGGCAGCATGAATATGACCAGCTACATTCTTTGTATGTCAATGATACACAGCTCTATCATACTCCTGGCTTTAGCACATTTCACCAGCAGAGGGCAGAGCATACTCATAATACGCTAACAGATTCCTTCCAAGATGAATATTTTAAACTAGATTAAATACAATTCTAGGAAAGATATAATTAGTAGTAAACAGCAGTAAGAACTTGCATGTACATGCTGGGGACAGCACTATCTTTAGAAATGAAAGTTAAATACAAGGTCAGTGCTATAATAATAATTGAATTTTCTAGTAAATGGTTTTGGCAAGGGGTATGATATTTTACTGTTAATTCTTCATTACTGCCAATTTGTTTAAATATTTATTAACCTAACAATGCTTATTTTTAGAATATGTTAAAGGGAATCTTTCAGTAGTTTTATTGGGCCCTTACTAAGGGCAGCAAAATCTGGTAAAAGAGGTACCCAGAAGCAAACACTGGATCTCTTACTTGAATAGACCCAGCCATTTTTTCTAAAATCCATGGAGCTGTTGAATTCATAGTGTGCACCAGAAAATACTCATGTTAGCAAAAAAAATTGAGTCAATGCTAGTAAGCGACCCAAACAACACTTTATGCTGCCATTAGTTGGGTACCATAAAACTGCCCTGCAAGGGGTTTCCCTGGAGTTTAATATTGATGACTTAACGACATGATAGGTCATCAGTCGTGTTGAGTGAATCGAAGAGAATTCGATACAAAGTTCAGGAAAAATTTGATTTGGCACAAATCCGAATTTCTTGGCGCTTCGTGGTAGTGATTAAATTTTTCTTGAAATGGCGGTAAGAAAGAAAAAACACATTTACCTCATCCATTTGAGTGAAAAAAACACGCCAATTCTCACTCGCGCTGACATGTGACGTGATCACGCTGGACATGAGTGGTGACATCATCAGTGATAATATCACTGCACCCGCTCATTGTGATAACGTGTCATCGTCATGTCAGTGTGTGGGAGAATTGGCACATTTTCTTTACTCAAGATGGCCTCGACTGCCTTTCCGTGATCAAATGGATGAGGCGAGTATGTATTTTCTTATTTTAACCTCTAATTAACCCCCTTGAAAGGCCTAATGTGACTCTCAGATGCCGGCATTTGAGGGGTTAAATGACGGGGGGGGGGGGGGTGATGCGATCGCCATTCTCCATAATTGCACTCGCTCTATACAATGGAATGTGATTCATTGTGAAGTAATTCATAACTAATCGAATTTCTTGTCGAAGTTCAGTAAAACAGCCGAATCAAATTTTTTGAAAACTTTGCTCATCACTAGTAATCAGTATCTGATCATGGGGGTTCGACCCCTGACAACCCGATCAGCTGTTTGAAGAGACCAGTGAGAGACACAGCCCCTTCTTAGGCCAGTGACATCACATTTAGAGGTGAGCGAATTTCAGGTTATGAAATTCATTCACGCTTCATTTACTGGTAAAAGGTAAATTGCGTTATGGATTCCATTACCATGGACCATAACGCAATTCTATGATGGAATGCCTTTAGTGGCATTCCGTTATTCATTCCGTCATAATGGAAGTCTATGGGCTTCAAAACGGATCCGTCCAGTTTCGGTTATGCAGGAGAGGTCTCCCCTGGATAATGGAAACGAGACGGATCTGTTTTGCAGCCCATAGACTTCTATTATGATGGCATAAATAACATTCCGTTATGCATTCCGTCATAGAATTGCGTTATGGTCCGTGGTAACTGAATCCATAACGCAATTCACCTTTTACCAGTAAACAAAGCATGGACGAATTTCAAAGCATGAAATTCGCTCATCTCTAATAACATTCATTGGTAACAGGGCCTATTTGCAACTCATCCCCGTTAAAGGGAATGAATGTGACTGCCATACCATGCACAACCACTATAAAAATATGGCACTGTGCCTGGTATGCTGTGAATGGGCCTCAGCGCTCACTGAAGAGCTACAGCATCTTCAAACAGTGCCCCCATTTTGGACTTCCACTGATCAGATATTGATGACCTAACCTTAATTTTAATCAAAATATATTTGCTGATTACCTCTTGTTCATTTATATAATTACTGTAGCATTAGTTCATATATTCCATGTTGCATTGTGTTTGCGATCCTGAGGATAGACCATCAATATTGAACTCTGATAACCCCCCCCCCCCCCCTCTAAGTTTACTATTGTGATTCATATATGATAAACATGCAGTTGTCAACTAAAATCAGTTTTGGCAAATATATTAATCAAAGTAGCTATATGTGTAAATATAATCACAGTAAGATGTATACAATATACAGTAGATAGTTTGCCTGGTTGAAGTAATTTGCTATGGCATAGCAAGTATGTGGGTGCAAAACAAATGGCGGAAAGTGCCAAACAAGATTAAGTAGACACCAGCAAACATTTAAGATGCTGTTTTTCATTCAGGGGACCTAAAGCACAGCTTGGACTTTCTTGATATTACTGTGAATTTATGAGGTAGAGAAGTCAGTAGCCACTGTCTAGACACTTAAAGGGGTTGTGCAGGGGTTTTATATTGATGACTGGCTGGGGTCGGACACCACCGCCGATCAGCTGTTTGAAGAAGAGGCGGCGCCACATGCGAGAGCTCCTTCCTCGTCATTACACTACACCTCTCCCTTGCAGTGGCGATGTAGTTTATTACACATACTCATTCAAGTGAATGGAGCAAGTAATTACACTGCAATTCTGAGACAACAGGCAGTGTAATGAACAGGAAGCAGAACTTTTATTTCCAGGCAATCCTTTTAAATAGTGTTAAGGGAAAGGAGCTTCTGATGCTACATCCAAAGTCACTTTGTTCAAAACTTCGCATTAATACCATAGTGAGATCTATCTCCGTACAGTATTAGAATGTATGGGCTCCGATGAGCCGAAGTCACATGAGATTTTGTTGAATAACTTTGGTAGTTGATTTTTAAAGTGGGAAACCACATTAAAACTTGGGACCAACTACTGAAATCAACTTTCCAAATCAACTACTGAAGTTATTCAACAAAGTCTTGTGTGACTTTGTGAATAACTGACTTCGGCTCATCAGATCCCATACATTCTAATACTGTATGAAGATGGATCTCCGTACAGTATTAATCCAAAGTTTTGAACGAAGCGACTACTTTTAAGGTTTTAATGACGATAACACTAATATATATCCATCAAGATGACAAGGGCATGCTGTGGTTTCCTATGTTGTTAACATATTTTTTTACTTACAGTTTTAATGCTGTAAAAAAAAAATGCAAATACATTAAATGATAATTGGATGAAGGTATATGCTTTATATAGGCCTACTAATAAGAAGGTCCACCACCCCCTGCAATGTGTGCATTCTCTGTGAGTTCAGTACAGTCAATACGACAGGTGCTTTGTAATGTGTGCTTGCCTTTACTGACCTCACATGCTAAGCATTCTAAACAGATATGTTCTACACATATGTCTAGTTGTTAAAAGAGTCCCTTGAGGCTATGTATTCTCTAGCCTACTGTAAGCTTCTGGAGTCATTGGCCCCTATTATTGCATATTTGCAATATTATTTGTCAAGTCAAATGGTTTTAAGCTTCAAAGACTATGTAATATTATACAAAGGGATGCAGGGTAATCACGTAACAGATTCTAAACTATTACTACAGTATGTTTATTTCAAAAACAAATGTTTCTAATATGTATATGACACATGTGGAAAAGCAACTGCCCCTTGACCTTGAGGGGATAATGCAGTAATGGTTTTAGAGGGCAGTTTTATGTAGACAAGGTGGATGACAGAAACTTACCCTTGGCGATCTCAGAGGTGTTTCAATGCTCTCATTAAAACAGATGGGCATCAGAGGAAAGAAATGCACCAAGTTGGCAGAGATGGGTCTTGATTAACAGTTATTTACACCTTCCTACTGCTGTCATTACATCCCATGTAAGCCCATCATTACAGCTGGAGGGGCATGCTATTATTTGGACTCTGTCTGAGACAATTGTAACTGTCCACCAATGAGCACTTTTAACTGTCGGAGTTCAACATAGAATATTCACTCCACATAGAATATTCATTTCAAATCTAATAATGGTTATCACTTTGGTTCCATACAGAATTCTCTACAAAATTATTTTGCAATGTTTTCTATTTCTATTACTCCACTAAAGGAATTCAATCTCCTTGTGGTGTATAAGCAAAACATAGCGGAATTTTAACCCATAGGATACCAGCGCCGTATATGTACGGCCCTGGGAACTGGGTCAGAAATCCCAGCGCCATACAGCTACAGCATGCTGATCAGGCGGGTGCAGGAGATTTGCCTGCCCGATCAGCTGCAGGGGCCCAGCAGTCACTGATAGCCAGACTCCTGCTGTATGCGTTAGCATGGGTGAAAATATTGATGTCGGCGCATTAACCTTTGCACTGCCGTGGTCAGCGCTGACCGCGGGACGTGCAGTATCTTGACAGGTCCACGTGTCCATCAGGTCCCCGCGCTGCTGTGACGGGGACCCGATGGCTTGGATGGCTTCCTTAGGCATTGTGGCTGCCATCCGTGTGAGCCTGTGAGATCCAGCCCCCTGGAGTATTGTAATGCATTGTAAAGGGGATCAGACCCCCAAAAGTTGAAGTCCCAGAGTGGGACAAAAAAATAAAGTTAGAAAGTATGTAAGAAAAAAAAGTTTAAAAATAAAATTAAATGTTTTAAGTAGTGATGATCAAGCATGCTTGGCCGAATATCTGTTCGGCTCAAGCATCGCTATGCTCGGCACATGTTTCAAGGGTTTTAAGGAGCCAATAAAGGTGCAGGTAAGTACTGCCCTCCATGTAATGCCAGTAGCCATGTTGACTGCTGGCATTACAGTGATTGGCTGGCCGAAACGCGTAATCGGGTGCTATATAGCACCCGATGACGCATGTTCGGCTCAGACGTAGACAGGGACAGCAGAGCGTAGGAAGGGAAAGACAGAGTAGGGAGTGAATTTCACAGTTTTTATTCTGAGAAAGCTTTTCCAAAAACCAAAAGTCCTTTTAAGGAGTAGTGTGTGTGAGTGTGTGTGTGTGTGTTTTAGAGCAGCAATCTATTCACCTGCAGTCTCAGGGACAGTGCTGAGGAAGGGACAGATAGTGCAGGGAGAGAAATTTTAAGTTTTTACTACCAAAAGCTTTTCAAAGATCCCAAAGTCCTTTTAAGGACTACTGTGTGCATTTGACAGCAGCAAGATATTTTTATTTTATACATATTAGTGACATATACTGTACATCATCCGCAGACTGTGTATTTAATAATCTGGGCCAAATCTAGTGTCCATAGTGTGTGGCTTTGTGTAAAAAATATTGAACTACATCTGCAAACAGTGTCTGTATTACAAATTCCAATAATCTGGACCTAATATAGTGTCCATAATCTGTGGTGTTCTGTAACCAATACTGTACTACATCAGAAAACAGTGTCTATATTGCAAATTCCAATAATCTGGGCCTAATATAGTGTCCATATTCTGTGGGTTTCTGTGACATATACTGTCCTGCATCCGAAAACTGTGTCTGTATTGCAAATTACAATAATCTGGGCCTAATATAATGTCCATAATCTGTGGTGTTCTGTAACCATTACTGTATTACATCAGAAAACAGTGTCTGTATTGCAAATTACAATAATCTGGGCCTAATATAGTGTTCATATTCTGTGGGTTTCTGCAACATATACTGTCCTGCATCCAAAAACTGTGTCTGTATTGCAGATTCCAATAATCTGGGCCTAATATAGTGTCCATAATCTGTTGTGTTCTGTAACCAATACTGTACTACACCCAAAAACTGTGTCTGTATTGCAAATTCCAATAATCTGAGCCTAATATAGTGTCCATAATCTGTGGTGTTCTGTAACCAATACTGTACTACATCAGAAAACTGTGTCTTTAGCGGACAGTAAAACAATCTGCGCCACATCTAGTGACAAAACCATTAATATGAAGAAGGCGAGCATTAAGGGACGGGGAAGTGGGCGTGATGCTGATGGTGCACGCAGAGGCCGTGGCCTTGGGCTCAATAAAACTGTGCCTGCTGCCAGTGCACCAGAAAAAAAAAAACATCCACCATACCCATCTTCATGTCTATCTTAACTGGGCGGCGCAGGACAACACTGTCTTTGTCGGACCTATGCGAACAGTTGGTCAGTTGGATTGCTAAAGAAAATGCTTCAAGTCGGTTAAGCACCACCCTCTCTTCCAACAAGTCCAGTCTCTGTAGCCAAGAGTCTGGTCAACCGAATCCTTACTCTGATCTTCCTTCCTCCCACCATGGAGAGGCTTGCCAAATGAGTAATCCCACACTCTTGCCAAACGAGCTTTTTCCAGCACCACTATTACATTTGGCCCTCGCGCCCAGCACGCTTGAAGAGGGACCTGAGATATTGTGCCCTGATTCCCAACCTCTTGAGCCTTCACAGTCTCAAGAAGATGACGGTGGTGAACGGCAATCATTCGTTCACGAGGTGGATGATGATGAGACACAATTGTCAATCACTGAGGTTGTGGTTAGGTCAAGGCAGGAGGATGAGCAGAGTGAGGAAGTGGAAGAGGATGTGGTGGACGATGAGGTCACTGACCCAACATGATAAGGTAAAAAGCCGAGCGAGGACAGCAGTACACATGGGAAGGGATCCTCAGCAACTCAACAGGCTGTAAGAGGCAGTGGGGTTGCAAAAGGGAGAAGTCGGCCCACAACAAACAGGCCCGCAACTGTTACACCGAGTACTCCCATGCGTAAATCTACCTTGCCAAGGGGTAGGTGTTCCGCAGTATGGTGCTTTTTTGAGGAAAGTGCAGACGACAAAAGAGTGGTACTTTGCAACCTGTGCCGTACCTAAATAGGATGGGGCGTGAACACTAGCAACCTCACCACCACTAGCATGATGCGCCACATGGCATCCAAGCATCCTAATGAGTGGGTCGAATGCCTGGGTCCACAATCTAGGTCTGTGGGTCACACCACTGCCTCCTCTTTCTCTGTGTTACACACTGCTGGCCAATTCCCTGTCGAAGGTGCAGGCCCGGATGTTCCTCGCCCTGCAACTGGACCTTCTCATAAACCATCAGCAACAACATCCACTTCCCTGTCCCAGCACAGCGTCCAAATGTCCGCTATCTGGAAGCATTATAGCCCTGCTGAAGATGATCTGCTTAGAGGACAAACAGCACACCGCCGCAGAGCTGTGGCAGGGTATAAGGGACCAGACCGAGCTGTGGCTCTCGCCATTCAACCTACAATCAGGTATGGTTGTGTCTGACAATGGTCGTAACTTGGTGGCGGCTTTGGAGCTTGGCAACCTGACACAATCCCTGTCTAGCCCACGTCTTAAACTTAGTAGTTTAGTGGTTTAAGCCTACCCCAATTTTCCAGAGCTACTAGTGAAGGCGTGCCGCGTGTGTGCCCATTTCCGCTGTTGTGTGACGTGAGCACATGTTGGAACTCTACGTTCTACATGTTGGCCAGGCTTTGTGAGCAGCAGAGGGCAGTAGTGGAATACTAGCTGCAACATGGTCGTCACCTTTCGAGTCAACTGTTACTATTCACAAGCGAGGAGTGGGCAGGAGGGAGGTTTTAAAAAACCTTGATGAATCAACACAGATGGTTAGTGGCGATAACGCTATTATCAGCGTAACCATCCCACTGCTGTGTCTACTCAAACGATTGCTGCTCACAAATAAAGAATGACGCTCTGAATGTGGCAGACAAGGAAATTGGGGAGGACATTGCACAGGGTGATAGCCAGACCACCCACAGTTTGTCTTCTTAGTGTGAATTGGACCATGAAGAGGAGGAGGAAGAGCTGGAGACAGTTGCCTCTGCTACAGAGGGTAGTATCTGTGGTACTTTAATTCTTGTGCAGAGTCTTCTTGTTCAAAGTAGATGGGCAGAAGAAGAGGAGGATGAGGAGATGGAGAGTCATCCTGATTTCGACATCGACGTCTTGCCTGTTGGTACTCTGGTGAACATGGCTGACTTCATGTTAGGCTGCTTTTCCCGTGACCCTCGCATTATATGCATTTTAGATAACACAGATTACTCAACCCCCGCTACAAAGAGATCTTCTCATCTCTCATTTCTGTGGTGGAGAGGATGAGTAAAACGGTGCAATACCAAAAGTTACTTGTTGAGAGATTGCTCCAAAATTTTCCATCTGACAACGCGGCCGGCAGAGTCTGTACTTCCTTAGGCAACCAAGGAAGGGAGACAAGGGGAACACACAAGGCATGGGACAGTTTCATGACACCCCACCAGCAACCTCACCCTGAAGCGTGGCCTAATGGTACAAGGAGGGAAAAGTTTTGGAAGATGGTGGAGGAATACATAGCAGACTGTGCCAGCATCCTAAATGATCCCTCAGTGCCTTAAAACTACTGAGTGTCCAAGCTGAACGTGTGGCACGAACTTGCGCTCTACACCTTGGAGGTTCTGGCCTGCCCTGCTGCCAGCGTTTTGCCTGAGCATCTATTTAGTGCTGCTGGTGGCATTATAACAGATAAGCGTATCCACTTGTCCACTGGCAATGCAGACAAGTTGACTCAGATAAAAATGAACAAGGCCTGGATTGCCCCTGACTTCTCAACTCCACCAGAGGGGCGGCATGAAAGGAAGGGGTCGCTAAAAAAGAACTGTGGGATGGAGCCCCATTCAAAAAAAATTTGATGTGGGGCACAGTCAATTCCAGCTACGCCACTAATGAAGCCCACAAAAGCAAGTTGGGTTTAGTGATTACAAAACCCTTATTAAATTGTGGGCCTGGTGATCAGTTTAAGGCCTTTTAAGCAGCATCAGCAGCAGCATGGTGATGAAAATGAGTGTCAAGGTGACATGGTGTGGAGATGGCAGCATGAGGAGGCCACATAGTGGCACAATGACAGAGTCTGGATAAAAGACTGAGGCCATAGATGGTTTCCATCTGCATCTTTCTAAACAATCTGTGGAGCTGTATCACGGTCACCTGCAGATTAATGCACACCAGGGCCATAGCTATAGGGGAAGCAGGGGAAGCTGCAGCTTTGGGGGCCTGACCAAGAAGGGGCCCATCCAGGAGGAGGAGGACTAATGGATTGTTTTAGTCTTTTAGAGGGTCATCTCAACAGCAGGCCATCGCCCATAATGTTTTAGAGGGTCAGCTCAGCAGCAGGCCCTCGCCCCTAATGTTTTAGAGGGTAAACTCAGCAGCAGGCACTTGCATATAATATTTTAGAGCATCAGCTCATCAGCAGGCACTCGCATATAATGTTTTAGAGCATCAGCTCACCAGCAAGCCCTCGCCCCTAATGTTTTAAAGGGTCAGCTCAACTGAAGGCCCTCGCATATAATGTTTTACAGGGCCAGTTCAACTGCAGGCCCTCGCATATAATGTTTTACAGGGTCAGCTCACCAGCAGGCCCGCACCTAAAATGAGGGCGGCATGAAAGGAAGGGGTCGCTAAAAAATTTCTGTGGGATGGAGCCCCATTCAAAAATTTGCTGTGGGGCCCAGTCAATTCTAGCTACGCCACTGATGCAGGCCACAAAAGCAAGTTGGGTTTATTGATTACAAAACCTTTATTAAAATGTGGGCCTGGTGATCAGTTTAAGGCCTTTTAGGCAGCATCAGCAGCAGCATGGTGATAAAAATAAGTGACAAGGTGACATGGTGTGGAGTTGGCAGCATGAGGAGGCCACATAGTGGAGCAATGACAGAGTCTGGATAAAAGACTGAGGCCACAGATTGTTTAGAAAGATGCAGATGGAAACCATCTGTGCAGCTGTATAACAGTCACCAGCAGAATGATGCAGACCAGGGCCATAGCTATAGGGGAAGCAGGGGAAGCTGCAGCTTTGAGGCCCTGACCCAGAAGGGGCCCATCCAGGAGGAGAAGGACTAAAGGATTTGGTCAGGGCCCCCTCAACAGTATTACACAATTAAATTATATACAGTCTGGATAAAAGACCTAAGGGGTGTAGACTGGATGGCATTGGTTGGCACGCTGGCACTGAAATAATAAAGGTTTCCATCTTATTGGTATTGAATTACATATCTTAGTTTATGGTTGATGTAGGAATAAATAAATGTAGTAATAAATAAAAACAGACGCAGAATAAGTCTCCCTGCACTCTCCCTCTCCAATATTCTTCTATTAATCGTTTTTAGAAACACTGTCCCTAGCGCATAAGCACTTGCTCTGTTAAGTTGATGGGTTTTCTCCCATGAACTACTTCCTTCAGGTCCTTTCACAACATTTCTAATAGGTTAAGGTCAGTACTATGACTTTGTATTCTTAAATTTTAGCTTTATTCTTTGGTAGAACAACTTGTGTACTTAGGGTCGTTGTCTTGACCCATGCCATCATTTTATTGAGATTCACCTCACTTACAGATGTCCTGACATTTTCCTTTAGCATTTGCTGTCATAATTCAAAATGTATTCTTCCATCAATGATGGTAAGCTGTCCTTGCCCAAATGCAGCAGAACAAGCTAAAAACACAATGCTACCACCACCGTGTTTCCCAGGTGGGATGAGGTTTTTATCTTGGAATGCAGTGTTTTTCTTTTTCAAAACATAACACTTTTTTAAAACAAAAAAAATCTATTTTGGTCTCATCCATCCACAAAACATTGTTCCAATAGCCCTTTGGCTTGCCCAGGTGATTTTTAGCAACTGACTGAGAGCAGCTTCTTTTTCCTTGCAATCCTGCCATGCACATTATTGTTTCTCAGTGTTCCCTTATAATGGACTCCTGGACATTAACATTAGCTAATGTGATAAAGGCTTTTAGTTGCTTAGAGATTTTTGGGTTCCTTTGTGACCTCGATGACTATTACACACCTTGCTCTTGACTTGATGTTTGTTGGTTGACCACTCCTGTAGAAGGTAGTAATGGTCTCACGTTTTCTTCATTTTGGCACAATCTGTCTGACTATGGATTGGTGGATTCCAAACTCTTCACCGATGGTTGATAAACTTTTCCAGTCAGATGAACATCAACTTTCCTTCTGAGGTCTCTATTGTTTGTGCCATGATACATTTCGACAAACGTGTTTAGAAGAACAAACTTTGATAGATATCTATTCTTTAAATAAAACAGGTTGCCCACTTACATCTGCTTGTAATCTCATTTATTGAAAGCTCAAACTAATTTCAAAGATCAAACTATTTGCTAATCCTAAAGGTTCACATATTTTTGCCACTTACAGATGAGATATTGGATTATTTTCCTCAATAAATAAATGACGAGGGTCTAATATTTTTTACTTATTTGTTTGATTTGGCTACCTGTTTCTATTTTTACGGCTTTGGTGAAAATCTACAACTTCTGATGTGTTTCCTGTGTGAGCACTTAATCATTGCTATGTCTGAGGAGGCTGACTGGCTAATTTTTTATATTGTTATTAAAGCCATACCCTTCTCTGTCTCTGTATTACCCATAACAGAGAAGGGAGTTGGTGTAGCTATTGAGATGAGCCAACCCCCTTCACAGTACTGGTCATATGCAGACACAAGTCATAAGCTGAACTTCCAGGAACTTGCAGTGGTACTGGCACTTATATCTGTAGAAATTTAAGCATATTAGTAAGTGGTATTTCATCTAGTTTAAACATATATAAACAGATTTTCTTTTTCAAACTGGGCAGCCCCTTTAATGCAATCAACCCTGGAAATAGTATCCAAAAGGGAAAAAAATAACTCTCTACAATGCTATATGTGGTTACACTTTGCTTACACTTTGCATGTTGTTCTGGTGGGAACATTGTGATGGTTACTTTCTTATAGGTTCAATATACAGTGTTGCTTAAGGTGGGCTGGCAGTTGACAGCTAGCTTATTCAAATTCTTATTTACAATTGACCAGTTACAGTAATATGGTAATGGTGATATGGGAGAGATTATGATTCTATTTAGTAATTTTAACTTGTGACCCTGTCATATCAATTTGCTTTTAGACATCAGGATTGCGATGAAGAGCATATTATTTTGATGGGTATATCTGACATTGATGAATGTTCATGGTCCATTTAGTATAACAAATATATGGCAATGCAGAACATTTATGGGGACAGAGGAAGCATTACCCATAAACTCAAGTGAATTTTGTGAAAGTTGTTTGAGAGCCAAAATGTATTTACTTTCTATATTTTTTTTATTTTATTTTTATAGCAGCAGTTTTCTGATACAGAGACGCACACCAAAATAACATTTGAAGGTATACATTAAAAAATTTGTCATGAAATCTCAGCCTGGTAGAACGCTAAATAAAAACAGAATAATACATTTTTATTAGGAGCAATATGTCTAATAATAGGGGGGACTTTACACCCTCTTCAGTCTAAGACAGGCCAACAGGATACCAAGCATGTATAGAGGGACACAGATAAACGCCATCTACATGCCTTGTAGCCTGATTAGAAACCTGTGGTGCACTATGTATGGGTGGACTCATTCTTGTTCTTAATTTTCATGCCAGTGAGTACATATCATTCACAGGTCTGATAAAGAGATCCCAATTAAAGCAGGTCCTGTCAGTGTCAGAGGTCTCCCTGGACAATGCAGAGTCGCATTTTAGGTTCTGACTCTTACCCATGAGCATGCTTGCGCTCTCCTCCCAGACTATAATGCGAAGAGTGTGTAAAGTCCCTCCTATTTTTAGACATATTACTCTTAATAAAAATGTACAAACCGGATTCCAAAAAAGTTGGGACACTATACAAATCGTGAATAAAAACTGAATGCAATGATGTGTAGGTGCCAACTAATATTTTATTCAGAATAGAACATAAATCACGGAACAAAAGTTTAAACTAAGAAAATGTACCATTTTAAGGGAAAAATATGTTGAATCAGAATTTCATGGTGTCAACAAATCCCCCAAAAGTTGGGACAAGGCCATTTTCACCACTGTGTGGCATCTCCCGTTCTTCTTACAACACTCAACAGACGTCTGGGGACCGGGAAGACCAGTTTCTCAAGTTTAGAAATAGGAATGCTTTCCCATTCTTGTCTAATACAGGCCTCTAACTGTTCAATCGTCTTGGGCCTTCTTTGTTGCACCTTCCTCTTTATGATGTGCCAAATGTTCTCTATAGGTGAAAGATCTGGACTGCAGACTGGACATTTCAGTACCCGGATCATTCTCCTACGCAGCCATGATGTTGTGATTGATGCAGAATGTGGTCTGGCATTATCTTGTTGAAAAATGCAGGGTCTTCCCTGAAAGAGATGACGTCTGAATGGGAGCATATGTTGTTCTAGAACCTGAATATATTTTTCTGCATTGATGGTGCCTTTCCAGACATGCAAGCTGCCCATGCCACACACACTCATGCAACCCTATACCATCAGAGATGCAGGCTTCTGAACTGAGCGTTGATAACAACTTTGGTTGTCCTTGTCCTCTTTGGTCCGGATGACATGGCGTCCCAGATTTCCAAAAAGAACTTCGAATTCTGACCACAGAACAGTCTTCCATTTTGCCACACTCCATTTTAAATGATCCCTGGCCCAGTGAAAACGCCTGAGCTTGTGGATCTTGCTTAGAAATGGCTTCTTTGCACTGTAGAGTTTATGCTGGCAACAGCGGATGGCACGGTGGATTGTGTTCACTGACAATGGTTTCTGGAAGTATTCCTGAGCCCATTCTGTGATTTCCTTTACAGTAGCATTCCTGGTTGTGGTGCAGTGTCGTTTAAGGGCCTGGAGATCACGGGCATCCAGTATGGTTTTACGGCCTTGACCTTTACACACAGAGATTGTTCCAGATTCTCTGAATCTTCGGATGATGTTATGCACAGTTGATGGTGATAGATGCAAAGTCTTTGCAATTTTTCGCTGGGTAACACCTTTCTGATATTGCTCCACTATCTTTCTGCGCAACATTGTGGGAATTGGTGATCCTCTACCCATCTTGGCTTCTGAGAGACACTGCCTCTCTGAGAAGTTCTTATTATACCCAATCATGTTGCCAATTGACCTAATTAGTGTTAATTGGTCTTCCAGCTCTTCGTTATGCTCAAATTTACTTTTTCTAGCCTCTTATTGCTACTTGTCCCAACTTTTTTGAGATTTGTTGACACTGTGAAAATTTGAATCAACGTATTTTAATTTAAAATGATACATTTACTCGGATTAAACGTTTGATCTGTCATCTACATTCTATTACAAATAAAATATTGACATTTGCCATCTCCACATCATTGCATTCAGTTTTTATTCACAATTTGTTTAGTGTCCCAACTCTTTGGGAATCCGGTTTGTATTATTTTGTTTTCATTTAACGTTCTACCAGGCAGAGATTTTATTTCTGATACAGAGATCAAAATCTCTTGCATAGAAATACTGTAATGTAAATTTAAAACTTAATATTCTGGCACCTTCTGGTTCCAATAAATAATGGACTCTAATAATTATTCTTTTTATCTCCCAGATTTGAGAGCCACCACACTGGGTCCTGATGGTGTAGCATGCAGCGGTGCACACAGCATCCTGGGCAATATGTGTTTCAATGCCTTAAGCGCAAGAGGAGTCTGGATGCGAGGAGCTAGGGTCTGGTCTCTAAATTAAAGGATTTTGTCTAGAGTTAGAATTTAGAATACTATTCTAGTGGCTATATTTATTTACGGGTCTGCTATGGGGTCTACTTAAGAGTCTAGTATGAGGTCTGGTTTTTGGTTTAATTTGGATAGAGTTCGGGTCTAAATTAATTTTGGAGTCTGGGGTCTAAATAGTCTGCATTGGGCTCTAAATCAATTTGGGCTCTGGTCTGATGTCTGAATTTTTATTTATTTTTTGCTTGGTCTAGTGTCTGAATTAATTTAGTGGTCTATCCAGGAGGGGCTAGTCTGAGGGCTAAATTAATTTGGGGATTTGATATGGGGTAAATTTATCTAGGTATCTGTTCTGGTGTCTGAATTAATTTAGGGGTCTAGTCTATGGTCCGAATTTATTTGAGCTGGTATAGAGAATTATATGATTTGTTTAGCCCCTATATAATCAAGGGGCCATATATATCTTGGCTGAAAACTCTGCAGTAATCAGAAGTTGTGATATGATAGCAGATGAAATATAGTCTTTTTACAATAAGCAAAGAATCACTGTATTTAAAGAAGACTTGCCACCTGTCCTGATATGACCATGATGGTAAACCCTTGGGTGGGTACTACATAGAGACCTTTTGTAATACAACTAATTTTTTATTTTGGAGCTACAGTTATAGTACAAAGTAATGCTTTGATTTGCATGCAATCTTTTAGACTGCAGCTGCTGGTGGTGAAAGTACACTGTTAAAGTGTTTAGGGAATGGTAACACCCAGTTGTTAATTTATTTATACATTTTCAGGAGGAAATAATGGGGAAAGGGCACAATTAATTTGTCAAAAAGCGCATTTCTTTGTAAGTACCAAGCACAATGGTGGGGAACAGCGATTGCAATGCCCCCCCATCATTAAACCCCTCACCTTATTAATTTGAGCGCGAAGAGGCCATCATGATTGAAGATCTCTCACGAAATCTCGCACAGTACGTGATGATGACATCATGTTGGCTGGCGTGGTGAAGCCATATGTCACCGCAAACAAGATTTCAGGCGGGATTTTCAATCAAGATGGCTACGGCAGGTGAGGAACGATTTTTTTTTTATTACTATCATACCACACAAGGAAATTTGGCTGTGTGGCGAACCAAATTTTCCCTGATATTCGGATCAAGGTCCATTTCAGATACTTTGATTTGCTCAACATTAATATTGCCTATGACTGATAGTGCTGAATTCTCTTGTATCCTAGCAGAATTCCTACGTAGAACTGATATCTGAACACCATATGATTACTTCGATATATTGGTGCTTATATAGTGATAGCATAAACTTGCCCCTGAAAAAGTGATGCCTGTCCTTGATTGTGTGACTACAGGTATATATGTTCTACTTTTATTTTCCTTTTTCTATTAATGGTGTGATTTATATATAGTTGCAAGAAAAAGGATGTGAACCCTTTGGAATGATATGGATTTCTGCACAAATTGGTCATAAAATGTGATCTGATCTTCATCTAAGTCACAACAATAGACAATCACAGTCTGCTTAAACTAATAACACACAAAGAATTAAATGTTACCATGTTTTTTTATTAAACACACCATGTAAACATTCACAGTGCAGGTGGAAAAAGTATGTGAACCCTTGGATTTAATAACTGGTTGAACCTCCTTTGGCATGAATAACTTCAACCAAACGTTTCCTGCAGTTGCAGATCAGACGTGTACAACGGTCAGGAGTAATTCTTGACCATTCCTCTTTACAGAACTGTTTCAGTTCAGCAAAATTCTTGGGATGTCTGGTGTGAATCGCTTTCTTGAGGTCATGCCACAGCATCTCAATAGGGTTGAGGTCAGGACTCTGACTGGTTCACTCCAGAAGGCGTATTTTCTTCTGTTTAAACCATTCTGTTGTTGATTTACTTCTATGCTTTGCGTCGTTGTCCTGTTGCAATACCCATCTTCTGTTGAGCTTCAGCTGGTAGACAGATGACCTTAAGTTCTCCTGCAAAATGTCTTGATAAACTTGGGAATTCATTTATACCTTCGATGATAACAATCCGTCCAGGCCCCAAACTTTGGTTTCCTCTGTCCACAGAATATTTTGCCAGCGTTGCTGTGGAACATCCAGGTGCTCTTGTGCAAACTGTAAACGTGCAGCAATGTTTTATTTGGACAGCAGTGGCTTCCTCTGTGGTATCCTCCCATGAAATCCATTCTTGTTTAGTGTTTTACGTATCGTAGATTCGCTAACAGGTATGTTAGCATATGCCAGAGACTTTTGTAAGTATTTAGCTGACACGCTAGGATTCTTCTTCACCTCATTGAGCAGTCTGTGCTGTGCTCTTGTAGTCATCTTTACAGGACGACCACTCCTAGGGAGAGTAGCAGCAGTACTGAACTTTCTCCATTTATAGACAATTTGTCTTACCGTGGACTGATGAACAGCAAGGCTTTTGGAGATACTTTTATAACCCTTTCCAGCTTTATGCAAGTCAACAATTCTTAATCGTAGGTCTTCTTAGAGCTCTTTTGTGTGAGGCATTATTCACATCAGGCAATGATTCTTGTGAAAAGCAAACCCAGAACTGGTGTGTGTTTTTTAAAGGGCAGGGCAGCTGTAACCAACACCTCCAATCTTATCTCATTGATTGGACTCCATTTGGCTGACACCTCACTCCAATTTGCTCTTGGAGATGTCATTAGTCTAAGGGTTCACATACCTTTTCCACCTGCACTGTGAATGTTTACATGGTGTGTTCAATAAAAACATGGTAACATTTAATTATTTGTGTGTTATTAGTTTAAGCAGACTGTGATTGTCTATTGTTGTGACTTAGATGAAGATCAGATAACATTTTATGACCAATTTGTGCAGAAATCCATATCATTCCAAAGGGTTCACATACTTTTTCTTGCAACTGTATGTAAGGGATTTGCAAGGGAATATACCAAAGCAACATTTGCTGTGGCATGCTTTGCGTGATGCTATTTTTTTTGTCCCAACCATCCCCTACCTAGGGTTCAATCCTGGATCCACCCATGCAAAATAGGGATCATGGTAGCTTAATGCATACTGTATTAATATTGAGTTCAATATATAACAGTAGCCATCATCTCTTAAGTCCTCCCCAGTCATGGCTGGAGGTAGCCATCATGTTTTCTCTAAAATCTTTTTCTATAATTGGTATTTGGAGCTCTGTATCAGTATCTTAAAAAAAAAGGAAACTATGATTGTTATAAGGCTATTTTAAGAAATTAATTGCCACAGAATGTTTTAATACTTTAACATTAATATTTAAATATAACTGCTAAGGAAGGACCTTTTATTACCAAGCTGGGTAATCTATTTAAACATTTCACTTAAAGATTTTTATTTATTTATCCAATTAATGTGGAACATGAAGAACTAAGATGAATTAAATATTATTTTTGTGCACTTGGGTTAAACATGAACAGAAAAATAATATACTATACTTTCCTGTCTGCCCATTATGTTGTCTTTTGAACTTTTATTTGGCACATTAATACAATTAATTATACTTATGCACAATTTAGACTGCTGGATATGGTTAATATAAAGCTTCCCTGCTGCAGTTGTCCACTAACTGCAGGGAAATGAGAAGTACAGATGATTAGGTGCCCACTTAGAATAAATACAGCGCATACTTCCTGTGTATCCACAGTTGCTTTTAGAACATATTGAACAATTTTCCATTTGGAGAAGCAGTTGGTGGTTTCAGTAGGAGCTACAAACCAGCAAAAAGTAGCAGAAGATAGCATCTCAACATCTTAAGATTGACTTAGCATTCGCCCATAGAAGCACATGTTTGTTTTGAAACCGACTAATTCAAATCTATTTATTTGCCTGGGTTTTAAAATAAAATTCCATATATTCCTGTAGACTTATCTCCTGAGATACATGCGATGTGTACTAAATTCCCTGCCAAAATTTTTTGAACTATTTACAAAAATGCCTCTGGCTTCGAAAAGGTGGTAAGAAACAACAGAAAGAAAAATGATGCAGTAATTAAGTAATTCTAATAGCACTTCCTCAATAATTTACTTTACTATATATAGTATGTAGTTAATGGTATACTGTGAATGGTGACACGTGCACTTTAAAAATATTTATGCATTTATAAAAATATATATATATAGCACATACTGTACCCTGTACGTTCGCTTGATTATGGTGTTTTATCAGTATAAGCTTTCAATAAGGGTACTTTAGGGTAAGTAAAATATAGTTCACACTGTTTAACAAAAAATTAGCTATAACGCTGCAGTAATAACTCAGATAATTGAGTTCTAATTGCTAGATTGCAGCTGACAATTATCTTAATACTTTGACAGCTTACAGTGCATGCAGTATGCACAACTACAAGCCAATCAAATTAACCCCTTGTCATTTGAAAGAGCTGAGATGACAACACCGTTCTTGCTAAGTTACAAAAGCACAAAAAGGTTAAAATTACCTGTAATTTTGTTGATTAATTACCTTATATCAAAATGCTGCTAATATACCTTATTAGGAAAACTTGCTATATGCAAGAAATAAGCATGTCTATAAAACAGCCCTAGGACCCATACATTTTATTATGTTTCCTGTGTCATGTCATAGCCATCTAGTTGACATTTACTGTTAAAGATGTCTGCACTAATTATTTATGATGAGCTTCAATAATAACAAAGCCCTTAAAGACATGCTACCATAGAGTGAAAGAAGGAGCTGGGCCTGCACTATTGCTTGTGGGTGCTGGCTGTATTATATAGCTGCCACCTGGCTCTCATGGTCAGCAGAATCGAAGATCTAATCCCAGCAGCTTAACACCTGAGGTACAGTGGTCAATAGCAAAGCAACATTTGAGCGATTAGACAGAGGTGCATGGTGCCGACTATTTGACATGAAGGATTCCAGGTCTGCCATATACTGGCTATTAATATATCCTGCCTCCAGAAGGACATATTATCATGTCTATCTGAATGACTATGCACTTTAATAGAGGAGCATTACCGTGCATAGTACAAGCGATTAACAGAGTTAAAAGTGTAAAAAAAAAATAATATATATATATATGTATGTAGAATAAGAATCCAAGGCAGTTGGCTTGACAAAGGCTCCATAGAGAGAGCTGAAACTTTGCTGTTCACATATGGGTGAATAAAATACCCTTTTGCTTTTCAGGGATTCTTGTGTGCTGCCTTGGATTCTTTTTCTACATATACCTAACTGGATCAAGTCCGCGGTCCTTTTCAAGAAATTGCACCTATTGGAATTGTGTGTTGCTCATCTATTTTTTATTTCATATATATATATATATATATATATATATATATATATATATCTATATCGTAGCCCAAGTATCCCAAAATGGTATAAATAAAATGTATAGTGCATTAAAAAATGAGCCCTGACACAGCTCTGTCAGCAGATAAATTTAAAACAAAAGTGTCAGAACATGGCGATATAAAGAATTGTTTTTATTTAAAAATTTTAAAAGATAAAAACAAATAAACGTGGTATCTCTATAATTGGACTGACCTGTAGAATAAAGTTAAAATGCCATTATTACCACAGTGAATATCAGAAAAATGACGAAACCCTAAAAACAATGTTTGGTTTGTCAAAATTGTGCCTATAAAAATACTTGCATCACATATTTAGGCAATGTCCTTAACAAGTTAGCCAAACTGAATAAGAGTTAGAATTCATTGAATTAGACAAACCCAGATAGTGCTGGCCTTGCGGTTTGCCCAACAGTCAGTTCGCGGCGAACTTTGTGCATTTGCGATCCGCCGAACATGCGAACATATGGCGATGATTGCACGCACCATATTCATTTGCATTGTGATGAACCAATGGGCAGGACAGCCAATTGAGACGTTTCAGCACATGGACACACCCCCAACCCTATAACAGAACCTGATCTGGCAGCCATTTTAGATTATGCCTTTCGACAGTGTAGGGAGAGAATGCAATTTGGAGCAGGGGCAGGCTGTTAGGAAATTAGGGACACCAAACGCTAAATAAAAGGGCCAAAAAAGTCCTTTTAAAGACTGGAAACGTTGTGCTAACGATAGAAAGTATATTATAAGTATATCACACCTAACATAGAAAGTATATTATAGTGCATTTGTATGCTTCCAGAAAATACTGATTGAGGCCTGCGATCTATCAGCTTCCATAAAATAGTGATTGAGCTTTTCTATATAACTGCATCCACAAAATTAATGCTTGAGGGTGACATTCCAGCTTCAACTAACAACTGATTGAGGCCTGCCATATATCATCTTCCACAAAATAGTGATAGAGGTTTTCCATATACCTGCGTCCACAAAATACAGATTGCAGGTTTTGATATACCAGCTTCAACTAACAACTGATTGAGGCCTGCCATATATCAGCTTCCACAAAATAGTGATAGAGGTTTTCCATATTCCAGCGTCCACAAAATGCAGATTGCAGGTTTTGATATACCTGCTTCAGCTAACAACTGATTGAGGCCTGCCATATATAAGCTTCCACAAAATAGTGATAGAGGTTT
Source organism: Bufo gargarizans (assembly GCF_014858855.1). NCBI lineage: Eukaryota > Metazoa > Chordata > Amphibia > Anura > Bufonidae > Bufo > Bufo gargarizans. The sequence goes on along the minus strand of NC_058082.1, from coordinate 519,993,362 downwards.
TCAATATACATGCATCCACAAAATTACTGCTTGAGGGTGATATACCAGCTTCAACTAACAACTGATTGAGGCCTTCCATATATCAGCTTCCAAAAAATAGTGATAGAGGTTTTACATATACCAGCGTCCACAAAATACAGATTGCGGGTTTTGATATACCTGTTTCAACTAACAAATGATTGAGGCCTGCCATATATCAGCTTCCAAAAAATAGTGATAGAGGTTTTCCATATACCTACATCCACAAAATTACTGCTTGAGGGGTGATATACCTGCTTCAACTAACAACTGATTGAGGCCTGCCATATATCAGCTTTCACAAAATAGTGATAGAGGTTTTCCATATACCTGCGTCCACAAAATTACTGCTTGAGGGAGATATACCAGCTTCAACTAACATCTGATTGAGGCCTGCCATATATCAGCTTCCATAAAATAGTGATATAAGTTTTCCATATACCTGCGTCCACAAAATACAGATTGCGGGTTTTGATATACCTGCTTCAACTAGCAACTGATTGAGGCCTGCCATATATCAGCTTCCAAAAAATAGTGATAGAGGTTTTCCATATACCTGCGTCCACAAAATACAGATTGCGGGTTTTGTTATACCTGCTTCAACTAACAACTGATTGAGGCCTGCCATACATCAGCTTCTACAAAAATAGTGATAGAGGTTTTCAAAATATTTACGTTCACATAATTACTGCTTGAGGGTGATATACCAGCTTCGACTAACAACTGATTGAGGCCTGTCATATATCAGCTTCCACAAAATAGTAATAGAGGTTTTCCATATACCAGCTTCCACAAAATACAGATTGCGGGTTTTTATATACCTGCCTTAACTAACAACTGATTGAGGCCTGCCATATATCAGCTTCCACAAAATAGTGATAGAGATTTTCCATATACCTGCGTCCGCAAAATTACTGCTTGAGGGTGATATATCAGCTTCAACTAACAACTGATTGAGGCCTTCCATATATCAGCTTCCACAAAATAGACATAGAGGTTTTCCATATACCAGCATCCACAAAATACAGATTGCAGGTTTTGATATACCTGTTTCAACTAACAACTGATTGAGGCCTGCCATATATCAGCTTCCACAAAATAGTGATAGAGGTTTTCCATATACCTGCATTCACAAAATAGAGATTGCAGGTTTTGATATGCCTGTTTCAACTAACAACTTATTGAAGCCTGGCCTTTTATCAGCTTCCACCAAATAGTGATAGAGGTGTTCCATATACCTACATCCACAAAATTACTGTTTGAGGGTGATATACCAGCTTCAACTAACAACTGATTGAGGCCTGCCATTTATCAGCTTTCACAAAATAGTGATAGAGGTTTTCCATTTACCTGCGTCCACAAAATACAGATTGCAGGTTTTGATATACCAGCTTCAACTAACAACTGATTGAGGCCTGCCATATATCAGCTTCCACAAAATAGTGATAGAGGTTTTCCATATACCTACACCCACAAAATACAGATTGTGGGTTTTGTTATACCTGCTTCAACTAACAACTGATTGAGGCCTGCCATACATCAGCTTCCACAAAATAGTGATAGAGGTTTTCAAAATATTTACGTCCACAGAATTACTGCTTGAGGGTGATATACCAGCTTCAACTAACAGCTGATTGAGGTCTGTCATATATCAGCTTCCACAAAATATTGATAGAGGTTTTCCATATACTTACATTCACAAAATTATTGCTTGAGGGGTGATATACCTGCTTCAACTAACAACTGATTGAGGCCTGCCATTTGTCAGCTTTCACAAAAGAGTGATAGAGGTTTTCCATATACCTACGTCCCCAAAATACAGATTGCGGGTTTTGATATACCGTACCTGCTTCAACTAACAACTGATTGAGACCTTCCATATATCAGCTTCCACAAAATACTGATTGAGGGGTTTGACATACCTGCTTACACAAAATACTGATTGAGGGGTGCGATATACCTGCTTCCACCAAATATTGATTAACGGGTTCTATATACCTGTTTCCACAAAATACTGATTGAGGGGTGCGATATACCTGCTTCCACAAAATATTGATTAACGGGTTCTATATACCTGTTTCAACAAAATACTGATTGAGGGGTGCATTATACATGCTTCTACAAAATACTGATAATGGGGTTCTATATACCTGCTTCCACAAAATACTGATTTGAGGGGTGCAATATACCATATATTTCACAAATACTGCTCTTCTCTAGGGACTGTAGCACAGGGTCATTTTAAAAATGACAGGCAGAGGAAGAGGCAGGCCGTTCCGCAGGGTTGGTAGCGTTCGGGTAGGTGCACCAGGCCGGAGCCTAAGTGGAAAGTTGGAGAAGCTACGTATGATTATGTCAAAGGACGCACCAGAGTTGGTTGAGTGGCTCACTCAGCCTTCCGCTTCTGCACCCTCCTCATTCTTTGTATCTGCATCCTCCTCACTCTCTGCTGTGTGCACCCCAAAAGACACCACCACCACCATAGCCCCTCCACTGGAGTCAAAGGAATTATTTTCCCATCAATTTACAGACCTTACTGATGCAAAGCCATTCTTGGCATCGGATGAGGAAGAGGAGGTAGCAACGGCCACCACCCAGCAGTCTGACGACAGTACCCAGGTCAGCCCAAGGAGGGTGGTCCCCGCTGTTGCTGCCTACTCTGAGATCTCTAATGCCAGTGGTGGTGAAGGTGACAATTATGACGTGTCGATGGACGTCACGTGGGTGCCCACAAGAGAGGAAGAGGAGGGGAGTTCAAAGGGAGAGACGGAGCAGCAGATAGGGAGAAAAAGGAGGCAGAACTTGGAGTGCACAGGAGGCAAAAAGTAGACTGCAAATGTATCTGGAGCGAGCCATCTACCATGCACAGTCAATCTTGCGCTCCCAGAATGCCGGCACATGGCTCCGCAGTGTTAGCTGCTGACAATAGTGTTGCCATCTGCAGCATGTGCTGTCAGCGCATAAGTCGCGGAAAGCCCAACACTTACCGAGGGACAACCGCCTTAAGAAGGCACTTGGCCTCCCATCACCGAGCCTAGAGGGAGCAACGCCGTCAGAACCCACAAAGCCACACTCCTGGTGCTCCATGTCCTGCCTCTTCTCCTTCTCCTCTCTCCTCCCATTTGTCCTCCACTTCACCTTCCACCTTGCCGTCGTCGCGCTCATCTGGCAAAAGGCAGTCTTCTGTGGCCCAAATGTTTGAGCGTAAAAAAATGATGTCGGATAATCCTCTTGCCCAACGGCTGATTCAGAGGCCTTTAGAAAATATGTGATCATTGGCACACCACAATGGAAGGTCCACGGAAATAAATATTTCTCCCAGAGGGGCATCCCTTCACTAAATGGCCACATTTAGCGGCAAGTTAATATATCTCTGGTACACATTGTCGGTACCAAGATACATCTGACCACAGACACATGGTCTAGCAAGCACAGGCAGGTACATAACTTTTACTGCCCACTGGGTGAACCTTCTGACGGCCGTCAAGCATGTAACCTGTAGCACCCATGTGGATTTGGTGTTACCACCACGGAATGCATGCAAGCCTGCCTTTTCTTCTCCTCCTACTACTCCTATCCTCCATCTCCTCCTTGGCTGAATCCTCCTTTTCCACTGCTACTGCCTCTTCCGCTTCACCCACCAAGCTCCACAGAACCTATTCAACGTCCCAGGTGAGACGTTGCCATGCTGTTTCAAGATTTGCTTCTAAGCCTTGTAATGTCCCCAAAAAATAAAATATTATTCCCAAAATGATCCAAACATAAAGTAGACATATGGGGAATGTAAAGTAATAACTATTTTTGTAGGTATTACTATGTATTATAGAAGTAGAGAAATTTAAACTTGGAAATTTGCTAATTTTTCCAAATTTTTGGTAAATTAGATTTTTTTATAAATAAAAATTATTTTTTTTACTTAATTTTACCAGTGTCATGTAGTACAATATGTGACGAAAAAACATTCTCAGAATGGCCTGGATAAGTAAAAGTGTTTTAAAGTTATTCACACATGACTGGTCAGATGGCCTGTGTCACAGTCGCTACTTCTAGCTGTGACCTTCTGTCTATGCTTTCGCTGCAGCTCCGTTCCTGTGTGTTATTTGTGGTTCTTTACGGGTTAACTCCCATGTGTGCCTATTAGGAGTTAATCCTCTTTGTCTGCTCCATGGGTGTGGCCTCTCTGCTGCACCCATGGAACCTGTATTTAAGGCTGAGGCTTCCTCAGTTCTGGGTCAGCTCTCCTGGTGTGTGTTGTCTTGTCCTGCTCCTAGTTTGTACTCACTCTCCCATGCTGCTGACCCATGGGATCCGTGTCTGTCTGTGCTCTGTGGGTTTTCTACTTGTTCATTGCCGTCCTCTTTCCTGTGTTTCTGTTATCTGTTCTGAGAGTTATGTTTGAGTCACCTAGTGTGTATATATATTTCTCTGTTCAGCAAGCCCTTGCTGCAGCGTGCCTTGCTGCAGAGTGCTATGGGCAAGGCCATGCAGTATACCACTGGTGGAGCTAGTGTTTTTAGTTGCCTGCTTGTGTTTGCATGTTTATGTTTGCCTATGTACCATTGGTACCTTCTGGTACCTGTTGTCAATTTGCTCCTGTTGTCACTGTCTAGTTCATGCTCCAGAGTGGACCCTAGCAACTCCCTGTGGCAAAGCCTAACCCTACCATCTGGGGCCCTAGTGAATACCAGGAGTTGCTTAGTCACGCCCCTCTGGAGTATTACTAGACAGTGGCGCAGTGGGGGTTTTCCTCCCACTGTGCGGACAGTACATAAAGCTCTCAATTTCCCTGTGTTTTCCTCCTTTAATTCTGTTTGTGCATTAAACTCTTGTGTGTCTGTACCTGAGTTCCGTTAGTTTTTTGCTTGACGACGCGGAGGTCTCTCCTGGGACCTCCAACTCGTGACAGCCTGGTCCCTAAGGTGAAATATTTCTTAAAGGGTTAAGAAACTAGCTATGTAGTCTCTTGCCATCGGGACGTGCGGCGGACGGTTCTTCTCTGACTCTCCCGAGCATCCTGTCCCACCACAATGTCCGCTGTGAAGGCCCTGAACCCGAAGGCCGAGGTGACCCGGGCCCTAGCGGCTCTGGCCGTTAATATCAGCGCTGCGCGCGGGCTCCAGGATGTGCTGCGGACCAACCTCGGGCCTAAGGGGATCATGAAGATGTTGGTCTCTGGATCTGGGGATATCAAGCTTACCAAGGACGGCAATGTCCTTCTCCATGAAATGCAAATTCAGCATCCAACAGCCTCCTTGATTGCAAAAGTAGCCACCGCCCAAGATGACATTACCGGGGATGGAACAACCTCCAACGTTTTGATCATCGGAGAGCTGCTAAAGCAAGCTGATCTCTACATATCTGAGGTCCTTCACCCCAGAATTGTCACTGAAGGATTTGAAGCTGCAAAAGAAAAAGCACTTAAAGTCTTGGATGAGATTAAGGTATCTAAAGAAATGGACAGAGAGACCCTTATTAACGTGGCCAGGACTTTACTCCGCACCAAAGTTCATGCTGAGCTGGCTGATGTCTTAACAGAGGCTGTTGTGGACTCTGTTTTGGCCATAAGGCAACCCAATGAACCAATTGACTTGAACATGGTGGAAATTATGGAGATAAAGCATAAAACGAACAGTGACGCTAAGTTAATACGAGGACTTGTACTTGATCATGGGGCTTGTTATCCAGACATGAAGAAGAGAGTGGAAGATGCGTTTATTCTCACTTGCAATGTGTCCTTGGAGTATGAGAAAACTGAAGTCAATTCTGGATTTTTCTACAAAAGCGCAGAGGAGCGAGAAAAACTAGTGAAAGCTGAGAGAAAATTTATAGAGGAGAGGGTAAATAAAATCGTAGCCCTGAAGCATAAAGTGTGCAGAGATTCTGGCTAAGGTTTCATAGTGCTAAACCAGAAGGGAATTGACCCATTCTCATTGGATGCTCTTGCTAAAGAGGGGATTGTAGCTCTCCGTAGAGCGAAGAGAAGAAACATGGAAAGGCTTACCCTGGCCTGTGGTGGCACTGCAATGAACTCTGTGGATGATCTCACCCCTGATTGCTTGGGTCATGCTGGTCTTGTTTATGAGCACACCTTGGGTGAAGAGAAGTTTACGTTCATAGAACAATGTGAAAATCCACGTTCTGTCACCCTGCTGGTCAAGGGGCCAAATAAACACACTCTAACCCAAATTAAAGATGCCATTAGGGATGGCCTGAGGGCAGTTAAAAATGCCATAGAGGACGGCTGTGTTATACCTGGGGCAGGAGCCGTAGAAGTAGCAATTGCTGATGCTCTTGTCAAACACAAGCCTAATGTGAAGGGCCGAGCCCAGCTTGGTGTGCAAGCATTTGCTGATGCTCTCCTCATCATTCCCAAGGTTCTTGCACAGAACTCTGGATATGACGCTCAAGAAACATTAGTAAAACTTCAGACAGAATATGCAGAATCCAGGCAGCTCATCGGTGTTGACCTTAATACAGGTGAACCAATGGTGTAGTCAGAAGCAGGAATCTGGGACAATTACAACGTTAAGAAGCAGCTGCTTCATTCCTGCACGGTTATTGCCAGCAATATCCTGTTGGTGGATGAGATAATGAGAGCAGGAATGTCCTCTCTGAAAGGCTTTCTGAAAGGCTTTCTGCATTTCCTATGCTCCACTTGATTTGCTGGTGGCTCCAGTGAATTCACGTCACTTAAAACTGCAAAACGATAGCACCTATTGATATTTGTTTGATTTAACGTTCAGAATTTATTTATTTCAGTTTTTTATGGCACTGAAGTGTACAAGCTGACCCACTCAATAAAAAGAAGTCTAATCTTCACGAAAAAAAAAAAAAAAAAAAAAAGAAACTAGCTATGTAGCAATTATAGCCAGAGGTGGCTCTTCTATTAGGCCACTTAGGCTGCCACCTAAGGCCTCACGCTGGTGGGGGCCTTGCTCTGGCTCCCACCTGCACCCGACACCGCCGCAACAGCAAGTACAATTTTATTGGCTTCCACCGATGGCCTGCTCTGATAAGAGCCACCGCGGCCCGGACGCTCTGAGCCCCTCTCTGCCTCTTTAAGAGAGTAGTGGCTGCTGGGGCTCGGAGCGAGGGGCTGACTGAACGCAACACCAGCCCCTCCTTTAGAGCGCTGCGCAGCCAAAAGGGGAGAAGGAGCCAGGGCCCTGCCACACCTCACCTCAGTGTCAGTGTCTGGCTGCCGCCGGCACCCACAGACAGACAGTGGTGCCAGAAGAAGCCCAAGGTCAGGTTGGTGTGTGTCCTGCTGGCTGCTGTGCCCATCCGCCACCCACTGTGGCTGGCTATACTGTGAACCTTACCTTAGTGCCTGATGATAATAACTTATTGTTACTGGTGCCAGTCTCTGTCCCATCATGGAGATGGTGTTGAGGGAGAAATGTACCGTGGGGGGGTAGATGTGCTGCTGCGCTTACAGGCCCATGGAGGGGGAGAAATGTGCCATTGGGGGGTAATATGTGCTGCTGCCAAGCTCATGGAGGGGGAGAAATGTGCCATTAGGGGGTCGGAGTGCTGCCAATGAGGGGGGGGGGATGTGATATGAAGGGGGGATGATGTAAAAAAAAGAGGGGAAGAAATGTGACATGGATGCACATTTGTGACATGGATGCTTCACTGGAGCCACCAGCAAATCAAGTGGAGCATAGGAAATGCAGAAAGCCTTTCAGAAAGCCTTTCAGAGAGGACATTCCTGCTCTCATTATCTCATCCACCAACAGGATACTGTGACAAAAAATAAAAAATTCTAGGAACTCGCCGTGCCCCTCACGGAATACCTTGGGGTGTCTTCTTTCCAAAATGGGGTCACTTGTGGCGTAGTTATACTGCCCTGGCAATTTAGGGGCCCAAATGTGTAAGAAGTACCTTGCAATCAAAATGTGTAAAAAATGGCCTGCGAAATCCGAAAGGTGCACTTTGGAATATGTGCCCCTTTGCCCACCTTGGCTGCAAAAAAGTGTCACACATCTGGCATCGCTGTACTCAGGAGAAGTTGGGGAATGTGTTTTGGGGTGTCATTTTACATATACCCATGCTGGGTGAGAAAAATATCTTGGTCAAATGCCAACTTTGTATAAAAAAAATGGGAAAAGTTGTCTTTTGCCAAGATATTTCTCTCACCCAGCATGGGTATATGTAAAATGACACCCCAAAACACATTCCCCAACTTCTCCTGAGTACAGCGATACCAGATGTGTGACACTTTTTTGCAGCCTAGATGCGCAAAGGTGCCCAAATTTCTTTTAGGAGGGCATTTTTAGACATTTGGATCCCAGACTTCTTCTCACACTTTCGGGCCCCTAAAAAGCCAGGGAAGTATAAATACCCCACATGTGACGCTACTTTGGAAAGAAGACACCCCAAGGTATTCAATGAGGGGCCTGGCGAGTTCATAGAAATTTTTTTTTTTTTGCATAAGTTAGCGGATATTGATTTTTTTTTTTTTTTTCTCACAAAGTCTCACTTTCCGCTAACTTAGGACAAAAATTTAAATCTTTCATGGACTCAATATGCCCCTCACGGAATACCTTGAGGTGTCTTCTTTCCGAAATGGGGTCACATGTGGGGTATTTATACTGCCCTGGCTTTTTAGGGGCCCTAAAGCGTGAGAAGAAGTCTGGAATATAAATGTCTAAAAATGTTTACGCATTTGGATTCCGTGAGGGGTATGGCGAGTTCATGTGAGATTTTATTTTTTGACACAAGTTAGTGGAATATGAGACTTAGTAAGAAAAAACAAAAACAAAAGCAAACAAAAAATTTCCGCTAACTTGGGCCAAAAAAATGTCTGAATGGAGCCTTACGGGGGGGGGGGGGTGATCAATGACAGGGGGGTGATCAATGACAGGGGGGTGATCACCCATATAGACTCCCGGATCACCCCCCTGTCATTGATCACCCCCCTGGTAAGGCTCCATTCAGACGTCCGTATGATTTTTACGGATCCATGGATCGGATCCGCAAAACACATGCGGACGTCTGAATGGAGCCTTACAGGGGGGTGATCAATGACAGGGGGGTGATCACCCATATAGACTCCCTGATCACCCCCCTGTCACTGATCACCCCCCCTGGTAAGGCTCCATTCAGACGTCCGTATGATTTTTACGGATCCATAGATACATGGATCGGATCCGCAAAACACATGCGGACGTCTGAATGGAGTCTTACAGGGGAGTTATCAATGACAGGGGGTGATCAGGGTGATCACCCCCCTGTCACTGATCACCCCCCTTGTAAGGCTCCATTCAGACGTCCGTATGATTTTTACGGATCCATGGATACATGGATCGGATCCGCAAAACACATGCGGACATCTGAATGGAGCCTTACAGGGGGGTTATCAATGACAGGGGGTGATCAGGGTGATCACCCCCCTGTCACTGATCACCCCCCCTGTAAGGCTCCATTCAGACGTCCGTATGATTTTTCGGATACATGGATACATGGATCGGATCCGCAAAACACATGCGGACGTCTGAATGGAGCCTTACAGGGGGGTGATCAATGACAGGCGGGTGATCAATGACAGGGGGTGATCAGGGAGTGTATATGGGTGATCACCCGCCTGTCATTGATCACCCCCCTGTAAGGCTCCATTCAGACGTCCGCATGTGTTTTGCGGATCCGATCCATGTATCCATGGATCCGTAAAAATCATGCAGACATCTGAATGGAGCCTTACAGGGGGGTGATCAATTACAGGGGGTGATCAGGGAGTGTATATGGGTGATCACCCGCCTGTCATTGATCACCCCCCTGTAAGGCTCCATTCAGACGTCCGCATGTGTTTTGCGGATCCGATCCATGTATCCATGGATCCGTAAAAATCATACGGACGTCTGAATGGAGCCTTACAGGGGGGTGATCAATGACAGGGGGGTGATCAATGACAGGGGGTGATCAGGGAGTGTATATGGGTGATCACCCGCCTGTCATTGATCACCCCCCTGTACGGCGCCATTCAGACGTCCGCATGTGTTTTGCGGATCCGATCCATGTATCCGTGGATCCGTAAAAATCATACGGACATCTGAACGGAGCCTGACAGGGGGGTGATCAATGACAGGGGGGTGATCAATGACAGGGGGGTGATCAGGGAGTTTATATGGGGTGATCATAGGTGATCAGGGGTTCATAAAGGGTTAATAAGTGACGGGGGGGTGTAGTGTAGTGTTTGGGTGCGACTTTACTGAGCTACCTGTGTCCTCTAGTGGTCGATCCTAACAAAAGGGACCACCAGAGGACCAGGTAGCAGGTATATTAGACGCTGTTATCAAAACAGCGTCTAATATACCTGTTAGGGGTTAAAAAAATCAGATCTCCAGCCTGCCAGCGAGCGATCGCCGCTGGCAGGCTGGAGATCCACTCGCTTACCTTCCGTTCCTGTGAGCACGCGCGCCTGTGTGTGCGCGTTCACAGGAAATCCCGGCCCTCGCGAGATGACGCGTATATGCGTCACTGTGCGCAGGGCTGCCGCCTCCGGACCGCACATCTGCGTTAGGCGGACCGGAGGCGGTTAAGGTAGAAATACACCTATCATTTTCTGTGGTTTGGAAAACACACTTTTTGTTTTTCAAAAACAATATTTTCCAGATCTACAAGTGTTAAATTCAAGTTTAATATATACAGCTTTCATATTCTGTTACCAAAAAAAAAAACTTTTTTTGCAATCTACAACATCTTGATAAGTCAGTGTGCAATTTAAGCTAGAAATACAACCATCATTTTCTGGGGTTGGAAAAACACACTTTTTTGACAAAAAACCCCCACTATTTACAGGCCTTGCAGCATCAGCAGGTGTGAAATTACAGGCTTATATACCGCTGTCAAATTCAGTTGCTAAACAAAACCCCGTTTGGGCACAATAAAATTAGTTGGCAGCCTTTGATGCAGATGTCATTGTTACCGCCACTTCTGTGAGAAGGTCTGTTTGGTGCTCTTCTCTACGTGCATGACGTTCTTTGTTTTGGTTTCACTTTGTCATCTCCTTTTCTTCTCCCAGCTGTCACCTATTTATACTAATTGTCTCCCTTTATATTCCCTCCCATACTGCCTCACTTTGTGGTTTATACTTCTTCCTGGATTGTGTTCACCACTGGAGGCTGCTTCTGCTGATTCCTCAGATAAGTCTGTTTCCTTTATTTGTGTTTCCTTGCTGGCTTGATTCTAGGTGACCCTGACTCCGTCCGTATTAAGCGCAGGGAGCCGGTGGTCATGTCCCTTCACTATTATAGGGTTTTCAGGTGTCACATAGTATTAGGTACATGGACATGCAATCGTCTACCATAAAGACCTTTGCATGGGCATAGCAGTCAGGGAGAGCTCTAGGGGTTTTATAGGGCTCACCCATATGCTCCTTAGTTTGGGATCAAGCCAGTCGGATGTTTATTTATAAGTTCCAGCTTTCTGCAACACCATCCGTGACATTATAAACCGCTATAACAGTCTTAAGCATGGATCCGGTTTCAGCCTTGATTGACCGCATGCAGGGTCTTTTGCTGGTGGTAGCAGATCTCCGTAAAACTGTGTCTCAGTTTCAGGTGACCGGCTCTGCTGGCGTTCATGGAGTTTGTTCTGAGCCTAAGATCTCGCTTCCGGATACGTTCTCTGGTGGTAGTGAGAATTTTGTTCGCTTTAGAGAGGCTTGCAAACTCCATTTTCGCCTACTTCCCCATTCCCCTGGTGATGAGGAGCAGAGGGTGGGGATCATCATCTCGCTGCTCAGGGATAACACTCAGTCTTGGGCCTTTTCGCTGCCGGTCGGGGTACGGCCCCTCCGATCGGTGGATGAATTTTTTGTAGCCCTGGGGCAGATATATGATGACACGGATCGTACTGCTCTGGCTGAATCTAAACTGTGTCTTTTATGCCAGGGTAAACAGTCCGCAGAGATATATTGTTCAGAATTTCAGAGATGGGCAGCTGATACTGGTTGGAATGATGCTGCACTCCGAATGTCAATTTTGCCATGGTCTTTCGGAAAGATTAAAAGATGCATTTGCTTTTCATGAGAGACCAGCCTCATTCGAATCTGCCATGTCTCTAGCTGTTCGTATTGACAGGCGTCTTAGAGAGAGAGAGGAGACTACTCCTTCCTGTCATATTCAGTCCAAGGACAATGGGGCTGTCTCATTCAGTGTGCAGGGGTATCAGTCTCTCTCAATCCCCTCTGAGGAGGAGGCCATGCAGCTGGGTTTGCTTGCCTCTGATAGTAGAGGATTCAGCTCTCAGAGGAGGGTTTGTTTCTGTTGTGGGGGTATAACTCATTTGGCAAATGTTTGCCCCTCTAGGAGATTCATGGAGTTTTCTGAGGGTAATAAAAGAAAAACAAAAAGAAAAAACCCTCTAAAAACTTTCCATTTGCTACTATTGTCAAGGTTGATGTGGAAATTGAAGGTTTGCCATTTACTTGTACTTCCCGTTTTCTCCTACCTGCCAGGGTGGCGCTAGACAGCAAGAACATTGTGAGATTTTTGTAGATAGTGGAGCAGCTGTCAGTCTCATTGATAATCAATTTGCAATAACGCATGGTTTCCAGGTATGCACTTTGGAAAATAATATACCTGTTTTTGCTATTGATTCCACTCCACTTTCTCAAAGATTGTTAAAGGGCATAGTTCACAATATCCATTTGACTGTGGGTGACGCTCATGTTGAGGATATGTCATGTTTCGTCTTACCTACTCCTCTAGTGTTGGGGCTACCCTGGCTCACTAAACATTACCCCACCATTGATTGGCAAGCAAGGCAAATAAATGGTTGGAGTGAGTTTTGCAGAGAGAATTGTCTCACGGCGTCTCTTTCAGAGGTTTCTACCAAGACTGTGCCATCTTTTCTCTCAGTCTTTCGGATGTGTTTTCCGAGAGTGGTGTCCAGGAGTTGCCCCGCACCGGGAGTACGACTGCCCTATTAATCTCATCCCAGGCGCCAAACTGCCAAAATCACGTTTATACAATCTCTCCCAACCTGAAAGAGTTGCGATGCGTACTTATATCTCTGAGAGCCTGAGAAAGGGACACATCTGACCCTCGAAGTCACCTGTTGCCGCTGTTTTTTTTTTTAAAGAAAAAAGATGGTTCTTTAAGACCTTGTCTGGATTTCAGGGAGCTGAACCATATCACGATTCATGACCCATATCCGCTTCCTCTGATCCTGGACCTGTTTAACCAGATTGTTGGGGCTAAGGTTTTTTCTAAATTGGATTTAAGAGGGGCATACAACCTAGTCAGGGTCAGGGAAAGGGACGAATGGAAGACGGCCTTCAATACCCCTGAGGGTCATTTCCAGAATTTGGATATGCCTTTTGGTTTGATGAATGCTCCAGCCGTCTTCCAACATTTTGTGAACAACATTTTTCATAATTTAATGGGGAAATTTATACTGGTGTATCTGGATGACATTTTGATCTTTTCTCCTGATTTCAAGACTCATCGAGACCACCTACGTCAGGTCTTGCTCATTCTGCAGGAGAATAAATTGTACGCTAAACTGGAAAAATGTGTGTTTGCGGTTCCGGAGATTCAATTTCTTGGTTTTCTTATCTCCGCTTCTGTTTTTTGCATGGACCCTGAGAAGGTCCGCGCTGGGCTTGATTGGGAGCTTCCTGAGATTTAGAAGGCGCTGATGCGGTTTTTGGGTTTTGCCAATTATTACAGAAAGTTAATTTTGAATTATTCCTCTGTTGTTAAGCCACTCACTGATATGACTAAAAAGGGGGTAAATTTTTCTTTGTGGTCGGTAGATGCGCTTAAAGCCTTTTCTAGTATCAAAGAGAGTTTTGCTTCCGCTCCCATTTTGGTACAACCTGATGTCTCTCTACCTTTTATTGTTGAGGTGGACGCTTCTGAGGTGGGTGTGGGTGTGGTCTTATCTCAGGGTCCCTCTCCTGTCAAATGGCGACCGTGTGCCTTTTTCTCAAGGAAACTCTCCTCTGCAGTGAGAAATTACGATGTGGGAGATAGGGAGTTGTTGGCCTTCAAATTAGCTTTTGTGGAATGGCGCCATTGGTTAGAGGGAGCCAGACACCCTATTACTGTGTTTACAGACCATAAGAAACTGGTCTACTTGGAATCGGCCAAGAGTCTGAACCCGAGACAGGCCAGATGGTCTTTGTTATTTTCTAGGTTTAATTCTGTTGTTACGTTCCGCCCTGGGGTTAAAAATGTGAAGGCGGATGCCCTGTCACGTTGTTTTCCGGGAGGGTGGAACTTTGAAGACCCAGGTCCCATTTTGGCTGAAGGGGTGGTCGTCTCTGCTCTTTATCCTGATTTGGAGGCAGAGGTTCAGACAGCCCAGACAGAGGCTCCTGATCTTTGTCCCCCTGGGAGGTTGTTTGTGCCTCTCGCTTTACGACAAAAGGTTTTTAAGGAGCACCACGATACTGTCCTTGCTGGGCACCCGGGGAGCAGAGCCACAGTGGATCTCATTGCTCGGAGATTCTGGTTGCCGGCTCTTCGTAAGACGGTTGAGGGTTTTGTGGCAGCCTGCGAGACCTGCGCTTGTGCCAAGGTCCCTCATTTATGGCCATCGGGTTCTCTCCTCCCGTTACCCATTCCTTCCCGTCCTTGGACACATCTGTCCATGGACTTCATTATGGACCTGTTTCGTTCCTCGGGGAAGACTGTGATTCTGGTAGTAGTGGACCGTTTTAGCAAAATGGCGCATTTCATTCCCTTTCCTGGGTTACCCAATGCTAAGACACTGGCTCAAGCGTTTGTTTATCACATTGTTAAATTGCATGGCATTCCTTCAGACATCGTTTCTGATAGGGGCACGCAATTTGTTTCCAAATTCTGGAAGGTCTTCTGTTCTCGCTTGGGGGTTCGGTTGTCGTTTTCTTCTGCTTTTCACCCGCAGTCGAATGGTCAGACCGATCGTGTCAATCATAATCTGGAGACATATCTGCGCTGTTTTGTGGTGAAGAATCAGGAGGATTGGTGTTCTTTTTTGTCCCTTGCTGAGTTTGCTTTAAATAACTGTCGCCAGGAGTCCTCTGATAAGTCACCATTTTTTGGTGCATATGGGTTTCATCAGCAGTTTGGGACATTCTCTGGAGAGGGGTCTTCTGGTTTACCTGATGAGGAGAGATTTTACTCGTCTTTGTCATTTATTTGGCAAAAGATTCAGGGTAATCTGAAGAGGTTGAGTGAGAATATAAGCGTGTGGCGGATAAGAGACGCGTGCCTGGTCCGGACCTGAATGTGGGTGATCTGGTGTGGTTGTCTACAAAGAATATCAAACTGAAGGTTCCCTCCTGGAAGTTTGGTTCTAAGTTTATTGGGCCTTACAAAATCTTGTCCGTCATCAATCCTGTTGCCTTCCGTCTTGATCTTCCTCAGACTTGGAAGATCCATAATGTTTTTCACAGGTCCCTATTAAAACCTTATGTCCGAACCCACTGTAACCTCCTCTTTGCCTCCTCCTCCAATTGTTGTTGATGGTAATCTTGAATTTCAGGTAACTAGGATTGTGGATTCTCGCATTATCCGCGGTTCTCTCCAGTACCTCGTTCATTGGGAGGGTTATGGTCCTGAGGAGAGGATGTGGGTCCCAGTAGCGGACATTAAGGCCACTTGTCTTATCAGGGTTTTCCATAGGTCTCATCCTGAGAAGGTGGGCTCTGAGTGTCCTGAGTGTCCGGAGTGAGAAGGTCTGTTAGATGTTCTTCTCTACCTGCATTGCGTTCTTTGTTTTGGTTTCACTTTGTCATCTCCTTTCCTTCTCCCAGCTGTAATCTATTTACACTAATTGTCTCCCTTTATATTCCCTCCCATACTGCCTCACTTTGCGGTTTATACTTCTTCCTGGATTGTGTTCACTACTGGAGGCTGCTTCTGCTGATTCCTCAGATAAGTCTGTTTCCTTTATTTGTGTTTCCTTGCTGGCTTGATTCTAGGTGACCCTGACTCCGTCCGTATTAAGTGTAGGGAGCCGGTGGTCATGTCCCCTCACTATTATAGGGTTTTCAGGTGTCACATAGTATTAGTTACGTGGGCATGCAATCATCTACCATAAAGACCTTTGCATGGGCATAGCAGTCAGGGAGAGCTCTAGGGGTTTTATAGGGTTCACCCATATGCTCCTTAGTTTGGGATCAAGCCAGTCGGATGTTTATTTATAAGTTCCAGCTTTCTGCAACACCAGGCCTACACTGGTTCAGACCATGTGAGATACCCCCTCTACATACAGGGGTTTGATTTAGGGATTTGAAATACAGCCATTTGAAATACAGCCATTTTGGGCAAAGAAATATTTACTTCAGGCCTACACTGCTTCAGACCGTGTGAGATACCCCCTCTACATACAGGGTTTTGAATCAGGCATTTGAAATACAGCCATTTGAAATACAGCCATTTTGTGGAAATAAATATTTACTTCAGGCCTACACTGGTTCAGACCATGTGAGATACCCCCTCTACATACAGGGGTTTGAATCAGGCATTTGGAATACAGCCATTTGAAATACAGCCATTTTGGGCAAAGAAATATTTACTTCAGGCCTACACTGGTTCAGACTATGTGAGATACCCCCTCTACATACAGGGGTTTGAATCAGGCATTTGAAATACAGCCATTTTGGGCAAATAAATATTTACTTCAGGCCTACACTGGTTCAGACCGTGTGAGATATCCCCTCTACATACAGGGGTTTGAATCAGGCATTTGAAATACAGCCATTTGAAATACATCCATTTTGGGCAAATAAATATTTAATTTAGGCCCACACTGATTCAGACCATGTGAGATACCCCCTCTACATACTGTCATTTTATTCTACTATTAATTAAACACCCATTTAGGGCAAGAGCCTAAATTTGAAAAATATTATGAGAGCATCAAATATGGGACGTGGCCCAGGTCGTGGTGCTGTTGGTGGAGCTCCTGTTGCTGCGAGAGGACATGGTCGATCTGTGCCAGCTACACGCACAAGTCAAACCCTTCCTCAGGTGCGAGTAGGCGACAAAACCTGCATCGGTATTTAGTCGGGCCTAATGCTGCTCTACGAATGGTGAGGCCTGAACAAGTACAGGCGATAGTAGATTGGGTTGCTGACAGTGGATCCAGTTCCTTCACATTGTCTCCCACCCAGTCTCCTGCTGAAAGACCACAGTTGGCACCTGCAGCTGATGTCCATCAGTCTTTCACCTCACCCTCTTGCAAATCATCCAAGCAGTATAAGCGCCAAGTCATGCAGCAGTCTCTTCTGCTTTTTGATGACTCTGTTAGCAGGGTTTCCCAGGGCCATCCACCTAGCCCTGCCCCAGAAGTGGAAGAGATTAAGTGCACCAATGCCCAACCACTTATCTTTCAAGATGAGTACATGGGAGGACCATCGCAACACGTCTCGGATGATGACAAAACACATGTGCCAACTGCTGGGGCTTTTGAAAGTGTCCAGACTGACAAGGAAGGCAGGGGTGAAGACTGGGTGGAAGATGATGTGGAGGATGATGAGTTCCTCGACCCTACATGGAATCAAGATCATGCGAGTGACCGATGTAGTTCAGAGGAAGAGGCGGTGGTCGCACAGAGCCACCAGCACAGCAGAAGAGGGAGCAGGGTGCAAAAGCGGAGCGGCCATCCTATAGACAGTACGCCTGCTACTGCCCACCGCAGCAAGGGACCAAGCACACCAAAGCCAGCTCCATGGAGTTTCCTGGTTTGCCAGTTCTTCAGACAATGTGCTGACGACAGAGGATCTGCCAGCAACACTAACACCTTGGTCACCAAGCATCTCCACAATGTCCCACGGAAGCGTTCAGCTCTCTATATCCCAAACGCTGGAGAGGAAGAGGAAGTACACCCCTACCCACCCGCAATCCCTATCCCTAAATGCCAACATTTCTAAATTACTGGCCTTTGAAATGCTGTCATTCCGTCTATTGGAGACGGATAGTTTTAAAGGCCTTATGGCGTGGCTGTCCCACAGTATGTCGTGCCCAGCTGCCACTACTTTTCAAGACGAGCCATCCCTTCCCTTCACAACCAAGTAGGGGACAAAATCAGATATGCACTGCACAAGGCCACCTGTGGCAAGCAGCACCTGACTACATATACGTGGACCAGTAAGCACAGTCAGGGCCGTTATATAGCTACATAACAGCACAGTTGGCAAATGCAGTGGCGGCTGGGCCTGAGGTGGATAGCAGTTTGGCGCATGTCCTTCCACCACCAAGGATTGCAGGGCGCTTCAGTTTGCCTCCTGTTGCTTCCTCCTCCTACTCTGCTTCCTCATCCTCTACCAGCTCCTCATCCGGTCAGCGTAACATCTTCACCACCAACTTCAGCACAGCCAGGGGTAAACGACAGCAGGCAGTTTTAAAACTTATCTGTTTGGGGGACAAACCCCACACTGCGCAGGAGCTGTGGACGGGTGTTGAACAACAGACCGATCAGTGGTTTGTGCCAGTCAGCCTCAAGCCCGGCCTGGTGGTGTGCAAAAATGGGCGAAATCTCGTAGCAGCTCTGGGACTAGCCGGTTTAACGCACATCCCTTGCCTGGCGCATGTGCTAAATTTGGTGGTGCAGAGATTCCTTAAAAATTACCCCGAAATGTCAGAGCTGCTGCATAAAGTGCAGGCTGTCTGTGCGCGCTTTCGGCGTTCTCATCCTGCTGCTGCTCATCTGTCAGGACTGCAGTGTAACTTCGACCTTCCCGCTCACCGCCTTACATGCGATGCCCACAAGGTGGAACTCCACCTTGCACATGCTGGCCAGACTTAACCACATTTTGACACCATTTGCAGCCCTCTAGCCCTTTCCATCACATTTTTACAGCCATTTTAGTGCTCAAAAGTTCGGGTCCCCATTGACTTTAAAGGGGTTCGGGGTCAAGTTCGGGTCCCAAACTCGAACTTTTTTCCGAAGTTCGGCCGAACCCGTCGAACCTGAACATCCAGGTGTCCGCTCAACTATAGCCTTCCCTCTAATATAGAAGGTTGTAAGTTCAAATCCAGGCAGAAAATATAGGTTAAATTAGATTTAAATACACTGGGGTATCCCAAGCACTTACTCCATATATGGACATAGCTATATATGGAGTCAGAGCAGGGAGTCCTAAGCAGAACTAGAGTCCTGACACCCTTGCCTGGTGTTCTCCCGTTGATTTCCATCGTGCTCAGGTGCTCAGTAGAACACCCGAGCATCGTGAAGTGTTCTACACGAGCATTTTGGTGCTCGATCAACACTAAAAAATTTAATTTCTTTAAATAAAATGTTGCTTTAGCCCCAAATGTTTCATTTTTACAAGGGGTAACAAGAGAAAAAGCACCTCTTAATTTGTTACCCATTTTCTACTGAATACAGCAACATCCCATATATACTGTGCTGCCCATAATTATTCATACCCCAGGCAAATTTTGACTTAAAGTTACTTTTATTCAACCAGCAAGTAATTTTTTGACAGGAAATTACATAGGTGTCTCCCAAAAGATAATAAGACGATGTACAAGAGGCATCATTGTGGGAAATTTTTTTTATCAGCTTTTATTTACATTTGAGCAAAAAATACAAGCATGGTCTCAAGGCAGACAATCCAACGGACACTGCACAGTCCAGACCAAGGAGGAGGCCACTTCTCCAGATAAGGCACACAAAAGCTCGCTTGGCCTTTGCAAAAGCTCATCTGGACAAAGAAGAAGACTTCTGGTCTTCTGTGTTATGGTCAAATGAAACAAAAATTGATATGTTTTGTCACAATGATGTTTCCTTCATTTGATGTAAAAAAGGAGAAGCCTTCCACCCAAAGAACACCATCCCCACTGTCAAACATGGTGGTGGGAACCTAATGTTTTGGGGCTGTTTTTCAGCCAATGGACCAGGGAACCTAATCACAGTAAATGGCACCATGAAAAAGAGCAATAAGTGAGGATTCTCAATTACAGCATCAGGCAGTCTGCAGAGAAACTTGGCCTTGGGCACCAGTGGACATTTCAGCATGACAATGACCCAAAACACACAGCAAAAGTGGTGAAGGAATGATTAGCAGACAACAACATTAACGTTTTGGAGTGGCCCAGCCAGAGTCCAGACTTGAATCCAATTGAGAATCTGTGGAGGGAGCTAAAGATCAGGGTGATGGCAAGAAGACCCTCCAACCTGAAAGATTTGGAGCTCATTGCTAAAGATGAATGGGCAAAAATACCTGTGGAGACATGCAAAAAGCTGGTCTGCAATTATAGGAAGCGTTTGATTCCTGTAATAGCCAATAATGACTTTTCTATTGATTATTGAGAAGGGTATGAATAATTTTGGACTGGACACTTTTTGCTCAAATGTAAATAAAAGCTGAGAAATGTTTTTTTTCCACAATAATGCCTCGTGTACATCGTCTTATTATCTTTTGGGAGACACCTATGTCTTTCCACGTAAAAAAAAATGACTTGCTGGTTGAATAAAAGTAACTTTAAGTCAAAATTTGCCTGGGGTATGAATAATTATGGGCAGCACTATAGATATAAACTGCTGTAGGGCCACACTGCAGGACTCAGAAAGGAAGTAGTGCATATGGGTTTTGCAGTGCAGCTTTTAATGGATTGGTTTTCAAGCTCCATGTTGGAATTGAACAGTCTCTGGGGTACCAGTACACTTATTTTCTGACAACAGTATATTTTAGGACTTAATTTTTGTGGGATGAGTTGCCCTCCTCTTTGGTTGTTTTGAGGTACATACAACTTTTTTATCACTTTTTATTTCACTTTTTGGGAAGCCGGATAAAGAACTGCAGCAATCCTGCCATTGATTTTTAGGTTATTGCGGTGTACACTGTGCAGAAAAAATCTAATGTTATATGTATTCTGCTGGGCAGTACAGACTACATCATATCATATGTTATATAGCTGCCATTCTCAAAAAGTCTCAGGAATTTCAGGTATATATTTCTATAATTTAGTGTTCAGATTTGAAAAATTGGCCTTCCAACTGTGTGCATTCATAGATAGGTAACTTCCTTATTTTCTTGTCTAACTTGAGCATGTTTGTATGAAACACTTTACGTTATGTCCTATCTGTGCTATGAAAGGTTAAAGAACGTTAACACTATGCCTGAGAAGAGTCATTATGTGTTATATCTTACAGCATGTTTTATGTATATTCATCCTTCACATTGCATTAATGTCTGTCTGGGGAATGCATTTTACATGTTGTTTACTAGCATGCCTCTTATGTATTTTACACATTTTCTAAAAGATTAACTGAAGCCAGTCTGGATAAAGTCAGTTCCATGTAATATTTTGTCTAATGCAAGTGTACATACAAAACAAAAAACAAATATTTTAATAAAAGATGAAGTTGATATGAAGTACAAGACTACTTTGTGAATTTTAAAATACACACTGGAATTTAGTGATGGCAAAACTAAAAAAATTAAATGTATGCACATACTCACCTTTGAAATCCCTTGGCTCAAGTGAAGTTCTACCAGTTCTACTTTTAAACCAGTTTGATAAATGACCCCAATTGTGCCTTGATATATACAGACAGTGTGTTGAAACAAACCCTGTGGAAGAAGAGATCTGAGTAATAAAGGAGATATAGTGTATTGAAAAACTGACTTAGTTGTCCATAACAACCAATTAGTAGCGATGGACGAACATCGGCCGGGATGGTTCGCAAGCGTGCGTTCACAGGTTTGCATCGCGCCCATTGACTTTAATAGCAGGTGAACCTGAAAAGCCTTCAGGTCATATTTGCAGCCAGCAAATACATACTATGAGTGCACAAATAGTCCCACAATATGGACAGTGACATACCAGAGGGGGATTATTGGCAAAAATTACCACAAAAAATATGTATTTTAATCAGGGGCCATTTTTATGCGTCTGAAAGGGAAACTCTCAAAAATGTGCCCTACTGGAGCCTATAAAAATTTCATTTTAGGCCACAGGAGTACAGGCCCCAAAAATTAGGCATTCACCTGACAGAAAATAACTTGTAATAATGTGGCTGAGGTACATTAGGCGGTCACTGGATAAAAAATTTACTGTAGGCCACTGGAGTACAGGCCCCAAAAATTAGGCATTCACCTGACAGAAAAGAACTTGTGATTATGTGGCTGGAGGTACATTAGACGGTCACTGGATACAATTTTTATTGTAGGCCACTGAAGTACAGGCCCCAAAAATTAGGCATTCACCTGACAGAAAAGAACTTGTGATTATGTGGCTGGAGGTACAGACCACGTGTCTGTGGTCAGATGTATCTAGGCACTGACTCAGTGTGCCAGAGATACATTCACTTGCCTCTGAACGTGGCCATATAGCTCCGGGATGCCCTTCTGGGAGAAATATTTCCTTCCGTGGACCTTCCATTGTGGTGTGCCAATGGCCAAAAACTTTTTAAAGGCCTCCGAGTCCACCAGTGGTTTATGGTAGTAGTTGGCTAGCAGTTCCGACAAGCCGGCAGTCAGCTCTTGGGCAAGAGGGTTATCCTGTTTCATCATCTTTTTTTGCTCGCACATTTGGGCCACAGAAGTCTGCCTTTTGCCAGATAAATGCGACGACTGCATGGTGGAAGGTAGAGTGGAGGACAAATGGGAGGAGAGAGGAGAAGGTGAAGAGACAGGACGTGGAGAGCTGGGAGTGTGGCTTTGTGTGTTCTGACTAGTGATGGCCGAAAATCATCCAGGACAATTCGTGAACGCGAACGCGCAAACGCAATCAAATGTTCGCGAACCGCAAGTTCGCGGCAGGCCCCATTCACTTTAATGGCAGGCGAAGCTGAAAAACTTTCAGCTCATTTTTGCAGCCATATAACAAAACAATAACAAAGACAGGTGCACTCTGCAGTCTCACTAAACCCTCAAACTGATTTTAAAATTGAGAGATTAGTCAACATGTCCTACGGTGTAGAACATGTCTAAGCCCGGGCACCACGCCAAGGGTTCTCAAGTAGCCTGGGACCTAACACTTCTCCTACCTGAGCTGTATGGGCAATACCAGGAGCCAGTGGGCAAATTACAGGAGCATGAGGCCACCTCACAAACAGCTCACCAGTTACCTGATCTGACCCAATAGTCAGGGAAGGTTGATGTACTGCTCCGAATGGTATGAAATGATAGGCATACGTACGCCACGAGAGATCACACACAGACTGTCACAGAGAAGTCAATGCTAGATGTTCCGTTTATTATTCAGATTACATGATTTTTTATAGCAGGAAAAGGGGAACTTTATGACTCGGCTAATTTGATCTAATTGTCACATTACTAAGTCCCATGATAACGTATCACATTATCACTCCATACTTTAGCAAAAGTCAGCATTATGTCAGCAATATGTCAGCAATTTCAATATCATAAAGTGATTAGTAAGGGATTATTAAGGGAGCTGGCTGCTACTTCAGGGGCCATTTTGTTAAGCAAACTGTTAGATATAATACAAGCAAGTATACATTTGATACTAGATATATGATTCCACAACAGTCCCCCCTTGTAGACTTGATTGTAGACTTTCCCTAAACCTAGCGAATCCCCTGGCATACCATTCGTATCCTCTTCACCCACAGTGGCGACAACTTATCCCTTGTGAATAAGTTCCCGATTGAGCGGACTTCTGGTAATACCCTGGGATTCATTTGTCCCTAATTCTCATCATCTCTTGGATCTTCAGGCCTGGGTAGAGGAGCTTCATCAGCGGGAGTTGGAGAAGGCGGGGGTGTCGGGAATGCAGGGATCACATCCACATCTATTGCGGTGCTAGCCATTTGTTCATAGAGAAGTAGTATGGTTTCCTCAGCAGGCTTCTTTCTGTTGGTGATGCGGTTAATGCAGGAAACAACAACTTTGATAAATATGTAGATTACCATCAATATTAGGGCTATCTGTAATATTCCCTGAATTATTCCCATCGTCCATCCACTAATTCCCTTGAACCAGTTACTGGGATTAAGGAATGAGAAAGTGTCAGACCACCATGTATGTTGACTCATCTGCACTGTGAGCCTCTAGCCATTCATCACGTATCTCACTCATCTTTTCCAAACCAGCTTTTACTTGTAGATTACCTTGTGGATCGATATAATGGCAGCATGCAGTACCTACTACCTGACACATACCTCCATCCTTTGCAGTCAAATAGTCTAATACTAAAGTGTGTTGATTAGTGACTATGATGAGCTGATTCTGGACAACATTAGATGTATTCATCAGTTTCATAATTTCCCAAATCTGATCATCCAAGTAGTCGGTAGCCATTACTAGTTTGTCATATGTTTGTGTAAGCATAGGATAGATTAATAGAGTACTAAAGAACTTGTTGGCACCACTCATTTCTACAAGATGGGGTTTTCCATTTGGTCTAGGAATGTTATCTGCGGCTCTTTTATATAAGGTGTGTTTGGGGATAGTATTGACATTTAATTTTCCATGAGGCAGTGTAAAAGTGGCTGGTGTGAGCCTAGCAATTGTACATAAACCTTTGAAATCAGAAGGGAGCCATTTATATGCCCTGTGTCCACATACTAGGTATATATTTTTTTGGGACCGAAACCACTGTACTATTGAACAAACGAGTGATTAAGTGGGCTAATATGATACCTTCTGCTAGTTTTTGACCCTTTTCTTGACCCTCTGTGGTTTTACTAGTTATCCCTATTGTCAAGTCCCTTACACTGCGCCGGGCGCAGGCCAGATCACCACTTGCTTCAGCATATATACCAATGCACTGTACTGGACTGTCTGGGTTGGAATCATTACAGCCTGATCTGTTATGGGAACTGAAAACCATACCATGGGTTTGTACCTGTAGGCAGTAACAGTGGGTCCAATTTGGGAAGCAGGATACATTGCTCCACATATAGTCATTCCAGGGCATATTGCTATTCTGAGCTGAGGGTCCTGTTCTGTTTATCATTAGCCATGGGGACCCATCCATCCCATGCTGCTACTATTAGGGAAGCTTTTCTGTTGCCATTTTTGGTATTAACCTCATTTATGCTAGAAAGGAAAACAGCTGATCCTGCCAAATCTTTTATCTCTTGGAAGGTTAGGGGCACAGCTAAATAAGGCATAGCTCTAGCATTTACTGGGCCATGTGTACATATCCAACAATCTTTTAGTGAAGAGGTGGTGGTGTCAGAATCACCTTCCTTCAGGCTTTTATACAACACTTGATGATGTTTGACAAACTTATTGTCCCACCCGTCATCATCCATTTCTGCCGGGGGAGGAATGTATGCACTGGTGAGTGTCACCAGTGCTAGCAGATAAAAGAAAATCATTTTGTTATTTCTGAATCTGGCGGGTTCCTTATCCTTTTGCAGTGAGAGGCGTGGATCCAGGTGGATCTCCCTTCGAGCTTTACAGAAGTTGGAGTGGTCAGTAGTACTTGGTAAGGCCCCTCGAAGCGTGGTTCTAGGGTACTTCTGACGTGTTTCTTGACCACTACCCACTCTCCTGGTTTCAGAGTGTGGCTGCCTTCTAGGGAGTCAGGATCTGGAATGGAAGAAAAGACTTGTACATGGATGTTAGACAACTGTTTGCTCAAAGCTATCACATACTTTGCAACAGATTCATAATGCATTTGCAACTGTTGAGGGAAGTACAGCCCCATCCGGGGTCCCGACCCAAACAATATCTCATGTGGAGTCAGCTTATGGGGAGGTTTGGGAGTGTGTCTGACTGCAAAGAGTGCTATTGGTAAACACTGAACCCAATTGAGCCCTGTCTCCCTAGTCATTTTCAGCATTTTTGACTTTAATACCCCATTCAGTCTCTCGACTTTGCCGCTACTTTGGGGTCTGTAAGGGGTGTGGAATGCCAGGTGTGACCCTACCATCTTCCAGACCTCTTGGGTTAGGTTAGCAGTGAATGCTGGGCCCTGATCACTCTCAATGACCTCAGGTACCCCGTACCTACAGACAGTTTCCTGTATCAATTTTTTAGCAGTAGTTGTTGCTGTCTGATTCCTGACGGGGTAGGCTTCTGGCCACCCAGAGAACATGTCTACCACTACTAACACGTATTGAAACCCTTGGCACATTGGCATCTGGATATGATCAATCTGGATCCTCTGGAAGGGGTATAAGGCTTTTGGGAGACATTTTTTGGGCGTGGGCTCAGTCCTACCTGGATTGCATTGGGCACAGATTAAACATGACTGGACATATTTCACTAGTACAGGAGTGATTCCTGGGGCTACCCATATTTTATCGATGAGTTCTTTCATTATTGTCTTAGATTGATGAGTGGGCCCATGGGCCACAGAGGCTATTACAGGATAGAGTGCTCTAGGCAAGCACACTTTCTTCCCTTGTGTCCAAAGTCCGGATTCTTCTTCCAGGGCTGACTCCTTTAGCCAGGTTTCCTTTTCTGAGCGGGTGGCTTGCTTCTGCATCTGTTTCAGTAGATCCCATGATACTTCTTGTTGCTTGACATCCGGTTGTGCTAACATGATTTTATCTGGCTGTGCTCTTTCCTCTTCCATTGCTGCCTGTTTGGCTGCTTGGTCAGCCAATGCATTTCCTTTGGCTTCTGGTGTGTCAGCACGGGTATGTGCCTTTACTTTGATTACTGCTACTTTGGTGGGCAGGAGTACTGCAGTCATCAAAGCCTCCACTGCTAAAGCATGTTTAATTGGGGTTCCTGCTGCTGTAATGTAATCTCTGGCCTTCCATATTATTCCGAAATCATGAACTACTCCAAAAGCATATCTGGAGTCTGTGTAGATGTTAGCAGTGGAGTCTTTTGCTATGAGGCAGGCCTCAGTAAGGGCTATGAGTTCAGCCTCTTGTGCTGACTGGTCTGGGCGCAATTGCCTTGCACACAGTACTTCATACTCACTAGTAACTGCCATGCCTGTATGGAATTTCCCTTTGTCATCGGCATACCTTGAACCGTCTACAAAGAGTGTCCAGTGTGGGTTTTGCAAAGGAGTATCCTGTATTGATGGTGGAGTTCCTACTTCAGCTTCCATCATTGTAATGCAATCATGTTCTTGTTCTTTGTAAAGAGAGTCGGTTGAGGCCCATAGTTCTTCTTCCTGAAGATCTTCTTCAGCACGTAGATCAATAAAATCTTCAGAATCTCCATCTGCAGTATACTCCCCCCTTGGGGGGAAAGAAGTGCAGCAGGATTGAGGATGTGGCATCTCTGGATGGTGACATTATCTGGCAGAAGCAGACTACACTGGAGTCTGAGGTGGCGTTGTGCAGTGAGGTGTTTAGGTTGTGTTTGTTGCAGGATAGCTGAGATGTCATGGGGAGCCATGATGGTGAGTGGGTGTCCCAGGACGATGTCAGCGGTAGCGTTCAGGAGAGAACTAGCAGCATGAACGGCCCTGACACAGGAAGGGGTGGCTCTGGCTACAGGGTCTAGACGTTTTGAGAAGTAGCCTAGAGGTCTACTACGACCCCCATGGCTCTGGGTGAGAACTCCAGTGGCATGACCCTGACGTTCCATGACATAAAGGCGAAAGGGAAGCTGATAGTTAGGGATGCCAAGAGCTGGGGCAGTGACAATGATTTGTTTGAGAGATTGGAATGCTTTTATGGCTTCTGCAGTCATTTGGAAAGGGACAGTAGCAATACGGGGTATGCAATCAAACAGTGGCTGCATCAGAACGGATGCATCAGGGATCCATGGTCTACAGTATGAAATTAGTCCCAGAAAGGTTTGCAGTTGGTGAGGGGTATCTGGCAGTGGGATGTCTGAGACTGCTATCTTTCTGGCATCCGTAAGATGCTTACTGCCTTGTGAGATACAGTGACCTAGGAAAACAACTTTTGGAAGACACAACTGTAATTTAGAACGTGAGACTCTGCACCCAGCATCCGCCAGGTAGGCAAGAAGTGAGGCAGATGAGTTCAGGCAGACGGGGTGTGAGTCAGCACAGAGGAGTAAATCATCAACATATTGTAAGAGTTCCACCTCTGGGTGATCTGCTTGCCATGGTTGTAAGATGGATGCCATTGCTTTGCTAAGGCAGGAAGGACTATTATGAGCTCCTTGAGGCAACACCGTCCAGGTGTATTGTTTTCCATCATGTGTAAAAGCAAAGAGAAATTGGGAGTCTTCATGTAATGGGACAGAAAAAAAGGCATTTGCTAGATCAATGACAGTAAAGATAGCAGCCACAGGAGGAATGCTAGCAAGCAAAGTGTGGGGATTTGGTACAATGGGGGTTTCAAAGACCGTAGCCTCATTAATTGCTCTGAGGTCTTGTACCATGCGATATACAGGAGGCTGTCCCTTCACACTCTTCTTTTTAATTGGGTATAAGGGAGTGTTACATGGTGAGGTGGTAATTTTAATAGCTCCATTTGCAAGAAGAGCCTGTATCTGGAGGGTGATAGCATCTCTCTGGGAAATGGAGAGAGGGTATTGTGCTTTATATGGCAGTAAGTTAGGATTCTTCAAGGTTACAGTGACTGGCGGGACTTTGAGACGCCCAATGTCTTGGGGACCTTTGGTCCAAAGGGTATCAGGGATGAGGTGCAAAATGCTTTGCAGCGAATCCCCTTGTTCATGTGATTCAAGTGACTGGGATTTTAATGCCATTAGGAGGCAGGTTTCTTCAGGACTCAACGCCGTACCTAAAACAACTGTACCATTTTCCTTGAACTGGATGTTGGCCCGTATTTTCTGAAGAAAATCTGAGCCTAATAGGTTATAAGGACATGTCTGGCTTACAACAAATTGTGACATTACTCCAGTGGGCAGATGTAACTGTGGAGATTGGCTTTGGGACTTAGTGGAGGGAGTAATCAAGAGAGGCTTAGTAACAGGGTTGTGCTGGGTGACCCCTTCTAAACCAGAGCAGGGTAAATGCATATCTGTGAGCCAGGAAGGGAGTATGGCGGTCTCACATAACACACTGCGGGCTGCACCAGTGTCTACAAGGAATGAGAGTTCCTTCCCTGCCACATCGAGGGTGATTCGAGGGGCAGGGCCTGCAGGAGGGGCAGAGACTGCCATACACGGGGTGTCCCCTCCCAGCAACACTGGTTTGCCAACGTCCTAGTGGGATGGAGCTGGCCATGGAGGAGGAGTTCCTCTTTGGCTCTGATCTGCTGGCCACAGATGTTTGGAGCGACAGTTTCTCTTAATGTGCCCTGGTTTGCCGCACCCATAACAGACACGGGGCGGGGGTCTTTCCTCTCTTCCTTCTCCCGTCATGACTGCCATGACTGATATGCGGGATTTCTTTGTACTACTCTCCAGCCCTTTTGCAACTTGTTCTAAGATTTCCAATGTTAATGATTTCCATTCTGGGCGACAGGTTACAAGAGCTTTGTTCAGATCTGGCCTAAGGCCATCTACAAATGACCGTGCTAGGAGTCTTAGGTGCACAGGTTCATTTGGACTGAATCCCATATCTTTATAGTTTTGTTTAACTCTTTGTACAAACTTTTCTACTGACTCTGCTTTATTCTGTACCATGTCCTGCAGGGTTGTGGACTGCTCTGCTAGTCTGTCTTTCGCCCACTTATATAATTGCTGAATGAAATCACGGCCAGATTCTGAATCACGAGTGTCATAATTTGCTCCAGGGAGTTCTGGTTGGCGTATGTGATCCATTATAAGTGAAGAAAATTCACCAGTTTTATTTTGTACAATACTTTGCAAGTCTGACCAAGTACACCCGTAGGTTTGATATACTTGTGCCAATTTTCTGTAAAAGGGCATAGGGTGAGTATCTGGGTCAGGCATGAGGTTCACTATGGTGAACAACTGCTGGGGGGTAAAGGACACATACTTAGGTGGCCCGACTGGGCGAGTGTTCAAGTATATTTCCCTTAAGGCTTCAAGATTTCCTTGTCCTATGTTATGGATCTCTCTTTGCAGCTCTGTAATTTGGTTTTGAAAAGACTCATTCACTGCTCTTGCTGCACCCTGCTGGCTACTTAGGGTAATATCAGAAAATCGTCCAAGGTGCGGTGGGCTGCGATATCCCGGGGTTTGTGCTGCAGCACCAGGTGCATAGTCCACTGTCTGCTGTGAGTCTTCCCCTGCATCTTCCTTTTGTTT
Source organism: Bufo gargarizans (assembly GCF_014858855.1). NCBI lineage: Eukaryota > Metazoa > Chordata > Amphibia > Anura > Bufonidae > Bufo > Bufo gargarizans. Next base: position 519,963,361 of record NC_058082.1, on the reverse strand, counting down.
CTCCCCATCCTCATCTTCCTGATCTACAGCACCACTACCTCCTACCATTATATGAGCTGGAGCTATGGGCTGACTGGGTAGCATGTAGGTGCCGTCAGGATTTACAAGTGGGTATATAGTAGTGACTTGTGGCATGACAGAAAGAGCAGGGTTTGGGGAGATTACAAGTCCAGCCTTGGGCGTTGGCTGAGGACAAGATGGCGTCATTGCTGGGACTGGTGAGACGTGCTGGGGGGCTAAAAGAGCATGATTATGTGGGCGTGGAGCACCACAGGCTAAGCACGTATCACGGGGGGCAGGGTTCTGCTGACCACAATGTGTACAAGTCCAACTTCCCCTTTTTCTTTCAGCTGCGCCATTATAGGGCGGTGGCTGTTCCTGTACTAAGACTGGGCCAGGCCGATAGTAATGGAGTCCTGATTTTTCATCAAACATTGCTTCTCCTTTTGTCTGTTCAAATTCTTTGCTACAGTCCAGCCATACCCTAACTGTATCTATCAACTTATCATCATTCAATTTGCCTCTCTTCTCAGTCAACAATGTCTGCCATATAGCAGAACACAATACACCTCCTTTTGCAATATCATAACTCTTTTCTAACTTGCTTAGTCCTTTAACATAACCTTTTCCTCTCCGGTCCGCCACGTACTGTTCAGGTGAACAATAGCCCTTCGGGACACTATTTCGGTTACCCATTTTTTTTTATTTATTTATTTATTTTTTTCAAAACACCACGTTCTGGAGCCTTCAACACGTTCTGGAGCCTTCATTTACTGTCTCTGATAGTTGGATTAGCACAGACACTGACAAACAAACACCTTGAGCTTGAGATTAACACACCACTGGGTTATCAGCAAGCTGTCTCCTTCCCTTCTACTATTTCTTGGGGTCACACACCGGGGTTACCCCTCAATGTAGGCACTTTAGGAGACTTCTATTGTTCTGTCAGTCTATGCCTCTCCTTTCTCCCAGAGAAACCAACCATACACAAAAAAAAACAAAAAACACAATACATCAAGCTTATCAATACAATGGGGTTCTTACTTTCATGCCCCTGAGGATGCCTCACTGTCGGTGCACCCCTCCCTAGAACAAATATGGATAGACTAAGCCAAGGGACACAGAATAGGTAAGATGAATATATTTTCTCACCTCTTATTACGGGCCGCGGTCCCGGTGTCCGTTGGCTTGTCTCTCTGGGTCCAGTCTCTGGGGGTACGCCAGCAGGAGGTCCAATCCTCAGGCCCCACGTTGGGCGCCAACTGATATGGCTCTGATTCTGGATCTGACCCAATAGTCAGGGAAGGTTGATGTACTGCTCCGAATGGTATGAAATGATAAGCATACGTACGCCACGAGAGATCACACACAGACTGTCACAGAGAAGTCAATGCTAGATGTTCCGTTTATTATTCAGATTACATGATTTTTTATAGCAGGAAAAGGGGAACTTTATGACTCGGCTAATTTGATCTAATTGTCACATTACTAAGTCCCATGATAACGTATCACATTATCACTCCATACTTTAGCAAAAGTCAGCATTATGTCAGCAATATGTCAGCAATTTCAATATCATAAAGTGATTAGTAAGGGATTATTAAGGGAGCTGGCTGCTACTTCAGGGGCCATTTTGTTAAGCAAACTGTTAGATATAATACAAGCAAGTATACATTTGATACTAGATATATGATTCCACAACACCAGCATGTAGCCATGCTTGCAATGGGAGGAGGGAGGAGTCTGCGAGTCCCACTCAAGACTGGCTGATATGGCCCAGGCCTCACAGGTGCACCTAAATGTGGCCTGTAGATGGAAAACAGGCACATTTAAATTGGAGTTTATACACCTCCAGGGATTTATATTGATTATGACGTCCGCACTGGCTACCTTATGTGGGATGTCTATTGTGGTACTTGTGGTTCACCGCAGGCATCCTCCACCGTATGCATTTTTCTGGGGATCGCCATTAGCAACAGGCATTAGCAAAAGTGCAGGATTTGCTCCCCTGTATATATGCACAACTGCATGTGGGTTTGAGCACCTCCTGCTAATGCCACCCTGTCTTTTTAGTTTGTACATATTTGCAGCCACCAAATAATTACAAGAAGTGCACAAATCGTCGAGGGGGATCAATGGCAAAAGTTCCCTCAAAAAACAAGTATTTTAATCAGGGGCCATTTTTATGCATCTTAAATTGAAACATTAGGCATTCACTGGACAGAAAACACCAAGTGATTATGTGGCTGGACGTATATCAGATGGTCATTAGATATCAATTTTACTGTAGGCCAGTGGAGTACAGGCCCCAAAAATTATTCATTCAATGTACAGAAAAGAACAAGCTTTGTATTATTCTCATTGTCTGTTGCTAGTAGAGGCCTAAGCATGCAAGGCAGGTTCCTCCAGAAGTATCTTGCTGGATGAGCAGACAATACCGCACTTGCATCAATCTTGACAGGATTCAGCTCCAGGTGTAGAGCAATGTTTTGGAATGCTTTCTCCACGTCGTTGAATAAACTGAAGACTGGCCGATTCTCTCCTAAGAATTTTTATTAATGTTATTATTACATTTATTAAACATTTTATTATGGAATTAATTCTATATATATTATAAAATTCAGTGTCTCCATGATCAATCTGCAGCGTGGAGGTCCCACATGAGTTCTACACACTTCCAAAATAAAGTGGGGCGAATAGATGACGGATGATCATGACGCTCCATGATCTTCCCAGGAGCTGCTTTTGGAAGCTGAGGTTCATTTCTGAGACGTCTGTGTGGGAATCCGAAGACCATCTCCGTGCACCACAGGATGTCCTCCTGCTCTTGTGTTAGGAAAAATGCAATTTTTATTATAAAATGTATTAAAAATGTTATTACTAAATTTATTAAATATAATAAGGATGCCCTCCTTTCCATTCCACGATGACTGGGAACCCCTGACGAAGAGACTGGGCCCTGGTTGTTTTGAATCGTGATTAAATTTTCAACTCTTCTGGGCTCCAAGCAATCTTTAAGCTTTGTCTTCTTCTCATTGTCTGTCGCTAGTAGAGGCCTAAGCATGCCAGGCAGGTTTCCCCAGAAGTATCTTGCTGGATGAGCAGCCAATACCGCACTTGGATCAATCTTGACAGGATAAGGCTCCAGGTGGAGAGTAATTATTTTTTTCGAATGCCTTCTCCATCGCAACACCACGTCGTTGAATAAACAGAAGACTGGCCGATTCTCTCCTGTCTTACGCAACTTTTAATTTTCATTATTAAATGTATTAAATATTTTAACATAAATTTTATTAACGAAAGTATACTTAAATTTGCCAAACCTGGCCTAATAACTCAAGTATGAACTCTGCCTTATAGTTCGATGTTAGTGTCAAGAAGAAGTGCACTCCTTTTACATCCTTGTCAGCTGATTCCACATAGATGTCTACAGAACCTGTTCTATTACACACTTATACAGTAGAGCCCCCCTGACAGAGTGGAGAGTATGTCAGCAGTAAGTTTGTGTTGACGTCACTGATTAATGTGCCCTTCCTCTGATCCGTCAGAACAATAACCCACAAAAAACAGACCCTGTCTTTGGAGCATAAGCCTTCACTCGGTCAGCATTTGCTCAGTACTGCTAATGCCAATAAAAACAGGAGTGGATCTAAACAGAGATGACACGTGAATGGAATATTTGCATGTCTACTGGTTTTTGTACCCACTCCTGCTTTTGTCTACCAAATCATAAGCCAATTCTGAAGGGACCATACAGGCCTTACAGCTGCTTCACAGACAGGATCTGTTGTGCGTCTCATTTTTCCTTCCTTCTGATCAGAAAAAAGGTCAAATAAATGATGATGTCAGCCAGGCCGAAAGCCAAAATGGTGGCCCAGTCATGAGGTGGGGAGGGTGGGAACAGCATGTGAAGTCCACAGAGTGTCCCTATGACAGAGTGGTGAGGTGGAAGCAGCATGAGGAGACCACACAGTGGCCCAATGACAAAGTCTGGAGGTGGCGGCAGCATCAGAAGGCCACAGAGTGTCACAATGACAGTATGGAGGTAGCAGCAGTATGTGGAGGCCAGCAAGTGACCAGGTTAAATAGTGTGGAGATCGCAGCAGCAGCATGATACAACAGAGTGGCACTGTGACACAGTGTGGACATGGCAGCAGCAGCAGCATGATACAACAGAGTGGCGCAGTGACATAGTGTAGACATGGCAGCACCAGGAGGCCACAGAGTGGCAAGGTGACAGAGTGTGGACATGGCAGCATCAGTAGGCCACAGAGTGGCAAGGTGACAGTGTGGAGGTGGGTGGCAATACTAGTACTCACTGAAGATGGTGGGTGAAAGAAAGAGCACTTGGCATCAGATGTTTGGCATCAGGTAGGTAACAGCATCAGAATAGTAGCTGAGGCAGGTAGCCAGAAGAAAACTGTCTCTTTTGTCAAAATGTTGGTGTAGCACCATGGATGATCTAGTCCAGGGATGGCCAACCTGCGGCTCTCCAGCTGTTGCAAAACTACAACTTCCAGCATGCCCAGTCTGCCTACAGCTATCAACCTACAGCATGGCATGGTGGGAGTTGTAGTTTTACAACAGCTGGAGAGCCACAGGTTGGCCAGCCCTGATCTAGTCTGATGCATCAGGCATTGGTGTGTTAAAATCCTGGCTGATCCACGCCTGATTCATCTTTATACAGTGTCCCACTATGTGCTACAGTTGCAAGAAAAAGTACAGTATGTGAACCCTTTGGAATGATATGGATTTCTGCACAAATTGGTCATAAAATGTGATCTGATCTTCATCTAAGTCACAACAATAGACAATCACAGTCTGCTCAAACTAATAACACACAAATAATTAAATGTTACCATGTTTTTATTGAACACACCATGTAAGCATTCACAGTGCAGGTGGAAAAAGTATGTGAACCCTTGGATTTAATAACTGGTTGAACCTCCTTTGGCATGAATAACTTCAACCAAACTTTTCCTGTAGTTGCAAATCAGAGGTGCACAATGGTCAGGAGTAATTCTTGACCATTCCTCTTTACAGAACTGTTTCGGTACAGCAATATTCTTGGGATGTCTGGTGTGAATCGCTTTCTTGAGGTCATGCCACAGCATCTCACTTGGGTTGAGGTCAGGACTCTGGCCACTCCAGAAAGCGTATTTTATTCAGTTTAAGCCATTCTGTTGTTGATTTACTTCTATGCTTTGGGTCGTTGTCCTGTTGCAACATCCATCTTCTGTTGAGCTTCAGCTGGTGGACAGATGACCTTAAAGAGGACCTTTCACCGATCCTGACATTGTGAACTAAGTATACAGACATGGAGAGTGGCGCCCGGGGATCTCACTGCACTTACTATTATCCCTGGGTGCCGCTCCGTTCTCCCGCTATGCCCTCCGGTATCTTCAATCACTAAGTTATGGTAGGCAAAGTCTGCCCTTGTTCTGCTGTAGCGCTGGCCAATCGCAGCACAGAGCTCACAGCCTGGGAGGTTATTTTCTCCCAGGCTGTGAGCTCTGTGATGCGATTGGCCAGCGCTACAGCAGAACAAGGGCAGACTCTGCCTACTATAACTTAGTGACCGAAGATACCGGAGGGCATAGCGGGAGAACGAAGCGGCGCCCAGGGATAATAGTAAGTGCAGTGAGATACCCGGGCGCCGTTCTCCATGTCTGTATACTTAGTTCACAATGTCAGGATCGGTGAAAGGTCCTCTTTAAGTTCTCCTGCAAAATGTCTTGATAAACCTGGGAATTCATTTTTCCTTCGATGATAGCAATGCGTCCAGGCTCTGACACAGCAAAGCAGCCCAAAACCATGATGCCCCCACCACCATACTTCACAGTTGGGATGAGGTTTTGATATTGGTGTGCTGTGCCTCTTTTTCTCCACACATAGTGTTGTGTGATTCTTCCAAACAACTCAACTTTTATCTGTCCACAGAATATTTTGCCAATACTGCTGTGGAACATCCAGGTGTTCTTGTGCAAACTGTAAACGTGCAGCAATGTTTTTTTTGGACAGCAGTGGCTTCCTCTGTGGTATCCTCCCATGAAATCCATTCTTGTTTAGTGTTTTACGTATCGTAGATTCGCTAACATGGATGTTAGCATACGCCAGAGACTTTTGTAAGTTTTTAGCTGACACTCTAGGATTCTTCTTCACCTCATTGAACAGTCTGCTGTCACGGAAGGTGTACAGAAAACTAGAAGACACCAAATGAAGATCCGACTGACTGGATCCAAAACTAAGGAACAAAAGGGAGAGCCCTGCAACAGACCTGGCTCTCTCCCTAACTGCTCAGCCTATGCGAAAATCTCAATGGTAGATGGTCGCATATCCTCATACCTCGACGTATAACACCTGAACACCCTATAATAGTGAGGGGACATGACCACCGGCTCCCTACACTTGATACGGAGGGAGTCAGGGTCACCTGGGATCCAGCAAACAGGAAAACACAAATGAATGAACAAAACTTATCTGTAGAAGACTCAGTAGTAGCATCAGCATGCACACACTCCAGGAAGGAATATAAACCGCAAAGTGATGCAGTATGGGAATGGATTTAAAGGGATGCAATCAGTGCAACTACATGACAGCTGAGAGAGGCTAACGAGATGAGAAAATGAAAGCAAAACAAAAGGAACCTCAAGGAGGAGATTCTGAAGGACGTCTGTCAGACCTTCTCAGATGTCTGGTGGTGACATCTGCGCTGTGCTCTTGCAGTCATCTTTACAGGACGGCCACTCCTAGGGAGAGTAGCAGCAGTGCTGAACGTTCTCCATTTATAGACAATTTGTCTTACCATGGACTGATGAACAGCACGGCTTTTGGAGATACTTTTATAACCCTTTCCAGCTTTATGCAAGTCAACAATTCTTAATCGTAGGTCTTCTGAGAGCTCTTTTGTGCGATGCATCATTCACATTAGGCAATGCTTTTTGTGAAAAGCAAACCCAGAACTATTGTGTGTTTTTTATATGGCAGGGCAGCTGTAACCAACACTTCCATCTCATTGATTGGACCCCAGTTGGCTGACACCTCACTCCAATTAGCTCTTGGAGATGTCATTAGTCTAGGGGTTCACATACTTTTTCCACCTGCACTGTGAATGTTTACATGGTGTGTTCAATAGAAACATGGTAACATTTAATTCTTTGTGTGTTATTAGTTTAAGCAGACTGTGATCGTCTATTGTTGTGACTTAGATGAAGATCAGATCACATTTTATGACCAATTTGTGCAGAAATCCATATCATTCCTAAGGGTTCACATATTTTTTCTTGCAACTCTATATGTGGGCACTTTAAACTCTTGCTAAATGTCATATCAAATGTATTGTGGTATCTTGCTGTAGTTCCCTTTAACAGGCAGGCAGTATTATTTACCTTTAATCGCTCCTAGGTGGTGCAGGAACCACTTAGATATATAGCTGGGGGATCTAAAGTTAGTGTGTCCGATGTTAATGAAGAGATGAGGAAGTTAATGGAGGAGGTGGAAATAAAAAATTTCCACCAAAATAATTCACAAATGATTTTAGCGCATGTTGAGGAAGGGTTGAGACGCATGCATATATATACATATATGCATGCAAATACGTGCATGCATGTATGATGTATATGCATGCATTAATGGTTACTTTAGGGGAGGATGTGCGCAGATGTGCCCAGCATCTGCGCACATCTGCCCTTAGTGGCCCACAGGGGCTCATGGTGGCCCCTGTGGGAAATATATGGTCCCTGGAAGCCGTGCCCCCTAATAATCCCCCTTATAATATATATATATATATACAGACGTGGACAAAATTGTTGGTACCCTTTGGTCAATGAAAGAAAAAGTCACAATGGTCACAGAAATAACTTTAATCTGACAAAAGTAATAATAAATTAAAATTCTATAAATGTTAACCAATGAAAGTCAGACATTGTTTTTCAACCATGCTTCAACAGAATTATGTAAAAAAATAAACTCATGAAACAGGCATGGACAAAAATGATGGTACCCCTAGAAAACACAGAACATAATGTGACCAAAGGGACATGTTAATTCAAGGTGTGTCCACTAATTAGCATCACAGGTGTCTACAACCTTGTAATCAGCCATTGGGCCTATATATATGGCTCCAGGTAATCACTGTGTTGTTTGGTGATATGGTGTGTACCACACTCGACATGGACCAGAGGAAGCAAAGGAAAGAGCTGTCTCAAGAGATCAGAAAGAAAATTATAGACAAGCATGTTAAAGGTAAAGGCTATAAGACCATCTCCAAGCAACTAGATGTTCCTGTGAGTACAGTTGCACATATTATTCATAAGTTTAAGATCCATGGGACTGTAGCCAACCTCCCTGGACGTGGCCGCAGGAGGAAAATTGATGACAAATCTAAGAGACGGATAATCCGAATGGTAACAAAAGAGCCTAGAAAGACTTCTAAAGAGATTCAAGGTGAACTTCATGCTCAAGGAACATCAGTGTCAGATCGCACCATCCGTCGTTGTTTGAGCCAAAGTGGACTACATGGGAGACGACCAAGGAGGACACCATTGTTGAAAACGAATCATAAAAAAGCAAGACTGGAATATGCCAAACTACATGTTGACAAGCCACAAAGCTTCTGGGAGAATGTCCTGTGGACAGATGAGACAAAAATCGAAGTTTTTGCCAAGGCACATCAGCTGTATGTTCACAGACGAAAAAATGAAGCATATCAAGAAAAGAACACTGTCCCTACTGTGAAACATGGAGGAGGCTCTGTTATGTTCTGGGGCTGCTTTGCTGCGTCTGGCACAGGGTGTCTTGAATCTGTGCAGGGTACAATGAAATCTCAAGACTATCAAGGAATTCTAGAGAGAAATGTACTAGCCAGTGTCAGAAAGCTTGGTCTCAGTCGCAGGTCATGGGTCTTGCAACAGGACAATGACCCAAAACACACCGCTAAAAACACCCAAGAATGGCTAAGAGGAAAAAATTGGACTATTCTAAAGTGGCCTTCTATGAGCCCTGACCTCAATCCTATTGAGCATCTTTGGAAGGAGCTGAAACATGCAGTCTGGAAAAGGCACCCTTCAAACCGGACACAACTGGAGCAGTTTGCTCATGAGGAGTGGGCCAAAATACCTGCTGAGAGGTGCAGATGTCTCATTGACAGTTACAGGAAGCGTTTGATTGCAGTGATTGCCTCAAAAGGTTGCGCAACAAAATATTAAGTTAGGGGTACCATCATTTTTGTCCATGCCTGTTTCATGAGTTTATTTTTTTACATAATTCTGTTGAAGCATGGTTGAAAAACAATGTCTGACTTTCATTGGTTAACATTTATAGAATTTTAATTTATTATTACTTTTGTCAGATTAAAGTTATTTCTGTGACCATTGTGACTTTTTCTTTCATTGACCAAAGGGTACCAACAATTTTGTCCACGTCTGTATATATATATATAGGCCCCTTATAGGTATATATAACTATGCGCCCCTTATAAGTATATAGGTCAGTGTATACATTTGTATGGATGTGCCCCAAGCATCCATACACATGTATATTGTACTATACCCCACTCCCTACACCTGAAACCAGATGCATCAGTGTGAATGTGCCCCAAGCATTCACACAGATGCGATCTGGGTGATTACATCAGAATGCCCGGAAGGTCCGGTCATCCTGAAGACTTCAAAGGACTCAGATTCAACAGAATGATTCCTTTGTTGTAATTACCTCCAGCGCCGCTGGAGGTAATTATGCATGATAGGAGGAAGGGAGAAGCCTCCCCTCCTTCTATTATGCGCATTCCGGCAGCGAAATTAACATCTCGCTGGCCGGAATGCACAGGCGGGAGATCAAAGGCTTCTCCCGCCTGTTAGCGTGCAGCGCGTCCCCGATGTGCGCGTGCAGGCCGGCGCAGTGATGTCATATCACTGCGCCGGCCCACGTGGCTATGATGGGCGCGCGCCCCTGCACTCAAGAAAAGAGATCGGGACCCCCCCTGGAAAGAGAGCGCATCCGGCGCTCAGACTAGGAACCCCTGCCTGCCGCTGAGCAGAGCGCTGTGCTCTGTACTCAGGAGTCCTCCCCCTACATAGAAGAGAGCGCAGGCAACCACCCGGGCTGCGCTGCGCTGATACACAGGACCCCGACTCTCCTCCCGGAAGCAGAGCGCTGTGCTCTGAAGCAGGCTCCAGCCCGACATCCCTTGCAAGAAGGAGAGCGCAGGCAGCGGTGTGCTGCGCTCTGAAGACCCCCCCTCCCAGAGAGGGAGCGCAGGTAGTGCTGAAAAGGAAGAAGCTGTGCTCTGCTCACTCACCCGACCAGCTCAGATCCTCGGCAGCCCCAGAGAAGATAGAGAAAGGGAGCAGACAGTGCTCATTGCTGACCGAGTCATAGATTGGCTAAGTATCCATTTCTCCTTCCCCTGCTGCAGTCCCCAGCATTAACCCCTCTGTCCTGTCTCCTCATTAACCCCTACTGCCCTGAACCTCTGCTATTCTTCCCTGCATTGCCCTGGGATCCCCTACATTCCATTAACCCCTACAGTGCCCAGCAGCCCCCCTGTGGACCCTGGAACCCCAGCAGCATTGCTGCTGTCCTTACCCCCTGCCCTGCTGCCACAGTCAGCCTGATGCCCTGCATCCCTACAGAGGTTTAACCTCTTCAGTGCTCTGTTCTCTGTAGAGCATTCCCCTGCTCTGCAAACAACCCTTTCCGTGCTCTGTTCCCCTGCAAGTCAAGTCCCTGTAGAGCATTAACCCCTAATAACCCTGAGTCACCCCTTGCTCTGAGTCACCAGAACCCTGTGTTCCTTGGCCTGCAGGTAGCCACTGTTGTGTTTAACCCCTTGTACCCCGTAGGGACAGTGATCAGTCAGGCGGGTGGGTTACTGATATTTGTGTGTATGTAAGTGTGTGTGTATTGTATAGTTAGTTTATGGGTGGAATTTGGGAACGTGTAGTGTAGTTTAGGATTGTATATTTAGTGCTGTATTGTTAGTGTATTGCGTGCGTAGTGTATTGTTAGTAATAAATACTGTGTTACTTGTAACTATCTGTGTGATGTGTAGTTATTAATGATAGTTTAGTAAGGCGCATGCAGCTAGCATAGCGGTTAGCGTAAAGTATAGAGAAAGTATTGTGTTATTGTTAGATAAAGGTATAAATAGGCAGAGTCATCAATAGACGGCTCCTCCTATTTACAAATATTAATTATCGATATTTGCATAAATATTGGTGATTAATATTCCCCCTTTACATTGGTGTGTTTATATGGAACAGAGGAAAAACCCAGATGACGCCACAGAAGAGACCAGCTATCCCCCCTGACACTCTTGTGAGGCTCCAGAGGATCCCACTGGATTTTGGCAACCAAGCGATCTTTGTTCAGAGGTGTTCTAGAGATGGAGGACTGTGCCACAATCCAGCGGGAGCATTATCTCAGGCTCTGGAGAAAGACTTGGAGATGTTCAGGTGGAAGAGCATATTCAGCTACGATCTCTTGTTTCACCCAGTGAAACTTCTTCTGGTTCTGGTCATCATCATCTACATTAGACTGCGTATCAGAGGGTCAAGGGACTTATTGACCAAACACACCAGAACCAGACAGAACTTTACCAAACTAACCAGAGGAGGAGGCTCAGGACATAACTCCAGCATAGTTCTGTAGCCAAATACCTTATGGACACACGTTATTTCCTATGAGGGTTCAGGACGTATAACTTGTGCTATCCTGAAACCCCATAGCAATATGTACATATATTGATTTTGTATGTTGGTCGATTGTGTACCCATAGACACTCTAGGTACAAATGTGCGACAGCCTATGCCCAGGGAAACTCGCCCAACGCACTGCGGTGAGTTGTAATTTGGCTGTACACATTTGCATCCTATGGTCGTTTCCCATTGACACGGGGGGTCTGTGACCTACCTGTGTCTTTGGAGGTGTAGAGTGATAGGCCAGGTTGCATGAGTCTCTATGGGTACACACATTTAATGGAATTTGGTGGTGTTGGGAGGGATGTGACCTGTTTTTGTGTGAATGGGGAAGAGTAGATTCCCTAGGGACAGACCCCCCTCCTTTACCAAGTTAATTTGCCACTTTAACCCCAAGAACAGTGACGTTTGTAAGGGTTGGACTGAATGTCAGTGAGTGCGGTGTTCTTTCCCACAGTTAGAATTTAGGTACCATGACATCACTTCTTACCAAAAATTCTGACCTGCCTTGTAAAGACCTACATATCTGTCCATGGGAGAACCTCCCCAACAACTGATTCTTCAATCAAGATGGAAGAAGCAGTGTCGGAAGAAAAGTCGTGCCGTTACTAACAGGAAGCCATTCCACGGTTGACCGTACTACCTGGAGATCGTGAGGGTGAAGCTATCTCAGAGTCTGACTAAAGAAAGACAAAGATGGGGACGGCGGCGGGTACCTAAAGATCGACACTGACAGCGAAAACGAAAGGAGGCCAGTCCATGGTTGCTACGTGGATCGACCTATAGACTGTGAGGGTGAAGCCATTCTAGAGTCATTGGGAGAGGCTGATACCTGAAGATTGACACTGACAGACCACAGACCAAGAAAGTTCCAGCGAAGAAGACGGTGTATTCTGTGGATGGAGACGTCTGGTTAGGAGACGCCTGGTTACGTTGAAGGGCAGGTCGGAGGTGTTAGTGAGCGATGGGTGATGACTAGGTACCTAAGGGCCATATTACTTCAGTCCTTCCTGAACTGTTACCAAGAGGGGGGTTGAGGGGGCAAATATATCCCAGCACTTCCCCAAAGTTTATTGTCGAATTGCGACAACAGGGGGATTGTTGAGGGAAGTGTTGGATTTAAATATATATGTATATATGCCCTTACATATATGCATGTATATTGGCCCTTTTATATTGTGTATATGTACATGCAGGTAGATGTGCCCCAAACATCTATATATGTGTATCTGCCATGGCTCTCCCCCAGGTATATATATATATATATATATATATATATATATATATATATATATGGGCCTATAACTGCCCATGTATGCCCCAGGTTTATAATGAGTATATATATGTATATAGATGCGCCCCAAGTATCTATATACATATATATACTTAAATTCCCCCCATAGGTACGGCGTTCAGCCAGTTCCTGCAGGGGGGTGGATATGTCTCCAAGTGGCTGGTGACTTCAAAGGCTAAGGGATCAATTGATCTGAGGCCTTTTGTTGAGTTTATCAGCCTAGTTCCTATGCTCTGCCCCACCTTGTGTTTGTGACATGGCTGGGCGTGTGGTGCTGCTAGCCTCAGGCGGCCAACTGGCTGTCCTGAGTGCAGGCATACGTCACAGTCACACTATGATGTCACATTCCTGAGGAGGGGGGAGGTGGGCTGTTTCTGAGGCTGATATAGGAGCCTGAAACCAGGAACAGGGGTCTCTTGCATCTGGACTACAATCAGAGACACATGGGATGGGAACAGCTCCCTGAAGGAAGAGAGGCCACATGCGGCCACATGCTCCTGGAAATGGCTGAGTACCAACCATCACCTAACCCCTGGCTGCTGACCTCCTGCCTCAGCATTAATCCCTGATGAGCCTGTACTCTGGAAGCAGCCCAGTCACCCCCTTATAAACCTGGTGATCTTACCCCAAATCCCTCTATAACCCTCACCTTCCCCTGTATATCCCTTGGTTACCCTTAACCTCTCCTGCCCTGAGTCCCCCTATAATCCTAATATCCCCTGTGTTCCCCCAGTATTGTAGATCGCTCATATCCCCTGTTACAGTGGTGTTGCCCCTGTGTCTCTACCCCCGTCACAAAATGTCCTGCTTACCCCCAGCAGCAACAGTGTCCGTAATAACCCCTGGTTATTCCCCGTAGGGATAGTATATCGTCAGGATTGGGTGGGCTGCTGGTAAAGTGTATGTACGTGTATTATTGCAATTGTAGTTAGATGTTAGGGAGGACTTGGGACTGTGTTAGTGTAGTTAGAACCGTATTAGTGCGTTATTATAGTGTGTTTACTTATATTGCTGTGTGCCGCTATAAAAATATATATCTATTCCATTGATATAGATATATATAATTATAAGCAAATATTAGACTGTTACGTATAGTGTGTTAATAAATACCTTTTATTTAAGAACAGTGTGTTGTCTTTTGTTGTAGTAGGTGCCGCAGCAATAGCTGTAGTGTAGTTCAGTGGAGTGTATAGGTAACAGAGGTAGTTAGCTAGTTAACATAGTTAACCTAGCTAGTTAGGTATTTATATTATGATTTAGGCATAAATAGGCGGAGTCATCACTAGACGATTCGCACCTATTTATGAATATTAATTATTGATATTTGCATAAATACCAATAATTAATATCCCCTTTAACAGCGCATATCAGTGCAGCGCTTAATGCTGAATACAACATTTTTTTCCACCCAAATATTTAAAAATAAATTTTAGCGCATATCAGTGCAGCGCTTAACGCCGAATACTAAGTTTTTTTCCCACCCAAATATTTCAAAAGAGATTTTATATCATATAAAGTCAGGTCCATAAATATTGGGACATCGACACAATTCTAACATGTTTGTCTCTATACACCACCACAATGGATTTGAAATGAAACCAAGATGTGCTTTAACTGCAGACTGTCAGCTTTAATTTGAGGGTATTTACTTCCAAATCAGGTGAACGGTGTAGGAATTACAACAGTTTGCGTATGTGCCTCCCACTTGTTAAGGGACCAAAAGTAATGGGACAATTGACTTCTCAGCTGTTCCATGGCCAGGTGTGTGTTATTCCCTCATTATCCCAATTACAATGAGCAGATAAAAGGTCCAGAGTTCATTTCAAGTGTGCTATTTGCATTTGGAATCTGTTGCTATCAACTCTCAAGATGAGATCCAAAGAGCTGTCACTATCAGTGAAGCAAGCCATCATTAGGCTGAAAAAAACAAAACAAACCCATCAGAGAGATAGCAAAAACATTAGGCATGGCCAAAACAACTGTTTGGAACATTCTTAAAAAGAAGGACCGCATCGGTGAGCTCAGCAACACCAAAAGACCCGGAAGACCACAGAAAACAACTGTGGTGGATGACCGAAGAATTATTTCCCTGGTAAAGAAAGCACCCTTCACAACAGTTGGCCAGATCAAGAACACTCTCCAGGAGGTAGGTGTATGTGTGTCAAAGTCAACAATCAAGAGAAGACTTCACCAGAGTGAATACAGAGGGTTCACCACAAGATGTAAACCATTGGTGAGCCTCAAAAACAGGAAGGCCAGATTAGAGTTTGCCAAACAGCATCTAAAAAAGTCTTCACAGTTCTGGAACAACATCCTATGGACAGATGAGACCAAGATCAACTTGTACCAGAGTGATGGGAAGAGAAGACTATAGAGAAGGAAAGGAACTGCTCATGATCCTAAGCATACCACCTCATCAGTGAAGCATGGC
Organism: Bufo gargarizans; assembly: GCF_014858855.1. Taxonomy (NCBI): domain Eukaryota; kingdom Metazoa; phylum Chordata; class Amphibia; order Anura; family Bufonidae; genus Bufo; species Bufo gargarizans. Next base: position 519,947,940 of record NC_058082.1, on the reverse strand, counting down.
GTGGGCATGTATGGCTGCCAATGGAACTGGTTCTCTTGTATTTATTGATGATGTGACTGCTGACACATAGCAGAAGGATGAATGCTTCAGAACTCATTGGACAGCACTTCACAATGCAGATGGACAATGACCCAAAGCATACTGCAAAAGCAACCAAAGAGTTTTTTAAGGGAAAGAAGTGGAATGTTATGCAATGGCCAAGTCAATCACCTGACCTGACTCCGATTGAGCATGCATTTCACTTGCTGAAGACAAAACTGAAGTGAAAATGCCCCAAGAACAAGCAGGAACTGAAGACAGTTGCAGTAGAGGCCTGGCAGAGCATCACCAGGGATGAAACCCAGCGTCTGGTGATGTCTATGCGTTCCAGACTTCAGGCTGTAAATGACTGCAAAGGCTTTGCAACCAAGTATTAAAAAGTAAAAGTTTGATTTATGATTATTGTGTCCCATTACTTTTGGCCCCTTAACAAGTGGGAGGCACATATGCAAATTGTTGTTATTCCTACACCGTTCACCTGATTTGGATGTAAATACCCTCAAATTAAAGCTGACAGTCTGCAGTTATAGCACATCTTGTTTGCTTCATTTCAAATCCATTGTGGTGGTGTATAGAGCCAAAAATGTTAGCATTGTGTTGATGTCCCAATATTTATAGACTTGAGTGTAAGTGCAGCGCTTAACGCTGAATACAAGATATTTTGCCACCCAAATATTTCAAAAGAGATTTTAAGGCATATCAGTGCAGCGCTTAACGCTGAATACAAGATATTTTGCCACCAAAATATTTCAAAAGAGATTTTAGCGCATATCAGTGCAGAGCTTAACGCCGAATACAAGTTTTATTTTTCCACCCAAATATTTCTAAAGAGATTTTAGTGCATATCAGTGCAGCGCTTAAAGCAGAATACAAGATTTTTTCTGAAGTGAACGAGAAGTAGTGGAGGAAGTAGGTCCGCTCTGGAAGAGCGAGACACGGACCTCGTGCGGTTTCTGTGCTGCAGAAAAGTTCCCGTAGTGTCCAGTGAGCAATACCGTAGATAGATACGGGCTGGTGTGAATTATTTAGCATTTTTGTGCAGGGTTAGTGCATAGTGCATTCACCTGTATTGCTGCGCCACTCTTATGGATGTCGCCACGTAAGTGCGTAGTGTCCAGTAAGCAATACCGTAGATAGATACGGGCTGGTGTGAATTATTTTGCATTTTTGTGCAGGGTTAGTGCATAGTGCATTCACCTGTATTGCTGTGCCACTCTTATGGATGTCACCACGTAAGTGCGCAGTGTGTGAAACGTAAATACAAAATTTTAACACAACGTAATTCAGTCTAAACTGCAAAAAGGACTTTCACACATATAACTGCAGCACTGAATGCTGAATATATCTTGATTTTTGTACAGAAATACGCCACTAAAAGCTTTACCTCATATAACTGCAACTGTGAAAGCTGAATATATTTTTATTTTTCTACTGATATATGTCAATAAATGTTTTTAATTTAAGTGCAGCAGCGAATGGCGAATGTATATTTCTTTTTATACTACACTACGCCAGTAAAGGCTTTACCAGATATAACTAAAGAAGTAACCTGAGAATATACATTTCTTGTTGGACTCAAATAGGCCACTATACGCTTTCAACAGAAATAACTGCAGAAGTGAACTGAAAATGTATTTTCATTGTTGGACTAAAATTGGCCACTATACGCTTTCAACAGAAATAACTGCAGAAGTGAACCGAGAATATATTTTTCTTTGTTTATTGAAATATGTCCCTATATGCTTTTCAACAGAAATAACTGCAAAAGTGAACTGAAAATATATATTTCTTCTTGGACTGAAATAGGCCACTATACGTATTATTATTTTTTTTTATGAAATAAGCCCCTATACTCTTTCACCAGAAATGAATGCAACCGTGCAGTGCGTTTAAATGTTTTGTGTATTACTGAAATACCGCCCTATGCTCTTTCACAGGAAATGACTGCAAATGATTTTAGCGTAAATAACACCACTGCTTCAATCAAATTTTTTTTTTTTGGGGGGGGCAACTGGTATATTACACTAGTAGAAATTATTTGTTCCAATGGCGTTTGTCACTCTCTGTAGCTGAGGAAAAGCAGCTAAACCGCAAACAAATGCTGCACTACCCAAATGCACTATATAGAAAATATATACTTGGTATATCACACCCCTGCGTCAATCAGATTTTTTTAGGGGGCAAATGGTATTTCACACCAGTAGAAATGATTTGTTCCAATAGCGTTTGTCACTCTGTATAGATGCGGTAACGCAGCAAAACCAGAGACAAATGATGCACTATCAAAATGCACTATATAGAAAGTATATTATTGGTATATAACACCCCTGCTTCAATCAGTTTTTTGGGGGGGCAACTAGTAAATCCCACCAGTAAAATTTATTTCTTTAAATAGTGTTTTTCACTCTGTGTAGATGCGGAAACGCAGCAAAACCACAGACAAATGCTGCACTACCTACAGTAAATGCACTATATATAAATTATATTATTGGTATATAACACCCCTGCCTCAATCATTTTTTGGGGGGGGCAACTGGTAAATCAAACCAATAGAAATTATTTGTTTCAATAGCGTTTAGCACTCTGTGTGGCTGCAGTATCGCAGAAGAACCGCACACAACTGCTGCACAATACAATTGCACTATAATATTTGCACTATAATATATTTCTATGTTAGAAAGTATATTATAAGTGATGGATGTGTCATGGGTCAAAGTTCTTCACAATGTAAAAGAATATAGCGGGCGCGAATATCGCCATATGTTCCCTGGTTCGGAAAACAGCGATTGAGCAAAGTTCACTGCAAAATGCCATCTCTAATATCAAACCCCTTAATCAGTATTTTGTGGAAGCAGGTATATCAAAGCACTTAATAAGTGCTTTGTGGAAGCAGGTATATCACAGGCCTCAATCAATATTTGGTGAAAAAAGGTATATCAAACCCCTTAATCAGTATTTTGTGGAAGCAGGTATATCGGAGGCCTCAATCAATATTTAGTGGAAATTGGTATATCGAACACCTTAATCAGTATTTTTTGGAAGCAGGTACAGTATATCGCACCCCTCAATCAATATTTGGTTGAAACAGATTTATCAAACCCCTTTATCAGTATTTTGTGGAAGCATATATATCGTAGACCTCAATCAATATTTGGTAGAAACAGGTCTATCTAACCCCTTAATCGGTATTTTGTGGAAGCAGGTATATCGTAGGCCTCAAACAATATTTGGTGGAAACAGGTATATCAAACCCCTTAATCAGTATTTTGTGAAAGCAGGTATATCGTAGCCCTCAATCAGTATTTTGTGGAAGCAGGTATATCAAACCCCCTAATCAATATTCTGTGGAAGCAGGTATATCGCAGGCCTCAATCAATATTTTGTGAAAAAAGGTATATCGAACCCCTTAATCAGTATTTTGTGGAACCAGGTATATCGGAGGCCTAAATCAATAGTTGGTGGAAATTGGTATATCGAACACCCTAATCAGTATTTTTTGGAAGCAGGTATATCGCACCCCTCAATCAATATTTGGTTGAAACAGATCTATCGAACCCCTAATCAGTATTTTGTGGAAGCAGATATATCATAGACCTCAATCAATATTTGGTAGAAACAGGTCTATTGAACCCCTTAATGTCTATCAAACCCCTTAATTGGTATTTTATCGAAACAGGTATATCGAACCCCTTAATCCGTATTTTGTGGAAGCGGGTATATCGCAGGCCTCAAACAATATTTGGTGGAAACAGGTATATCAAACCCCTAATCAGTATTTTGTGGAAGCAGGAATCTCGCAGGCCTCAATTAATATTTGGTGGAAATAGGTATATCGAACCTCTTAATCTGGATTTTGTGGAAGTAGGTATATCGCAGGCCTCAATCAATATTTGGTGGAAACAGGTATATCGAATAGTGATGATCGAGCATCAAAGTATTCGGATGTATTCGGCACAAACACATTGCTGTATTCATGTGCTCGGCCGAGCACCCGAGTATAATGGAAGTCAAGGGGAGACAACCAGGCACCCCCTGCTCTGAAGAAGAGAGGGTGCCTGGTCCATTGGAAAAGGTCATAAAGTGACAGAAACACCACAGAAATAGATCGGGAACACCATGGGGACGATGCCTGGATGCATCATGGACTCCTAGGTTGCTGCTGTGAACCATGTTGTCCGAGTTGTACACTTTTACAAGCTGACAAAAATACGCACAAAACACCCCCAAAAATCAATTTTACATAAAAAATTGTTCGGAAGCATTATTTCCTGTATATTCAATTGTATATAAAATGCAAGTGCTGCAAAAAATTACAAGCAAGAGGCACTCCGAAACAGCCTGAATATCACATGAACGAGGGCTTCATTCACATTGTTGTACAATTGTTCAGGTAGTGGACTCTTACACTCGTAAAGCCTATGCACTAAGTGAAAGGACTGCCAAAAATTACTGGCACTCCAAAACACCCTTTGTTACACATAAAGACACATATAGGGGGGCATCATACACACCCTTGAAAAATTATGATTGATGGCCTGCTGGTGACCCTCAAAAACATTTGGAGGAAGTGCCTTCTGATCTGACCATCTAAAACCTTAGAGGCGAGGGCCTGCTGCACTGGTGACTCTAGATAACCTCTGGGCGATTGCACGTCCCCCGTGACGGCGACAATCCATTTGGATGTCTGCCCTATCAGCTTTCGATGTTCTTTTCTGCCCTACCATGGTGATCATGAGTAATGGGGAATCAGGGTTCGATGCTGGAGAAGGAGCTTAAAGGTAGTCTGTCATCAACATTTCACCTTTGTAACCCTTCCCATAGCTTTCTAGCATCCTTACAGTTAATAAAAAGTTACCTTTATGATCAATCCTGGACTTATAAAACCGGCAAAAATCATCTTTGTAGCAAATGCAAATGAGGGCTCACAAGTGCCCAGGGGCGGCGTTACCCTCGTAGGTGCCCTGCTAGCTCAGCCTTTTCTTTGCTTCCCCCCGCCCGCCAATTCTACCACATCCAAGGGAGGTCAATTAACTCGGGGAGGTAGTGGCGATAAATAACAATAGAGGACTCTTAAGGGAATGTCACTGCGGTATTATGGATGAGGAAACGTTATAGAGGAGAGGCTCTGCTGCCGCTTTGTTGACTCTAGATAACTTCTGCCTGATCACACGTCCAAGTGACGTCCACGATCCATCAGCGTTTGATGCCGGAGAGGGAGCTTGAGAAAGGGATACCACATCCAAGAAAGGTCAATGGCTGAAATCTGATTTGCTGTTGTTGCCTTGCCCCTTTTTTTTCCTAATTGTGAACCACCCAGAGAGCGTGGGTCAACTTATTGAAGTAGAAGCATCCAAGGAAGGCAGCAGGCGCGCGGCAATTACCCTCTCCAGACTCGAGGAGGTAGTGACGATAAATAACAATACAGTACTCTTAAGATGCACTGATGGAATGAGTAATAAACAATTACAGGGAATGTCACTGCAGTATTTTGGATGAGGAAACGTTATACAGGAGAGGCCCTGCTATCGCTTTGTTGACCCTAGATAACTTTTGCTTGATCACACGTCCCCGTGACGTCCACGATCCATTTGGATATCTTCCCTATCAACTTTTGATATTCTTTTATGCGCCTAACATGGTGACCACTGGTAACACGGAATCATTGTTCGATTTTGGAAAGGGAGCCTGATACGGCTACTACTTCAAAGCAAGGAAGCATGAGCAGGTGAGCGGACCCTGTAAAAGATTTGAGTTGAGGCCATGAAGGTGAGCTGACCCTGTAAAAGATTTTAGGTTGAGCTGAGGTGGAACCGACAAAGCCAACTTGATTTTGATGGCTGCATTAATCTGCAGGTGACCGTGATACAGCTCCACAGATTGTTTCCATCTGCATCTTTCTAAGCAATCTGTGGCCTTAGTCTTTTATCCAGACCCAGTCATTGTGCCTCTATGTGGCGTCCTCATGCTGCCATCTCCACACCATGCCACCTTGCCACTCATTTTTATCACCATGCTGCTGCTGATGCTGCTTAAAAGGCCTTAGACTGATCACCAGGCTCACAATTTAACCTCCTCCCGTCACACTAACGCCGAAAGGCGTCAATGCTGCGGCGCTCCCAGGTCACACTAACGCCAATAGGCGTCATCTCGCGAGACGCGAGATTTCCTGTGAACGCGCGCACACAGGCGCGCGCGCTCACAGGAACGGAAGGTAAGCGAGTGGATCTCCAGCCTGCCAGCGGCGATCGCTCGCTGGCAGGCTGGAGATCCGAATTTTTTAACCCCTAACAGGTATATTAGACGCTGTTTTCATAACAGCGTCTAATATACCTCCTACCTGGTCCTCTGGTGGTCCCTTTTGTTAGGATCGACCACCAGAGGACTCAGGTAGGTCAGTACAGTCGCACCAAACACCACACTACACCCCCCCCCCCGTCACTTATTAACCCCTTATAAACCCCTGATCACCCATGATCACCCCATATAAACTCCCTGATCACCCCCCTGTCATTGATCACCGCCCTGTCATTGATCACCCCCCTGTCATTGATCACCCCCCTGTCAGGCTCCGTTCAGACGTCCGTATGATTTTTACGGATCCACGGATACATGGATCGGATCCGCAAAAAGCATACGGACGTCTGAATGGAGCCTTACAGGGGGGTGATCAATGACAGGCGGGTGATCACCCATATACACTCCCTGATCACCCCCTGTCATTGATCACTCCCCTGTAAGGCTCCATTCAGACGTCCGCATGATTTTTACGGATACATGGATCGGATCCGCAAAACACATGCGGACGTCTGAATGGAGCCTTACAGGGGGTGATCAATGACAGGCGGGTGATCACCCATATACACTCCCTGATCACCCCCCTGTCATTGATAACCCCCCTGCAAGGCTCCATTCAGACGTCCGCATGCGTTTTGTGGATCCGATCCATGTATCCATGGATCCATAAAAAATCATGCGCATGTCTGATTGGAGCCTTACAGGGGGGTGATCAGTGACAGGGGGGTGATCACCCTGATTACCCTGATCACCCCCTGTCATTGATAACCCCCCTGTAAGGATCCATTCAGACGTCCGCATGCGTTCTGTGGATCCGATCCATGTATCCATGGATCCGTAAAAAATCATGCGGATGTCTCAATGGAGCCTTACAGGGGGGGTGATCAGTGACAGGGGGGTGATTACCCTGATCACCCCCTGTCATTGATAACCCCCCTGTAAGGCTCCATTCAGACGTCCGCATGCGTTTTGTGGATCCGATCCATGTATCCATGGATCCGTAAAAAATCATGCGCATGTCTGATTGGAGCCTTACAGGGGGGGTGATCAGCGACAGGGGGGTGATCACCCTGATTACCCTGATCACCCCCTGTCATTGATAACCCCCCTGTAAGGATCCATTCAGACGTCCGCATGCGTTCTGTGGATCCGATCCATGTATCCATGGATCCGTAAAAAATCATGCGGATGTCTCAATGAAGCCTTACAGGGGGGGTGATCAGTGACAGGGGGGTGATTACACTGATCACCCCCTGTCATTGATAACCCCCCTGTAAGGCTCCATTCAGACGTCCGCATGCGTTTTGTGGATCCGATACATGTATCCATGGATCCGTAAAAAATCATGCGGATGTCTGAATGGAGCCTTACAGGGGGGGTGATCAGTGACAGGGGGGTGATCACCCTGATCACCCCCTGTCATTGATAACCCCCTTGTAAGGCTCCATTCAGACGTCCGCATGCGTTCTGTGGATCCGATACATGTATCCATGGATCCGTAAAAAATCATGCGGATGTCTGAATGGAGCCTTACAGGGGGGGTGATCAGTGACAGGGGGGTGATCACCCTGATTACCCTGATCACCCCCTGTCATTGATAACCCCCCTGTAAGGCTCCATTCAGACGTCCGCATGCGTTCTGTGGATCCGATACATGTATCCATGGATCCGTAAAAAATCATGCGGATGTCTGAATGGAGCCTTACAGGGGGGGTGATCAGTGACAGGGGGTGATCACCCTGATTACCCTGATCACCCCCTGTCATTGATAACCCCCCTGTAAGGCTCCATTCAGACGTCCGCATGCGTTTTGTGGATCCGATACATGTATCCATGGATCCGTAAAAAATCATGCGGATGTCTGAATGGAGCCTTACAGGGGGGGTGATCAGTGACAGGGGGGTGATCAGGGAGTCTATATGGGTGATCACCCCCCTGTCATTGATCACCCCCCTGTCATTGATCACCCCCCCCCCCCCCCCTTGGTAAGGCTCCATTCAGACATTTTTTTTGGCACAAGTTAGCGGAAATTTTTTGTTTGTTTTTGTTTTTGTTTTTTCTTACTAAGTCTCATACTCCACTAACTTGTGTCAAAAAATAAAATCTCACATGGACGCACCATACCCCTCACGGAATCCAAATGCGTAAACATTTTTAGACATTTATATTCCAGACTTCTTCTCACGCTTTAGGGCCCCTAAAAAGCCAGGGCAGTATAAATACCCCACATGTGACCCCATTTCGGAAAGAAGACACCCCAAGGTATTCCGTGAGGGGCATATTGAGTCCATGAAAGATTGAAATTTTTGTCCTAAGTTAGCGGAAAGTGAGACTTTGTGAGAAAAAAACAAAAAAAAATCAATATCCGCTAACTTATGCAAAAAAAAAAAAAAATTCTAGGAACTCGCCATGCCCCTCATTGAATACCTTGGGGTGTCTTCTTTCCAAAGTGGGGTCACATGTGGGGTATTTATACTGCCCTGGCTTTTTAGGGGCCCGAAAGTGTGAGAAGAAGTCTGGGATCCAAATGTCTAAAAATGCCCTCCTAAAAGGAATTTGGGCCCCTTTGCGCATCTAGGCTGCAAAAAAGTGTCACACATGTGGTATCGCCGTACTCAGGAGAAGTTGGGCAATGTGTTTTGGGGTGTCATTTTACATATACCCATGCTGGGTGAGAAAAATATCTTGGTCAAATGCCAACTTTGTATAAAAAAATGGGAAAAGTTGTCTTTTGCCAAGATATTTCTCTCACCCAGCATGGGTATATGTAAAATGACACCCCAAAACACATTGCCCAACTTCTCCTGAGTACGGCAATGCCAGATGTGTCACACTTTTTTGATGCCAAGGTGGGCAAAGGGGCACATATTCCAAAGTGCACCTTTCGGATTTTACCGGCCATTTTTTACACATTTTGATTGCAAGGTACTTCTTACACATTTGGGCCCCTAAATTGCCAGGGCAGTATAACTACGCCACAAGTGACCCCATTTTGGAAAGAAGACACCCCAAGGTATTCCGTGAGGGGCATGGCGAGTTCCTAGAATTTTTTTACAAAAAAAGTAAAAATGTCAGCGGCAATGAAATACCACCAAATGAAAGCTCTATTAGTGAGAAGAAAAGGAGGTAAAATTCATTTGGGTGGTAAGTTGCATGACCGAGCAATAAACCGCTAAAGTTGTGGAGTGCCGATTTGTAAAAAAGGGCCTGGTCACTAGGGGGGTATAAACCTGTGGTCCTTAAGTGGTTAATTAAGGTTTTGTAATCGATAAACCCAACTTGCTTTTTTGGGCTGCATCAGTGGCTTAGCTAGAATTGACTGGGCCTCACAGAAAAATTTTGAATGGGGCTCCCACAGTATTTTTTTAGTGACCACTTCCTTTCATGCTGCCCCCATTCCTGTGGCTAGTAAAGATTACTCTCTCAGACCAGGGCCGGCAGCTGTTCCATCAATTTTATACACTGTCTATACTGTCACTGTATATAATTTCATTGTGTAGTACTGTTGAGGGGGCCCGGACCAAATCTTTTATTCCTCCTCCTCCTGGATGGGCCCCTTCTGGGTCAGGGCCACAAAGCTGCAGCTTCCCCTGCTTCCCCTATAGCTCCACAGCTAATCTGCAGGTGACCGTGATACAGCTCCACAGATTGTTTCCATCTGAATCTTTCTAAACAATCTGTGACATTAGTCTTTTATCCGGACTCAGTCATTGTGCCACTATGTGACCTCCTCATGCTGCCATCTCACTACCATGTCACCTTGCCACTCATTTGTATCACCATGCTGCTGCTGATGCAGCTTAAAAGGGCTTAAAGTGATCACCAGGGCCACAATCTAATTAAGGTTTTACGCACAAAACCAAAAATGTAAAAAATGGATTTTATAGGAAAAATTGATTTGAAAACATTCTTTCCTGTATATTTACTTGTATATAAAGTGCTGCAAAAATTTACAAGGAAGAGGCACTCTGTTACAACCTGTATATCACATAAAGGAGGGCGAGCCTACAAGTGAGCTGACACAGTAAAAGATTTTAGGTGCACGCCTGCTGCTGAGCTGACTCTATAAAATATTATATGCGAGTGCCTGCTGGTGAGCTGACGCTCTAAAACATTATATGCGAGTGCCTGCTGCTGAGCTGACCCTCTAAAACATTAGGGGCGAGGGCCTACTGCTGAGCTGACCCTCTAAAACATTAGGGGCGAGGGCCTGCTGGCGAGCTGACTCTCTAAAACATTATATGCGAGTGCACGCTGCTGAGATCATTTGATCAACAAACGTATAGGTCCTACATGAGGTGGCCACACTATATTTATTTACATATGAGATTTAGGGGTCTCTAGGACCAAAGTGTGACTTTTTATCACCTCACTGACTGGTTATTTATGTAAAACATAAATTTTATTGATTCATCTTAAAACATCTCTTTGAACTCTAAACTGCTAAGATGAAATCAGAGTTTGGAGAGGTGGGAATTATATCAGTTTTCTATATGGACGTTTTCCCTAGCGGGGTGCCTGATAACTCCTCAGGACTATCCCCCTTCTTTTTCCTTTTGTCCTAGTACCTTCAATTGATCTAGTCTCTACTCCAGCTGTATATTTAGCTGTGTATTGATTCCCCTGCTGGGGTTCCCTCCTCTCCAATTCTGAACTAAAATTGTTACTCCTGCATCCCTACATGTTTCGCCGTATCAACGGCGTCTTCAGGGAATGGCGTGCAGGTAACGGCATGTGGGGGCTATCCCAAGGCTTTAAGCCTTCTCTTCATGTAGGCGGGTGTCTACCAACCAATCATTGGGAGAGTTTACATGAGTGACGTCTCTTGCGACCAATCACCACTCAGTTCCGGTGTTCTCCGATGACATCATTGGTCCAACATTGATGATTCATCGTCGCTTACCTATGACGTTTCTAACCTGCGTCCCGGGTCCAGCGTCTTTACACTGCGCATGCGCTTGGACTTAGAAGTTTTTCACATCCGTCCAGATGAATTCTATTGCCGAGTCTCTCTCCTGCGCCTGCGTCCGGACTTTGTACGATTTTCTTCACTACCTACAGTGATCCATCTTCACTGTAGGTTTTCGGTATTTCTGTTATCCTTGCTTTTTTTGGGAGGATCAGGTTCTTCTCCTATTATCTCATTTTCTCGCCCCTTCCGGAAGGGATATTTCATCTTCTCCTGTTCTATCTTCCTCTCCTTTCCAATCATAGATGGTATATTCCATCTCTGTTCTATATTCTTTTTTGTTGTTTATGCTTCATATCCCTAATCCATATCACTCATCTCATATTTATCTATTATTTTCAAATTGATTTATGTGATAAATTCCATATTTTAATTACTGCTTTTTAGAAGGAGAGAATGGAGGGTTAAACTATGTTTATTTTTTATATATCATTTTTATATCATTTCTTGTTGTTATTTACATATGAAAATTGTGATATTTATTTATCCTAAAATGTATTTTTTTTTATTCGAATTATATATAGAATATTCATTTTTTATTCAATTATTTTTTATTTTTTATATTTTTATTATTTTTATTTTTTTATATTATTCTATTTTCTTATTTGATTCTTAATATTTTATATTTTTTATTTCATATTTTTTACTTATCATTCTTTTTGTTGTTATTTCTCCTCTAGGTTCATTCTCCTTGTCCCTCCGGATGGCTCTGTCTCTGAGATCCCCACCTGGGTCAGAAAATGTCGGTCAATACCTCACAGACATCTTTCTTTCTTTATTTTATTTTTTATGTAGTTTCTTTTTCTCTTTTCTTTTTTTATTTTTACTATTATTTTTGGTGCTGGATTGGATGGTATTTATCTTTTCACTTTTATTGAATATTCCTTTACAGGTGGATCTATTTCCAATATTTTATATTTTCTCTAGGTGTAGTTTTCACCGCTTATAGATCTCTATACTGTATTTATTATTTTAACTTATGGGAGCCCCCCAAAAATCTCCATTAGAGTTCCTAATTATTGTTTTTTCTTTTTTTAGCTTTTGTTTCTTAATTCATACAATTGCCATTATCTCCAAATTATAAAAAAGGGGAGAAGGTAAATCCTTCATTCAAGCCATTGGGTGCTAATGCATGGAGGCGGTATATCCACCTAGTCTCCTCCTGCTGTAATTTTTGTCTATGCTCCCTTGTCTAGGGCTTGCCTTTATTTTCTGTATACCCCAGATCTTCAGGGCCTTATGGAATCTCTGCAAATGTCTGGATAGAGGTGTTTCTTCCATCGTGTTTAGGACACTGAAATGTTTAGAGGTCCTTTCTTCTAAGTTCTTGAATCGTTTTTCCTACATATAACTTATTGCACTCGCATTGTATTCCATACACAATACCCGTGCTTCTGCAATTTATGTATTCCCTAATCCTGTAGATTTTACCGTCCATAGGGTTGACATATTCCTTCTTGGGTACCATATATTTGCAGAAACTGCATGCTCCGCACGGGTATGAGCCTTTTGTTCTCAGCCATGTTTATTTTTTGCTGAAGGTTTTTTGAAAGTGACTTCTCACCATCATTTCCTTCAGATTTGTTCTGCGCCAGTATGTGATACTCGGGTTCTTTGAAAGTATCTGTACCAAGTCCCTATCTGATTTTAAGACATGCCAGTGTTTTTTCAGGATATTATACACTTGTCTATTTTGAACATCAAATGTTCCTATACATCTAATCACTTTGTCAGTGTCTCTCCTTTTTTCCTTAAGAAGATCATCTCTGTCCGTGTTTTTTGCCCTATTGTATGCCTGGTGCAACACTTTTTTAGGATAGCCCCTCATCCGGAATATGGAATACAATATTTCACTTTCTCTAGTGAAGGCCTCAATATCAGTACAGTTTGTCTTGCCCTAAGGTATTGACCTATAGGGATTCCCTTTTTAAATGGCTCTGGATGGAAAGTCTGCCAATGTAAAAAGCTATTGGTGGATGTGGATTTCCTATATCTCTGTTTGTATCCTTCCTCTATCATCCATCATGATTTTTAAATCTAGAAAGCCAATACTGTGTTCTTGAATCTCCATAGTAAATTTTAGGCCCAAGCTGTTGGTGTTTAAATCCTCTGTGAACTGAATAAACTCTGTTTTAGTTCCCTCCCCCAAAATAATATAAAATCTGTGTATTTTGTGTTAGCTTCTATAAAAACGTGCTGATGTTCCCACCACCCTAAAAACAAATTTGCAAAACTTGGTGCACAAACCGTGCCCATTGCAGTCCCATGTGTCTGTAAATAATAAGTGCCATCAAAAGTAAAATAGTTGTGAGTGAGAAGAAATTGTAACATTTCTATTACAAGCTCATTGTGATTGTCTATGTGAAGGCATCAGCACATATGTGGACATAATGATGGCCCTTTGTTGCGAGTCTCCCATCCTATATAAAAGATACATTAGATATGGTGAGAAAATTGAAGGATATTGAAGTAAGCCCAAACACTCTCATAGCGAGCCTTGATGTCGAGGCGCTATACACTAGCATAAGTCATGAATTAGGAGTAGAAGCAGTACAAAAATATCTATACACTAAGGGGACTCAGTTTCACAATCACAATGAGCTTGTAATAGAAATGTTACAATTTCTTCTCATCACAACTATTTTACTTTTGATGGCACTTATTATTTACAGACACATGGGACTGCAATGGGTACAGTTTGTGCACCAAGTTTTGCAAATTTGTTTTTAGGGTGGTTGGAAGATCAGCACGTTTTTATAGAAGCTAACACAAAATACACGGATTTAATATTATTTTGGGGGGAGGTTTATAGACGATATCCTTATTTTCTGGGAGGGGACAAAAACAGAGTTCATTCAGTTCACAGAGGAATTAAACACCAACAGCTTGGGCCTAAAATTTACTATGGAGATTCAAGAACACAGTATTGGCTTTCTAGATTTAAAAATCATGATGGATGATAGAGGAAGGATACAAACAGAGATATATAGGAAATCCACATCCACCAATAGCTTTTTACATTGGCAGAGTTTTCATCCAGAGCCATTAAAAGAGGGAATCCCTATAGGTCAATACCTTAGGGCAAGACAAACTGTACTGATATTGAGGCCTTCACTAGAGAAAGTGAAATATTGTATTCCATATTCCGGATGAGGGACTATCCTAAAAAAGTGTTGCACCAGGCATACAATAGGGCAAAAAACACGGACAGAGATGATCTTCTTAAGGAAAAAAGGAGAGACACTGACAAAGTGATTAGATGTATAGGAACATTTGATGTTCAAAATAGACAAGTGTATAATATCCTGAAAAATACTTCCAAAGAACCCGAGTATCACATACAGGCGCGGAACAAATCTGAAGGAAATGATGGTGAGAAGTCACTTTCAAAAAACCTTCAGCAAAAAATAAACATGGCTGAGAACAAAAGGCTCATACCCTGTGCGGAGCATGCAGTTTCTGCAAATATATGGTACCTAAGAAGGAATATGTCAACCCTATGGATGGTAAAATCTACAGGATTAGGGAATACATAAATTGCAGAAGCACGGGTATTGTATATGGAATACAATGCGAGTGCAATAAGTTATATGTAGGAAAAACGATTCAAGAACTTAGAAGAAAGGACCTCTAAACATTTCAGTGTCCTAAACACGATGGAAGAAACACCTCTATCCAGACATTTGCAGAGATTCCATAAGGGCCAACCCACAGGCCTGAAGATCTGGGGTATACAGAAAATAAAGGCAAGCCCTAGACAAGGGAGCATAGACAAAAATTACAGCAGGAGGAGACTAGGTGGATATACCGTCTCTATGCATTTAGCACCCAATGGCTTGAATGAAGGATTTACCTTCTCCCCTTTTTTATAATTTGGAGATAATGGCAATTGTATGAATTAAGAAACAAAAGCTAAAAAAGAAAAAACAATAATTAGGAACTCTAATGGAGATTTTTGGGGGGCTCCCATAAGTTAAAATAATAAATACAGTATAGAGATCTATAAGCGGTGAAAACTACACCTAGAGAAAATATAAAATATTGGAAATAGATCCATCTGTAAAGGAATATTCAATAAAAGTGAAAAGATAAATACCATCCAATCCAGCACCAAAAATAATAGTAAAAATAAAAAAAGAAAAGAGAAAAAGAAACTACATAAAAAATAAAATAAAGAAAGAAAGATGTCTGTGAGGTATTGACCGACATTTTCTGACCCAGGTGGGGATCTCAGAGACAGAGCTATCCGGAGGGACAAGGAGAATGAACCTAGAGGAGAAATAACAACAAAAAGAATGATAAGTAAAAAATATGAAATAAAAAATATAAAATATTAAGAATCAAATAAGAAAATAGAATAATATAAAAAAATAAAAAAAAAAAAAATATAAAAAATAAAAAATAATTGAATAAAAAATAAAAAATGAATATTCTATATATAATTCGAATTAAAAAAAATACATTTTAGGATAAATAAATATCACAATTTTCATATGTAAATAACAACAAGAAATGATATAAAAATGATATATAAAAAATAAACATAGTTTAACCCTCCATTCTCTCCTTCTAAAAAGCAGTATTTAAAATATGGAATTTATCACATAAATCAATTTGAAAATAATAGATAAATATGAGATGAGTGATATGGATTAGGGATATGAAGCATAAACAACAAAAAAGAATATAGAACAGAGATGGAATATACCATCTATGATTGGAAAGGAGAGGAAGATAGAACAGGAGAAGATGAAATATCCCTTCCGGAAGGGGCGAGAAAATGAGATAATAGGAGAAGAACCTGATCCCCCCCAAAAAAGCAAGGATAACAGAAATACCGAACACCTACAGTGAAGAGGGATCACTGTAGGTAGTGAAGAAAATCGTACAAAGTCCGGACGCAGGCGCAAGAGAAAGACTCGGCAACGGAACTCATCAGGACGGATGTGAAAAACTTCTAAGTCCAAGCGCATGCGGAGTGTAAAGACGTGACGACAGCAGTAACAGGAGCCACACGTCATCATAGGTGGACCCGGGACGCAGGTTAGAATTATCAATGTTGGACCGATGATGACATCGGAGAACACCGGAAGTGAGTGGTGATTGGTCGCAAGAGACGTCACTCATGTAAACTCTCCCAATGATTGGTTGGTAGACACCCGCCTACATGAAGAGAAGGCTTAAAGCCTTGGGATAGCCCCCACACGCCGTTACCTGCACGCCATCCCCTGAAGACGCCGTTGATACGGCGAAACATGTAGGGATGCAGGAGTAACAATTTTAGTTCAGAATTGGAGAGGAGGGAACCCCAGCAGGGGAATCAATACACAGCTAAATATACAGCTGGTGTAGAGACTAGATCAATTGAAGGTACTAGGAGAAAAGGAAAAAGAAGGGGGATAGCCCTGAGGCGTTATCAGGCACCCCGCTAGGGAAAACGTCCATATAGAAAACTGATATAATTCCCACCTCTCCAAACTCTGAGGAATTTTATTCTTAGCAGTTTAGAGTTCAAAGAGATGTTTTAAGATGAATCAATAAAATTTATGTTTTACATAAATAACCAGTCAGTGAGGTGATAAAAAGTCACACTTTGGTCCTAGAGACCCCTGAATCTCATATGCTGCTGAGATGACCCTCTAAAATATTAGGGGCGAGGGCTTGCTGCTGAGCTGACTCTCTAAAACATCAGGAACGATGGCTTGCTGGTGAGCTGACCCTGTAAAACATTATATGAGAGGGCCTTCAGTTGAGCTGACCCTATTAAAAAAAATTACAGTAGAGGGAATATATATAATCTGGATGAGGAGGAGGAGGAGGAGGAGGAGAAGAAAACAAGATTTAACCATTTACTCTTTTTTGTGGTGGAAAAAGTGCATGGGAATACACTACAGTATATTGAGTACATTATAAATGATAAATTGAAATTGCCTTTATGTTCATCATCAGCTCAGCTCTCCTCTGGTGGAGTTGAGAAGTCAGGGGCAATCCAGGCCTTGTTCATTTTTATCTGAGTAAACCTGTCAGCATTGCCAGTGGACAAGCAGGTACGCTTATCTGTTATAATGCCACCAACAGCACTAAATACACGCTCAGACGAAACGCTGGCGGCAGGGCAGGCCAGCACCTCCAAACCATAGAGCGCAAGTTTGTGTACAAGCTGGACACTCAGTAGTTATAAGGCACTGAGGGAACATTTAGGACGCTGACACTGTCTGCTATGTACTCCTTCAATATCTTCCAAAAATGTTCTCTCCTTGTGGCACTAGGCCGCACATCAGGGTGAGGTTGCTGGCGGGGTGTCATGAAAGTGTCCCATGCCTTGGAGAGTGTTGCCCTGCCTCTGTTGGAACGGCTGTGTTTTTCCCTTGTCTCCCCTCCTCGGTTGGCCAAGGAAGTACAGACTCTGCCGCCAGCGTTGTCAGATGGAAAATTTTGGAGCAATTTTCCAACAAGGATCTTCTGGCATTGCACCATTTTGCTCGTCCTCTCCACCAGAGGAATGAGGGATGAGAAGTTATCTTTGTAGCGGGGGTCGAGAAAGGTGAATAACCAGTAATCTGTGTTGTTTAAAATGCATATAACGCGCGGGTCGCGAGAAAGGCAGCCTAACATGAAGTCAGCCATGTGTGCCAGAGTATCAACAGGCAAGACGTCGATGTCGAC
This sequence comes from Bufo gargarizans, assembly GCF_014858855.1. NCBI lineage: Eukaryota > Metazoa > Chordata > Amphibia > Anura > Bufonidae > Bufo > Bufo gargarizans. The sequence continues at coordinate 519,929,972 of NC_058082.1, read as the reverse complement.
ATCAGGATGACTCTCCATCTCCTCATCCTCCTTTTTCTCCTCCTCTTCTGCCCATCCATGCTGAACAGATGGAATAAAAGTTCCATGGGTACTACCCTCTGTAGCAGAGGCAACTGTCTCCAGCTCCTCCTCCTCTTCCTCCTACTCTTCATGGTCCAATTCACGCTGAGAAGACAAACTGAGGGTGGGCTTGCTATCACCCTGTGTAATGTCCTCCCCCATTTTCTCATCTGCCATAGTCACAGCATCGTCCTTAATCGTTTGAGTAGACACAGCAGTGGGATGGTTACGCTGATAATATCGTTATCGCCACTAACCATCTGTGTGGATTCATCAAAGTTTTTTAAAGCCTCACAGAAGTCTGACATCAATTCCCACTCCTCGTTTGTGAATAGTGGCAGTTGACTCGAAAGGCGACGACCATGTTGCAGCTGTTATTCCACAACTGCGCTCTGCGCCTCACAAAGGCTGGCCAACACGTGGAACGTAGAGTTCCAGCACGTGCTCACGTCGCACAACAGTCAGCGAGCTGGAAGCCTAAAGCACTGCTGCAGCGTTGACAGACCGGCTGAAGCTGTGGACGAGTTGCGCAAATGGGCACACACATGGCACACCTTCATTAGTAACTCTGGTAGATTTTGATAAACCGCTGAACTACTAAGTTTAAGACGTGGGCTAGGCATGGGATGTGTGTCAGGTTGCCGAACTCCAAAGCCGCCACCAAGTTACGGCTATTTTCAGACACAACCATGCCCGGTTGTAGATTGAGTGGCGAGAGCCACAGCTCGGTTTGGTCCCTTTTACCCTGCCACAGCTCTGCGCTGTTTTTCCCCTAAACAGATCAACTTCAGCATAGCCTGTTGGCGCTTACCCACAGCAGTGCTATACTGCTTCCAGCTAGCGACTGATGGCTGACTGTTGCTGGAGGTGGAAGTGAAGGAGGAGGCAGTGGAGGAGGAGAAATTGGGGTTTGAGCCAGTAATATAGCTGCTGGCAGAGACCCTGATGGACGTAGGGCCCGCAATCCTGGGCGTGGGTAGCACCTGTGCCAACCCACGGTACGACTTACTCCCGGCCTCCACAACATTCACCCAGTGTGCGATCAGGGAAATGCAGCACCAGCCACCAGCACTTGTCCATGTGTCTGTGGTTAAGTGGATCTTCCCAGTAACTGCGTTGGTCAGGGCACAGGTGATGTTCTGGCACACATGCTGGTGTAAGGCATACATGGCACACCGTGAAAAATAGTGGCTGCTGGCTACTGCGTACGAAGTGACAGCCGCTGACATCAGGCTGCGGAAGGCCTCAGTGTCTAGAAGCCTAAATGGCAACATTTCAAGGGCCAGTAATTTCAAAAGTTGCGCATTTAGTGCTATGGCCTGTGAGTGGGAGGGTGGATATTTGCGCTTCCGTTCAAATGACTGTGTTATGGACATTTTGACGCTGTGCTGGGACAGGGAAGTGGATGTTGTTGCTGATGGTTCATGCGGAGGTCCAGGTGCAGGGCAAGAGGCATCCGGTCCTGCGCCTTCAACAGGGGATTGACCAGCAGTGCATAACACAGGGGAAGAGGAGGCAGTGGTGTGACCCGCAGACCCAGATTGTGGACCCAGATGTTCAGCCCACTTGTTACGGTGCTTGGATGCCATGTGGCAGATCATACTGGTGGTGGTGAGGTTGCTAGTGTTCACAACCTGGCTCTTTTTGGTACGGCACAGGTTGCAAACTACCACTCTTTTGTAGAATTTTCCTCAAAAAAGCACCATACTGTGGAACACCTACCCCTTGTTAAGGTAGATTTACACATGGGGTTCCTCGGTGTAACAGTTGCAAGCCTGTTTGGTGTGGGCCGACTTCTCCCTTTTGCAACCCCACTGCCCCTTCCAGCCTGTTGCGGTGCTGCAGATCCCCTCTGTCCCTTATTGCTCTCCTTCTTCATATTAATGGTTTTGTCACTAGATGTGGCGCAGATTTTTTTACAGTTCGCTAAAGACACCGTTTTCTGATGTAGGACAGTATATGTCACAGAAACACACAGAATATGGACACTATATTAGGCCCTGATTATTGTAATTTGCAGTAAAGAAAAAGTTTTCTGATGCAGGACAATATATGTCACAGAAATACACAGAATATAGACACTATAGTAGGCCCTGATTATTGGAATTTGCCCTAAAGAAACAGTTTTCGGATGAAGGACAGGATATGTCACAGAAATAATCAGAATATGGACACTATATTAGGCCCTGATTATTGTAATTTGCCGTAAAGAAAAAGTTTTCGGATGCAGGACAATATATGTCACAGAAATACACAGAATATAGACACTATATTAGGCCCTGATTATTGGAATTTGCCGTAAAGAAACAGTTTTCGGATGCAGGACAGTATATGTCACAGAACCACACAATATGGATGCTATATTAGGACCAGATTATTGGAATTTGCCCTAAAGAAACTGTTTTCGGAGTGCGTACTGTATATGTCACAGAACACTACAGAATATAGACACTATTTTAGGCCCAGATTATTGGAATCTGTGGTACAGACACTGTTTTCTGATGTAGATTATATTTATATTTTTCACTATATCTGGGCCTGACAACCACATAAGGTGTTGAAGCGCAGATCACACAATTCACGGATTACACCGTTGACAGCAAATATGCGGATATATTATGGGACAAAAATTTTTTCAGTATTTTAATTTTTTTCCCTATATCTAGGCCTGTCAACCACAAAAGGTATTGAAGCGCAGATCAACACAATTCACGGATTGCACCATTGACAGCAAAAATGTGGATTATGGGGAAAAAAAAAAATTTTCACTAATATTCTTCCTATCTCTGCCCCTGACACACAGAAGGTATTGTTGCACAGATGTCACAAGTCACTGCAGACACCTTCTATATAGAAAAATAATAGATATTTCGCAAAGTATAAAAAAAAAAATTCAAATACAACTTTGCACAATTAAATTGCTGCCACCACGCAATAGTTCTTAAAAGGACTTTTGGGTCTTTGAAACATTTACAAATTGAATAAATTGCGATCACAAACTCGCTACACTATATGTCCATTCCTAAGTGCAGCTCTCCCTGACTCGCTGTGAGCCGAACCCCTGTCATCGGGTGCTATATATGACCCGATGACGCGTTCTGGCCAGCCAATCACTGTAATGCCAGCAACCAACATGGCTACTGGCATTACAGTGATGGCAGTATTTACCTGCACGTTTATGGGCTGCTTAGCAGCCACGAAACATGCTAGGAGGAGACTCGGTCGAGTACAGTCATGTGCTGAGCATAGTGATGCTCGAGCCGAAAAAGGTATTCATCCAAGCATGCTTACTCATCACTAATATCGAACCCCTTCAGTATTTTGTAGAGGCAGGAATCTCACAGCCCTCAAACCCCTTAATCAATATTTTGTGATAGCTGGTATATCAAACATCTTAATCAGTATTTTGTGGAAGCAGGTATATTGCAGGCCTCAATTTAATATTTAGTGGAAACAGGTATATCGAACCCCTTAATCAATATTTTGTGGAAGCAGGTATATCACAGGCCTCAATCAATATTTGGTAGAAACAGGTATATCGAACACCTTAATCGGTATATTGTGGAAGCAGGAATATCGCAGGCCTCAATCAATATTTGGTTGAAACAGGTATATCGAACCCCTTAATCGTTATTTTGGAAAAGCAGGAATCTCGCAACCCTCAATCAATATTTTGTGGAAGCAGGTATATCAAACCCCTTAATCAGTATTTTGTGGTAGCAGGTATATCAAAACATTTAATCAATATTTTGTGGAAGTAGGTATATCGCAGGCCTCAATAAATATTTGGTGAAACAGGTATATCGAACCCCTTAATCATTATTTTGTTGAAGCAGGTATATCTAAGCCTTCAATCAGTATTTTGTGAAAGCAGGTATATCAAACAGCTTAATCAATATTTTGTGGAATCAGGTATATCGTAGGCCACAATCAATATTTGGAGTAAAGAGTTATATCAAACGCCTTAATCAGTATTTTGTGAAAGCAGATACATCTTAGCCCTCAATCAGTATTTTGTGTAAGCAGGTATATCAAACCCATTAATCAGTATTTTGTGGAAGCAGGAATATCGCAGACCTAAATCAATATTTGGTGTAAACAGGTATAGCGTACCCCTTAATCAATATTTTGTAGAAGCAGACAAATCGTAGCCCTCAAACAGTATTTTGTAAAATCAGGTATATCAAACCACTTAGTCAATATTTTGAGGAAGCAGGTATATCGTAGGCATCAATCAATATATGGTGGAAACAGGTATATCAAAACCAATTAATCAGTATTTAGTGGAAGTAAAAAATGTAAACAGGAATATCGAACCCCTTAATCGGTATTTTGTGGAAGCAGGTATATCGTAGGCCTCCATCAATATTTTGTGGAAGCATGTATATCAAACCCCTTAATCAGTATTTTGTGGAAGTAGGTATATAGCAGCCCTCAATCAATATATTGTGGAAGCAGGTACAGTACAGACCAAAAGTTTGGACACACCTTCTCATTCAAAGAGTTTTCTTTATTTTCATGACTATGAAAATTGTAGATTCACACTGAAGGCATCAGAACTATGAATTAACACATGTGGAATTATATACATGACAAAAAAGTGTGAAACACCTGAAAATATGTCATATTCTAGGTTCTTCAAAGTACTCTTGGCATTCTCTTGATGAGCTTCAAAAGGTAGTCACCTGAAATGGTCTTCCAACAGTCTAGAAGGAGTTCCCAGAGATGCTTAGCACTTGTTGGCCCTTTTGCCTTCACTCTGCGGTCCAGCTCACCCCAAACCATCTCAATTGGGTTCAGGTCCGGTGACTGTGGAGTCCAGGTCATCTGGCGCAGCACCCCATCACTCTCCTTCATGGTCAAATAGCCCTTACACATCCTGGAGGTGTGTTTGGGGTCATTGTCCTGTTGAAAAATAAATGATGGTCCAACTAAACGCAAACCGGATGGAATAGCATGCCGCTGCAAGATGCTGTGGTAGCCATGCTGGTTCAGTATGCCTTCAATTTTGAATAAATCCCCAACAGTGTCACCAGCAAAGCACCCCCACACCATCACACCTCCTCCTCCATGCTTCACGGTGGGAACCAGGCATGTAGAGTCCATCCGTTCACCCTTTCTGCATCGCACAAAGACATGGTGGTTGGAACCAAAGATCTCAAATTTGGACTCATCAGACCAAAGCACAGATTTCCACTGGTCTAATGTCCATTCCTTGTGTTCTTTAGCCCAAACAAGTCTCTTCTGCTTGTTGCCTGTCCTTAGCAGTGGTTTTTCTAGCAGATATTCTACCATGAAGGCCTGATTCACACAGTCTCCTCTTAACAGTTGTTCTAGAGATGTGTCTGCTGCTAGAACTCTGTGTGGCATTGACCTGGTCTCTAATCTGATCTGCTGTTAACCTGCGATTTCTGAGGCTGGTGACTCGGATGAACTTATCCTCCGCAGCAGAGGTGACTCTTGGTCTTCCTTTCCTGGGGCATCCGCATGTGAGCCAGTTTCTTTGTAGCGCTTGATGGTTTTTGTGACTGCACTTGGGGACACTTACAAAGTTCTCCCAATTTTTCAGACTGACTGACCTTCATTTCTTAAAGTAATGATGGCCACTCGTTTTTCTTTACTTAGCTGCTTTTTTCTTGCCACAATACAAATTCTAACAGTCTATTCAGTAGGACTATCAGCTCTGTATCCACCTGACTTCTCCACAACGCAACTGATGGTCCCAACTCCATTTATAAGGCAAGAAATCCCACTTATTAAACCTGACAGGGCACACCTGTGAAGTGAAAACCATTTCAGGTGACTACCTCTTGAAGCTCATCAAGAGAATGCCAAGAGTGTACAAAGCAGTAATCAAAACAAAAGGTGGCTACTTTGAAGAACATAGAATATGACATATTTTCAGTTGTTTCACACTTTTTTGTTATGTATATAATTCCACATGTGTTAATTCATGGTTTTGATGCCTTCAGTGTGAATCTACAATTTTCATAGTCATGAAAATAAAGAAAACTCTTTCAATGAGAAGGTGTGTCCAAACTTTTCGTCTGTACTGTATATCAAACCCCTTAATCAGTATTTTGTGGAAGCAGGTATCTCATAGGCCTCAATTAATATTTGGTGTAAACAGATCTATTGAACCCCGTAATCAATATTTTGCTAAAACAGGTATATCGTAGCCCTCAATCAGTATTTTGTATAAGCAGGTATATCAAACCTTTAATCGGTATTTTGTGGACGTAGGTATATCGATGGCCTCAATTAATATTTGATGTAAATAGGTATATTGAACCCCTTAATCAATAATTTGTGAAAGCAGGCATATCGCAGCCCTCAATCAGTAATTTTTGGGAGCAAGTGTATCAAACCCCTTAATCAGTATTTTGTGGAAGCAGGTATATCGTAAGCCTCAATCAATATTTTGTTGAAGCAGATATATCAAACTCCTTAATCAGTATTTTGTGGAAGCAGGTATATCGTAGACCTCAATCAATATTTTGTAGAAACAGGTATATCGATTCCCTCAATCAGTATTTTGAGGAAGCAGGTATATCAAACTCCTTAATCAGTATTTTATGGAAGCAGGTATATCGTAGGCCTCATTCAATATTTGTTGAAACAGGTATATCGAACCCATTAATCTTGGTAGCAGATATATCGTAGCCCTGAATCAGTATTTTTTGGGAGCAAGTATATTGAACCCCTTCATCAGTATTTTGTGGAAACAGGTATATTGCAGCCTCAATCATTATTTTGTTGAAGCAGGTATATCAAACTCCTTAATCAGTATTTTGTGGAAGCAGGTATATCGTAGGCCTCAATCATAATTTTATAGAAACAGGTATATTGATGCACTTAATCAGTATTTTGAGAAAGCAGGTATATCAAACTCCTTAATCAGTATTTTATCGAATCAGGTATATCGTAGGCCTCAATCAATATTTGTTGATACAGGTATATCGAACCCCTTAATCAATGTCTTGTGGAAGCAGATATATCATAGCCCTCAATCAGTATTTTGTGGAAACAGGTATTTCAATCCCCATAACCATTATTTTGGGGAAGCTGGTATCTCGTAGGCCTCAATCAATATTTGGTGAAAACAGGTATATAGAACCCCATAAACAGTATTTTGTGGAAGCAGTTATCTTGCAGGCCTCAATCAATATTTGGTAGAAACAGGTATATCGAACCCCTTAATCAGTATTTTGTGGAAGCAGGTATATCGCAGGCCTCAATCAATATATAGTGGAAAGCGGTATATCGAACCCGTTAATCAGCATTTTGTGGTAGCAGTTATATCGCAGGCCTCAATCAATATTTGGTTGAAAAAAGTATATCGAACCCCTTAATCGTTATTTTTTTAACCCCTTAGTGACTAAGCCTGTTTGGGCCTTTATGACCAAGCGTTTTTCTTCCTTTTTTCATCGTCGCGTTCCAAGAGCTATAACTTTTTTATTTTTTCGTCTATATAGCTTTATGAGGGCTTGTTTTTTACGGGACAAGTTGTAGTTTTTAATGGAACCATTTTTAGGTACACATAACTTTCTGATTAACTTTTATTAACTCTTTCTGGGAGGGAGATGGGGGAAAATAGCAATACTGCCACTGCGTTTTTACATTATAAATTTTACGGCGTTCATTTTTCGGTACAAATAACATAATATCTTTATTCTCTGGGTCAGTACGATTACAGTGATACTAAATACTTATAATTTTTTTTACGTTTTACTACTTTTTTTTCCAATAAAACCCCTTTTATTAACCAAAAAAATGATTTTGCATTGCCACTTCACAAGACCCATAACTTTTTTTTTTCTTTTTCTATGGAGTTGTGTGAGGGCTTGATTTTTGAGGGACAACTTGTATTTTTCATTGGTATCATTTTGGAGTAAATGGCGCTTTTTGATCGCTTGTTATTACGTTTTTTTCGGTGGAAACTAAGAATAAATTAGAAATTCTTTATTTTTTTTATTTTTATTTTTTACGGCGTTCACCATAGGGGATAATTTATGTAATATTTATGTAGTCCGGGTCGTTACGGACGCGGCAATACCAAACATATGGGGGATATTTTCTTTTTGCAATTTTTTTCATTGAAAAGCGTATTTTCAATGAAAAAAAAGCATATTTTTTTATTTTATGGAATTTTTTTTATTTAATAAATGTGTATTTATTTATTTATTTTTTTACTACTTAAAAGTCCCACAAAGGGACTATAATATACAGTATTTTGATTGCTTTTAAAATGTAATGCATTATCTCTATAAGGCATTACATTTCAATAGCATTTCAATAGCGATGCTATTCAAACCTTGACCAGCAGGTGGCGCCAGAGAGGCACGGCCTGCTGGAAATAACTGAAGACAGGCTCGGGGCCCTGATCGGAAGTGAGGTAAGCTTCCGAACACATCAGCACCCCGCGATCTTATTTTCGGGGTGCTGATGGGAGACAGAGGGAGTCCGCTCCCTCTGTCACCACTTTACATGCAGCGGGCGCCATTGCGCCCGGCATGTAAAGGGTTAAACAGCCCGGATCGGCACTCCTGCCGGTCCGGGCTGTTAGAGCAGGGTCCCGGCTCTCATGTGAGAGCCGGGTCCGTGCTCCCCGCTGCACGGGGGAGCCGTGCAGCGCTTAGACCGGGCCGCCGTAAAAACGCGGCAGCCCAGCCTAAGGCCCCTTAGTGACCGCCGTAAAAACACGTATGGGTGGTCACTAAGGGGTTAAAGCAGGCATATAGCAGGCCTCAATCAGTATTTTGTGGAAGCAGGTATATCAAACCCCCGAATCAATATTCTGTGGAAGCAGGTATATCGCAGGCCTCAATCAATATCTAGTGAAAAAAGGTATATCGAACCCCTTAATCAGTATTTTGTGGAACCAGGTATATCGTAGCCCTTAATCAATATTTTATGGAAGCAGGTATATCGCAGGCCTCAATCAATATTTGGTGGAAACAGTAATATCGAACCCCTTAATCAATATTTTGTCGAAGCAGGTATATTGCAGGCCTCAATCAGTATTTTGTGAAAGCAGGTATATCGAACCCCTTAATCAAAATTTTGTGGAAGCAGGTATATCGCACCCCTCAATCAATATTTAGTACAAACAGGTATATTGAACCCATTAGTCAGTATTTTGTTGAAGCAGGTATATCGAACCCCATAATCAATATTTAGTGGAAGCAGATATATCTTAGCCCTCAATCAGCATTTTGTGGAAGCAGGTATTTCAATCCCCTTAATCAGTATTTTGTGGAAGCAGGTATATCGCAGCTCTCAATCAATATTTTGTGGAAGCAGGTATATCGCACCCTTCAATCAATATTTGGTTGAAATAGGTATATTGAACCCCATAATCAATATTTTGTGAAAGCAGGTATATCGTGGGCCTCAAACAATATTTAGTAGAAACAGGTATATCGGACCCCTTAGTCAGTATTTTGTTGAAGCAGGTATATTGCAGCCCTTAATCAATATTTTGTAGAAGCAGGTATATCAAACCCCATCATCAGTATTTTGTGGAGGCAGGTATATAGCAGCCCTTAATCAATATTTTGTGGAAACAGGTATATCAAACCCCTGAATCAGAATTTTGTGGAAGCAGGTCTCTCGTAGGCCTCAATCAATATTTGGTTCAAACAGGTATATCGAAACACTTAATCAATATTTTGTGTAAGCAGGTATATCGAAGCCCTTAATCAGAATTTTGTGAAAGCAGGTATATCAAACCCCTTAATCGGAATTTCGTAGAATCAGGTATATCGCAGGCCTTAATCAATATTTTGTGGAAGCAGGTATATCAAACCCCTTAATCAGCATTCTGTGGAAGCAGGTATATCGCAGGCCTCAATCAATATTTGGTTAAAACATTTATATAAACCCGTTACCCCTTAACAATCAATATTTGGTGAAAAAAGGTATTTCGAACCCCTTAATCAGTTTTTTGTTGCAGCAGGTATATCGAAGGCCTCAATCAATATTTGTGGAAAGAGGTATATCGAACCCATTAATCAATATTTTGTGGAATCAGATATATCGCAGGCCTCAATCAATATTTGTTGAAATAGGTATATCGAACTTCTTAATCAATATTTAGTGGATGCAGATATATCGTAGCCCTCAATCAGTATTTTGTGGAAGCAGGTATTTCAAACCCCTTAATCGGTATTTTGTGGAAGCAGGTAAATCGCAGCCCTCAATCAATATTTGGTTGAAACAGGTATATTGAACCTCATAATCAATATTTTGTGGAAGCAGTTATATGGTGCGCCTCAATCAATATTTAGTAGAAACAGGTATATCGAACCCCTTAGTCAGTATTTTGTTGAAACAGGTATATCAGAGCCTTCGATCAATATTTTGTGGAAGGTGGTATATTAAACCCCTTAATCAGCATTCTGTGGAAGCAGGTATATCGCAGTCCTCAATCAATATTTGGTGAAAAAAGTTATATCAAACCCCTTAATCAATATTTTGTGGAAGCAGTTATATCGGAAGTCTCAGTCAATATTTGGTGGATATAGGTATGTCGCACCCCTCAATTAATATTTGGTTGAAACGGGTTTATCGAACCCCTTAATCATTGTTTTGTGGAAGCAGGTATATTATAGGCCTCAATCAATATTTGGTAGAAACAGATATATCGAACACCTTAATCAGTATTTTGTGAAAGTAGGTATATTGCAGCCTTCAATTAAAATTTTGTATAAGCAGGTATATAAAACCCCTTAATCAGTATTTTGTGTAATGAGGTATATCTCAGGCCTCAATCAATATTTGTTGTAAACAGGTATATCGAACTTCTTAATCATAATTTTGTATAAGTAGACATATCGTAGCCCTCAATCCGTATTTTGTGGAAGCAAGTATATTAAACCCCTTAATCAGTATTTTTTGGAAGCAGGTATATCGTAGGCCTCAATCAATACTTCATTAAAACAGGTATATTGAACCCCTTCATCAGTATTTTGTGGAAGGAGGTATATCCCAGGCCTCAATCAATATTTGTTTTAAACAGGTATATCAAACTTCTTAATCATAATTTTGTATAAGCAGACATATCGCAGCCCTCAATCAATATTTGGTGGAAGTAGGAGCGCTCCAGACTAGAAAGAAAAGTTTGGAAGATCAGCCACCTAAATTCGGTCAAAGTCCACTTCTCGCGAGTATTAGGTCACTAGGTCACATTACCAGACCGAGATTTCGACACAGCGATCGAGAGGCAGCAGTGGCGCACGAGCAAGGTGAGACGCCGAAAATTTTTACCGCAGACAAAACAAAGCTACTGTGAGTAAAAACCAGATTCCCCTTATATTGATATTCATCGAATACTGGAGAACTATTTGCTGTCACTATATATAAGAGAACAAACCCAATATACAGTCAAATAGACTGACATAGACACAAGGAGTATATAGATTGGGTATACTACATTACAGCCTTGGGATCTGTTCAGAACTGTTCAATTATTCCCTATCCAGGGATTTTTGGTTCCCCCTTTTTTGGATGTTTTTGGATATTTTTTATTGGACTTTTTAGATGTATTTTTTTTTACTTTTTATCTATTTTAAACACTATATGTATTTGCTGCAGCAATTATTAAGCCTTCCATTGAGATTAGTTTTATTATATTTATTTTATGTGATATATTAAATATATTGTGAATAATTCTGATATTACTGCTATGACTGATATTTAACTCTTACGTGGGAGTGCCAGTCTCAAATTACATTACAAATAATTTCCTCTTGTTTGATTGAGTGAATCAACTGAGACTAGAGCACCCATTCCAGATTTGTCAGAGGGGTGAGCTTTTTGTCTATACTATATTTTTTCATTGCAATTGTCTTTTATGGGGGCTCATTTTTTGCAGGATGTGGTGATGGTTTCATTGTTAACAATTTGGGGTGCATATGATTTTTTGATCGCTCGCTATTTTGGCACAGTTAAATTTTATTTATTTTTTATGGCGTTCACCTGATGGGGTAGATCATGCAAATGGAATACTGTATGTACTGCATAGTTTCTATAGATGCCTTTTATATGACATTTTACTCATTTTGGGCTAAAAATAATTTCTTCAATTGTTTTTTATTAAAAATATTGAACTCTCCCGTCATAAAGGGTTAACTGATTGTCTAGATGTGTGGCTCATATTTTCACTTTCACATTATGCTGGGTAATCTAAAAACCTTATCTTAAAATAAATAAAAGGTCATAAACATGTATTTAAGCCACATTCTTATCAGTAAGATAATAATTCAGCTATAAGGAGTCATCAGCTGAGCTGCCTGATGGAACAAAGTAAAAATTCAGAGCCTGCTGCTAGAGAATCTCAAGGCTGCACAGAGAAAGCAGCCCAATATTCTAATAAATACCAAATGAAAAAAATATTTTTAGATCAAAATGAGTACAACGTAATAAAATAATTAAAATAATAAAAAATGCCCCCAAAGGTGTACATAGCCTGTAATTAATGACAAACTAATTCATTAAACATTAGTTCATCTAATTTTAAAGATGATGTACATTGCTAAAATACTGATGATTTATCCACCAGATAGGACATCAATATCAGATCAGCACCCGGAACTAGCACCGATTAACTGAAGCAGCAGCTCCTTCTGATTATAACATTTGCAGTGACCGCACAGTGTAATTACAAATGCTTGTCACATTGACTTGAATGGGATGAGCAGTTGCAATTACACTCTGCTGCCTCTACAAGCGAGACAACGTGCAGGTAATTTTGAAGCAAATGCAATGCTTGCTGGAACCCCACTACCACTTCAACAAAAGAGGGCTTCATTATTTAAGGTGACATAACACTGTTAATAATCCAAGTATTGGTAGAAAAATTTTAAGTAATTGTATTGTCTGTCTCAAATCAGAACCCTCGGTAAATACTAGTAAGAAAAAAAAATCCCAGGTGTAATTGAGCATGCTTCAGCATTGAGCATTGATAGCTATACTGAAGCAGTAAAAAGCCTAAAATGTTTTCTTACATGTGTCAAAATTTGGTCCTAGAAATTTTATAGCGCCTTCCACAATAGTCAGTTCATATTCAAATCTAATTATTGCCATAGTGAATTGATGGGTCAGGGAGACCAATTGTATTGTTAGAGCCAGTGAACCATGATTTAATATCTCTGGATGATAAATTAATCATGTTTTATAGTATCTCAAATATATACTTACCAAAGATGAATATTTAATTGGTAATGGCTTCAAAGGCATTTAAGGACTGCTGAAAGGATAATTATGAAAACCACATATTATCTGAAAATATATGGATTTCTGATAGAAAGCCTTTTAGTTGCTATGGTGAACAAAGGCTTCATTTTCTTAACCTCTGAGTGATGACATGTTGTTGACACATTTGCTGATTGGAGCTCAATGGGTTTTCTTTCTTTCTTGCCTTCTAAGATCAAACCAACAATTCTGCATTTAAAATATATCAAATATATAATAAAAATATAATATATCTGTTTTTTGCATGATTTTCTTGACGTGTTTATGAAAGAAAAAAATCTGGCGAATCTGACATTACATTGATATTGCCTAGAGAACTAATTTATATGCATTGTAAGTGCTGAACAATAGGGAGATGTGATGAGAGATGTGCATTCACATCTATGATTCTAAGTAGTTTAGGCATTACTGCTGCAAGGATAGGTGAAATCAAAAACAACATGGGTACAATCTTATATTGACTAAATTAAGAGCTAAAAAGCAGCAAAAACCTAAAGAGTTAGCATAGGCTGATTTATGTAGAGATCTTACAAATATTCTTGGGCAAAAAGATTACCATTTCCCAGGTTAGCAGCAGGAACATGTAAAATTGAAAAAATAAATAAATAAATAAATAAATCATTAACCCCCTTCAAGACCAAGCCAGTGTTCACTATAAGGACCAAGCTATATTTAGCAAATCTGACATGTATCAATTTATGTGGTAATAACTCTGAAATGCTTTTACTTGACCAAGCCATTCTGCAAGTGTTTTCTCCTGACATTTTGTACTTTATGCTAGTGGTAAATTTGAGTCAATATATTTTACTTTTATTTATAGCAAACATTTAAAAATTCACTATTTTCTAAATTTTAATTTCTCTTTCTCTTATTTTTGACGGATAGTGACACCTCATAAAATAGTTATTACTTAACATTCCCCATATGTCCACTTTATGTAGGCATTCATTTAGGACATTAGAAGACTTTGAATTTTAGAAGCAATTTTAAAATGTTTAAAGAAAATTTCCAAACCCATTTTTTTAAGTACTAATTCAGTTATGAAGTTTTGTGGGGCTTGCATAAAAAATAAATAGAACTCCCCCATAAATGACTACATTTTAGAACCTACTCCTCTCACATTATTCAAAACTGATTTTACTATTTTTTTTAACCCTTTAGGTGTTCCATAAGAATTAAAAGAAAGTGGAGGTGAAATTTCAAAATTTCATATTTTTTTGCCAGATTTTCAATTTTTGTACATATTTCCCTGTAACATAGCAATGGTTAACAGGCAAACAAAACGCTATATCTATTTCTCTGATTCTGCAGTTTACGGAAACACCACATATGTGGTCATAATCTTCTGTATGGGCACATGGCAGGGCACAGAAAGGAAGTAGTGCCATATGGCTTTTGGCTGGCAGATTTCACTGGGATAGTTTTAAGTTGCCATGTCGGATTTGAAGACCCCCTGATGTAGTCCTAAAGTAGAAACTACCAAAAAGTGACACCGTTTTTCAAACTACAGGAAAAGTTGACAGTTTTATTGATACTATTTTGAGGTACATATTATTTTTTATTGCTCGATATTACACTTTTTGTGAGGCAAGGTACCAATACCAAATATGTGTATTTTTTGTTTCAGTTTTACATAATAAACCAAAAATCATGTTTTTGTACCATCATATTCTGAAAGCTACATTTCTTTTATTTTTCTGCCAGATTGTTTTGCGTAGGGGCTCGTTTTTTGCAGGAAGAACTGACATTTTTATTGGTACCATGATTTTTATTGGTACATATGATTTTTTGATCATTCAATATAACACCTTTTTGGGGCAAGATGACCACAGAATGGTCATTTTGGCCCAGTGTTCATGGTAGGTCAATGACATTTTTAAAGAGCCAGTCATTACAGAGTCAGCGATACTTAATATGTGTATTTATTTATTTTTTTTGTTAAATTTTACACAGTAAAAGCATTTTTGAAAAGAAAAATACTGTTCTTTATTTGCCATTTTCTGAAACCATTTTTTAATCGCACTCCCACGTAAGAGTTAAATATCAGTCATAGCAGTAATATCTGAATTATTCACAATATTTAATATATCACATAAAATAAATATAATCAAACCAATCTCAATGAAAGGCTTAATAGTTACTGCAGCAAATACGTATAGTGTTTAAAATAGATAAAAAGTAAAAAAAATACATCTAAAAAGTCCAATAAAAAAATATCCAAAAACATCCAAAAAAGGGGGCAACCAAAAATCCCTGGATAGCGAATAATTGAACAGTTCTGAACAGATCCCAAGGCTGTAATGTAGTATACCCAATCTATACACTCCTTGTGTCTATGTCAGTCTATTTGACTGTATATTGGGTTTGTTCTCTTATATATAGTGACAGCAAATTATTCGGCGTCTCACCTTGCTCGTGCGCCACTGCTGCCTCTCGATCGCTGTGCCGAAATCTCGGGTCTGGTCATGTGACCTAGGCTTATACTCGCGAGAAGTAGACTTGTACTGACCGAATTTCGGTGGCTGATATTCCGAACTTTTCTTTCTATTCTGGAGCGCTCCAATTTTTGTATGTATCGGAATATTGGCGCACGGGCTTCCAGTGAGGATGTCCTGTTGGGAATATATTTAGTAGCACCAAATGCGTTTCGGGGATCTCTTTCCTCTTCCTAAGTGGTAAAATCCCAACTTCCTATGATCCATTTTGTATCATTTTCAGAAGAAATAGAAAATCTGGTCTGGAATTGTCAAAAATCGCAATTTTAATTTATATGCGTTTTTCATGTGTTTTTCTTTGTAAAGATGCGTTTTTTAGGTATGTTATGCCCAATGTTCTCCTTTTCCTAGTCCATAAAGGAAATCTTAAAATAGAGTTGCTTTCTATTAAAAAACCTGTTGTAATTCTGTTCACAATGGAATATAATATAAATTATTCTGGTGACTATAAGGTGCATTCATATAGAGATTTGACTCTATATTCTCTACAGTAGTATGCATTCTACTATAGTAAATAATAGTGACAGTGCTACATTACATAATACATTTTAGTGATATAAATAATACAAGTGGCATGCTACGCTACATAGATGGATGTTAGCCATCTTGCTGTGACATTATTTGTGTTACAATAGTGACAAATAAATTTAACAATAGAGCTAAACCCAATGTGTTCTAATATCTCTAATACATAAATAGTGTTTATGTATTAGAGATATTAGAACACATTGGGTTTAGCACTTTTCTTAAATTTATTTGTCACTATTGTAACACAAATAATGTCACACCAAGATGGCTAACTTTCCAAATTACTGGCCCTAGAAACGTTGCTATTTAGGCTTGTGGACACAGAGGCCTTCTGCAGCCTGATGTCGTGGCTGTCCCACGTTAGGCAGTCCCTAGACACCACTATTTTTCTTGGTGTGCCGTGCCCACCTTACACCAGCATGTGTCCCGTAACATCACCCGTGCCCTAACCAACGCAGTTACTGGGAAGTTCCACTTAACCACAGACATATGAACAAGTGCTTTCGGCCAGGGACACTACATTTCCCTGATGGCACACTGGGTGAACGTTGTGGAGGCTGGGAGCGAGTCGTACCCTGGGATGGCACATGTGCGACTGAGGCCAAGGATTGCGGGCCCTAATTCCATCAGGGTTTCTGTCACCACCTACTTTAGTGGCTCCACCTCAGAATTATCCTCTTGCAGGGCCAGTCAGCCATCAGTCGGTAGCTGGAAGCAATGTAGCACTGTGAGGAAGCGTCAACAGGCCGTGCTTAAGCTGATCTGCTTAGGTAACAAACAGTACACCGCCGCAGAGCTGTGGCAGGGGATAAGAGACCAGACTGAGCTGTGGCTCTCGCCACTCAGCCTAGAACCAGGCATGGTTGTGTCTGATAGTGGCCGTAACTTTCTGGCGGCTTTGGAGCTCAGCAAGCTCACACACAGCCCATGACTAGCCCAAGTCTTCGACTTAGTGGGTTAGCGGTTTATAAAAACCTACCCCAATTTGCCTGAGCTACTGGTGAAGGTGTGCCACGTGTGTGCCCATTTCCGCAAGACATCGATAGCTTCCGCCGGTCTGTCAACGCTGCAGCAGCACTTACAATTGCCAGCTCACCGAATGTTGTGCGACATAAGCACGTGCTGGAACTCGACGTTCCACATGTTCGCCAGGCTTTACGAGCAGCAGAGGGCAGTAGTGGAATGCCAGCTGCAACATGTTCGTCGCCTTTCCAGTCAGCTTCCGCTCTTCAAAATCGAGGAGTGGGCATGGATGTCTGACCTCTGTGAGGTATTAAGAAACTTAGAAGAAACTTAGAAGAATCTGAGGAGACACTTCTGTGTCTCCTCAGACGCTCGCTGCTCACAATTAAGAGGCTTTGCATGTGGAAGAGGTGGAAATGGGGGAAGACATTAAACAGGGTGATAGCCAGACAACCCTCAGTTCGTCTTCTCAGCGCAAATTGGATGATGAGGAGGAGGAGCTGGAGATGTTTGCCTCCACTACAGATGGTAGTACCCATGAAAGTTTAATTCCATATGTTCAGCGTGGATGGTCAGAAGGGGAGGAAGAGGATGAGGAGATTGAGAATCAGCCTCCTTGTGATGACAGTGAAGTCTTGCCTGTTGGGACTCTGACACAACCGATTACTGGTTGTTCACCCTTCTCAACCCATGCTACAAAGAGAACTTCTCATCTCTCATTCCTGTGGTGGAGAGAACGAACAAAATGGTGCAATACCAGAAGGTCCTTGTGGAAAAATTGCTCCTAAAATTTACATCTGACAACACTGGCGGCAGAGTATGTAGTTCCTTGGGCAACCGAAGAGGGGAGATGAAGAGAGACGAGTGGAATGCACAGCAGTTCCAACAGAGGCAAAGCAACCCTCACCCTGATGTGTGGCCTAGTTTCACAAGGAGGGAAGATTTTTGGAAGATGGTGAAGGAGTATGTAGCAGACAGTGTCAGTGTCCTCAACGATCCCTCTGTGTCTTACAACTACTGGGTATCCAAGCTCCACTCCACAAACTGGAGATCTACGCCTTGGAGGTGCTGGCCTGACCTTCCGCCAGCGTTTTGTCAGAGCAGGTATTTAGTGCTGCTGGGGGCATAATAACTGATAAGATAAGCTCATGCGCCTGTCAACTGAAAATGCTGACAGGTTGACTCTTATAAAAATGAACAAGGCCTGGATTGCCCCTGGCTTCTTTCTCCACCAGATGAAAGCAGCTGAACATAAAGCCACTTTAAATGTGTTTTTTATAATGTACTAAATACACTGTGCACCACAAAAAAGGGTATATGGTTCAATCTTTCTTTTCTAGTCCTCCTCCACTTCCATCATATCAACATGCTTATTAGTCTGCCCTCGCTCCTAATGTTGTAGAGGGTCACCTCACCTGCAGGCCCTTGCATATAATGTTTTAGAGGGCCAGCTCACCTGCAGGACTTCACATGTAATGTTTTAGAGGGTCAGCTCACCAGCAGGCCCTCACCTATAATCTTTTAAAGGGTCAGCTCACCTGTAGGCCCTCGTATATAATGTTTTAGAGGGTCAGCTTACCAGCAGGCCCTCACCTACAATCTTTTAGAGGGTCAACTCACCTGCAGGCCCTCACATATAATGTTTTAGAAGGTCAGCTCACCAGCAGGTCCTCACCTACAAACTGTTAGAGGGTCAGCTCACCTGCAGCCCCTCGCATATAATGTTTTAGAGGGTCAGCTCACTAGTAGGCCCTAACCTTCAATGTTTTAGAGGGTCAGCTCACCTGTAGGCCCTCACATATAATGTTTTAGAGAGTCAGCTCACCAGCAAGCCCTCACCTACAATGTTTTAGAGGGTCAGCTCACCTGTAGGCCCTCGCATATAATGTTTTAGAGAGCCATCTCCCCAGCAAGCCCTCACCTACAATGTTTTAGAGGGTCAGCTCACCTGCAGGTCCTCGCATATAATGTTTCAAAGGGTCAGCTCACCAGCAAGCCCTCGCATATAATGTTTTTGAGGGTCAGCTCACCAGCAGGCCCTCAACCATAATGTTTTACAGGGTCAGCTCACCAGCAGGCCCTCAACCATAATGTTTTACAAGGTCAGCTCACCAGCAGGCCCTCACCCATAATTATTTCAATGATTAGTTAAGCAGCAGGCACTCGCCCATAATTTTTTCAATGGTCATCTCAGCAGCAGGCACTCGCCCATAATTTTTTCGATGCTCAGATCAGTAGCAGGCACTCACCCCTAATGTTTTAGAAAGTCAGCTCTGCAGCAGACCCTCATCCCTAATGTTTTAGATGGTCATCTCAGCAGCAGACCCTCATCCCTAATGTTTTAGATGGTCACCTCAGCAGCAGGCCCTCGCCACTAATGTTTTAGAGGGTCACCAGCAGGCCCTTGCTCCTAATATTTTTGAGGGTCACCAGTAGGCCAACAATCATACATTCTCAAGGGTGTATGATACCCTCCTTTATGTGTAATAAAGAGGTGTATTGGAGTGCCGGTTCCTTGTAATTTTTGGAAGCTCTTTCACTTAGTGCATAGGATTTATAAATGTAGGAGTCCCACTACCTGAACAATTGTACCACAATGTTAATAAGGCCCTCTATTATGTGATATACAGGTTATGTCGGAGTGCCACTTCCTTGTAATTTTTGGTAGCACTTGCACTTTATATACAAGTAAATATACAGGAAAGAATGTTTCCTCTAAAATTGATTTTATCTTCGGTTTTGCGCGTAT
This sequence comes from Bufo gargarizans, assembly GCF_014858855.1. NCBI lineage: Eukaryota > Metazoa > Chordata > Amphibia > Anura > Bufonidae > Bufo > Bufo gargarizans. The sequence goes on along the minus strand of NC_058082.1, from coordinate 519,909,923 downwards.
TATTGTCAGTCTGTAAAAGTGTTGTACAACTCGGACAACATCGTTCCCAGCAGCGACCTGGAAGTCCAAGATGCATCCAGACATCCTCCCCATGCTGTTCCCGAACCATTTCAGTTGTGTTTCCATCAATTTCTGACCTTTTTCCTATGAACCAGACACCCTCCCCTCTTCAGGGGGTGCCTGGTTTAATGCTCGAGTTCTCCCATTGACTTCCATTGTGCTCAGATGTTCCGTAAAGCACCCGAGCATCCCGTGGTGTTCAACCCAAACACCCGAGCACTTTGGTGCTCAATCAACACTATTAACATATGAATGATAGAAACATAATTTTTTTTTTCAAGACCACTATACTGTGACTGTAGTGTACAATGGAAGAACTCAATATACAGAGAATATAGGCTTGATCTCTATCTGGATATAAAGTCATTTAGCTTCTATTTGAAACTAAGATTGTGTTATCCAATAGAAAGAGAGAATCCAGCTTCTTGTGGAGTAAAAAATAACATGTTTTGGGCTAAAGAATCCAGACATAACACGCATATTAAAACCATTCCTTTTTATGTAGCACAAGGTCCAACCCCCTCTAATCAGCTAAGTGTCCGCACCTGGAGCCTGGAATGGGAACCATTCAGCGGTCCAGGGGAGGAGATCCAGCATCACAGGTGATGCATACATATACATAATGAACATATCTTAGTTGTATTGCAGAGAGAGGTCATGTTTTCTATTTAACCCCTTTGGCATGCAGGTATCAAGTGAAAACATGCAAAAGGTCTCCCTGCTAAGGAGTTTTTGTCTGTGGTCCCCTCCTCTTACGGGCAATGAAACCACTTCAATCCCCTGTGCACAAAACGCAGATGCATCACCTCTGTGAACAGTGACGAAGTGGAAAGTCGCTGCCGATACATTGTGAGTCTGAAAATGAGGAATATCACTAAGATGTTTTCTGATACGTATTTTCAGCTCATTTACAGTGCATCCAACATATTGAACAAATTCTGTATGTAATAACATACACAACAAACTCCGTATTACAATTGATATATTGTTTTAGAGTGTATCCGTTGTTATTCACTGTAGATGTAACCTCCTTAGTGACACATATGTATCGGCAGCATATGCATTTCTTACTTCCACATTTATTTTGCCAGTAGTTTTTGCCAGTAGTTTTTTGCCAGGAACATGCCCGAGGAATGGTATCAGTAAACAGGCTGGGGCTGAGTTTTTTCCCACCGTAGGTGCTTTCTTGAATATACATCTAATACCCGCAGACACCACATCTCTCCACTCCTCATCGTAATTGAGGACAGGGAGATTTTTACGGATAATTCTGCATGTGTGTGGATATTCTCTACTGTAGTTAGTAGGGATGAGCGAACCCGAACTGTATAGTTCGGGTTCGTACCGAATTTTGGGGTGTCCGTGACACGGACCCGAACCCGAACATTTTCGTAAAAGTCCGGGTTCGGGTTCGGTGTTCGTCGCTTTCTTGGCGCTTTTTCAAAGGCTGCAAAGCAGCCAATCAACAAGCGTCATACTACTTGCCCCAAGAGGCCGTCACAGCTATGCCTACTATTGGCATGGCTGTGATTGGCCAGTGCAGCATGTGACCCAGCCTCTATTTAAGCTGGAGTCATGTAGCGCCGCACGTCACTCTGCTCTGATCAGTGTAGGGAGAGGTTGCAGCTGCGATGTTAGGGCGAGATTAGGCAGTGATTTACTCCTCCAAAAGACTTCATTCAGTGATCGATCTGCAGCTGTGGATCATTGAACTGCTGCTATTCAATTGCTCACTGTTTCTAGGCTGCCCAGAGCGTTTTTCAGTCACTTTTTTCTGGGGTGATCGGCGGCCATTTTGTGTCTTGTGGTGCCAAGCTGTCTTGTGGTGTCAAGCTGCCACCAAGTACATTTAACCCTCAATAGTGTGGTTATTTTTTGGCTATAACCTACATCAGGGTCAAGCTGTCACACCAAGTGCATTTAACCATCAATAGTGTGGTTATTTTATGGCCATATATTACATCAGGGGCAAGCTGTCACCAAGTGCATTTAACCCACAATAGTGTGGTTGTTTTTTGGCTATATCCTACATCGGTCAAGCTGTCACACCAAGTGCATTTAACCATCAATAGTGTGGTTGTTTTTTGGCTATATCCTACATCAGGGTCAAGCTGTCACACCAAGTGCATTTAACCATCAATAGTGTGGTTATTTTTGGGCCATATACTACATCAGGGGCAAGCTGTCACCAAGTGCATTTAATCATCAATAGTGTGGTTATTTTTTGGCCATATACTAAATCAGGGGCAAGCTGAGCCTGTCACCAAGTGCATTTAACCCTCAATAGTGTGGTTGTTTTTTGGCTATATCCTACATCAGGGTCAAGCTGTCACACCAAGTGCATTTAACCATAAATAGTGTGGTTATTTTTGGGCCATATACTACATCAGGGGCAAGCTGTCACCAAGTGCATTTAACCATCAATAGTGTGGTTATTTTTTGGCCATATACTAAATCAGGGGCAAGCTGAGCCTGTCACCAAGTGCATTTAACCCTCAATAGTGTGGTTGTTTTTTGGCTATATCCTACATCAGGGTCAAGCTGTCACACCAAGTGCATTTAACCATAAATAGTGTGGTTATTTTTGGGCCATATACTACATCAGGGGCAAGCTGTCACCAAGTGCATTTAACCATCAATAGTGTGGTTATTTTTTGGCCATATACTAAATCAGGGGCAAGCTGAGCCTGTCACCAAGTGCATATAACCCTCAATAGTGTGGTTGTTTTTTTTGCTATGTCCTACATCAGGGTCAAGCTGTCACACCAAGTGCATTTAACCATCAATAGTGTGGTTATTTTTTGGCCATATACTACATCAGGGTCAAGCTGAGCCTGTCACCAAGTGCATTTAACCCTCAATAGTGTGGTTGTTTTTTGGCTATATCCTACATCAGGGTCAAGCTGTCAAACCAAGTGCATTTAACCATCAATAGTGTGGTTATTTTTGGCCATATCCCAGTCTAATTCTGTCTGTAAACGTATACCTGTCACCCAGCGCCTAAATAATAGGCCTCAAATTTATAGTCAGCTAAATCTGTGGTTATTGCTGTGGCTGGGCAAGTTATTTAGTGTCCGTCAAAGCACAGTTTTTGTTCTGGGTTGAAATACAATTCCCAATTTAGCAATTCTCTAAATTAGTGGTTTCTGCTGTATCAGGCTTACTTTAAATCTATCTCTAAAAGGGTATATTAGATTCAAGGTGCTGATAGGGTCATTCTCAATAACTTCACACACACGCTACTGTACATATCCCAGTCTAATTCTGTCTGTAAACGTATACCTGTCACCCAGCGCCTAAATAATAGGCCTCAAATTTATAGTCAGCTAAATCTGTGTTTATTGCTGTGGCTGGGCAAGTTATTTAGTGTCCGTCAAAGCACAGTTTTTGTTCTGGGTTGAAATACAATTCCCAATTTAGCAATTCTCCAAATTAGTGGTTTCTGCTGTACCAGGCCTACTTTAAATCTATCCCTAAAAGGGTATATTAGATTCAAGGTGCTGATAGGGTCATTCTCAATAACTTCACACACACGCTACTGTGCATATCCCAGTCTAATTCTGTCTGTAAACGTATACCTGTCACCCAGCGCCTAAATAATAGGCCTCAAATTTATAGTCAGCTAAATCTGTGGTTATTGCTGTGGCTGGGCAAGTTATTTAGTGTCCGTCAAAGCACAGTTTTTGTTCTGGGTTGAAATACAAGTCCCAATTTAGCAAGTCTCTAAATTAGTGGTTTCTGCTGTATCAGGCCTACTTTAAATCTATCCCTAAAAGGGTATATTAGATTCAAGGTGCTGATAGGGTCATTCTCAATAACTTCACACACACGCTACTGTGCATATCCAAGTCTAATTCTGTCCGTAAACGTATACCTGTCACCCAGCGCCTAAATAATAGGCCTCAAATTTATATTCATCCAAATCTGTCATTATTGCTGTAGCTGGTCAAGTTATTTAGTGTCCGTCAAAGCACAGTTTTTGTTCTGGATTGAATTACAATTCCCAATTTTGCAATTTCCTAATTTAGTGGTTTCTGCTGTATCAGACCTACTTTAAGTCCATCCCTAAAAGGGTATATAAGATTCAAGGTGCACATAGGGTCATTGTCAATAACTTCACACACACGGTACTGTGCATTTCCAAGTCTAATTCTGTCTGTAAACGTATACCTTTCACCCAGTGCCTAAATACTAGGCCTCAAATTTATATTCAGCTAAATCTGTCGTTACTGCTGTGCCTTTATTAGTGTAATACGGTACCTAAATAGATAGCCAGATAGTGTTAGGTGTCTGTAAAAAAAAGGCCTGAATTTGAATTCAATACATTGGGCCAAATAATATTTTTGTTGTTGGTGAACAGTAACAATGAGGAAAACATCTAGTAAGGGATGCGGACATGGTCGTGGTGGTGTTAGTGGACCTTCTGGTGCTGGGAGAGGACGTGGCCGTTCTGCCACAGCCACACGTCCTAGTGTACCAACTACCTCAGGTCCCAGTAGCCGCCATAATTTACAGCGATATTTGGTGGGGCCCAATGCCATTCTAAGGATGGTAAGGTCTGAGCAGGTACAGGCATTAGTCAATTGGGTGGCCGACAGTGGATCCAGCACGTTCACATTATCTCCCACCCAGTCTTCTGCAGAAAGCGCATAGATGGCGCCTGAAAACCAAGCCCATCAGTCTGTCACATCACCCCCATGCATACCAGGGAAACTGTCTGAGCCTCAAGTTATGCAGCAGTCTCTTATGCTGTTTGAAGACTCCGCTGGCAGGGTTTCCCAAGGGCATCCACCTAGCCCTTCCCCAGCGGTGGAAGACATAGAATGCACTGACGCACAACCACCTATGTTTCCTGATGATGAGGACATGGGAATACCACCTCAGCACGTCTCTGATGATGACGAAACACAGGTGCCAACTGCTGCGTCTTTCTGCAGTGTGCAGACTGAACAGGAGGTCAGGGATCAAGACTGGGTGGAAGACGATGCAGGGGACGATGAGGTCCTAGACCCCACATGGAATGAAGGTCGTGCCACTGACTTTCACAGTTCCGAGGAAGAGGCAGTGGTGAGACCGAGCCAACAGCGTAGCAAAAGAGGGAGCAGTGGGCAAAAGCAGAACACCCGCAGCCAAGAGACTCCGCCTGCTACTGACCGCCGCCATCTGGGACCGAGCACCCCAAAGGCAGCTTCAAGGAGTTCCCTGGCATGGCACTTCTTCAAACAATGTGCTGACGACAAGACCCGAGTGGTTTGCACGCTGTGCCATCAGAGCCTGAAGCGAGGCATTAACGTTCTGAACCTTAGCACAACCTGCATGACCAGGCACCTGCATGCAAAGCATGAACTGCAGTGGAGTAAACACCTTAAAAACAAGGAAGTCACTCAGACTCCCCCTGCTACCTCTTCTGCTGCTGCCGCCTCGGCCTCTTCCTCCGCCTCTGGAGGAATGTTGGCACCTGCCGCCCAGCAAACAGGGGATGTACCACCAACACCACCACCTCCGTCACCAAGCATCTCAACCATGTCACACGGCAGCGTTCAGATCTCCATCTCACAAACATTTGAGAGAAAGCGTAAATTCCCACCTAGCCACCCTCGATCCCTGGCCCTGAATGCCAGCATTTCTAAACTACTGGCCTATGAAATGCTGTCATTTAGGCTGGTGGACACAGACAGCTTCAAACAGCTCATGTCGCTTGCTGTCCCACAGTATGTTGTTCCCAGCCGGCACTACTTCTCCAAGAGAGCCGTGCCCTCCCTGCACAACCAAGCATCCGATAAAATCAAGTGTGCACTGCGCAACGCCATCTGTGGCAAGGTCCACCTGACCACAGATACGTGGACCAGTAAGCACGGCCAGGGACGCTATATCTCCCTAACTGCACACTGGGTAAATGTAGTGGCGGCTGGGCCCCAGGCGGAGAGCTGTTTGGCGCACGTCCTTCCGCCGCCAAGGATCGCAGGGCAACATTCTTTGCCTCCTGTTGCCACCTCCTCCTACTCAGCTTCCTCCTCCTCTTCTTCGACCTGCTCATCCAGTCAGCCACACAGCTTCACCACCAACTTCAGCACAGCCCGGGGTAAACGTCAGCAGGCCATTCTGAAACTCATATGTTTGGGGGACAAGCCCCACACCGCACAGGAGTTGTGGCGGGGTACAGAACAACAGACCGACGAGTGGTTGCTGCCGGTGAGCCTCAAGCCCGGGCTGGTGGTGTGCGATAATGGGTGAAATCTCATTGCAGCTCTGGGACTAGCCGGTTTGACGCACATCCCTTGCCTGGCACATGTGCTGAATTTGGTGGTGCAGAAGTTCATTCACAACTACCCCGACATGTCAGAGCTGCTGCATAAAGTGCGGGCCGTCTGTTCGTGCTTCCGGCGTTCACATCCTGCCGCTGCTCGCCTGTCTGCGCTACAGCGTAACTTCGGCCTTCCCGCTTACCGCCTCATATGCGACGTGCCCACCAGGTGGAACTCCACCTTGCACATGCTGGACAGACTGTGCGAGCAGCAGCAGGCCATAGTGGAGTTTCAGCTGCAGCACGCACGGGTCAGTCGCACTGCGGAACGGCACCACTTCACCACCAATGACTGGGCCTCCATGCAAGACCTGTGTGCCCTGTTGCGCTGTTTCGAGTACTCCACCAACATGGCCAGTGGCGATGACGCCGTTATCAGCGTTACAATACCACTTCTATGTCTCCTTGAGAAAACACTTAGGGCGATGATGGAAGAGGAGGTGGCCCAGGAGGAGGAGGAGGAGGAGGAAGAGGGGTCATTTTTAGCACTTTCAGGCCAGTCTCTTAGAAGTGACTCAGAGGGAGTTTTTTTGCAACAGCAGAGGCCAAGTACAAATGTGGCCAGACAGGGCCCACTACTGGAGGACGAGGAGGACGAGGATGAGGAGGAGGTGGAGGAGGATGAGGATGAAGCATGGTCACAGCGGGGTGGCACCCAACGCAGCTCGGGCCCATCACTGGTGCGTGGCTGGGGGGAAACGCAGGATGATGACGATACGCCTCCCACAGAGGACAGCTTGTCCTTACCTCTGGGCAGCCTGGCACACATGAGCGACTACATGCTGCAGTGCCTGCGCAACAACAGCAGAGTTGCCCACATTTTAACGTGTGCGGACTACTGGGTTGCCGCCCTGCTGGATCCACGGTACAAAGACAATGTGCCCACCTTACTTCCTGCACTGAAGCGTGATAGGAAGATGCGCGAGTACAAGCGCATGTTGGTAGATGCGCTACTGAAAGCATTCCCAAATGTCACAGGGGAACAAGTGGAAGCCCAAGGCAAAGGCAGAGGAGGAGCAAGAGGTCGCCAAGGCAGCTGTGTCACGGCCAGCTCCTCTGAGGGCAGGGTTAGCATGGCAGAGATGTGGAAAAGTTTTGTCAACACGCCACAGCTAACTGCACCACCACCTGATACGCAACATGTTAGCAGGAGGCAACATTTCACTAACATGGTGGAACAGTACATGTGCACACCCCTCCACGTACTGACTGATGGTTCAGCCCCATTCAAATTCTGGGTCTCTAAATTGTCCACGTGGCCAGAGCTAGCCTTTTATGCCTTGGAGGTGCTGGCCTGCCCGACGGACAGCGTTTTGTCTGAACGTGTATTCAGCACGGCAGGGGGCGTCATCACAGACAAACGCAGCCGCCTGTCTACAGCCAATGTGGACAAGCAGACTTTCATAAAAATGAACCAGGCATGGATCCCACAAGACCTGTCCATCCCTTGTGCAGATTAGACATTAATTACCTCCCCTTAAACATATATTATTGTACTCCAGGGCACTTCCTCATTCAATCCTATTTTTATTTTCATTTTACCATTATATTGCGGGGCAACCCAAAGTTGAATAAACCTCTCCTCTGTCTGGGTGCAGGGGCCTAAATATCTGACAATGGACTGTTACAGTGGTGGGTGACGTGAAGCCTGATTCTCTGCTATGACATGAAGACTGATTCTCTGCGGACATGAAGCCAGATTCTCTGTTACGGGACCTCTCTCCGATGCCTGGGTGCCGGGGCCTAAATATATGACAATGGACTGTTACAGTGGTGGGTGACGTGAAGCCTGATTCTCTGCTATGACATGCAGACTGATTCTCTGCTGACATGAAGCCAGATTCTCTGTTACGGGACCTCTCTCCTCTGCCTGGGTGCCGGGGCCTAAATTTATGACAATGGACTGTTACAGTGGTGGGTGACGTGAAGCCTGATTCTCTGCTATTATATGAAGACTGATTCTCTGCTGACATGAAGCCAGATTCTCTGTTACGGGACCTCTCTCCTCTGCCTGGGTGCCGGGGCCTAAATATATGACAATGGACTGTTCCAGTGTTGGGTGACGTGAAGCCTGATTCTCTGCTATGATATGAAGACTGATTCTCTGCTGACATAAAGCCAGATTCTCTGTTACGAGACCTCTCTCCTCTGCCTGGGTGCCTGGGCCTAAATATCTGACAATGGACTGTTCCAGTGTTGGGTGACGTGAAGCATGATTCTCTTCTATGATATGAAGACTGAGTCTCTGCTGACATGAAGCCAGATTCTCTGTTACGGGACCTCTCTCCTCTGCCTGGGTGCCGGGGCCTAAATATATGACAATAGACTGTTACAGTGGTGGGTGACGTGAAGCCTGATTCTCTGCTATGACATGCAGACTGATTCTCTGCTGACATGAAGCCAGATTCTCTGTTACGGGACCTCTCTCCTCTGCCTGGGTGCCGGGGCCTAAATTTATGACAATGGACTGTTACAGTGGTGGGTGACGTGAAGCATGATTCTCTGCTATGATATGAAGACTGATTCTCTGCTGACATGAAGCCAGATTCTCTGTTACGGGACCTCTCTCCTCTGCCTGGGTGCCGGGGCCTAAATATATGACAATGGACTGTTACAGTGGTGGGTGACGTGAAGCCAGATTCTCTGCTATGGGACCTCTCTCCAATTGATATTGGTTAATTTTTATTTATTTTATTTTTATTTTTATTCATTTCCCTATCCACATTTGTTTGCAGGGGATTTACCTACATCTTGCTGCCTTTTGCAGCCCTCTAGCCCTTTCCTGGGCTGTTTTACAGCCTTTTTAGTGCCGAAAAGTTCGGGTCCCCATTGACTTCAATGGGGTTCGGGTTCGGGACGAAGTTCGGATCGGGTTCGGATCCCGAACCCAAACATTTCCGGGAAGTTCGGCCGAACTTCTCAAACCCGAACATCCAGGTGTTCGCTCAACTCTAGTAGTTAGTAATAAAAACTGTAGGTTTTTTATCCTCCTCTGCAAGGTCTTCACTTTTTTTACTTTTTTGACATCTTTTTTTTACCTCCTCTTGCCACCCACCGCATGTATCTATATACATGCGGTGGGTGGCAAAAGGAGGCAAGAAGAATGGTGTTCCCAGATGTCTTTTTTCTAAATATAAGGTAGAGTGACCAATCCCTCAGAGAGGTCCAATTCCAAATGTAAATTAAGAAAATCAATTTTAGCTGAATCGCTAATATAAGTAAGTTTGATGGACTCTGTACAGTTATTAAGATACTTGATGCACTGGGTCACCCTATTCTTCCCCCTGCCAAACCCACAGCATATCATCTACAGTTGCAAGAAAAAGTATGTGAACCCTTTGGAATTATATGGATTTCTGCACAAATTGGTCATAAAATGTGATCTGATCTTTATCTAAGTCACAACAATAGACAATCGCAGTCTGCTTAAACTAATAACACACAAAGAATTAAATGTTACCATATTTTTATTGAACACACCATGTAAATATTCACAGTGCAGGTGGAAAAAATATGTGAACCCTTGGATTTAATAACTGGTTGAACCTCCTTTGGCAGCAATGACTTCAACCAAACGTTTCCTGTAGTTGCAGATTAGATGTGCACAACGGTCAGGAGTAATTCTTGACCATTCCTCTTTACAGAACTGTTTCAGTTCAGCAATATTCTTGGGATGTCTGGTGTGGATCGCTTTCTTGAGGTCATGCCACAGCATCTCAATCGGGTTGAGGTCAGAACTCTGACTGAGCCACTCCAGAAGGCGTATTTTCTTCTTTTTAAGCCATTCTGTTTTTGATTTACTTCTATGCTTTGGGTCGTTGTCCTGTTGCAACATCCACCTTCTGTTGAGCTTCAGCTGGTGGACAGATGGCCTTAAGTTCTCCTGCAAAATGTCTTGATAAACTTGGGAATTCATTTTTCCTTTGATGATAGCAATCCGTCCAGGCCCTGACACAGCAAAGCAGCCCCAAACCATGATGCCCACACCACCATACTTCACAGTTTAGATGAGGTTTTTATGTTGGTGTGCTGTGCCTCTTTTCTCCACACATAGAGTTGCGTTTCTTCCAAACAACTCAACTTTGGTTTAATCTGTCCACACAATATTTTGCCAGTACACTTTGGAACATCCAGGTGCTCTTGTGCAAACTGTAAACGTGCAGAAATGTTTTTTTGGACAGCAGTGGCTTCCTCTGTGGTATCCTCCCATAAAATCCATTCTTGTTTATTGTTTTACGTATTGTAGATTCGCTAACAGGCATGTTAGCATATGCCAGAGACTTTTGTAAGTCTTTAGCTGACACTCTAGGATTTTTCTTCACCTCATTGAGCAGTCTGCGCTGTGCTCTTGCAGTCATCTTTACAGGACGGCCATTCCAAGGGAGATTAGCAGCAGTGCTAAACTTTCTCCATTTATAGACAATTTGTCTTACCGTGGACTGAAGAACAGCAAGGCTTTTGGGGATACTTTTATAACCCTTTCCAGCTTTATGCAAGTCAACAATTCTTAATCGTAGGTCTTCTGAGAGCTCTTTTGTGCGAGACATCATTCACATCAGGCAATGCTTCTTGTGAAACGTAAACCCAGAACTGGTGTGTGTGTTTTATAGGGCAGGGCAGCTTTAACCAACACCTCCAATCTCATCTCATTGATTGGACTCCAGTTGGCTGACACCTCACTCCAATTAGCTCTTGGAGATGTCATTAGTCTAGGGATTCACATACTTTTTCCACCTGCACTGTGAATGTTTACATGGTGTGTTTAATAAAAACATGGTAACATTTAATTCTTTGTGTGTTATTAGTTTAAGCAAACTGTGATTGTCTATTGTTGTGACTTAGATGAAGATGAGATCACATTTTATGACCAATTTGTGCAGAAATCCATATATTTCCAAAGGGTTCACATACTTTTTCTTGCAACTGTATATAACGCCCATAACATTTAATAAAGCCAGCAAAGGGGTTGTCATCAAGAAACAGAAAATGTCGCTCCCACCACGCCATGTATATATTTGCAATAGATGGTGAGTGTTTGACCCCCATTGAAACACCCGACATTTGGAGATAGTATTTCCTACTGAACATAAAGAAATTATGTCTCATCAGAAAATCCATACATATGCACAAGAAATCCTGCAGTTCCACAGTATAGTTGCTATAGTGCCTCAGAAACCATTTAAGAGCCACAATGGCTGAGTCCTGAGGAATGTTAGTATATAATACGGTAATATCAGCCGCAACCCAAACATATTCTTCACTCCACTTAAAGTTATAAAAATTCTGAAGCACTGTGCGACTATCCTTCAAATAGCCAGGCATCAAAGGTATCAGTGGCTGTAGCAGGGAATCGGTCAATTCCGATAGTCTCTTAGAATAGGACCCGATGCCTGCCACAATCGGACGCATAGGGGGCGGGGAACCCGGTTTATGCACTTTTGGAAGTGTGGTCGCATGTTCCACATAAATATACTCCACTTCTTTTTTGGATAAAATTCCCAATCTTTGACACTCCAACAGAATGTTGTGAAGCTTCTCTTGATAATGGAGGAGCAGATTGGAATCTAACAGCAGATAAGTGTTCTTGTCATTCAACATATTTAGAACTTGTTCCTTATATACACTGCTGTCTAAGATTACCACCGCTCCTCCCTTATCAGCCTTACGAATCACAATCTCCTGCATATCATGTAAAGCCTGCAAAGCATTCATTTCCTCCCTGGTGAGATTGTTAAATGTTTGCTTGGACCTGTTTTTCTGTTTTAGAGTACACATATCCTTCTCTATTAACTCCTGGAATTTGTCAAGGGCCACAGAACAAGATTGTATTGGGTAAAAACCCTTATTTAATATCCTGAATGTTTCAGAGACATTTTATAATTGTAAGTTCTCTGCTCTCTGACAAGATTCCTGAAAAGATGAAACACAGATCAATTCTTTAAAGTCAAACACTGGATAATGCATAGATGTATCACTTAAGGTAGGAACCGTCTGCAACATTGTTTGACTTATTGAACCTGTGTTCACATTCATTATTGTATGGCCTGTATTCACACTAATTGCGTCTTTAGAACGAATTGCTTTTTTAAAGTGAGATTTCTAGCAAGACGATTGATATCAATGTGTGATACAGGTCAAAACTGCAGGATGGAGAGAAATTGGATATTCTATTAGGCCCAGTTCTGGCCTTTTTTCCGTGCTTTGTGGATTAAAGTCAGAGGTGAGAGCTGCAGTCATTTCTATCATTGTTTAAGATTGTGTTATGTATTCTAAGTATGGTAAATCACTTTTGAAATTTAATTTTCTTAAAGATTGCTGGAGCCAATGGGGTAAATGGGTTATTTTATTCAGAAGAACCTATTTAACCCATCGTCTCCTATCTGTCCCACAAACTCATGGGTAAATATAAATGTAACATTCAATTCAAATGACTCTTATTTCTTAGTTACGCCTTTTTTTACAGGTCCACTTGAAACTCTGTCTCCTAGTTCACTAGTCCTCTTAACTTATGTTAATTACTCCTACATTTGCCAAGTGAACCGCCTTCTTTCTTGCAAATACAAATCACGTAATTATTTTGCAAGCAGTTAACCCTGGCAGTATGTCCTACATAGGGAGAAACACAAAAACATGTCAATACATTTTAACCCATTAAATATGTGAAAAATAATTTAATATAATGTGAGCACTGCCACACCATTACACATCCACTACATCGCCTGCAATTCTGTTTTTCAGCATTGGGACAAATCCTCTCTCCTCATGCCGAGTTGCCCATATGACCCTTGGCTAAGGCAAATATAAGTACACCTAATCCAGGTATTGTACTCTCACGGCCACTGATATAGTCACACTGACAGGGGCATTTAAACATTAGTTCAATAAAACACAGTTCCCCACACAATGCTTTGGGTCAGGCTCTTGAAGCAAAAGCACAAAAAATTTCACCTGTCCTCGTGGGTGCCTCAGAGTTATCATCCTTTGAGCATCATAGTTTCTTCCTTCGGGTTCCTCGGAATCCATCTTCCATAGTTGACTGGAAAGTTGGCCTCCATTCTGTGCAGCAGTCTGCAGGTTAGATAAATCTCTCGGCTGTGGAGGCCTGGTCACTCTGGCCACCCATGCTCCATAAACCTCTTCCACCAGAGTGAACTCCACTCAACCCCCCTTGCACACAATCTACAGTCAGACTGGTATCTGGCTCCACTTCATTGAAGATCAGTGGGCATGACGTATATTTCTTTCCTGTAAATCTCATAAAGTAAACAGGTTATTGGCAATAACCAAAGACAATTACCTTTCACAACTGATTCAGGACCCGACTAGAGGGACGGCCACACTGGACTTAGTATTTACCAATAGACCTGACAGAACAACAGATGTGCAGGTTGGGGAACACCTGGGAAACAGTGACCATAAAGTAATAACCTTCTAATTGTCATTCAAAAGAGTTTCTTCAGGGAGGAACAAAAATACCAAACTTCAAAAAAGCTACATTTTAGCTAACTAAGAGAAGCCATAAGCCTAACTAACTGGGACACAGTCCTCCAAAATAAAACACAACCACAAAATGGGATATTTTTAAAACCATCCTAAAATCTAATTGTGAGAGGTATACACCTTATGGGAATAAAAGGTTAAGGAACAAGAAAAAAACAATGAGGATAAATAGAATTGTAAAGAAAGCATTAAATGACAAAAAGAAAGGAAAAAAATAGAATATGCAAAAGAAAAATAAAAGCAGCCAAACTACCGAGAGATTAATTGCCAAAGAGAGTAAAACTAACCCTAAAATGTTCGTCAATTATATAAATGGTAAAAAGTCTAAATCTGAAGGTGTCGGCTCTTTACAGAGTAATGAGGGGGGAGTTGCAGACAGCAATGAAGAGGAAGAAGTACAGTGGTGTCTTAAAAAGATTAAAATAGATAAATCACCAGGACCAGATGGCATAGACCCCCGTATCCTAAGAGAATTAGTAATGACACATAGCAAATGTGGTGCCAATATTAAAAAAGGGTCCAAAAACAGAGCCTCGAAACTATAGGTCGGTAAGTTTAATGTCTGTTGTGGGTAAACTGTTTGAAGGCTTTCTAAGAGATGCTATCTTGGAGTACCTCAATGAAAATTAGCAAATAACGCCATATCAGCATGGCTTCATGAGGGATCGGTCACATCAGACTAATTTAATCAGTTTCTATGTGGAGGTAAGTTCTAGACTTGACTGCGGCGAATCAATAGATGTCGTATATCTGGACTTCTCCAAAGCATTTGACACTGTACCACATAAAAGTTTAGTAAATAAATGGGATTGCTTGGACTAGTGTAAAATGTCTGTATGTGATAGAAAAAAAAAGGTGGTTATTAACGGTACACACTCAGATTGGGCACTGTCACTAGTGGGGTACCACAGGGGTCAGTATTGGGCCCTATTCTCTTCAATATATTTATTATTGATCTTGTAGAAGGCTTGCACCGTAAAAAAAAAAAATTGTAGAAGACATTAAACTGTGTAAAGTAATTAACATGGAAGAGGACAGTACACGGCAGCAGATGTATCTGGATAGATTGGAGGCTTGGGCAGAGAAGTGGCAGATGAGGTTTAACAGTGAAAAATGTAAGGTTATGCACATTGGAAGGAATAGTGCAAGTCACCAGTACATATTAAATAGTAAAACACTGGGTAACACTGACATGGAAAAAGACCTAGGAATTTTGGTGAACCGCAAAATAAGCTGTAGGGTGGACTACAGTACCCTGAAACATTATCAAAATTAGGGTTATTCACTGAGACTATGGAACTCTCTGCCTGAGGAGGTGGTGATGGTGATTTCACTAAAAGAGTTCAAGGAGGGTCTTGATATATTTCTGGAGTGTAATAATATTACAGGCTATAGCTACTAGAGATGGGTTATTGATCTAGGGAGTTATTCTGATTGCCTGATTGGAGTCAGGAAGGATTTTATCTCCTAAAGTGAGAAAAATTGCCTTGTTTTTTGCCTTCCTCTGGATCAACTTGCAGGATAACAGACTGAACTGGATAGACAGATGTCTTTTTTCAGCCTTATAAACTATGTTACTATGGGTCTGTCTATCTTGATGAAGCCATAGCCCTTTCTACAGTTGAAACACTCCACCATTCCAATCTTTCATGTCTCACACTGCTCGGCCAAAAGTCCAACCAGGTTATGACCTCTCAAAGATAGCACTCTTTCATCCTCCTATTTTTCTCTGTCAACTTCTTTAAGTCATGAAGGTCCACTCTTGAGTTATCTGACCTGCAGCTTTGGCACTGTTGATTTTTAAATCATCGGCTGTATTTTCCTGGCCATCAAGTTCCTTATTAGCAGGAGTTCACGCTTAGCCAAACAGCATTTTTCAACCTTAGTAGCCGCATCAGGGCTGTTGTAACAGCGGCTGCTGTGCGCCGCTGTTCCCCTGCTTACCATCGCGGTCCTGGGCACCATGCTCAGCAGTGATCTGTGGCCAGATCTTCACATTTACCGCTGCAGCTCTGGGTTCTGTTTGTGTAGGTGCTGTGGTTCTGAGGATCCGCTCCACAGTTTCATCTCAGCCCTGGCCACAGTATGCTTGCTGCTGTTTTTTTGCAGCACTTCCTTAAGGGCCGGTGCACGTCACTTCCTGGGTTTTATGGGTTAGGTCATGTGACCTTGTGAGATTGTGAAACAGCTATTTTTGCATAATGTCTGTACTTAAACTGTCATTTGGCATTCCGGGCACTAGAGGCCACTGTTTTGCAGCTACATCCATCATACTCTGAGATTTGAATATGCAAAACAGATGATGACTCATGCTGCTGCCTGTTAGTGAACCAGGAAGTGTTGATCTGGCATGGTGGAAGGATTGTGCTGTGAGGGACTGAATCCGATTCCTTCCTGGTTTGCAGATGTCCGGCAGTTAATGGACACTCAGAAGAAGGAGAGCAGCTGCTATATCCTTTCTGTATCCAGCTCTTTTGAAAGAGAGGTTGCCCCAGGAGACCAGTTCAGTGTGTGGACAGAAGGCCTCATCATCAAGCAAGGCCGCACGGTTGCTGAGAAGTTGGTGGCCATCTATGGTAGGCTGCATCCTCGGCCCCAGAACGGACGCAGGTCAGTACACCTGGTTACTGATTGTAGTATATTGTGTGGCGCCTGAAGTTACAGAGACTAGCCTAGCCCTCGCATTAGTTAGCTAGTTAGGGTTATATCATTTTGCTAGGCTGTACTGTACTGGACTGCAGCGCAGTTATTGACTTGCAGGCTCTGCTGCGTTTGCCACCGGCTAGGGGTGTCCTCTGCAGCAGCACAGCACGACTTGCAGGCTCTGCTGTGTCCGCCATCGGATAGGCCTGTTTAGTAGGCAGGGACATTGACTGTGGGTCCGGGATATAGCGTTTCTATGCAAGTTTGTATTGCTTTGGTGATGCTTATGTTATTACTTGTTGTCTTAGTAAAGTTTTCTGTTCTTGGATATCAAGCTGGTGTCAGTGTGGTTTTCCTTTTCTGTGACTTCGCTGTACTCTGGGGAGCCCACCCCGGTACACGGCTTACAACTTGGCATAGTCGGCAGGATACAGCGACCGTTATGGACGGGAATGCGGTGGGAGATCGTCCCCCGGCGCCAGTGGTGCCGCATCAGGACCCAGCCCAGGGTGCACAGGCGCAAGTCCAGCTTGCCCCCAACAATATGTCTACCCCAGTAGGATACATCCCTGTAGGGGCACTGCTGTGTCATCTGCCAAAGTATGACGGTAACAACATGACATTGCAGGACTGGACTGAAAGGGTGCGAAGTGCGGTTAAAATATGTAATCTGACCCCCGAACTACGGGCCGAGGTTGCATTGGAAGCCCTAGAGGGTGATGTCAGGCGGACAGTGATGGTAAGGCCTGACTCTGAGAGAAGATATTCTCCCTGCTAGAGAGAGCCCAAAGGGGGCTGGCCAAAGTGGTACAGTTACGAAGTCACTTCTTTTACCGACCCCAGCGAGAGGGCGAGACCCTGATGCAATATTACAATCCTCTACAGGAGACGCTGAATGAGATACAACGATGAGACCCTGAGGCTATGGACGCCTTCTGGGAGGTGGACCGGCTTCTACTAGATCAGTTCCTGGTGGGGCTCTCCAATAAATTCCTGCAAGATAAATTGCAAGAGATGACCCGCACAATGGCCAATAGGACATTCTACAGTGACTACTTAGCCGCTGTAGAGAGAGAAGAAGAGCCCATACCTACGGCAGCAAGAGTGGTGAATAGCACGCATGTTACAAGGGACCGGCCGGGATCTGAAGAATCGGAGGCCTTAAAGGATGTGGTCCAGGCCCTGCACAGAATTGAAAGAGCTTTGGATGGAAGTGTCCCAGATGAAGGCAGAACCGTCCCGGTCTCTGGAAACTGTCCGCGCACCTCGTGCCACTCCACCCAGAACAACCCCGGTGAGGGGGCCAGGCAGAAGAGGGCCCCTCTGTTGGGTTTGCCGAAAGTACGGCTATATGGCCAGAGAGTGCCCAGAACAGGTAGCATCTGAGCCAACGTTAAACTTCCGACCGCCGCAGTAGCTGGGCGTCCTGCTGCGGTGCACCAGAAGTTAAGCCCTCTGCGTGAAGAACGTGATCTGTATGCCAGCAGCCCCGTATTAGAAGCCAAGTTGGAAGGCCGAAAGGTTTGCTGCCTAGTTGATACAGGGTCAGAATGCACTATAATGCCTTTGGAGTTCTTCGAGAGGCACTTCGGGCATATGATGGAGCCCGAAGACAGGAGCGTCATCAGGCTGACGGCTGACGATAATAGAGAGAAGGACATTCGAGGGATAGTCTGGATGTGGGTCTGACTGTTTGGGCAAGACATCAGCAAGAAAGGGGTCGTGCTGGTGGACCATTAGTCCCGGAAAGGAATGGACATGACCCTGGGCATGAATATACTGAGAGACCTAGATCATCAACTCTATGCCAAGGAAGGGCCGAAATACTGGCAACGGGCCACCGCACATCGGCCTACCCAGAAGGTCTTACAGCAAATGGTGCGGAGCTGTAGCCTGCAAAAGAGTAACATGTCCGTACGGGCCATTGGAGACGTGAGGGTGCCACGGAGAACTCCGTTGAAGATCCCACCTCGACAGGAGCGAATATTGATGCTGTCAGTGGGGGCTGGATGACGACTGAATGGACTGGAGGTCCTCATCGAGCCCGCTTATCAAGAAGAAACACAGATTTGCCCACTGGTAGCCTGGGCCCTTTGCTGTTGTGAAAAACGGATATGTACCTATACGCTGCTGTAATGTTGAAGACTGCAAGTTAACCGTCCCCGCAAACACCCTGCTGGCCAAAGTTTATGTGTCCGAAGGGGGTATCACTCGACGAAGGGGCTTTGCGCTGCAGCCAGATAGGAGATCAGCCTGGACCTATGCTGTGGAGATCCATTCAAGGGAAACCCCAACAGCGGAGTGGAACGGTCGAGTGATCATGGCCCGTATAGGGGTTGACTGCAGAACCCTGACCCCGGGGGAACAAAAGCCGGAAGACACCCTCTGGGAATTTCAGGAGGCCTTCTCAAGACATGATGAGGACTTTGGGTGTGCTACTGCCATTGAACATGAAATCCCAACCGGCGATGCTGCGCCGATCAGGAAACGCTACCGGCAGATCCCACCTAAGATGTATCAGGGAGGTGAAAGATATGGTGGCCAGCATGTTGGAGAATCGGGTGATCCAACAGAGTCAAAGTCCGTGGGCTGCTCCGGTAGTCTTGGTCCGGAAGAAAGACGGGAGTCTCCGGTTCTGAGTGGATTATCGGAAGCTGAATGCTCATACCATCTGGGATGCCTACCCCCTTCCACGGAAGAGTCATTATCAGCCATAAGCCAAGCTAAGTTCTTCTCAACCCTTGACTTGGCTAGTGGGTACTGGCAGGTGCCGGTGGCCAAGAAGGACAAATCCAAGACGGCCTTCATTCAACCTATGGGACTTTACGAGTTCAACCGGATGCCCTTCGGCCTCTCCAATGCGCCGGGGACATTCCAGCGATTGATGGAACACTGTCTGGGGGACCTCAACTTCGAATGAGTGTTGATATACCTGGATGACATAGTAGTGTTCGGGGCCTCCTTTGAAGATCACCACCAGAAGCTGTGGCAAGTCTTGGGATGGCTACGAGACCATGGGCTCAAGATCAAGCCAAAGAAATGCCAGCTGTCCAACAGCAGATAGAGTACTTAGGACATGTGGTCACCCAGAAGGGGGTAAAACCGGCCCTGAGCAAGGTGGAGGCCGTTCAGAAGTGGCCCCAGCCAAGTACACTACGGTAGGTACGGGCGTTCGTGGGAATGGCCGGCTACTACAGGAGGTTTATACCCAAATTCGCTCATCTGGTGGGTCCGTTAAACGAGTTGCTGAGAGGCACGGCTGGGGGCCATAAGAAACGCCCCATCAACTGGGGGCCCCGGCAACAAGAGGCCTTTGAAGCGGTGAAAGAGGCGCTGACCAATGCCCCGATCCTGGCTTACACGCGGTTTGATACCCCATTCCTGCTGTATACTGATGGAAGCCTACATGGTCTGGGAGCTGTCTTATCCCAAGTCCAGGATGGACGAGAGAGAGTCATCACTTATGGGAGCCAATCCCTAAGAGAGTCAGAACGCAACCCTGATAACTATAGCTCCTTTAAACTGGAACTACTGCCACTGGTGTGGGCCATGACTGAAAGGTTTGCAGAATACCTGACTGGTGCATAAGTGACTGTGATGACGGACAACAACCCATTGGCACACCTGGAGAATGCCAAGCCCGGCGCACTCGAGCAAAGATGGTTGGCCCGCCTCTCTAAGTACCAATACCGCAACAAATTCCGGTCCTCTCGAGTTCCAGTAGGATAGTCGACTCAGAGAGCCGATGAGGAGTTAGAGGATACTGAAACTCCTGACCTTGGTCGCTTACCTCTGTTCCTGGATGTGGCACATTCAAGTGGGGTGGAGTCTGGAATGATGCTGGTGCTGGGGAAAACGTTGACTGATTGGGAGAGAGTCCAGGATAGCTGCCGGGATTTGTGGAAGGTGAAAGAATGGGTTCGGAGCAAGATCTAGCCTCGGCCAGAAGAATGAGCCCTCCTGACCCCAGAGGGTCAGAAGTTGTTAAGGCAGTGGGACAAGCTGACAATTACTCAGGGCCTCCTGTGCCGGATCATATACTTACAGTCAGAGCTGCAGTACCAGCAACAGATTGTCATCCCCATGTCGTTGGGACCGGAGGCCGCCAAAGAAGCTCATAAATAAGGGAGCTCATTTCGGGAGCGACAAAACGTTCAAGTGGCTCCAACGGCTGGTTTACTGTCCAGATCTGGCCGACATGGTGGCCGCGGCATGTCTTAAGTGTCGATCCTGCGGGTTGAGTAAAAGTACTGAACAGCGGGCTCCTGTGCAGACCATCCACACCTCAGCGCCCCTAGAACTTCTGATGATCGATTATGTACCGATCGGATATTCTACCTCAGGACACTCGTACTGTCTAGTTATGACAGATCACTTTACCAAGTATGCGGTGGCGGTGCCCACCAGAGACCAAACCGCAGAGTCGGCTGCCGAAGCTGTCTGTAAACACTTTATACAGGTTTTTTGGTGTCCACAGAGGATACATTCTGACCAGGGAGCATGCTTTCTGGGTACGCTAATGAATGAACTGTACCAACTGTATGGGATTGAACGCTCCTGAACCACTCCATATCAGCCACAAGGAAACGGGGCATTCAAACGCTTAAATCGCACCTTGCTTCAGATGCTGCGGACTCTGGAAGGCAGTCATAAAGCCCAGTGGCCCGCATACCTACCTGAGTTGATGTGGCCTATAATAACAGAGTACACAGTACCACCGGATACTCTCCACATATCATGTTTGGATGAGCCGGATGGGAGATTGAAGATCTCCACATGCCTAACCCGATGGAGCCCCCACCGAGAAGAACCACTGCATGGGTGCAGGAGCACCGCCGCTGGCTGAGAGCGGTACACAAGGTTGTGGGGGAGCGCCTGGGACAGGTAATACACCCTAACCCAAGACCAGTGCAGAAAGATGGGTATGTCCCTGGTGATCAGGTGAAGGTCAAAGCCAAACGGCCTTCATGGAAGTTGGATGGACGGTGGGAGGCAGTTCCATACACGGTAAAGAGAAGGGTAGAGCCCGATATTCCGGTCTATGAGGTAGAGCCATTAGGGACAGGGGGACCCTCACGGAACTTACACCTTAATATGTTGAGACGTTGCAATTTTGATGAGCCCCTCAGATGATGAAGAGGAAGAATGGTGGGCCGGCCTTGCTCAAGTGTCCACAGAGGTTCTGGCCGTGGCAGGTTTGCCACCCAGATGCAATGCTGAGAAATCAACAGCTCCTCTCTTGTCAAATATGCCTGATGTCTCCAGTATTTCTGTAACCCCCAATCTGAGAAGGTCAGTGAGGCCCAATGCTGGTGTGCCTCCATAGCGATATGCTCAGGATGAGTTTGTATGGGGAGAGTTGCCAAGAGCGACAACTTCTAGTGGGGTGGCATGTGAGATTGTGAAACAGCTATTTCTGCATAATGTCTGTACTTAAACTGTCATTTGGCATTCCGGGTACTAGAGGCCACTGTTTTGCAGCTACATCCAGCACACTCTGAGATTTGAATATGCAAAACAGATGATGACTCATGCTGCTGCCTGTGAGTGAACCAGGAAGTGTTGATCTGGCATGGTGGAAGGATTGTGCTGTGAGGGACTGAATCCGATTCCATCCTGGTTTGAAGATGTCTGGCAGTTAATGGACACTCAGAAGAAGGAGAGCAGCTGTTATATCCTTTCTGTATCAAGCTCTTTTGAAAGAGAGGTTGCCCCAGCAAGACCAGTTCAGTGTGTGGACAGAAGGCCTCATCATCAAGCAAGGCCGCACGGTTGCTGAGAAGTTGGTGGCCATCTCTGGTAGACTGCATCCTCAGGCCCAGAATGGACACAGGTCAGTACACCTGGTTACTGATTGTAGTATATTGTTTGGAGCTTAAAGTTACAGAGACTAGCCTAGGCCTCGCATTAGTTAGCTAGTTAGGGTTATATCATTTTGCTAGGCTGTACTGTACTGGACTGCAGCGCAGTTATTGACTTGCAGGCTCTGCTGCATTTGCCACCGGCTAGGGGTGTCCTCTGCAGTGGCACAGCACGACTTGCAGGCTCTGCTGTGTCCGCCATCGGCTAGGCCTTTTTAGTAGGCAGGGACATTGACTATGGTCCTGGGATATAGCGTTTCTATGCATGTTTGTATTGCTTTGGTGATGCTTATGTTATTACTTGTTGTCTAAGTAAAGTTTTCTGTTCTTGCATATCAAGCTGGTGTTGTGTCGTTTTTCTTGTCTGCGACTTCGCTGTATTCTGGGGAGCCCACCCCGGTACACGGCTTACAACCTAGCTGACCAATCCTAGCCCTCATGCCCATATATAAATGGCTCAGCCCCCTTCCCAGATGCCTCAGTGTCAAGCTCCTTGTGTTTTGCTAAAGATCCTGATACTCATTTGTGTTCCTGACTTGTACTTCGCTCCTGGATTCTGCTAACCGTCTGATCCCTGCCTGCTTGCCTTGACTCTCCTGTTGCCGATCTGGATTGCCTGACCTGTACCTGTGCCGCCTGCCCTTTTCCTGTCTGACTACACCATGCCTCATCTTTCAGTCCTGCACTGTTGCTCCTGGTAACGACTCCGCCTGCCTGACTACGCTTGTACTTCTGGTACATTTCTCAGGTACCACCTGGTCCTCCAGGTCCAGCTGCCTCATGTGGATACCCTGCTCAAGAGGTAGCGACCTGGTGTTCCCCTCAGGAAAGTCTATCCCCACCATCAGGGGTACTGTGAATAATCAAGGGGTTCACTTAGACAACTCCCTTAGGGGAGGTAGGAACGTGTCACAGTGGGTTCACACCTACTGGCTCGTGACAGCTGTCTTTCTTGTGTTCACTTATATGATGTATCAGGTCCTTTATTTTAAGCTTTGTGTCATTACTGCCTTATCTCATTTTGCCAGTTTCAGTTGCTGTGTTTTCAATTCCTTTGTTATGACCCAAAATAATCTCCTGGTTGGCCTGTTCTTCTTGAGCTTTCTCCACTATGTCTTTCTGAAACCTTTGGGGCTATAACTTTCTACAGTTTGGAAATTATTCTATAGGGTATAAATTGTGGCTTATGTTACCTGTATATTGCAAGAGTGCTGGGGCATATAATAATAATCTTTATTACCGTATCATCTATATTCGATATTTGGTAGAAGCACCTACAGTATGGTCTTGAATGTGTGGACTGTTTTGGATATGAGGATTTAAGAGAATAGTAGAGACCCAAGATAATGCTTTAAACTGAATGATTTGTACAAGACAGCTGTTTATATCCCTACAGCTCCTGAAAACTTTGTCAGGCTCTCTCAACACTGTCGATTTTCACTGTAAAAAAAAAAAAACTGTGCCATTGATGACATTGCTGCAGCATTACAGTAGGATTAAACACCTACAATATCTATAAATTGAAAATATGATTTTATCTGCACTTGTCAGGATTAAACGTTCATTCACTGGGTCTGTGGGATAATGATTGTTGTTGCAACCTAGCTATAAGCACATGAATTCATTCTTCTTTGAGAAGGCTCTAACAGCATCTGTCATATGACTTTATGAGGTAAAAGGACTGTAATTGACTTGCAATGGCACTTTTAAATGCCTATGCCAAATCATCGCACACAAACTAAATGTATGCAGCATATATTCAAGAGATGCAACATGACTTTCCTCTTTGTGTAAGCTCTGGTTTCTTTCATAAGTTGCAATTCATCCTTACAGGAAAATTTCCATCCTAGATATGTATGGATATGCCATAAATGTCTGATAGATGCAGGTTCAATATCTGAGGTCCATACCTATTTTCAAAACAGGACCTCTATTCACAGTGTCGGACTGGGCTAATCACTGCCGATTAGCGCAATCGCGAATATATTGGAGCACTTGACTCTATCTGCATATAAAGCCATTGTAATGTTCTGCCGTGAAAACCATTTTCTCCAGTCTCAGGAGAAACTCATGAAACTTCTAGCAAATTGAAAATGTAGCCAAAGTGACCCACGCCTGTATTTCTCATTACAAATTCACATTACGCAATTTTTACATTGCTGATTTTTCGCATTCAATAAAATAATCTTGAATTCGCGAATATATGATGAATATTCTACAAAATATTTGTGAAATATTGCAAATTAGAATATAGCCTCTGCCGCTCATCACAAATGAACATAGGCTGCTTGAGATGCTGTACACTGCTTATCTATATGTAGTGAAGTGAGTCTACTGTGTTTTGTGCCACTTTTATAGGTGGTGGAAGAAAAGGGGCCCAACAGGGGATTCACATGTACACCTGTGAGCCAGTCCGAGCCTGCCTATTCCACCTGCTGTGAAAAGCCCCTTCAATATCTGATTCCTGACCACTTTCGGACTGTAGCTTGCATGCATGCAGGTGATCCACCAGCTGAGTAATTGCCTTGTTGCCTTCTATATGATCTCTTCCTGATCTACTGCCCACAGGGTCAACACAGATCCTATACATATATCAAGGGAAATATCAGAAAGTTTATCCACTGCTGACAAGTATAAGGAAAAAGACCAAAATTTAATCAGCTATAGAGTTGAGCGGACACCAGGATGTTCCCGAACTTGACCCGAACCCAAACCCCATTTAAGTCAATGGGGACGCGAACTTTTGAGCACTAAAATGGCTCTAAAAATGTCATGGAAAGGGCTAGAGGGCTGCAAATGGCATCAAAATGTGGTTAAGTGCATGGCAAGTGCTCTGCAAACAAATGTGTATAGGTAAATTACTTTAAATAACATAAAATACGTAAAAATAAAAAATAATAATCTTGATCTAGGAGGACGAGGTCCATATGGAGTAGGAGGTTAAGGAGGCAGTGGATGTGACAGTGTAGGTGGAAGTGGCAGTGGAGGAGGAGGTAGCCTACACTGTTTTTTTGTTTAAATTTAATTTAATTTTTATTTTATTAAATTAGGGTACACCCCAAAACATTGGGAAATATAACCTGTGATAACCCCCTCCAGTCGTGCTGAACACTCGTTCAGACAATACACTGGCTGCAGGGCAGGCCAACACCTCCAAGGCGTAAAGGGCAAGCTCAGGCCATGTGCCCAATTTGGAGACCCAGAAGTCGAAGGGGGCAGACCTGTCATTCTGTATGTGTAGGTGTGTGCACACATACTGCTCCACCATGTTGGTAAAATGATGCCTCCTGCTAAGACATTCCATACCAGCTGGTGGTGCTGGTTGTTGTGGCGTGCTGACAAAGCTTTTCCACATTTCATGCTAACCCTGCCTTCTGAGGTGCTGGTGGTGCCCCAGCTGCGTTGGTGACCTCTTCCTCCTCCTCTGCCATTGCCATGTGCTTCCACTGTACTCCCACTGTCAGGTGGGAATGCCACCAGCAGCGCGTCTACCACCGTGCGCTTGTACCCGCCCATCTTACGATCACGCTCCAGTGACGGAATTAAGGACGGTAAGTTGTCCTTGTAATGGGGATCCAGCAGCGTGGCCACCCAGTAATCAGCACAAGTTAAAAGGTGGGCAACTCGGCGGTCGTTGTGGAGACACTGCAGCAAGTAATCGTTCATGTGTGCCCGGCTGCCCAGAGGCAACAAAAAGCTGTCCTCTGTGGGAGGTTATCGTCTGTGTCCTCTGTATCCCCTCAGCTAAGCACCAGTGATGGCCATGAGCTGGTTTGGGTGCCACCCTGCTGTGAACACTGTTCCTCCTCCTCCATTTCCTCCTCATCATCCTCATCATCCTCCACCTCGTCATCCTCCAGAACTGTGCCCTGGCTGGATAATTGTGTACCTTGCGTTTGTGGGTGCAGGAACCCACCCTCGGAGACACTTGTGAATGACTGGCTGGAAACCCTATGAAATTATCCCTCTTCCTCCTCCTCTGCCACATCCTCTTCCATCATCGCCAGCAGCGTTTTTTCAAGGAGGCATAGAAGTGGGATAGTAACGCTGAGAACGGCGATGGTGGAGTACTCGAAACAGCACAACAAGGAACACAGATCTCACATGGAGGCCCAGTCATTGGTGGAGAACTAATGCTGTTCGAAAGAGTGACTCACCCCCGCGTGCTGCAGCTGAAACTCCACTATCGCCTGCTGCTGCTCACACAGTCTGGCCAGCATGTGCAAGGAGGAGTTCCACCTTGTGGGCATGTCGCATATGAGGTGGTGGGCGGGAAGGCCGAAGTTACGCTGCAGTGCTGACAGGCGAGCAGCAGCAGGGTGAGAATGCTGAAAGCATTTTAGGCAGCATCTCTGACATATCGTGGTAATTTTTAAGGAACCTCTGCACCACCAAATTCAGCACATGTGCCAGGGAAGGGATGTGTGTCAAACCGGCTAGTCCCAGAGCTGCTATGAGATTTTGCCCATTGTCGCACACCACCAGGCCAGCCTTGAGGCTCACTGGCACCAACCACTCATCGTTCTGTTGTTCAAGGCCCATCCACAGCTCCTGCACAGTGTGTGGTTTGTCCACCAAAAAGATACTGTTTTAAAACTGTCTGCTGTCGTTTACCCGGCTGTGCTGAAGCTTGTGGTGAAGGTGTTACGCTTACCGGATGAGGAGCCGGTAGAGGATGAGAAAGCGGAGTAGGAGGAGGAAGCAGCAGGAGGCAAACTGAAGCGCCCTGCAATCCTCGGTGGTGGAAGGACATGTGCCAAACTTCTATCCGCCTCAGGCCCAGTCCCTACTGCATTTACCCAGTGTGCTGTTATGGAGATATAACGTCCCTGGCCGTGCTTACTAGTCCAGTATTCGTAGTTAGGTGGACCTTGTCACAGATGGAGTTGCGCAGTGCACACCTGATCCCCACTTTATTGTGCAAGGAAAGGATGACACGCCTAGAAAAGTAGTGGCGGCTGGGCTGACAGCCACCACCATAAGGCTTTTAAAACTCTCTGTCTCCACCAGACGGAATGACAGCATTTCAAAGGACAGTAATTTTGAAATGCTGGCATTCAGGGCCAGGGATCGCATCTGGGTAGGGGGTAGGGTTGCCACCTTTCCCAACAAAAAATACCGGGCAAGTTAAGCCACACCCCAAAGGTGTGCATGTGGGGGCGTGGCTTAACACAGGGTGTGAAATTGCTGTCATACTGTGGCTCCCCAAGAATATTAAAGCCCCCGTTAGCGCCCCCAGTAATAGTAATGCACCAAGTAATAGTAATTCCCCCTCTGTAATAGTAATGCCCCCATTAGTGCGCCCCATTAGTAGTAATGGCCCTATTAGTGCACCCCAGAATAAATAATGCCCCCTATTAGTGCCCTCCAGTAAGAATAATTCCCCCAGTAAGAGTAATACCCCCATTAGTGGCACCCATTAAGAATAATGCCCCCATTAGTGACCCCCAGTTAGAGTAATGTGGCCCTCATGCATATTGCAGGCATTTCCGGATGGCCTCAAACTGGGTACGTGTCATGGCCATACTGTAAAGTGGGGTCTGGTAGAGGACGTCCCCACTCCAGTAATGCCTGACACTGAGTTTTTTTACTAGGCCTATGTGCAGCACGAGGCCCCAAAACATCCTCATCTTGGCTGCAGTGACCAGAATCCAGCCACCGGCCCGAGCCAAAAAGGAGCCTAGGTTTTGAGTAGAGTTGAGCGAACACCTGGATGTTCGGGTTCGAGAAGTTCGGCCGAACATCCCGGAAATGTTCGGGTTCGGGATCCGAACCCGATCCGAACTTCGTCCCGAACCCGAACCCCATTGAAGTCAATGGGGACCCGAACTTTTCGGCACTAAAAAGGCTGTAAAACAGCCCAGGAAAGAGCTAGAGGGCTGCAAAAGGCAGCAACATGTAGGTAAATCCCCTGCAAACAAATGTGGATAGGGAAATGAATTAAAATAAAAATTAAATAAATAAAAATTAACCAAAATCAATTGGAGAGAGGTTCCATAGCAGAGAATCTGGCTTCCCGTCACCCACCACTGGAACAGTCCATTCTCAGATATTTAGGCCCCGGCACCCAGGCAGAGGAGAGAGGTCCCGTAACAGAGAATCTGTCTTCATGTCAGCAGAGAATTAGTCTGCATGTCATAGCAGAGAATGAGGCTTCACGTCAGCCACCACTGCAACAGTCCATTGGCATATATTTAGGCCCAGCACCCAGGCAGAGGAGGGAGGTCCCGTAACAGAGAATCTGTCTTCATGTCAGCAGAGAATTAGTCTGCATGTCATAGCAGAGAATGAGGCTTCACGTCAGCCACCACTGCAACAGTCCATTGGCATATATTTAGGCCCAGCACACACACAGGCAGAGGAGAGAGGTCCCGTAACAGAGAATCTGGCTTCATGTCAGCAGAGAATCAGTCTGCATGTCATAGCAGAGAATGAGGCTTCACGTCAGCCACCACTGCAACAGTCCATTGGCATATATTTAGGCCCAGCACACACACAGGCAGAGGAGAGAGGTCCCGTAACAGAGAATCTGGCTTCATGTCAGCAGAGAATCAGTCTGCATGTCATAGCAGAGAATGAGGCTTCACGTCAGCCACCACTGCAACAGTCCATTGGCATATATTTAGGCCCAGCACCCAGGCAGAGGAGGGAGGTCCCGTAACAGAGAATCTGTCTTCATGTCAGCAGAGAATTAGTCTGCATGTCATAGCAGAGAATGAGGCTTCACGTCAGCCACCACTGCAACAGTCCATTGGCATATATTTAGGCCCAGCACACACACAGGCAGAGGAGAGAGGTCCCGTAACAGAGAATCTGGCTTCATGTCAGCAGAGAATCAGTCTGCATGTCATAGCAGAGAATGAGGCTTCACGTCAGCCACCACTGCAACAGTCCATTGGCATATATTTAGGCCCAGCACACACACAGGCAGAGGAGAGAGGTCCCGTAACAGAGAATCTGGCTTCATGTCAGCAGAGAATCAGTCTGCATGTCATAGCAGAGAATGAGGCTTCACGTCAGCCACCACTGCAACAGTCCATTGGCATATATTTAGGCCCAGCACCCAGGCAGAGGAGGGAGGTCCCGTAACAGAGAATCTGTCTTCATGTCAGCAGAGAATTAGTCTGCATGTCATAGCAGAGAATGAGGCTTCACGTCAGCCACCACTGCAACAGTCCATTGGCATATATTTAGGCCCAGCACCCAGGCAGAGGAGGGAGGTCCCGTAACAGAGAATCTGTCTTCATGTCAGCAGAGAATTAGTCTGCATGTCATAGCAGAGAATGAGGCTTCACGTCAGCCACCACTGGAACAGTCCATTCTCAGATATTTAGGCCCCGGCACCCAGGCAGAGGAGAGAGGTCCCGTAACAGAGAATCTGTCTTCATGTCAGCAGAGAATTAGTCTGCATGTCATAGCAGAGAATGAGGCTTCACGTCAGCCACCACTGCAACAGTCCATTGGCATATATTTAGGCCCAGCACCCAGGCAGAGGAGAGAGGTCCCGTAACAGACAATCTGGCTTCATGTCAGCAGAGAATCAGTCTTCATATCATAGCAGAGAATCAGGCTTCACGTCACCCACCACTGTAAGAGTCAATTTTCATAAATTTAGGCCCAGAACCCAGGCAGAGGAGAAAGGTCCCGTAACAGACAATCTGGCTTCATGTCAGCAGAGAATCAGTCTTCATATCATAGCAGAGAATCAGGCTTCACGTCACCCACCACTGTAAGAGTCAATTTTCATAAATTTAGGCCCAGAACCCAGGCAGAGGAGAAAGGTCCCGTAACAGACAATCTGGCTTCATGTCAGCAGAGAATCAGTCTTCATATCATAGCAGAGAATCAGGCTTCACGTCACCCACCACTGTAAGAGTCAATTTTCATAAATTTAGGCCCAGAACCCAGGCAGAGGAGAAAGGTCCCGTAACAGACAATCTGGCTTCATGTCAGCAGAGAATCAGTCTTCATATCATAGCAGAGAATCAGGCTTCACGTCACCCACCACTGTAAGAGTCAATTTTCATAAATTTAGGCCCAGAACCCAGGCAGAGGAGAAAGGTCCCGTAACAGACAATCTGGCTTCATGTCAGCAGAGAATCAGTCTTCATATCATAGCAGAGAATCAGGCTTCACGTCACCCACCACTGTAAGAGTCAATTTTCATAAATTTAGGCCCAGAACCCAGGCAGAGGAGAAAGGTCCCGTAACAGACAATCTGGCTTCATGTCAGCAGAGAATCAGTCTTCATATCATAGCAGAGAATCAGGCTTCACGTCACCCACCACTGTAAGAGTCAATTTTCATAAATTTAGGCCCAGAACCCAGGTAGAGGAGAAAGGTCCCGTAACAGACAATCTGGCTTCATGACAGCAGAGAATCAGTCTGCATGTCATAGCAGAGAATCAGGCTTCACGTCAGCCACCACTGCAACAGTCCATTGTCATAAATTTAGGCCCAGCACCCAGGCAGAGGAGAAAGGTCCCGTAACAGACAATCTGGCTTCATGACAGCAGAGAATCAGTCTTCATATCATAGCAGAGAATCAGGCTTCACGTCAGCCACCACTGCAACAGTCCATTGTCATAAATTTAGGCCCAGCACCCAGGCAGAGGAGAGAGGTCCCGTAACAGACAATCTGGCTTCATGTCAGCAGAGAATCAGTCTTCATATCATAGCAGAGAATCAGGCTTCACGTCACCCACCACTGTAAGAGTCAATTTTCATAAATTTAGGCCCAGAACCCAGGCAGAGGAGAAAGGTCCCGTAACAGACAATCTGGCTTCATGTCAGCAGAGAATCAGTCTTCATATCATAGCAGAGAATCAGGCTTCACGTCACCCACCACTGTAAGAGTCAATTTTCATAAATTTAGGCCCAGAACCCAGGTAGAGGAGAAAGGTCCCGTAACAGACAATCTGGCTTCATGACAGCAGAGAATCAGTCTGCATGTCATAGCAGAGAATCAGGCTTCACGTCAGCCACCACTGCAACAGTCCATTGTCATAAATTTAGGCCCAGCACCCAGGCAGAGGAGAGAGGTCCCGTAACAGACAATCTGGCTTCATGTCAGCAGAGAATTAGTCTGCATGTCATAGCAGAGAATCAGGCTTCATGTCAGCCACCACTGCAACAGTCCATTGGCATATATTTAGGCCTAGCACACAGGCAGAGGAGAGGTTCATTCAACTTTGGGTAGCATCGCAATATAATGGTAAAATGAAAATAAAAATAGGATTGAATGAGGAAGTGCCCTGGAGTCCAATAATATATGGTTATGGGGAGGTAGTTAATGTCTAATCTGGACAAGGGACGGACAGGTCCTGTGGGATCCATGCCTGGTTCATTTTTATGAACGTCAGCTTGTCCACATTGGCTGTAGACAGGCGGCTGCGTTTGTCTGTAATGACGCCCCCTGCCGTGCTGAATACACGTTCAGACAAAACGCTGGCTGCCGGGCAGGCCAGCACCTCCAAGGCATAAAAGGCTAGCTCTGGCCACGTGGACAATTTAGAGACCCAGAAGTTGAATGGGGCCGAACCATCAGTCAGTACGTGGAGGGGTGTGCACACGTACTGTTCCACCATGTTAGTAAAATGTTGCCTCCTGCTAACACGTTGCGTATCAGGTGGTGGTGCAGTTAGCTGTGGCGTGTTGACAAAAGTTTTCCACATCTCTGCCATGCTAACCCTGCCCTCAGAGGAGCTGGCCGTGACACAGCTGCCTTGGCGACCTCTTGCTCCTCCTCTGCCTTGGCCTTGGGCTTCCACTTGTTCCCCTGTGACATTTGGGAATGCTCTCAGTAGCGCGTCTACCAACGTGCGCTTGTACTCGCGCATCTTCCTATCACGCTCCAGTGCAGGAAGTAAGGTGGGCACATTGTCTTTGTAGCGTGGATCCAGCAGGGTGGCAACCCAGTAGTCCGCACAGGTTAAAATGTGGGCAACTCTGCTGTCGTTGCGCAGGCACTGCAGCATGTAGTCGCTCATGTGTGCCAGGCTGCCCAGGGGTAAGGACAAGCTGTCCTCTGTGGGAGGCGTATCGTCATCGTCCTGCCTTTCCCCCCAGCCACGCACCAGTGATGGACCCGAGCTGCGTTGGGTGCCACCCCGCTGTGACCATGCTTCATCCTCATCCTCCTCCACCTCCTCCTCATCCTCGTCCTCCTCGTCCTCCAGTAGTGGGCCCTGGCTGGCCACATTTGTACCTGGCCTCTGCTGTTGCAAAAAACCTCCCTCTGAGTCACTTCGAAGAGACTGGCCTGAAAGTGCTAAAAATGACCCCTCTTCCTCATCCTCCTCCTCCTCCTCCTGGGCCACCTCCTGTTCCATCATCGCCCTAAGTGTTTTCTCAAGGAGACATAGAAGTGGTATTGTAACGCTGATAACGGTGTCATCGCCACTGGCCATGTTGGTGGAGTACTCGAAACAGCGCAACAGGGCACACAGGTCTCGCATGGAGGCCCAGTCATTGGTGGTGAAGTGGTGCTGTTCTGTAGTGCGACTGACCCGTGCGTGCTGCAGCTGAAACTCCACTATGGCCTGCTGCTGCTCGCACAGTCTGTCCAGCATGTGCAAGGTGGAGTTCCACCTGGTGGGCACGTCGCATATGAGGCGGTGAGCGGGAAGGCCGAAGTTACGCTGTAGCGCAGACAGGCGAGCAGCAGCAGGATGTGAACGCCGGAAGCGCGAACAGACGGCCCGCACTTTATGCAGCAGCTCTGACATGTCGGGGTAGTTGTGAATGAACTTCTGCACCACCAAATTCAGCACATGCGCCAAGCAAGGGATGTGCGTCAAATTGGCTAGTCCCAGAGCTGCAACGAGATTTCGCCCATTATCACACACCACCAGGCCGGGCTTGAGGCTCACCGGCAGCAACCACTCGTCGGTCTGTTGTTCTATACCCCGCCACAACTCCTGTGCGGTGTGGGGCCTGTCCCCCAAACATATGAGTTTCAGAATGGCCTGCTGACGTTTACCCCGGGCTGTGCTGAAGTTGGTGGTGAAGGTGTGTGGCTGACTGGATGAGCAGGTGGAAGAAGAGGAGGAGGAAGCCGAGAAGGAGGAGGTGGCAACAGGAGGCAAAGAATGTTGCCCTGCGATCCTTGGCGGCGGAAGGACGTGCGCCAAACAGCTCTCCGCCTGGGGCCCAGCTGCCACTACATTTACCCAGTGTGCAGTTAGGGAGATATAGCGTCCCTGGCCGTGCTTACTGGTCCACGTATCTGTGGTTAGGTGGACCTTGCTACAGATGGCGTTGCGCAGTGCACACTTGATTTTATCGGATACTTGGTTGTGCAGGGAAGGCACGGCTCTCTTGGAGAAGTAGTGCCGGCTGGGAACAACATACTGTGGGACAGCAAGCGACATGAGCTGTTTGAAGCTGTCTGTGTCCACCAGCCTAAATGACAGCATTTCATAGGCCAGTAGTTTAGAAATGCTGGCATTCAGGGCCAGGGATCGAGGGTGGCTAGGTGGGAATTTACGCTTTCTATCAAATGTTTGTGAGATGGAGAGCTGAACGCTGGCGTGTGACATGGTTGAGACGCTTGGTGACGGAGGTGGTGGTGGTGGTGTTGGTGGTACATCCCCTGTTTGCTGGGCGGCAGGTGCCAACGTTCCTCCAGAGGCGGAGGAAGAGGCCGAGGCGGCAGCAGCAGAATAGGCCGAGGCGGCAGCAGCAGAAGAGGTAGCAGGGGGAGCCTGAGTGACTTCCTTGGTTTTAAGGTGTTTACTCCACTGCAGTTCATGCTTTGCATGCAGGTGCCTGGTCATGCAGGTTGTGCTCAGGTTCAGAACGTTAATGCCTCGCTTCAGGCTCTGATGGCACAGCGTGCAAACCACTCGGGTCTTGTCGTCAGCACATTGTTTGAAGAAGTGCCATGCCAGGGAACTCCTTGAAGCTGCCTTTGGGGTGCTCGGTCCCAGATGGCGGCGGTCAGTAGCAGGCGGAGTCTCTTGGCGGCGGGTGTTCTGCTTTTGCCCACTGCTCCCTCTTTTGCTACGCTGTTGGCTCGGTCTCACCACTGCCTCTTCCTCCGAACTGTGAAAGTCAGTGGCACGACCTTCATTCCATGTGGGGTCTAGGACCTCATCGTCCCCTGCATCGTCTTCCACCCAGTCTTGATCCCTGACCTCCTGTTCAGTCTGCACACTGCAGAAAGACGCAGCAGTTGGCACCTGTGTTTCGTCATCATCAGAGACATGCTGAGGTGGTATTCCCATGTCCTCATCATCAGGAAACATAAGTGGTTGTGCGTCAGTGCATTCTATGTCTTTCACCGCTGGGGAAGGGCTAGGTGGATGCCCTTGGGAAACCCTGCCAGCGGAGTCTTCAAACAGCATAAGAGACTGCTGCATAACTTGAGGCTGAGACAGTTTCCCTGGTATGCATGGGGGTGATGTGACAGACTGATGGGGTTGGTTTTCAGGCGCCATCTGTGCGCTTTCTGCAGAAGACTGGGTGGGAGATAATGTGAACGTGCTGGATCCACTGTCGGCCACCCAATTGACTAATGCCTGTACCTGCTCAGGCCTTACCATCCTTAGAACGGCATTGGGCCCCACCATATATCGCTGTAAATTCTGGCGGCTACTGGGACCTGAAGTAGTTGGTACACTAGGACGTGTGGATGTGGCAGAACGGCCACGTCCTCTCCCAGCACCAGAGGGTCCACTAACACCACCACGACCATGTCCACGTCCGCGTCCCTTACTAGATGTTTTTCTCATTGTTATGGTTCACCACAACAACAAATATATTATTTGGCCCAATGTATTGTATTCAAATTCAGCGGGATATAAATTTGAGGCCTAGTATTTAGGCGCTGGGTGACCGGTATGGATTTAGTGACAGAATTAGACTTGGAAATGCACAGAAGCGTGTGTGTGTGAAGTTATTCTGAATGACCCAATGTGCACCTTGAATATTATATACCCTTTTAGGGATAGATTTCAAATAGCTCTGATATAGCAGAAACCACTAAATTATGAAATTGCTAAATTGGGAATTGTACTTCAACCCAGAACAAAAAATGTGCTTTGACGGACACTAAATATCTTGCCCAGCAACAACAGTACAACGGTGGGTAACGAGAGATTTAGAGGGAATTAAATTTGAGGCCTAGTATTTAGGCGCTGGGTCACCGGTATGGATTTAGTGACAGAATTAGACTTGGAAATACACAGTAGCGGGTGTGTGTGAAGTTATTCTGAATGACCCTATGTGCACCTTCAATATTATATACCCTTTTAGGGATAGATTTCAAATAGCTCTGATATAGCAGAAACCACTAAATTATGAAATTGCTAAATTGGGAATTGTACTTCAACCCAGAACAAAAAATGTGCTTTGACGGACACTAAATATCTTGCCCAGCAACAACAGTACAGCGGTGGGTAACGAGAGATTTAGAGGGAATTAAATTTGAGGCCTAGTATTTAGGCGCTGGGTCACCGGTATGGATTTAGTGACAGAATTAGACTTGGAAATGCACAGAAGCGTGTGTGTGAAGTTATTCTGAATGACCCAATGTGCACCTTCAATATTATATACCCTTTTTGGGATAGATTTCAAATAGCTCTGATATAGCAGGAACCACTAAATTATGAAATTGCTAAATTGGGAATTGTACTTCAACCCAGAACAAAAAATGTGCTTTGACGGGCACTAAATAACTTTCCCAGCTACAACAGGACAACGGTAACGAGAGATTTAGAGGGATTTAAATTTGAGGCCTAGTATTTAGGCGCTGGGTGACAGGTATGGGTTTAGTGACAGAATTAGACTTGGAAATACACAGTAGCGGGTGTGTGTGAAGTTATTCTGAATGACCCTATGTGCACCTTCAATATTATATACCCTTTTAGGGATAGATTTCAAATAGCTCTGATATAGCAGAAACCACTAAATTATGAAATTGCTAAATTGGGAATTGTACTTCAACCCAGAACAAAAAATGTGCTTTGACGGACACTAAATATCTTGCCCAGCAACAACAGTACACCGGTGGGTAACGAGAGATTTAGAGGGAATTAAATTTGAGGCCTAGTATTTAGGCGCTGGGTCACCGGTATGGATTTAGTGACAGAATTAGACTTGGAAATACACAGTAGCGGGTGTGTGTGAAGTTATTCTGAATGACCCTATGTGCACCTTCAATATTATATACCCTTTTTGGGATAGATTTCAAATAGCTCTGATATAGCAGGAACCACTAAATTATGAAATTGCTAAATTGGGAATTGTACTTCAACCCAGAACAAAAAATGTGCTTTGACGGGCACTAAATAACTTTCCCAGCTACAACAGGACAACGGTAACGAGAGATTTAGAGGGATTTAAATTTGAGGCCTAGTATTTAGGCGCTGGGTGACAGGTATGGGTTTAGTGACAGAATTAGACTTGGAAATACACAGTAGCGGGTGTGTGTGAAGTTATTCTGAATGACCCTATGTGCACCTTCAATATTATATACCCTTTTTGGGATAGATTTCAAATAGCTCTGATATAGCAGAAACCACTAAATTATGAAATTGCTAAATTGGGAATTGTACTTCAACCCAGAACAAAAAATGTGCTTTGACGGACACTAAATATCTTGCCCAGCAACAACAGTACAGCGGTGGGTAACGAGAGATTTAGAGGGAATTAAATTTGAGGCCTAGTATTTAGGCGCTGGGTCACCGGTATGGATTTAGTGACAGAATTAGACTTGGAAATACACAGTAGCGGGTGTGTGTGAAGTTACTCTGAATGACCCTATGTGCACCTTCAATATTATATACCCTTTTTGGGATAGATTTCAAAGAGCTCTGATATAGCAGGAACCACTAAATTATGAAATTGCTAAATTGGGAATTGTATTTCAACCCAGAACAAGAAATGTGCTTGAACGGACACTAAATAACTCGCCCAGCTACAGCACTAGGGACAGATTTAGCTGGATATAAATTTGAGGCCTAGTATTTAGGCGCTGGGTGACAGGTATGGGTTTAGTGACAGAATTAGACTTGGAAATACACAGTAGCGGGTGTGTGTGAAGTTATTCTGAATGACCCTATGTGCACCTTCAATATTATATACCCTTTTAGGGATAGATTTCAAATAGCTCTGATATAGCAGAAACCACTAAATTATGAAATTGCTAAATTGGGAATTGTACTTCAACCCAGAACAAAAAATGTGCTTTGACGGACACTAAATATCTTGCCCAGCAACAACAGTACAGCGGTGGGTAACGAGAGATTTAGAGGGAATTAAATTTGAGGCCTAGTATTTAGGCGCTGGGTCACCGGTATGGATTTAGTGACAGAATTAGACTTGGAAATACACAGTAGCGGGTGTGTGTGAAGTTATTCTGAATGACCCTATGTGCACCTTCAATATTATATACCCTTTTTGGGATAGATTTCAAATAGCTCTGATATAGCAGGAACCACTAAATTATGAAATTGCTAAATTGGGAATTGTACTTCAACCCAGAACAAAAAATGTGCTTTGACGGGCACTAAATAACTTTCCCAGCTACAACAGGACAACGGTAACGAGAGATTTAGAGGGATTTAAATTTGAGGCCTAGTATTTAGGCGCTGGGTGACAGGTATGGGTTTAGTGACAGAATTAGACTTGGAAATACACAGTAGCGGGTGTGTGTGAAGTTATTCTGAATGACCCTATGTGCACCTTCAATATTATATACCCTTTTTGGGATAGATTTCAAATAGCTCTGATATAGCAGAAACCACTAAATTATGAAATTGCTAAATTGGGAATTGTACTTCAACCCAGAACAAAAAATGTGCTTTGACGGACACTAAATATCTTGCCCAGCAACAACAGTACACCGGTGGGTAACGAGAGATTTAGAGGGAATTAAATTTGAGGCCTAGTATTTAGGCGCTGGGTCACCGGTATGGATTTAGTGACAGAATTAGACTTGGAAATACACAGTAGCGGGTGTGTGTGAAGTTATTCTGAATGACCCTATGTGCACCTTCAATATTATATACCCTTTTTGGGATAGATTTCAAATAGCTCTGATATAGCAGGAACCACTAAATTATGAAATTGCTAAATTGGGAATTGTACTTCAACCCAGAACAAAAAATGTGCTTTGACGGGCACTAAATAACTTTCCCAGCTACAACAGGACAACGGTAACGAGAGATTTAGAGGGATTTAAATTTGAGGCCTAGTATTTAGGCGCTGGGTGACAGGTATGGGTTTAGTGACAGAATTAGACTTGGAAATACACAGTAGCGGGTGTGTGTGAAGTTATTCTGAATGACCCTATGTGCACCTTCAATATTATATACCCTTTTTGGGATAGATTTCAAATAGCTCTGATATAGCAGAAACCACTAAATTATGAAATTGCTAAATTGGGAATTGTACTTCAACCCAGAACAAAAAATGTGCTTTGACGGACACTAAATATCTTGCCCAGCAACAACAGTACAGCGGTGGGTAACGAGAGATTTAGAGGGAATTAAATTTGAGGCCTAGTATTTAGGCGCTGGGTCACCGGTATGGATTTAGTGACAGAATTAGACTTGGAAATACACAGTAGCGGGTGTGTGTGAAGTTACTCTGAATGACCCTATGTGCACCTTCAATATTATATACCCTTTTTGGGATAGATTTCAAAGAGCTCTGATATAGCAGGAACCACTAAATTATGAAATTGCTAAATTGGGAATTGTATTTCAACCCAGAACAAGAAATGTGCTTGAACGGACACTAAATAACTCGCCCAGCTACAGCACTAGGGACAGATTTAGCTGGATATAAATTTGAGGCCTAGTATTTAGGCGCTGGGTGACCGGTATGGATTTAGTGACAGAATTAGACTGGGATATGGCCAAAAAATGAACAGACTATTGCTGGTTAAATGCACTTGGTGTGACAGCTTCACCCTGATGTAGGCTTTAGCCAAAAAACAACCACACCATTGAGGGTTAAATGCACTTGGTGACAGGCGCAGCTTGCCCCTGATTTTGTATATGGCCAAAAAATGAACAGACTATTGCTGGTTAAATGCACTTGGTGTGACAGCTTCACCCTGATGTAGGCTTTAGCCAAAAAACAACCACACCATTGAGGGTTAAATGCACTTGGTGACAGGCGCAGCTTGCCCCTGATTTTGTATATGGCCAAAAAATGAACAGACTATTGCTGGTTAAATGCACTTGGTGTGACAGCTTCACCCTGATGTAGGCTTTAGCCAAAAAACAACCACACCATTGAGGGTTAAATGCACTTGGTGACAGGCGCAGCTTGCCCCTGATTTTGTATATGGCCAAAAAATGAACAGACTATTGCTGGTTAAATGCACTTGGTGTCACAGCTTCACCCTGATGTAGGCTTTAGCCAAAAAACAACCACACCATTGAGGGTTAAATGCACTTGGTCGCAGCTTGTGCTGGCGCACCACAAGACACAAAATGGCCGCCGATCACCCCAGAAAAATGAGACTGACAAACGGTCTGTGCAGCCTAAAAACAGTGAGCAATTGAGGATCAGCAGCTCAATGATCCACAGCTGCAGATCGATCAGTTAATCAAGTCCTTTGGAGGAGTTAATCTGCCTAATCTCGCCCTACTGTCGCAGCCGCAACCTCTCCCTACGCTAATCAGAGCAGAGTGACGGGCGGCGCTATGTGACTCCAGCTTAAATAGAGGCTGGGTCACATGGTGCTCTGGCCAATCACAGCCATGCCAATAGTAGGCATGGCTGTGATGGCCTCTTGGGGCAAGTAGTATGACGCTTGTTGATTGGCTGCTTTGCAGCCTTTCAAAAAGCGCCAAGAAAGCGTCACAAAAGCGCGAAGAAAGCGACGAACACCGAACCCGAACCCGGACTTTTACGAAAATGTCCGGGTTCGGGTCCGTGTCACGGACACCCCAAAATTCGGTACGAACCCGAACTATACAGTTCGAGTTCGCTCATCCCTAGTTTTGAGCAATGAACTTTTGGGCGAACACGTTTGTTTTCTCCACCATCAGATTCACAAAGTGGTCACTGAAAAAAAGACTAAAATAGTCATATTCAGTGAAGCCTACTGTGGGAATCTGGATTCCTGCTTGGCCAACAAAATCAGGAATCGCAGGCTCAAAATGCTCTGGGGTACACCATGCAAGTTCACCGGTAGGGAGCTCCAGTGGATTTAACTGGTGGGCCAGAAAACTAGTACGAGCCCAGAGCTTCTCGTACTAGTGTGGGCCACAGGGTCCCTAGCATGGTGGTCCCCTTGCTCCGCCTGGTGGCTTTTCCGCCGCCTTGGGGGCTCATCATCATCGCTAGATGATGAGGAGGACGCAGGTGACAAAAGGAAAATGGGGTCATCCTAGTCCTCACTGGGGCTCTCGGAGTCGGAAGCAAGCTGGGCGTCTGCCTCCTTGGCCGAGGACATCCGGTGGGCCATAAGGGATTGCACCCTGACAGATGCAGACAAGGCTGCAAATAAAAA
Source organism: Bufo gargarizans (assembly GCF_014858855.1). Taxonomy (NCBI): domain Eukaryota; kingdom Metazoa; phylum Chordata; class Amphibia; order Anura; family Bufonidae; genus Bufo; species Bufo gargarizans. Next base: position 519,869,083 of record NC_058082.1, on the reverse strand, counting down.
TTTTTGCCCAAAAAGGGTGTTTTTTAAAACCCAGAAAATTATAGCTGTATTTCTAGATTAAATTGCACACTGACTAATGCGGCAGAGGCCCAACATGGAGGGTATTGCCCAAAATTGGTGTTTTTTAAAACCCAGAAAATTATAGAAGTTTTTCAAGCTTGTTTTTAACAATCATAGATGCAGCAAAGGCTGCAATATTAAGTACTTTGCCCCAAAATGGGTGTTTTTTTCAATAACAGAATATGACAGCAGTATATAACGCTTGAAATTCACACGTACAGATGCAACAAGGGCTGTAAAATTGAGCATTTTGCCTAAATAGGGTGTTTTTTAAAACCCTGAAAATTATTGCTGTATTTCTAGCTTAAATTGCACACTGACTAATGCTGAAAAGGCCACAGATGTATGGTCTTGCCAAAAATGGGTGATTTTTTTAAACCCAGAATATAATTGCAGTAGTTCAAGCTTCTATTTGACTGTCACAAATGCACATATGCTGTGCTGTTGCACAGAACTTGCATAAAATGACCGCCATCGCCGACGCCCACTTAACTAACAGACGGATAAAAGTTATTTTTCTGGGTTACTGGGCTCAGGGCAGGGTAAAAAGATTGTGCACTGCACCCACAAAACAAAATCTAGGTAGATCGCTGAGTTAACAAGCACTTCTGATTAAAGATTCTGTCCTATTCTCTCCCTCACAGCAGCAGCATCCTATCTAATCAGAGCAGAGTGACATGCAGCACTACGTGACTCCAGCTTATATGGCATGGCTACATTAGTAGGCATGGCTGTGATGGCTTCTAAGGGCACACAAGTTAAATGCTTGTTGATTGGCTGCTCTGCAGCCTTTCAAAAAGCGCCATTAACTCACCGAACACCGAACCCGAACCCAAATTTTACTGAAATGTTTGGGTTCGGGGTCCAAAAATCCTAAGGTTCGGTACGAACCCGAACTTTACCGTTCTGGTTCGCTCAACCCTAATCAGCTACTCTAGGGAATTGTGGAGATTGCCATAATTAGAATATATATTATTTTTTGCTATTTGTGTGTTGCGGTCACAGCAAATTTGTCAGTCCTATTGTGACCTCATTCATTTCTTGGCAGCCCCACTACACTGCAATCTTTTAACGTGTGACAGATGTCCCAATCAAAATCGCAGTATGGACGCAGCCTTATTTGGGATAAGAGCTACTTTTTTTTATTTTTATCATTATACACTGACCAAAAATATAAACAAAACACTTTCGGTTTTGCTTCCATTTTGCATGAGCTGAACTCAAAGATCTGAAACATTTTCTACATACACAAAAGACCCATTACTCTTAAATATTGTTCACAAATCTGTCTAAATCTGTGTTAGTGAGCACTTCTCCTTTGCAAAGATAATCTATCCCACCTCACAGGTGTGGCATATCAAGGTGCTGATTAGACAGCATGAATATTGCACAGGTGTGCCTTAAACTGCCCACAATAAAAAGCCACTCTGAAATGTGCAGTTTGATCACGCAGCACAATGCCATAGAAGTAGCAACGTTTGAGGGAATGTTCAATTGGCATGCTGACTGCAGGAATCTCTACCAGAGCTGTGGCCAGAGAAATGAACAATGAATGTTCATTTCTCTACCATAAGCCGTCTCCAAAGGCGTTTCAGAGAATTTGGCAGTACATCCAACCGGCCTCACAACCGCAGACCACGTATACCCACACCAGCCCAGGACCTTCGCATCCAGCATGTTCACCTCCATGATCGTGTGAGACCAGCCACCCGGACAGCTGCAGCAAAAATTGGTTTGCATAACCAAAGAATTTCTGCACAAACTGTCAGAAACCATCTGAGGTAAGCTCGTCTGCATGCTCGTCTTCCTCATCGGGGTCTGGACCTGACTGCAGTTCGTCGTCGTAACCGACTTGAGTGGGCAAATGCTCACATTCAATGGCGTCTGGCACGTTGGAGAGTTCTGTTCGTGGATGAGTCCCAGTTTTCACTGTTCAGGGCAGATGGCAGACAGCGTGTGTGGCATTATATGGGTGAGCGGATTGTTGTGCATGGCCCCATATTGCATTATAAGTGTGAGCGGATAATGCATGGCCCCATATTGCAAGGATCTGTACACAATTCCTGGAAGCTGAAAGCACCCCAGTTCTTGCATTGCCAGCATACTCACCGGACATGTTACCCATTAAGCATGTTTGGGATGCTCTGGATAGTCGTATACGCGTGTTCCAGTTTCTGCCAATATTATGCAATTTCGCACAGCTTTTGAAGAGGAGTGGACCCATATTTCACAGGCCACAATCAACAACCTGATCAACTCTATGCAACCAAGATGTGTTGCACTGTGTGAGGCAAATGGTGGCCACTCCAGATACTGACTGGTTTTCTGACACCCCCCTGAAACCGCCCCCCCCCCACCCCCACTCAGAGTAAGGCAAAACTGTGCACATTTCAGAGTAGACTTTTATTGTGGGCAGTCTGAGGCACACCTGTGCAATATTCATGCATGCTGTCTAATCAGCACCTTGATATGCCACACCTGTGAGGTGGGATGAATTATCTCGGCAAAGGAGAAGTGCTCACTAACACAGATTTAGACAGATTTCTGAACAATATTTGAGAGGAATGGGTCTTTTGTGTATGTAGAAAATGTTTAAGATCTTTGAGTTTAGCTCATGCAAAATGGAATGGGAGCAAAACCGAAAGTGTTGCGTTTATATTTTTGGTCAGTGTATCTTCTTATTATTTAAATATGCAAACTGACACTCAAATAAATTATTAAAATCAGTTCCCTAGTTTGTGTTGGTCTTTCTGATATATAATATGCATAGTTTCACATGAACTGGGGCCATAATGGCGACAGTTTCCATTCGCATGGGAGTTTGAATGTTATATTTTTTCACTCATTTTTTAATTAGTGATGTCCCGAACTATTGGCTGGCGAACAATTCATGGCGAACATAGCTTGTTCGCGTTCGCCGCGGCGGGCGAACATATGCGATGTTCGGTCCGACCCCTATACATCATCATTGAGCAAACTTTGACCCTGTACCTCACAGTCAGCAGACACATTCCAGCCAATAAGCAGCAGACCCTCCCTCCCAGACCCTCCCACCTCCTAGACTGCATCCATTTTAGATTCATTTGGAAGCTGCATTCTTAGTGAGAGGAGGGAGAGTGTAGCTGCTGCTGATTCAATAGGGAAAGCGTTAGCGAGGGCAGTGTTCTGTGTCCACAGACTCATCTGCTGTAAGGACAGCATCCTGACAGCACCCCAAAAAGCCCTTTTTAGGGCTGGTACATCAGTCAGCTTCTTTTTTTTTTTTCATATATATATATATATACATTGCAGTTGCCTGCCCGTGTGTGAGAGGCTGCAGGCTCAGTCACAGACAGTACTGTGTGCACACCATTCATACAGGGTGTCACAGACAATACCTTGCAGATAAAAAAAATTAAATTTATATTATTTCTCTGTGATAAAATCGCATTTGCAAGCCAGTGAGTGACTGTGTGTCCCACAGACAGTACTGTGTGTACAGGGTATCACAGACAATACCTTGCAGATAAAAATAATTCAATTTATATTATTTATCTGTGATATAATCGCATTTGCAAGCCAGTGAGTGACTGTGTGGCCCACAGACAGTACTGTGTGCGCACCATCCATACAGGGTGTCACAGACAATACCTTGCAGATAAAAATAATTCAATTTATATTATTTCTCTGTGATATAATCGCATTTGCAAGCCAGTTAGTGACTTTGTGGCCCACAGACAGTACTGTGTGCACACCATCCATACAGGGTGTCACAGACAATACCTTGCAGAAAAAAAAAATATTATATTATTTCTCTGTGATATAATTGCATTTGCAAGCCAGTGAGTGACTGTGTGGCCCACAGACAGTACTGTGTGCACACCATCCATACAGTGTATAACAGGCAATACCTTGCAGATAAAAATAATTCAATTTATATTATTTATCTGTGAAATAATCGCATTTGCAAGCCAGTGCGTGACTGTGTGGCCCACAGACAGTACTGTGTGCACACCATCCATACAGGGTGTCACAGACAGTACCTTGCAGATGAAAAAAATTCAATTTATATTATTTATCTGTGATATAATCGCAGTTACAAGCCAGTGAGTGACTGTGTGGCCCACAGACAGTACTGTGTGCACACCACCCATACAGGGTGTCACAGACAATACCTTGCAGATAAAAATAATTCAATTTATATTATTTATCTGTGATATAATCGCATTTGCAAGCCAGTGAGTGACTGTGTGGCCCACAGATAGTACTGTGTGCACACCATCCATACAGGGTGTCACAGACAATACCTTGCAGATAAAAATAATTAAATTTATATTATTTATCTGTGATATAATCACATTTGCAAGCCAGTGAGTGACTGTGGTGTGGCCCACAGACATTACTGTGTGCGCACCATCCATACAGGGTGTCACAGACAGTACCTTGCAGATAAAAATCATTCAATTTATATTATTTCTCTGTGATATAATCGCAGTTACAAGCCAGTGAGTGACTGTGTGGCCCACTGACAGTACTGTGTGCACACCACCCATACAGGGTGTCACAGACAATACCTTGCAGATAAAAATAATTCAATTTACATTATTTATCTGTGATATCATCGCATTTGCAAGCCAGTGAGTGAATGTGTGGCCCACAGACAGTACTGTGTGCACACCATCCATACAGGGTGTCACAGACAATACCTTACAGATAAAAATAATTCAATTTATATTATTTATCTGTGATATAATCGCAGTTACAAGCCAGTGAGTGACTGTGTGGCCCACAGATAGTATGTGTGCACACCATCCATACAGGGTGTCACAGACAATACCTTGCAGATAAAAATAATTCAATTTATATTATTTATCTGTGATATAATCGCATTTGCAAGCCAGTGAGTGACTTTGTGGCCCACAGACATTACTGTGTGCGCACCATCCATACAGGGTGTCACAGACAGTACCTTGCAGATAAAAATCATTCAATTTATATTATTTATCTGTGATATAATCGCAGTTACAAGCCAGTGAGTGACTGTGTGGCCCACAGATAGTACTGTGTGCACACCATTCATACAGGGTGTCACAGACAATACCTTGCAGATAAAAATAATTCAATTTATATTATTTATCTGTGATATAATTGCATTTGCAAGCCAGTGAGTGACTGTGTGGCCCACAGACATTACTGTGTGCGCACCATCCATACAGGGTGTCACAGACAGTACCTTGCAGATAAAAATCATTCAATTTATATTATTTCTCTGTGATATAATCGCAGTTACAAGCCAGTGAGTGACTGTGTGGCCCACTGACAGTACTGTGTGCACACCACCCATACAGGGTGTCACAGACAATACCTTGCAGATAAAAATAATTCAATTTATATTATTTATCTGTGATATAATCGCATTTGCAAGCCAGTGAGTGAATGTGTGGCCCACAGACAGTACTGTGTGCACACCATCCATACAGGTTATCACAGACAATACCTTGCAGATAAAAATAATTCAATTTATATTCTCTGTGATATAATCGCAGTTGCAAGCCAGTGTGTGTCAGGCCCACACAGACTGTACTGTGCCCATTGCCCACCACTTATATAGGGTGGCACAGTACCTTGCACGCATAGTATCACTTATCTAAAAAAAAAAATGACAGGCAGAGGCAGACCACCCCGCAGGGGCCGTCGTGGTCATGGTGTTGTGATTTCCACTGGCCCTGGAATAATGCCCAGTGTTCAGAGGCCACGTACCCGGAACCCAAAAAATTCAGAGAAAATAGTTGACTGGCTTACACCGGACGCCCAATCTTCAACAGCTTCCGCTAAGAACCTTGACGCACTATCCTCCTCCAGCTCAGCTTTGGTCACCTGCTCTCAAGTTACCACTCTCCCGCCCGCCACCACCACTACCACCACAGCCACCACAGCCGCTTCACTTGATCCCTCAGAGTTGAATGAAATTAGTGATGCTCAACCATTATTGACAGAGGATGTAGATAACAGGGATATGTCTCAGTCAGGCAGCATTACACACATGGACATACAGTGTGATGATGATGATGATGTTGTACCCGCTGCTGCTTCCTTTGCTGAGGTGTCAGATACAAGTGAAGCGGTTGATGATGACGATGTGTCTGTGGATGCCACGTGGGTGCCTGCTCGAGGAGAAGAAGAAGAGGGGGAAAGTTCTGAAGGGGAGACAGAGAGAAAGAGGAGACGAGTTGGAAGCAGAGGGAGGTTGTCGCAAGGAGCTAGTGGCACAGTCAGACAGCATGTATCGGCACCCGGGGTCAGCCAGACAGCACGCCAATCAACGCATGCTGTTGCCACCACCAGAATGCCGTCATTGCAAAGCTCAGCAGTGTGGCATTTTTTTTGTGTGTCTGCCTCTGATAACAGCAATGCCATTTGCAACCTGTGCCAAAAGAAACTGAGTCATGGGAAGTCCAACACCCACCTCGGTACAGCTGCTTTGCAAAGGCACATGATCTCACATCACAAACGCCAATGGGATCAACACATGAGTACAAGCAGCACACAAACTCAAAGCCACCATCCTCCTCCTGGTCCAGCATCTTCAGCCATGTCAACCACTGCTGTCCCTCTTGCCCCCTCTCAACCACCCGCCACTCCGCCTCTCACCTTCAGCAGTTCCATCTCATCTGCCCACAGTCAGGTGTCTGTAAAGGAAATGTTTGAGCGTAAGAAGCCAATGTCACAGAGTCACCCCCTTGCCCGGCGTCTGACAGCTGGCTTGACGGAACTCTTAGCCCGCCAACTTTTACCATACCAGCTGGTGGAGTCTGAGGCCTTCAAAAAATTTGTCGCTATTGGGACATCACAGTGTAAGGTACTCGGACAATTAAAAAAAAAAAAAAAGGCAATCCCAAACCTCTACTCAGTGATTGAAAAGGAAGTCATGGCATCTCTGGCATACAGTGTTGGGGCAAGGGTCCATCTGACCACTGATACCTGGTCTGCAAAGCACGGTCAGGGCAGGTATATAACGTACACTGCGCATTGGGTCAACCTGCTGACGGCTGCCAAGCATGGAATGCGTGGCTCTGCAGCGGAGTTGGTGACACCGCTACGACTTGCAGGCAGGCCTACTGCCACCTCCTCTACTCCATCCTCTTCGATAACCTGCTCGGCTGAGTCCTCTTCTGCTGCGGCGTCTGGCTGCACATCAACTCAATCCCCCCAGCTCCCCAGGGGCTATTTCACATCCCGGATACGACAGTGTCACACTGTATTGGGGTTGACTTGCCTGAAAGCAGAGAGCTACACCGAACCAGCACTCCTTTCTGCCCTAAACGCACAGGTGAATCAGTGGCTGACCCCGCACCAACTGGAGATTGGCAAAGTGGTGTGTGACAATGGAAGCAATTTGTTGGCGGCATTGAATTTGGGCAAGTTGTCACATGTGCCGTGCATGGCACATGTGTTGAATCTCATTGTACAACGCTTTGTTTCTAAGTACCCAGGATTACAGGATGTCCTCAAGCAGGCCAGGAAGGTGTGTGGCCATTTCAGGAGTTCCTACACGGCCATAGCACACTTTTCAGACATTCAGCGCCGAAACAACATGCCAGTGAGGCGTTTGATTTGTGACAGCCTGACACGTTGGAATTCAACACTCCTAATGTTCGACCGCCTGCTCCAGCAAGAAAAAGCCATCAACGAGTATTTGTATGACCGGGGTGCTAGGACAGCCTCTGCGGAGCTGGTAATTTTTTTGCCACGTTACTGGACGCTCATGCGCAATGCCTGTAGGCTCATGCGTCCTTTTGAGGATGTGACAAACCTAGTCAGTCGCACCGAAGGCACCATCAGCGACCTCATCCCATTTGTTTTCTTCCTGGAGCGTGCCCTGCGAAGAGTGCTGGATCAGGCTGTAGATGCGCGTAAAGAGGAAGAGTTGTGGTCACCATCACCACCAGAAACAGCCTTGTCATCATCGCTTGCCGGACCTGCGGCAACGCTGCAAGAGGAGTATGAAGAAGATGAGTCAGAGGAGGAATGTGGCTTTGAGGAGGAGGGAGACCAACCACAGCAGGCATCCCAGGGTGCTCATTGTTGTCATCTATCTGGGACCCGTGGTGTTGTACGTGGCTGGGGGGAAGAACAGACCGTCAATGACATCAGTGAGGACGAGGAACGGTAAAAGAGTAGCTCGGCATCCAACCTTGTGCAAATGGGGTCTTTCATGCTGTCATGTCTGTTGAGGGACCCTTGTATGAAAAGGATGAAGGAGAATGACCTGTACTGGGTGGCCACGCTACTAGACCCCCGGTATAAGCAGAAAGTGGCGGAAATATTACCAAATTACCAAAAGTCAGAAAGGATGCAGCAGTTCAAAACCAAACTAAAAAATATGCTTTACACAGCTTATAAGGGGGATTTCACAGCACAACGGGAATCTAACTGGGGATGAGGTGAAAGTAATCCTCCTCCTACCACGACCACGGCGGCAAGGACAGGACGCTTTACAGATGTGTTGTTTATGGAGGACATGCGGAGCTTTTTCAGTCCTACACATCCCCATAGCCCTTCGGGATCCAGTCTTAGACAATGACTCGACCGACAGGTAGCAGACTAAATTGCCTTAACTGCAGATATCAACACTCTGAGGAGCAATGAACCCCTTGACTACTGGGTGTGCAGGCTTGACCTGTGGCCTGAGCTATCTCAGTTTGCAATAGAACTTCTGGCCTGCCCCGCTTCAAGTGTCCTGTCAGAAAGGACCTTCAGTGCACCAGGAGGCATTGTCACTGACAAAAGAAGTTGCCTCGGTCAAAAAAGGGTTGATTACCTCACCTTCATTAAGATGAATGAGGCATGGATCCCGAAGGGACTGACAGTGGGGGATACGTTTGACTAACAAAAGGCCTGATGACATTCCTTGGCCTCAAAATGGTCCCCACGCTGCTGTATTTAATGTCTGCATACTGGATGACTTTCGTGAATTTTCCGCCACCAACTAGGGTTCAAGCCGCAATGTTTTAGTCACCTTTCTGCCTGGAAAACATCAATTTTTCCGGCTGCTTCTACAACAGCGGCTGCAACAATACCATTATTTTTCAGGCATGTGTACATGCCTAATTTTTCTGGCCTCTGGTGCTGCACAGTGGCTGCAAAAACAAAACAAAAAAAAAAAGGCACATACAAGTGTCAATTACCCTTCGTGATCATTACCTTGTTGTGGTGAAGGGGCTTGCGTAACACAATGAAGCGATCATCACCTCTATGAGTGTGTTGGCAATGTTGCCACACCCCAGATGATAAGGCCGTTGCTTCATTATGATCAGACCAAAAGCGATCGGCTGGATAATTTTTCATAGAAAAAACATAATTTTTTTTTTTGTATGGGTTTTTAATACATAAAATAAAAAAAACATAATAAAGTCTCTTACTAGTTTATTAGAAATAATGCAGACAATTAAAAAAAATCCCTATCAATTCCAATACAAAGCAAGTACAAAGCTCAGAACTAAATTATTTCAGGATGTCGTAATGGTTCGTTAATTCAACAATGGTTAATTAATTTGACACACGTCCCCGGATAGGGGAATTAACAGGGATTAAACTCATAGGAATAGTACTAGTTAAGACACCACTCATATAGGGTCAGGTGCACGCGCAGTGCCCCAACTTGGGAGTAAGAGGACCGACCAAGCTGCTTTTTCCATCTCCCGGTTCCTAAAATCAATTCAGTTTGGTGTATCAGAGTTTGGTCTGTCACTGTGAAGGCAGTCGAAGGTACCCGGCCTAAATTTTTTTTCACAAAAGGCAATCCCTGATATGGGACGTAACAGGGATTAAACTGATGAGAAGAGAACTACAGAAAATACCACTCATATTGGGTGTGACAGTAAATTGCACGGCGCAGATGCAGTGACCGCGGATTCAAACAAAGGGGAGGGAGCCAGCGTTTTTTTAACCATCTCCACGTTCGAAAAATCTATTCAATAAATGGACCCCAGATTGGAGACGTAATAAGGATTAAACTGATGAGAAGAGAACTACAGAAAATACCACTCATATCGGGTGTGACAGTAAATTGCACGGCGCAGACGCAGTAACCGTGGATTAAAACAAAGGGGAGGGAGCCAGCATTTTTTTAACCATCTCCCCGTTCAAAAAATCAATTCAATTCACCTTTTGGGGAACCCTTGGTGTTGTACGTGGCTGGGTGGAGGAAGAAACCTTCAATGACATCAACGGGACATGGCTAACTTGGTATCCAACCTTGTGCTAATGGGGAGTTTGCGGTTGGGCAAATGGACTGTTTGTGGTTGTTTACGGTGCATTAAAAGGGGAGTTTGGTCTGTCAATGTCTGTGAAGCGGGCGTAACCCTTACACTACCTGATCGATACAGCATTATACCTGATCGTATACACACACTGGATGTTTTAAACCACGTTGTTCAAAAAAATTTAGGATTGTTAGGTGATTTATGCCCTTTATGGATTAAAATCCAACTCTGCGTCAACTATGTAATTTTCAATGGAAGTTTTGCCATGGATCCCCCTCCGGCATGCCACAGTCCAGGTGTTAGTCCCCTTGAAACAACTTTTCCATCACTACTGTGGCTAGAAAGAGTCCCTGTGGGTTTTAAAATTTGCCTGCCTATTGAAGTCAATGGCGGTTCGCCAGTTCGCGAACATTTGCAAAAATTTGCGTTCGCCATTCGCGAACGGAAAATTTTATGTTCGTGACATCTCTATTTTTAATAATAGTTTTTAAAAAAAAAACATTAAAAGACCTCTGGAGGACACTGCCTTTTTTTATTTTATTTTATCTTTTTTTTTTTACTGTAACTAGGGCATCCAAACACAGAAATAATTTATTTCTGTGTGCAAAATTAAAGGGGACTTGACGCCAATTGAGATCACTGTTTTAGTTAATAATTGTTCCATGACCTAACAATTCTGGAGAACAGTTTCTTTTTTCTCTATGTTGTACTGTTCCTCTAATAATCTTACTAGTACTACATGGGAAGGAAGAGAGGAGGAACAAAGGACCAGAGAAGATCTTATCAATGAAGGCTGCATTTATTGGAGGTGAGAGGGGCAGTTTTAGGGAGAGGTCTGAGCTCTGCTTGGATTAAACTCTAAAGTCCTTTTCCTGAAGTCTGAGCAGCACTCAGGCTGAACTGTTACCCTGGGTTCACACCTGAGCGTTCTGAAAGGAGCGCTCTGTATGCGCGATTGTACCGGCGTTTACAATCGCGCATACAGAGACAGGCGAACACACATTGTCGCGCATTCCCGAATATCTATGTACGGGAACGCACAACAAAACGCCCCAAAAAAGCTCAAGAACTTGTTTGAGCGTCGGGCGTTTTACAGCGTGATCGTTCGCGCTGTAAAACGCCCAGGTGAGAACCATTCCCATAGGGAAGCATTGGTTTCTCCTTGTTGAGCGTTTTACAGCGCGTAGGAACGCGCTGTAAAACGCCCAGGTGTGAACTTAGGGTTAGGGCTGTTTCACACGAGCGGATGCCGTGCGTGACATCCGCTCCATGAAAGAGTGCCAAGACCCGATGCAGACTGCAGAGGCACGGAGCATTAACATGACTGATAATGCTCCTTGCCTCTCTGTGACCTCTTTACGACGAAAATCACAGTGACAACTGTCATTTCATAGTAAAGAGGTCACAGAGAGGCACAGAGCATTATCAGTCATGTTAATGCTCCGTGCCTCTGCAGTCTGCATCGGGTCTTGGCACTCTTTCACAGAGCGGATGTCACGCACGGCATCCGCTCGTGTGAAACAGCCCTTAGAGGTTTAATAGATCTACTGGAAATACAGTCTAGGATTTCAAATTGTTTTTGGCTCCTGTGGGCAGCAATGGCACTTTTTGTGAGAGCAATTTTTTTAATGTATGAAGTCCAATGTATTTGTCCTTTAAATGGTAGTGATTGCATAGTCAGTGCTGCATAAAGGAAGAATTTAAAAAGTTCCATGAGTCATATGATATTAGATTGTTTTGAATTTTTGGCAAAACACTAAAGTAATATATTTTATGACAAAATTAAGCCCTTTGAAAACCCGCTTAGGTTAAAAACAGCAAGCAAAAGGACAACTCTTAAATGTTAATTATAATATTGATTTGATTCAAATGATGTACATTGAAAATCTGCAACCTGCCCTGACCATTCACCCAGCTGATGACTTATTATATTAATGTATCTATTAGTATATAAGCAATTAGTTTTAAGCTTGTTCTTGCTGGTAGAATTGGAAATCAGGTCCTATTTATGTCACAGTTACAATTCCCAGGAGAATGAACTCAATGAACTTTGTCCAAGATGATGGTATTTTGACAATTTTATTACTAGCTTTTTATTACCAAGTAAAGTTCCAGGCAACTAAAGAAAATTGTTTTAGACAATGTGAAAGGTGGCAATTTTTATCATCCATCCGAGTTGTTAGTGAAATTAATTGTGATAAATGTGAAAACCTAGTCTGCATTTCCAGAAGATATATTAAACCTCTAACAGTTCAGCCTGAGTGCTGTTCAGTAGAGTTGAGCGGACACCTTGATGTTCGGGTTCGGCCGAACTTCGGAAAAAAGTTCGAGTTTGGGACCCGAACTTGACCCGAACTTGACCCTGAACCCGAAACCCATTGAAGTCAATGGGGACCCGAACTTTTGAGCACTAAAATGGCTGTAAAAATGTCATGGAAAGGGCTAGAGGGCTGCAAATGGCGTCAAAATGTGGTTAAGAGCACGGCAAGTGCTCTGCAAACAAATATGGATAGGGAAATGACTTTAAATAACATAAAATACGTAAAAATAAAAATAATCTTGATCTAGGAGGACCAGGTCCATATGGAGTAGGAGGTTGAGGAGGCGGTAGATGTGGTGGTATAGGTGGAAGTGACGGTGGAGGAGGAGGTAGCCTACACTTGTTTTTTGTTTTAAATTTTATTTTTAAAATTAGAGTACACCCCAAAACATTGGGAAATATAACCTGTGATAACCCCCTCTAGTCATGCTAAACACACGTTCAGACAATACACTGGATGCAGGGCAGGCCAGCATGTCCAAGGCGTAAAGGGCAAGCTCAGGCCATGTGCCCAATTTGGAGACCCAGAAGTTGCAGGGGCTGACCCCTGTCAGTCAGTTCGTGTAGGTGTGTGCACACTTACTGCCCCACCATGTCGCACGTCCCTGTGATGTTCACGATCCAATTTGATATCTGCTCTATCAACTTTCGATGTTCTTTTATGCGCCTACCATGGTGATTACGGGTGGCGGGGAATCAGGGTTTCAGGTCAGAGAGGGAGAGTGAGAAAAAGAGACCAAATTTAAGGGAGGATCGATATTTTCAAATTTAAAATTAGAGTTGAAATATGAGAGATTATTAAAACATAAAAGTGTGACAACTTTTCAAAGTTTAAGCATTGAATGTAAGGATGTGGTGCGCATTAATTACTGAATAATTTATAAAATTCTATTCCCTGTCACCTATGCATAGCAGGTGTTTATTCACGTCTAAAATTGTATAATGTCAACCCAAGAATGTAACAGAAAAATTATTGAAATTTATTAAGCTGCCAACTAGGTAGAGGAGGGTATATTACACCCAAAAATTGGTGAATTTCACCCAAAAATGTAACTGACAATTTTTTTTATTTATTTTTTTCAGTCTACTAGGTATAGGAGTGGTACATCACACCCAAAAATTGGTGAATTTCACCAGAATATATAACTGACAATTTTTTTTTTTATCTGTCTACTAGGTATAGCAGTGGTACTATACACCCAAAAATAGGTGCATTTCACCCTAAAATGTAAATGACAAAGTAGTTAAATGATATAAAATAAAACACGTACAAAAAAAATGGATTTATGAGGTGGAGTTCCATATGGAATAGGAGTTTGAGGAGGCGGTGGACGCAGCGGAGTAGGTGGAAGCGGCGGTTGAAGAGGACGAGATAGCCAACACAGGTTTTTTGTTTTAATTTAATTTTGTAAAATTAAGGTACACTCCAAAAGAGTGTGAAATATCCAAAATACAAACATGAGCATTTGCGCTACAGTATAACAATGGCTGCTTAGTGCCGGTATACATGTCTATTCTGCACAAGTTACGGACAAGTCCTGAGGGATCCATGCCTGGTTCATTTTAATGAAAGTGAGCTTGTCCACATTGGCTGTGGACAGGCGGCAACGCTTGTCTGTGATGACGCCCCCTGCCGTGCTAAACACACGTTCAGATAATACACTGGCTGCAGGGCAGGCCAGCACCTCCAAGGCGTAAAGGGCAAGCTCAGACCATGTGCCCAATTTAGAGACCCAGAAGTTGAAGGGGGCAGACCCGTCATTCAGTACGTGTAGGCGTGTGCACACATACTGCTCCACCATGTTGGTGAAATGCTGCCTCCTGCTAAGACTGTTCCATATCAGCTGGTGGTGCTGGTTGTTGTGGCATGCTGACAAAGCTTTTCCACATTTCGGCCATGCTAACCCTGCCTTCTGAGGTGTTGGCGGTGCCGCAGCTGTGTTGGCGACCTCTTTCTCGTCCTCTGCCTTCGCCTTGTGCTTCCACTGTGCCACCAGCAGCGCGTCTACTAGCGTGAGCTTGTACTCGCGAATCTTGCGATCATGCTCCAGTGACGGAATTAAGGACGGTACGTTGTCCTTGTAATGGGGATCCAGCAGCGTGGCCACCCAGTAATCAGCACAAGTTAGAATGTGGGCAACTCGGCGGTCGGTGCAGAGACACTGCAGCATGTAATCGCTCATGTGTGCCAGGCTGCCTAGAGGCAAGGAAAAGCTGTCCTCTGTGGGAGGTGTATCGTCTGTGTCCTCTGTATCCCCCCCAACCACGCATCAGTGATGGCCACGTGCTGGTCTGGGTGCCACTTTGCTGTGAACATGGTTCCTCCTCCTGCATCTCCTCCTCCTCATCCTCCACCTCCTCATCCTCCAGAACTGTGCCCTGGCTGGACAATTGTGTACCTTGGGTTTGTGGGTGCAGGAACCCACCCTCGGAGCTACTTGGGAATGACTGGCCGGAAACCATACAAAATGATCCCTCTTCCTCCTCCTCCTGTGCCACATCCTCTTCCATCATCGCCAGGAGTGTTTTTTCAAGTAGGCATAGAAGTGGGATAGTAGTGCTGAGAAAGGCGATATCGGCACTGGCCATGTTGGTGGCGTACTCGAAACAGCACAAGGAACACAGGTCTCGCATGGAGGCCCAGTCATTGGTAGTGAAGTGGTGCTGTTCCGCCGAGCGACCCACCCGTGCGTACTGCAGCTGAAACTCCACTATCGCCCTTCTGCTGCTCGCACAGTCTGGCCGGCATGTGCAAGGTGGAGTTCCAACTTGTGGGCACAGTCACATATGAGGCGGTGAGCGGGAAGGCTGAAGTCACACTGCAGCGCTGACAGTCGAGCAACAGCAGGGTGAGAACGCCGAAAACGCGCACAGACGGCCCGCACTTTATGCAGCAGCTCTGACATGTTGGGGTAATTTTTAAGGAATCTCTGCACCACCAAATTCAGCACATGCACAAGGCAAGAGATGTACATCAAACCGGCTAGTCCCAGAGCTGCTACGACATTTCGCCTATTATCGCACACCACCAGGCCGGGTTTGAGGCTGACTGGCACGAACCCCTCATTGGTCTGTTGTTCAAGGCCCGTCCACAGCTCCTGCGCGGTGTGGGCTTTGTCCACCAAACAGATACGTTTTAAAACTGCCTGCTGTCGTTTACCCCTGTCTGTGCTGAAGTTGGTAGTGAAGGTGTTACGCTGACCGGATGAGGAGCTGGTAGAGGATGAGGAAGCAGAGTAGGAGGAGGAAGCAACAGGAGGCAAACTGAATGTGCCCTGCAATTCTCGGTGGTGGAAGGACATGCGCCAAACTGCTATCCGCCTTAGGCCCAGCTGCCACTGCATTTTCCCAGTGTGCTGTTATGGAGATATAACGGCCCAGACCGTGCTTACTGGTCCACATATCCGTAGTCAGGTGCACCTTTCCACAGATAGCGTTGCGCAGTACACACCTGATTTTGTCCCCCACTTGGTTGTGAAGGTAAGGGATGGCTCACCTTGAAAAGTAGTGGCGGCTGGGCACAACGTACTGTGGGATAGCCACCGCCATAAGGCCTTTTAAACTATCCGTCTCCACCAGACTTTTAAAAAATAAGTGGTTGGGCATCGGTTCACTCAATCTCTTCCACTTCTGGGGCAGGCCTAGGTGGATGGTCCTGGGAAACCCTGCTAGCAGAGTCATCAAAAAGCAGAAGAGACTGCTGCATGACTTGGGGCTCAGACTGCTTGACTGACTTGCAAGGGGGTGAGGTGAAAGACTGATGGACATCGGCTGCGTGTGCCAACTGTGGTCTTTCAGCAGGAGACTGGGTGGGAGACAATGTGAAGGAACTGGATCCACTGTCAGCAACCCAATCTACTATCGCCTGTACTTGTTCAGGCCTCACCATTCGTAGAGCAGCATTAGGCCTGACCAAATACAGCTGCAGGTTTTGTCGCCTACTCACACCTGAGGAAGGGGTTTCACTTGTGCGTGTAGCTGGCACAGATCGACCACGTCCTCTCCCTGCAACAGGAGCTCCATCAGCAGCACCACGACCTGGGCCACGTCCCTTATTTGAAGCTCTCCTCATATTTTTCAAATTTAGGATCTTGCCCTAAATGGGTGTTAAATTAATAGTAGAATAGAACGACAGTATGTAAAGGGTGTATTTCACACAGTCTGAACTAGTGTGGGCCTAAATTAAATATTTCTTTGCCCAAAATAGCTGTATTTCAAATGGCTGTATTTCAACTGCCTGATTCAAACCCCTGTATGTAGAGAGCGTATCTCACACGGTCTGAACCACTGTAGGCCTGAAGTAAATATTTCTGTGCCCAAAATGGCTGTATTTCAAATGGCTGTATTTCTAATGCCTCATTCAAACCCATGAATGTAGAGGAGGTATCTCACAGGGCCTGAACCACTGTAGGCCTGAAGTAAATATATCTTTGCACAAAATGGCTGTATTTCAAATGGCTGTATTTCAAATGTCTGATTCAAACCCCTGTATGTAGGGGGGAATCTCACATGGTCTGAACCACAGTAGGCCTGAAGTAAATATTTATTTTCCCAAAATAGCTGTATTTCAAATGGCTGTATTTCTAATGCCTCATTCAAACCCCTGTATGTAGAGGCGGTATCTCACACGGTCTGAACCACTGTAGGCCTGAAGTAAATATATCTTTGCACAAAATGGCTGTATTTCAAATGCCTGATTCAAACCCCTGTATGTAGAGAGGGTATCTCACACGGTCTGAACCACTGTAGGCCTGAAGTAAATATTTCTTTGCCCAAAATGGCTGTATTTAAAATGGCTGTATTTCAATTGCCTGATTCAAACCTTTGTATGTAGGGGGGTATCTCACACGGTCTGAACCACTGTAGGCCTGAAGTAAATATTTCTTTGCCCGAAATGGCTGTATTTTGAATGGCTGTATTTCAATTGCCTGATTCAAACCCCTGTATGTAGGGGGGTATCTCACACGGTCTGAACCAGTGTAGGCCTGAAGTAAATATATATTTGCACAAAATGGCTGTATTTCTAGTATGTAGGGGGGTATCTCACACGGTCTGAACCACTGTAGGCCTGAAGTAAATATATCTTTGCACAAAATGGCTGTATTTTAAATGGCTGTATTTCAAATCCCTGATTCAAACCCCTGTATGTAGAGGGTGCATCTCACAGGGCCTGAACCAGTGTAGGCCTGAATTCAATATTGAGAACAAGAGTAAAAATAGTAGGACACACCAATATTTGGTTCCACACGGACACTTGATATAACAATATTTATTGATCGTAATATACAATACTAAATGAACATTACTAAATGAACATGTTAAAATTACACACTCTAAAATTAATAGAATTAATAAAATGTTAAATACAATAGTAAATAATAAATATTGATGTTTTCTGTATTTTAACCAGAGTTTCAGGGTCTATTAAATGGTATAATGATGTCTTTTCAAAAGGGTTAATTAACCCAACCAATATCCCAGTAAGCGATGTTTCAATAGTAGAGGTAGACTTGATATTTATGTACAGTCTTGTAAATAGTCACTTGTATCGTTGCGACTTAATAGTCACTTCACATATATTGTCGCTGCAATGTTACTGCCTGTTAGCAAGAATAAGCCAAAGCTGTTTTACTCACAGTTTTAGATGGAGTGGTGTCGGCTTTTATTGCATCACTGGTGGTGTCCCACGTGTGATGGAGTTCTCTACAGGCTGCGATGTATAGAAGTTTAGTTTCCACAGGATTTATGCGGATTCAGGATCCTCGGTGATCGTATACAGCCGTACTGTATTGGAGGTCAGCTGGTAGTGTACTCCTTATGCGCTTAGTTGATATCTCGCAGGGTTGAACTTCACCAAAGATAGACTTTCCAAATAGATAGGTGTCAGCTTGTCTTTGCTTTAAAAGATGAAAAATCACTGATCCCTCTCCTCTTTCTTTCTATAAGCGCTTGTGGTCCTCCGGTACTGTACTTTATTTCATGGGATAGTTACCATACGCGTTTCGGAGCAGGCTACGACTCCTTCTTCAGTGGCTGAATTCAATATTGGTGCACCAAATGGCGGTATTTAAAATCTCTGAATGTAACCCAAATGTATTAAGGGTGTATCTCACAATGACATCTGCATCAAAGGCTGCCAACTAAATTTTTTGTGCCCAAACGAGTGTTTGTTTAACAACTGAATTTGGCAGCAGTATATAAGCCTGTAATTTCACACATGCTGATGCTGCAAGGCCTGAAAATAGTGTTTTTTTGTCAAAAAAGTGTGTTTTTCAAACCCCAGAAAATGATGTGTGTATTTCTACCTTAAATTGCACACTGACTAATACAGATGTTGTAGATTGCCAAAAAATTCTTTTTTTGGTAACAGAATATGAAAGCTGTATATATTAAACTTGAATTTAACACTTGCAGATCTGGAAAATACAGTTTTTTGAAGACAAAAAAGTGTGTTTTTCTAACCCCAGACAATGATGGGTGTATTTCTACCTTAAATTGCATACTGACTAATACAGATGTTGTAGATTGCCAAAAAGTATTTTTTTGCTAACAGAATATGAAAGCTGTATATTTTAAACTTGAATTTACCACTTGCAGATCTGGAAAATACTGTTTTTGAAAAAAAAAAGTGTGTTTTTCAAACCACAGAAAATCATGGGTGTATTTCTACCTTAAATTGCACAGTGACTAATACAGATGTTGTAGATTGCCAAAAAAGTGTTTTTTTTGGTAACAGAATATGAAAGCTGTATATATTAAACTTGGATTTAACACTTGGCGATCTGGAAAATACTGTTTTTTGAAGAAAAAAAAGTGTGTTTTTCAAACCACAGAAAATGATGGGTGTATTTCTACCTTAAATTGCACACTGACTAATATAGATCAGAAAAATAAATAAAGTAAAGTCTCTGTTAGATATACTTGTCTTCTCTAGCGCTGCAAATCCGGAGACAATGTGGGAAAAGTCAAATAAGTAAATTTTTGGAAAAGGATTGCGCTGCAGGAGAAAATTCTTTTGTATAAAAATAAAAATATATAATAAAAAATAATAATTTTATTATATATTTTTATTTTTATACAAAAGAATTTTCTCCTGCAGCGCAATCCTTTTCCAAAAATTGACTAATATAGATGTTGTAGTTTGCCCCCCAATAATGGTAAATTGCAATGTCCCAAAAGCTCAGACGCAGTGCTGGTGCACTGAGCTTGCATAAAATGGCCGCCGCTGCCCACCTAAATAATAGAATTGTAAAAGTTGTTTTTTTTTGTCAATGGGCTCAGAGCAGGGTAAAACGATTGTGCCCTGCACCCACATAACTATTTCTATGTGGATTGCTGAGTTAGATTCTCTCCTATTCTCTCTCTGAAATCACAAGTCCAGCAGCATCCTCTCCCTACACTTGTAACAGCAGAGTGACGTGCAGCGCTATGTGACTCAAGCTTATATAGAGCCTGGGTCACATGCTGCTCTGGCCAATCACAGCCATGCCATTACTAGGCATGTCTGTGATGGCTTCTAAGGTCAGACAGTTAACCGCTTGTTGATTGGCTGCTCTGCAGCCTTTCAAAAAGTACCAAGAAAGCTCCAAACACCGAACCCGAACCCAAACTTTTACTGAAATGTTCGGGTTCGGGTCCGGGGTCCAAAAATCCTAAAGTTCGGTACAAACCCGAACTTTACAGTTCGGGTTCGCTCAACACTACTTTTGATTCAATTTTTTTCATGGCGAATCAGCCATTTTGATTTTTCCTTTCGTTATGATGATTACCAAGCAGGATAAATACTTTAAATGCAGTTATACCATTTTTTAAATTGGTTATTTATTTTATATATTTAAAATTGGGAAAGGGGGCAATTTTACTTTTTAATTTTTTCGCTTTGTTTAATATTATTTTGTAAAATGTTTTGCAATTGTTAAACAGCATCTAATTTGTACTTATGAAACTGGCTGACCTGTTACATGTGCGCTGGACAGCTGAAGGCATCTGCATTGGTAACACTATCTATTACTCTTTCTTCTGCTGCTTCAGTGTCGAGAAAATACTTATTCCAATGTGTAAATGACCAGCAAAGGGCACCAAGTGTGGCCTGAAGCCTCCAGGTGCACCCGATCTCCACTTTGTTGATCAGCCAGCTCCTTCCTCTCAAGGATGATTGATAGGGCCAAGCTTCTGAAGCTTAGTCTCGCCTAGTCCTAAAACTTCACACCAGCAGCGAGAATATTAGCGCAGTGTAGATCTTTGCTGCAGAGCTGGTTGCAGGGTTGTGGTACTGCCTTACTTCTAGCACACAACATTGGCGCGATATTTCAGGGCCATATGAGAATTAGATTGAGAATCCCTGTTCTCTCAACCATCCATGAGAGGAAGGTGCTGGCAGAGCAGAGTGGCCAGAGCTAGGATGCACTGAGAGGCTCAGGCATACCCTCAGTGCACTTGCTTTTCAGAGGGAAAAAACATAATTCTGCTAAAACTTCTCAATATACTTACTTTTAGAATTCCACACTATTATTCCAATCATCTGTTACACACCAGAGTGATGACTGCCATGTCAGTGGGTTTAACGTTCATAGGCCGCTGTAGTGACAGAAGTACATTTAGGGTACGGCTACACGGCAACACTGGTCACACGGTATGTATCACAGCCAAGATAGTAGAGTAGCTGTGATCGAATAGAAATGAATGCCTATTCAGTAAGCAAATGGCAAGATTATAAAAGTTGAGTACTATTAATTTACACATGAATAAGCAAAGTATCACACATCTTTTTTTATATTTTTTTATATTATTTACTAGTACAACTTTAAAGAATTGTAGCTATAACAACTTTTTTCTTTAATTCGTTTTATATGTGTGCCTAAATATTTCACAGTTGATATATTTTACATTACTGCTAGATTAACAAGTACAAAGATGTTGACTATTTCATCTTCTCACGTGCCATTTGCCACTGAGTGTCATGGTCCTGAGAATCAAAGCGCAATTAATGACACTGATTCCACATTCTGCCTAAGAAGACTTTTCAGCTTCCATTTCAACTTAAGTGCCTGTGTAAAATACACTAGTTATACAATAGCAAAAATATATTAAAAATACATAATGCAACTTGTCTTAATATACTTTTCAAGTCTAAAAATATGCCAGACCAAAAGAAACATATTTACATAAAAAGCAGACAAGGTCAAATAACAAAGAAAGCCCTTAATTAGTTGTAATCAACTTTAATTTGCATACCGTATATAATTCCTAAATGATTGTTAATAATAACTTTATATAATGGACTTCCAATTTTCATGAAAATGGCACATTTTGATAAGCAGACACAGAACCCTAGTACTAATAAGGTTTAATTTGCATACATTAGTCTGATTATCCAAACAAAAGGATTACAGTATTACTTCTCCGTACCTTTATGTCCTTATTATGCACACTGATTAACCTCACAAAAGCTAGCTCTTATTAACAAACAATAGCCATGGTTGAAAGAAATTCTTCAGGAATGAAACGGGTACATTCAACATTATTTTCTTCTTTTAAAAAAACCTTTCATTTCAAAGTGTCTGTCGAAATGTAAAAAAAAAATATGTTCTATTATTTTCAGTGTTTCAACAACAATGGATTTGCCAAGATTTTAACAATAAGATTAAGGCAGACATCTTGACACCTCCACTCAGTTTATATATTTTTTTTGTTTTCTTTCTTTTAGGCCATTTAAGATTTATTTTTCTTCTGATCTTTTCAAATATCTGCATTTTACTGGAATGGGGCCATAGAATAGTTCCAGCAGATCAGCTCCACCTTACATACTACCTTGGTCATAATTAGAGATGAACGAAGTTTAGAAAAATTTGATTCGGCAATTCACCGAACTTCCACAAGAAATACTTTGTCACGAATTGCTATAAATCAGGTTTACTCATATGTCACAATCACTGAGGGAATTTATGGAGTGCGCTGCTGTAGTCAGCCCGCTCCATATATGGCAGGTGTCAGCTGTATCATACAGCAGGAACCCGGCCGCAATAACGGGAAATGGCGATCCCGACAAACCTCGTCATTTAACCCCTCAGATGCCAAAATCAACACTGATCTGTAAGGTAAGGCAGAGGGATGCGGCTCCCTCTGCCTTATGATCAGAGCCCCTACAGTGAAATCGCAAGACTACGACAATGGCAGCCTGGACACATTAAAAGCTTCCCATGGCTGCCATGGTAACCTCCCTGCTGTGTGGTGCGCAAGACACCGCTCAGCGAGGAGAAATTCAAAATCCTATTCACCCTGATGAATCTTTATTAGGGTGAATAGGACAAGGGATCAAAAGATTCCAGGTTGTAGTCCTCTAAGGGGGTTAAAGTTGTCACTTTAAAAGTAAGAAAAAGTTTAAATCACCCCCCCTTTCCCAATTTTACATATAACCCAAAAAAACATAGTAGGTATCGTCTTGTCTGAAAATGTCTGACCTATTAAAATATTAATAAAAATACACTGTGCGCTATAATGAAAAAAACTAAAAACATATGATTCACTGTTTTTTGTCAGCTTTCTCCACTAAAAATGTTTAATAGTGATCAAAAAGTCGTACAAAAATGGTATCAATAAAACCTAAATTTCGTCCCGCAAAAAAAGCCCTAATACACCTCTGTAGACTGGAATATTAAAAACATTATGGCTTTCAGAAAATGGTGATGCAAAGAAAAGAAAAAAAAATTCAAAGGATTTTATTTTTTAATAGTATTAAAAAAATAATATTATATATATATATATATATATATATATATATATATACACACAAGTTTGCTTTCGCCATATTCGTATTTAGCCACAAAATAAGAAGCTTATGTCATTTTTAGTGCACAGTGAATGCCATGATGTAAAAACCCCAAAAACCTTTGCAGAATAGTATTTTTATATATATTTTTTTTCCAATTTAACCCCACAAAGATTTTTTTTCCCATTTTCCAATAACATGGTAAATTGAATGGTGCTCTTAAATTGTACAAGTAAAATGCAAAACCAAAAAGGGGCCCCCTTACTATATGCTCTGAAAACAAGCCTAAGGCCTCATGCACACAACCGTTGTGTACATCCGTGTCCGTTGTTCCATTTTCCATGATTTTCTGTGGACTCATTGACTTTCAATGGGTCTGTTGAAAACTCGGAAAATGCACCGTTTGTCATCCGCGTCCGTGATCCGTGTTTCCTGTCCGTCAAAAAAATATGACCTGTCCTCTTTTTTTGACAGACAACGGTTCTCAGACCCATTCAAGTCAATGGGTCCGTGAAAAAACACAGAGGCACACAAGATTGTCATCCGCGTCCGTGATCCCTGTCCGTTTTTTTCCTATCATTTTCAAAGCAAACTTGACTTAGATTTTTTTTTCACTTTTCTGGTCTGGTGAGCCTCCAAAAATCAAGGAAGACACACGGAAGAAAAAACGGACACGGATCACGGAACAACGGAACCCCGTTTTGTGGACCGTGAAAAATACTGTCGTGTGCATGAGGCCTAACAATGAAGAATTTTCAAAAATGGACTGAGAGTAAATATAAAAATGTACACATTCAAATTGTAAATGGCTCTGTTCTGTCAAATGGAAAACTGCTGAAAGAACAGAAAATATTTTTTAACACTGTAGACATGAATCCCTTTAAAAAAAAATGAATGAATTCCATATTCCAAGTATAAAATCAAAAACTATACGAATATATATTATAAACCAGATGGTATATTTCACTTTAAACATTTATTACAGTTAATACCAGATGGGCCGAATATGGTGAACGGATCAAACACGGCTGCTTGGATTGTTGCCATAAGGGAAAGGAGCCTGAAAAGTAGCAGCTGCTATATAATATGTTGGCTAAACAGGATCTGTTGCTGGAAAGATGTTTGGGTAGGTGTGTGGAACAATATGCAAATTATTGCTGTTGTGGCCTGGAATCTCCTCGAAATGCCCCTTTTGTATGAGAATTACATAAAGCAGCCATATGGGGCCAGTTAGTTGACCGCTATATACATTTTACCTAATAATTAAAGTTATACTTACCTTTAACACTTGCATCCTGAAACGACATATGAGGAGTACCTTGGTGACTAGCAATTGGATTCAATGAACTAATAAAAGAGGAGAGAAAAACGGTCATGGGGCATTCCCTACAGGGGGAAGACCCTATTTCTGCCATCTACTTTTCCACGTCATCTAATACCGATGATATGTCATCAGGAATATCCAGCTCCTTCTCTCTCTGCATCTTGCTAACTTTTTCAGACATGGAGACCGCAAAGGATGATTTGAAAGAAGTATATCTATTAAAAGATGAAGATGGTCATTAGAGATGTCGCGAACTATTCGCCGGCGAACAGTTCCCTTCGAATATCGCATGTTCGCGTTCGCCGCGGCGGGCAAACATATGCGATGTTCGGTCCGCCTCCTATACGTCATCATTGAGCAAACTTTGACCCTGTACCTCACAGTCAGCAGACACATTCCAGCCAATCAGCATACCCTCCCTCCCAGACCCTCCCACCACCTATCAAAAAGCAAGGACAGCATCCATCTTAGAATAATTCTGAAGCTGCAGTGTCACAAAGTTTTAATCGCAATGCGATTAATACAGGTTATATTATTCGCATTGCGATTACAACTTAGAGCTGGGTTCCTAATGGTTATATTGATAGAATATAACGAAGATTGAGAATATAGTGCTATATTCGTTGTCAATTCTAGCAATACAACTATTAGGAACTCAGATCTAAGTTGTAATCGCAATGCGAATAATGCAGATTATATTAATCGCATTGCGAATTCAAGCTACCGAATGCAAGCTAAGTTCCTAATTGTTGTATTGCTAGAATTGACGAATATAACGAATATAGCACTATATTCTCAATCTTCGTTATATTCTAGCAATACAACCATTAGGAACCCAGCAGCTCTAAGTTGAATTCGCAATGCGATTAATATAACCTGCATTAATCGCATTGCGATTACAACTTTCTCAAATCCGACAGTACATTCTAGCATGGAGCCGTTCCCATGGTGATGGGGATGCTCCATGAGCACGGAAGTCGGCAGAAGCTCTAAGTTGAAATCGCAATGCTATTAATTCAAGTTCTATAAATCGCATTGCGATTTCAACAGAACTTCTGCTGACTTCCGTGCTCATGGAGCGTCCCCATCACCATGGGAACGACTCCATGCTAGAATGTACTGTCGGATTTGAGAAAGTTGAAATCGCAATGCGATTAATTCAAGTTCTATAAATCGCATTGCAATTTCAACTTACCACACTCTGCGTCAACTATGTAATTTTCCATGGGAGTTTTGCCATGGATCCCCCTCCGGCATGCCACAGTCCAGGTGTTAGTCCCCTTGAAACAACCTTTCCATCACTATTGTGGCCAGAAAGAGTCCCTGTGGGTTTTCAAATTCGCCTTCCTATTGAAGTCTATTGCGGTTCGCCCGGTTCGCAAGTTCGCGAACATTTGCTGAAATTCACGTTCGCCGTTCGCGAACTGAAAATTTTATGTTCGCGACATCACTAATGGTCATCACTGTGACCTGGCCCCCTCAAAGGGTGCATAAAAAATTATTTCTCTAATCTACTACATACTACTTCCATAGTCAACTACATGGAAAGGGAGGGACTGTAGTGCCAGTAACTTAGCCAAATGCATGTTCAGCTTCTGTGCCATTGGATGAGTGCATACATACTGTTGTCTTTTCTCAATCACCTCAGTGATCGATTGCTGTTGAAACAAGGGATTAGGAGTAGGAGGGAGTCAATGGAAAGGAGTCCTTCTGCTGATGTAGTCGAGCCCTGACTGCTGGAGAGGGGTGTGGGCCGGTGGGAGATTCAGCAGTTGCTGCATCAGGCTGTAATACTAAATTAGCAGCACGTTTTTTCCACACCAATTTATTTCCATGTGTTGACACAGGGCTGTCATGCCAACATTAGAACCTTGGCTGCGCCTCACTTTCTGCCCACACAGAAAAATTCCCACACTGGCAAGTATGGCATTTTTCTTTCATCACTTCACGATGCCTGCCGCTACTTTTATATACCCGTGCACTGCTAGGGTGTTCCTCATAGGCAGTCTATTGAGTAGCTGACGGTGTACCCCTCCCATGTTTGGCCCCAGATCTCCCACTCCTTCCACCCTGCTCTCTCACAGGTACGCTTCCACCCTGCTCCATAAAGGGCACGCATCCACCCTGCTGTGTCAGAGGCTCTCTTCCACCCTGCAGTCTCACAGGCATGCTTCCACCCTAAAGTCTCACAATCATGCTGCCACCCTCGCTTCTTGATGTTGACAATGCCCCCTCGTCACGTTGCTCCCACGTGTGATCAGCTAAATCATCATCTACATCTGTTTAGTAGTCACTTGTGTCATGCTCACCTGTCAGTTGCACATGTCCCTAACCTCTTGCAACATGTGTTCCCATCCAACTGTCGTCATCGTTAGTTTCGTGCCTAGAGGAGCATCTCCTCCAAGTCTGGGCTAGCTTGTAACTGCTGACTGTCCTCACAAAGTTAATCTATGCTGCAGAGTCGGTGGCATAGATAATTTGGCTAGCAAAAGGGCAGCAAAAGCAAGAGGCAGGTTCAGGACAGGTAAGGGCACAGAGGCAGTTCCTGGGCCATGACAACTAAGTGTGGTATCAGAAGAACGCACTGATTTCTGACTGTGAGTATCTGTTGTCACTTAAGATGATGTTGAAGAGAGAATCAACCATTCTAGTACAGGTGGATTGTTAGTCAAAATACGTCTGCTGGATGACAGTGGCAGCTCTGGCATGTTGCTGTAATGACCGGCAAAACGCACAGGGAGGAAAAAGGGAAAGTCCTGCCCAAGGGAGAGGGAAAGGTGGTGACCCCTAACTCTCCTTGCGGCTGGCACCTGACTGCCCTGACGTCCCTAGACGGGTTCCTCACCCGTGCGGCGATCACGTGCCTAAACCCTGGCTTTCCCTGAAATGAACCCTAGATAATGAACGGGCCGGTGGGATCGCTAGTCCGCACCACTGCACTAAGAGGGAAACACCAGGGAGAGGACAGACAAACACAGACAAACACAAACACCCAGGTGGACTACAACAACTGTCCACAAAGGTCCAACAGGGATCCGGAGGGTAGCGTTCTGGATCAACTACCAGAGAACGCAGCAACACAGCTCCAGTGGGTCAGAATAGAAGTCCAGGCAGGAAGCTCTATATCTGGCAACCAGAGAAGTGTGAGAGGGGAATATAAGGAGGATTGGGAGTGCTGGACAAGGAACAGCTGAGAGAAGGAGCTACGGATCCCTGGGTGAGCCAAAAGGGTTTGCAAAGCAAACCCAGAAAGCTACAATAAGGAAACATCCCTATCTTACATAGAGCGTGCAGACAACCGCTGCGACCTCCTGACCCCGGGTACAACGGAGTCAGGCGTGGCTCTTGACACCCTCGTGACAGTACCCCCCTCTCTACGAGGGGCCTCTGGACACTCAGGACCAGGTCTCTCAGGATGAGAGGCATGAAAAATCCGAACTAGCCTGTCGGCGTTTACCTCAGACGCAGGAACCCACATTCTTTCCTCGGGACCGTAACCTCTCCAGTGCACCAGATATTGGAGAGAGCGGCGGACCCGACGAGAATTAATAATTTTGGATATCTGAAATTCTAAATTACCGTCCACGACAACAGGAGGGGGTGGCAGCGGTGACGGTTCTAGAGGTGGAACATATTTTTTGAGTAACGACTTATGAAAGACATTATGGATTTTAAAAGTCTGAGGCAACTCCAGGCGAAAAGCCAGGGGTTGATGATGGCTACAATCTTGTACGGACCAATAAACCTAGGACCCAGTTTCCAAGAGGGAACCTTCAATTTGATATTCCTAGTAGATAACCACACATAGTCATTCACTCCTAGGTCCGGACCTGGCGACCGTCTCTTATCAGCCATGCATTTGTATCTACCTCCCATATTTTTCAAGTTAGCTTGCACCTTCTGCCATACCGATGAAAGAGATGACGAAAACCGTTCCTCTTCGGGAACCCCAGAAGACCCCCCCTCTTTGAAAGTACAAAATTGAGGATGAAAACAACTGTCCACAAAGGTCCAACAGGGATCCGGAGGGTAGCGTTCTGAATCAACTACCAGAGAATGCAGCAACACAGCTCCAGTGGGTCAGAATAGAAGTCCAGGCAGGAAGCTCTATATCTGGCAACCAGAGAAGTGTGAGAGGGGAATATAAGGAGGATTGGGAGTGCTGGACAAGGAACAGCTGAGAGAAGGAGCTACGGATCCCTGGGTGAGCCAAAAGGGTTTGCAAAGCAAACCCAGAAAGCTACAATAAGGAAACATCCCTATCTTACATAGAGCGTGCAGCCAACCGCTGCGTCCTCCTGACCCCGGGTACAACGGAGTCAGGCGTGGCTCTTGACACCCTCGTGACAGTTGCTGGGGCTGCTGCTACCACCAACCTTTCTTCTGCTGCTACTTGTGCCGGCTACAGCAACATTTTTGCCACTCCCTGTTCCTTTAAAGGGCTCAGGCAACTGTCTGTTGGCCGCAGTGTAAAGTAACTGCATCAGTAATGTAACCGATTAACTATGTCACAGCAGTTGAACAGGAGGAACTTGGCAAAATATTACTCAATCTGTTACTACTGAGTAAATCTATGTGTAAAATGACAGATTAACTGTGAATGTCGCAGCAGTTGAACAAGATAAATGCGGCAATATATTACTCATGCTTCTAAGTTGCCCCTTTCCCTAGAAAAGGCAATTTTTATTAATGTTCAAATTACCTTCTTGAAGCACTACTTTGTCAACAACCTGTAATTACAGTCACTACCCCCCGGATTGACAGGGGTAGACATCTCGTCTGGCCCTATCTTCTCGCTCCTGCGCTGTGATTCTCTGTGTCAATGCATGCACAGTAGGTATCTGCACTGCATGGGAAGCAGCGGTAGATCCACTGCACATGTGCCGAGATAGACAATCATGGCACAGCCATGAGAAGACAGATCTATTGTCCGTCCTAGAACAAATAATTAGGGAAACGGTGGGAAAGACTGTTGTATGTCATAGTTATTTGAATGTCAGAAAATTGTATCAATTTCATCCAAGAATTATAATTATAATGCTCTTAAAACTGGAACGCTACCAGGCTAGATACTCAGCAGAACTGTACACGATATTCACCATTAGACACTGACAATTAGAAGCATGTCTGACAGTATATTACCATACATAAGATACATTCACCAAAGGTCTACTTGCAACTCAGTGGGGCTTTTCCAGAAATAAAAGTCAGAGTGATAACCAAGGTGATAAGGTAATAATAAAGCACCACTGTGCATCACCATTTAGATGTGTAATTAGTAAATATTGTTTCTGACACAAAAGTAGAGGCTTAGTGGAGTTGAAATTTCTGTCACATCTAGTGCAGCTCTTTTTTGACATATCACATGTTAATACATGCCCAGGTGACATAAGTTCTAAATATTTGGAGTACATATCACTATGCTGCTGTCAACATGGTGCATACATGATGAAATGATTATAATGTGCACACAGCAAATCGTAACTTCTCATAGCCAAAGAATTTCATACCATGAGAAATTAGTCCACACAGCAATCTATTTAATCATAGTACAGAAAGTTTCTATGTGCAACCACAGGATCCAGTCATAAAAAAGGTGATCAGCTAATTTTAAATTTGTAAATTCGGATGAATCACGCAAAAATGGAACTCAGTGCCATTTTTTTTTTTTTTTATTGGTGGGGAAACAGGCAGGAGGAAGAATATGAAGGATCGCATTCCACCGGGAGAAAGTAGTGGAGGGAGGACTTGCCCTTGATTGGCTCCGAGGCTGATAGCAGTTTATGACCACATGTGGGGTGTTTCTGTAAACCGCAGAATCTGGGTAATAAATGATGAGTTTTGTTTGGCTGTTAACTCTCGATGTGCTAAAGAAAAAATTGGATTAAAATGGAAAATCTGCCAAAAAAGTGAAATTTTGAATTTTGATCTCCATTTTTCTTTAATTCTTGTGGAATTACCTAAAGGGGTAACAAAGTTTGTAAAATCAGTTTTAAGTAACTTGAGGGGTGTGGTTTCTACAATGGGGTCATTAATGGGGGTATCCACTATGTAAGCCCCACAAAGTGAATTCAGACTTGAACTGGTCCTTAAAAAGTGGGTTTTGAAAAACACTCTCCTTCTAGTGGAGAACATTTTAATGTTAATAGAATTTTCTCCTTCT
Source organism: Bufo gargarizans (assembly GCF_014858855.1). NCBI lineage: Eukaryota > Metazoa > Chordata > Amphibia > Anura > Bufonidae > Bufo > Bufo gargarizans. Next base: position 519,838,204 of record NC_058082.1, on the reverse strand, counting down.
TGAGGTCACTAGTAGGGTCAACCCGGAACATAGACTTTACCCCTTTTGAGAGAATGTCCGTTTACTCTCTGTATAAGCAGGGTCTTTTGTCCAGAGTTTATGGATACCTTGATGTTCACCCAGAGGGGGTAAAACTTCCTTACATGTTGGCATGGGAAAGCAACATGGGAATGGAATCCTCCGTCTCCACTTGGTTCCAGCGTTCACAAACTCTTACGAAGGGTTCCTGGCGAGTTACCTTAGCTGAAACCTCTATTAAGATCTTGCATAGAACATACATGGTTCCAGCCAGGTTATACCTTATGTACCCTGAGGTATCCCAGAAATGTTTTAGGGGATGTGATGCGGACGGCACGATGCTACACACTTGGTGGACCTGTCCAGTGGTGAGGCGCTTCTGGGATCAGATTTGCTCAATGATTGCTACCACCCTTAGTTGTAGATATCTGGCTACGATTTCTCTGTGTTTATTAGGCGACAAACCTTCCGGGTTAACCATGGCTAATTTTAAGTTATCACAATTCATATTACTAGCAGCAAGAATTCATGTCGCTTTTAAGTGGCGCGCACCCTCACTCAGCAAACAAGCAGTTATAGACAGGATCAACAAACTGCTCCTCTGTGAAAGACTCACTGCAATCAGGACAGATACAGTCGCTGTCTTTGAAAAGGTCTGGGACCCTTGGTTATCATCTACTTTCTCTGTGGACCTCAGATATACCTTCACACTGTAATGCTTTTAATTACGGTTGTATGGCCGCTCATGGTACCTACTTATCTCTGATACTGATTGATCCGAGTTGTTTATTTTTCTTTTCCTTATTTTTATTGTTATATTTCCTCTCATAACACATATGGATAATGATCTGTAATGCAGTATTATTCTGTACTGTATCTTTATACTGTAATTTTCCTACTTGAAATAAATGATTTTTGAGACTAAAAAGTGGGTGTTGGCAATTTTCTTAAACATTTTAAGAATTGCTCCGAAAATTCTAAGCCTTCTAACGTCCTAAAAAAATTAAATGACATTTCCAAAATGATGCCAACATAAAGTAGACATATGGGGAATGTTAAGTAATACATATTTTATGAGGTATCACGTTCTGTTTTAAAAGCAGAGAAATTTAAATTTTTAAAATTGTGAATGTTTCAAAATTTTTGGTAAATTTGGGATTTTTTCATAAATAAAGGTGAAATATATTGACTCAAACTTATGACTATCATGAAGTACAATGTGTCACGAGAAAACAATCTCTGAATGGCTTGGATAAGTAAAAGCATTCCAAAGTTATTACCATATAAAGTGAGATATGTCAGATTTGCAAAATTAGGCCTGGTCTGGATGGGGGCAAATGGCCCAGATGTGAAGTGGTTAAAAAAAGTGAATAAAGCTCAAAATCCTTCTAATACCTTTTATTTCCATACACACAAATGCATTGGGGACACTACAGATTATATTCCAAATCAAAACATGAAGAAAAATATCAAATTTGTGTTGTTCCTCTAATTTTTTTTAAGAAAAGTGAATATTAGACTGTTCAAAAAAAATAGCAGTGTTTGTATTCTTCTTTACAAACTCAAACATTCACTATATAAACTGAAAAATGTTTGAAGATTTTGCTTTCCTTTGAATCACTTAACTAATATTTAGTTGTATAACCACTGTTTCTGAGAACTGCTGTACATCTGTGTTGCATGGAGTCAACCAACTTCTGGCACCTCTGAAAACGTATTCCAGCCCAGGATGATTGGACAACATTCCACAGTTCTTCTGTATTTCTTGGTTTTGCCTCAGAAACTGCATTTTTTATGTCACCCCACAAGTTTTCTATTGGATCAAGATCTGGGGATTGGGCTGACCACTCCATAACGTCAATCTTGTTGGTCTGGAACCAAGATGTTGCATGTTTACTGGTGTGTTTGAGGTCGTTGTCTTGTTGGTACACTCATTTCAAGAGCATATCCTCTTCAGCATAAGGCAGCATGACTTCTTCAAGTATTCTGATGTATTCAAACTGATCCATGATCCCTGGTATGCGATAAATAGGCCCAAAACATCCCCATATCATGATGCTTGCGCCACCATGCTTCATAGTGTACTGTGACTTGAAATCAGTGTTTGGGGGTCATCTAACAAACTGTCTCCGGCCACTAGACCCAAAAAGAGCAATCTTACTTTCATCAGTCCACTAAATGTCTCTTTAGGCCAGTCAATGTGCTCTTTGGCAAATTGTAACTTCTTCAGCACATGTCTTTTTTTCAACAGTGGGACTTTGCGGGGGCTTCTTGCAGATAGCGTGGCTTCACATAGTGTCACTGTTGCCATACTTGCTGTTGCCCGCGGCAATGTGTTGCTGTGTGAGCATGCGGTGGCAATATCTTGGCTTTCTGGTTGATTGCCGTGACATGGTTGCCATGCATGCTGTTGCCGGTGGTAACGTGTGGTTTGGTATGGTTGTGTGTGCACTTCCCCTTTAAGTGCTTCCTTCATCTGTCTGGTGTTGGAAGGGTTAACTCCCTTCCTAGTGTTTTGTGAGCACTGTGTTTATGTGTGGGGGGATGTGTGGCTGCTTGAGCTATTTAGCCTCTGCTGGATGCCTGAAGCTCAGTGTTCCTCCAGCCTTGGTGTATGCTGGTGGGTCACTGTTCTTGGCTTTTACCATCTGTCCAGTGAGGGCCACCCTTGTGGTCACTGATGTTATTATGGTGTCTCTTTCCCTTTTTATCTTTTGGTTTGTGTGGGTTATGTTCAGGGTGTTATATGTTTTGTCAAAATCCAGCAATTTAGGATATGATTCTATATAATGGGTTGAAAGGTAAGGAATATTAAGGTCCAGCTACAGCATAACCCTTATAGAAAGATAAACTTTAATATTACTAATACAACAAAAAAGTGTCCAGTGGTGTCCAAACGCATACCAGTCCACCGAGATTCGAAATGCTAGTTAGAAATGGGGGGGAAATAACCCTGAATGCATGTCCTGAGACTAGACCCTCTGCCCAGGGGCGACTCCTGATGGTGGAGACCCCCCGTCCTCGAACCTAGACTGGCAGCTCCTAACTTGCCCTATTACGAATGGGCTGATAATCATTGATCTAACGGTGGACTGATAAAAGCATGGACAGAGAGGACCAAAAAACACAACACAAAATGCACAGTGTATACAACCCTGATGGTGTAAAACACCAAGAGGTACACGGTGCAACAGACTACTTATATAAAAGACACCTTAATAAGATAGCAATTGATACCACCTAGAAATTCTGTGATCAACCCCAACGCGTTTCCCCCACGGTGTGGGATCATCAGGGGGTAAATGGATTTAGATATTTGTATGGATAAATCGATTAGGAATTGTCGAACGGAAGGAGGCCCAAATAGTGTTGGGGCATCCGTAGAGGGGATAGATATGGCCGTTCAACATAAAGTGATGTCAAATGACGGTCAATAGTGAGATTAAAAGATTGGACCAGATGACACTCCTGGGAAGAAAAGACGGAGGGACAGACACCAACTGTCTTGATGTATAGGACACATATTTCACATGGGCCAACCAGAGTAGGTATCTGTAGAAGAGAGAGGAGAATATACATATATATATATATATATATATATAGATGCATGTATTTGCACCCAAACACCAATATAGGTTGCGTGAGGGACCACCACCAGCATAGGCCTTATTCGAGGGAGTCACTCACTGTGTCCAGGGGAAATTCAGTACACATATATAGCCACGGTCGGTCTCCCAATCAAGGCCCACAGGGTCGTGGGTAACCTAAAGGTTAATGGTGTTCACAGAGACCAGCATTCATGAATGTAAATGGCAACGATAAGCTGAAACATAATATATAGTAGCCAGTCATTATAAAGTCATGCTGTATGAGACCCCCACAGTGTAGATCCAATAGGTAGAGAGAATAGGCATACCTTAGGATATGCTCTGGATCAAATAAGACAACCGATTAGGATAAAGGGCCTATTCATTGTGGGTCCCCTACATGACAAAAAGCGTGTATCAAATTAACAACAAAGTTACACCCAACTCATGTACCAGGATGGTGACCCAGGATTACTTACTGTTGGTGCCTGTAGGCGGCGCATCCCCCCAGAACGAAGTCTGTCCTCCCAGGGTCCAATAGTGGGCCTCTCTGTGCATCCCCCTCTTATAGTGATCACCTCCAATTAAGAGATGATTGATGCCACCTGTGCCTGGGCAGGGATCTGGGCTTAACCTCCTCCTAAGTCCGGTAAAGGCGCCAGGTCATGGCGTCTTAGCCATGATGTGAATAGCGTGCGTTCCACTGTGGAACGCATGACGCATGATAGACTTCCGGTAGTGTCGCCCGGATGTGGCGTCATGGGCTATGCACTCCAGAGTGGAGAGCACCTCAGCCCTCAGCTAATAGGCCGTAGGTGGTGGTGCCCAGTTATGGCGTCATCACCAAAGGACTTGCTCTCCAGTGTGGAGCGCAGTCAGCCAGCACAGCCGGAAGTTGCGGTGGATAAATGGGACAAAAATTAGTCGTTAGAGCGCATATTAACCATGAAGGGGAGGGACAATCTGGTCAATTAGCCTGCCTAGCCCGAACATGGCTAAGGTAAATAGATATTAGACCGCCACAGAGGGGCAGTGGTTATATATAGTTTTAAGTATAATCTAGATGAATACACAGGGAATATAAAAATCTCTATGGCGGGGCAGGTAAACAGAGGGCAGCCAGTAGGACAAACATAATGTCGCAATAATTGATAGCATGATCGATAAAAGAATTATGGTTATAACAATGAAACTGTAAGTGTTCACTGTGCATGATAGTTACAATTTAGGTGCTTTACGCACCAAGCCCAGTTCCAAGGGACAAAAGACTCTTTTGTCCCTTGGACCTGGGCTTGGTGCGTAAAGCACCTAAATTGTAACTATCATGCACAGTGAACACTTACGGTTTCATTGTTATAACCATAACTCTTTTGTCCCTTGGAACTGGGCTTGGTGCGTAAAGCACCTAAATTGTAACTATCATGCACAGTGAACACTTACGGTTTCATTGTTAGAACCATAATTCTTTTATCGATCATGCTATCAATTATTGCGACATTATGTTTGTCCTACTGGCTGCCCTCTGTTTACCTGCCCCCCCATAGAGATTTTTATATCCCCTGTGTATTCATCTAGATTATACTTAAAACTATATATAACCACTGCCCCTCTGTGGCGGTCTAATATCTATTTACCTTAGCCATGTTCGGGCTAGGCAGGCTAATTGACCAGATTGTCCCTCCCCTTCACGGTTAATATGCGCTCTAACGACTCATTTTTGTCCCATTTATCCACCGCAACTTCCGGCCGTGCTGGCTGACTGCGCTCCACACTGGAGCGCAAGTCCTTTGGTGATGAAGCCATAACTGGGCGCCACCACCTACGGCCTATTAGCTGAGGGTTGAGGTGCGCTCCACTCTGGAGCGCATAGCCCATGAAGCCACATCCGGGCGACACTACCAGAAGTCTATCATGCGGCATGCGTTCCACAGTGGAACACACGCTATTCACATCATGGCGAAGACGCCATGACCTGGTGTCTTTACCGGACTTAGGAGGAGGTTAAGCCCAGATCCCTGCCCAGGCACAGGTGGCATCAATCATCTTTTAATTGGAGGTGATCACTATAAGAGGGGGATGCACAGAGAGGTCCACTATTGGACCCTGGGAGGACAGACTTCGTTCTGGGGGATGCGCCGCCTACAGGCACCAACAGTAAGTAATCCTGGGTCACCATCCTGGTACATGAGTTGGGTGTAACTTTGTTGTTAATTTTTTTTTTTCCAAGAAAATTTTATTTTTCAAAGAAAGGACATACATAAAGTACAATTCAAAAGCATTGTATGTTTGTTACAGATCATTTTCAGGAAACAGACATTGATGCCTATGTATACAGTAAAGACTCAAGACAATTTGCCCTCTACATTAATTATTCTCAAAACCCTTCAATTAAAGGCCCCCCCCCCCTCCCCAGATCTGAGAAAACCCAATCGCCCTCCCCCCCTCCTCCCAACCCCAATCCAAAACTAACTGTCGTCCTGCCAGAACATTCACCATACCTTTCGACAGACATGGGCTAGAAGTATGATATCGACATTCTAGTAACATTACGGGCGGTTATAAGAAACCTGTTATTGTGCCAAGCGGCCTAGCGTCCCTTTCAACTGCTCCACCAGGTACCACTTTGTTAATGTGAAGGGTCTCATGACATGCTCAATTTCGGAATCAGAGAAAAACTGTGTCAGAAAGCCTCTCCATTTCTTTAGAAATTTGCCTCCCTTCCCTTCCTTATGCTTTATAACATCCCCTCACTCCAAAGTCAGTAACTCTCTAAGACAAGATAAAATGTCATCCCTGGAGGGAACCGAGGGCCGGAGCCAGTGTTGTAAAATGCTCCTTTTAGTTACCATACAGAGTGCATGGAAGAGGGTCGGCAGCCTATGTTCCAGAAGGACCCCATCCTTCAGCTCCTCCCAATAATGAAAAAGAAAGGTCACAGGGCTCAGCTGGACTGTCAGATTCCAACTATCCTTTGATATCTGGGCCACCTGGTTCCATAGATCTTGTATTTGAGGGCAGGACCATAAACCATGGAATAGGTCAGTGTGCATTTCCTTACATTTTGGGCAGCTACTGATCCTGTCCGACCTATTGGGAGCTGCCGGGAGATTAAAAGCATAAATGGCATTATGCATTATCCTGAAATGTGTGTCCCTCCAAGTTTCATTTATGACTGAGTTCCTCATAGCCCACCATCCCTTTAATATCTTCTCTCCTGCCTCGTTGTCCTCTAATATACGGGCCCATGGGCGAAAAGCCAGGTGTGGCAGGCCGTCCCCCAAAATCTCCCGTAATTGGGAGTATAATAAAGAAATGGATTGTGGGCCTGTACCCTTCATTACTATCTTGTCAAATTCATTTGTCATCATTTCCTTAGAGACATCCCTCAACCTATCCGTTAAGAATTTATTAACCTGGGAGTATTGAATAGTTTGAAAAGGACTCAGGTGATAAACGTCCCTAACCTCCTGACATGATAGCCATCTATTCTCAGTCTTATGCAACAACTGCTGGGCCGTCAGTATTCCTTTCTGCTTCCATTCCTTAAACAGGGCATTCCTCCTTCCCTGCTCAAATTCCGGATGCCCCCACAAAGGTAAAAATTTCGAGACCTTCTGACAGAGTCGCAGATTCTCCCTAATAATTCTCCACGCTGCCCATGTGTGGCGGAAAATAGTCGAATTCCGCAAATGCATGGGTAGGGCTCTCAAGGCCGTGTGTAACAGGGTGCAAGGATCCCAAGGTGCGCAAAGTTCCCTCTCTAAAGTATAATCAGAGTGGAAACTTGTGTGACGCAGCCAGTCAATAATGTGTCTGAGAAGACATGCATGGTTATACATCCTGACGTCAGGCATATTCATTCCCCTTTTCAGTTTAAGGGCCATCAGCTTCCTCAGACCTATTCGTGGTCTCTTTCCCTTCCAGATAAAGCATGTCACCTCACCATGAAGCCTGCTGACGTCCACATGCTTAATCAGCAAGGGTAACGTCTGGAGAGGATAAAGAAGTCTGGAGAATCTGATCATTTTGACTAAATGAATTCTGCCTAGTAGGGGTAGGGGTAGGTTCTGCCACTTACGCAGCTCACTAGTCACCTTGCTTAATAGGGGGGTATAATTTAGACCATACAAGGATTCTGCCCTGGGACCTATCTTGATTCTTAAGTATGTAATGTGGTCTTTAGCCACTGGTATCCCCTCTATATTACTCCCAGGCTTCATTCTTGTTTCCCCCCTCCCTAGTTGTAGAAGAGCACACTTGGCTGTATTTATCGTAAAGCCTGAGAACTGACCAAATTTTGCAATGCTGCTCAGTACTGCCTGTAACTCTGACATGGGGGTTACCCATAAATAAGAGTATGTCACCTGCGAAAAAAATGTCTTTCAGTTCAGAGTTCCCTATTCTAATACCCTCAAAAATCCCACCCGAGTTTAGAAGGCGAACCAGTGGCTCCACAGCCAGGTCGAACAGTAAAGGGGATAAGGGACAACCCTGCCTGGTTCCCCTATGCAAGCTAAAAGGGTCAGAAAGAAAACCCTGTATGCCTATCCTGGCCATAGGAGTTGTGTAGAGCTGAGAAAGGTACTCCCTAAAAGAGCTTCTCACCCCAAATTTGTCCAACACCCTCCATAGCCACTCCCAGTGTACTTTATCGAAAGCTTTCTCAGCGTCCAGGGTGACTATGGAGGGCGTCGAACCCTCTCCCTTTCTCCGACCCACCTCATCTAAGACCGCCAAGACTCGACGGATGTTGGTGACCGCTGACCGGTTCCTAATGAAACCAACCTGTAATGGGCTGATCAGGCTCGGGAGGATGCATGCTAATCTATTGGCCATAAGCTTCGAGAGGATTTTAACATCCTGATTGATGAGAGATATAGGTCTGTATGACGCGGGGTCCTCTGCTGGCTTACCCTCCTTAGGGAGCATGAGTATGTGTGCCATGTTCATTTGAGCAGATAGCCTTCCCCCCTGCAAAAGGACATTTCCCAATTTAGATAGTACCGGTGATATTTGTGCTTTAAGGGCTTTGTAGAAGTCACCCGAATAGCCATCCGGTCCCAGCGCCTTATTCCCAGGTAACTGTGTTATCGTCTTCAAAATTTCCTCTTCCGTGATGGGCATATTAAGCTGATCCAGATCCTCCTGTGCTACCACTGGGAGGTTTAAGCTTTTTAAGAAACTGGGGTCTAACACTATATTGTCAGGAGGTCTACTATACAGGTCAGAGTAGTAACTTCTAAAGATTTTCAAGATGTCGGGGAGTTGGGACCTCAACTTTCCTGCAGAGTCGCGCAAATGGGTGATTGGGATTGTTTGTCTACGCCCCTTAGCCAAATTTGCCAGGAGTTTACCGGCCTTGTTACCGAACTTATGCAGCTCCAGTTCCCATTTAGCTGTATGAAAGCTCTCCTTTCTCTTTGCCCAGAGCTCAAACTCCCCCCTAGCTGCAATCCATTTGTCTTTGTTCTCTGACGAAGGAGATTGCACAAAAGTCCTGTAACAACTCTGGACTGCCTGGCTACACTTAACAAATTGTGCCTTCGTAGCTTTCTTGAGACCTGTTATGTATGCTATCAGTCTGCCTCTTAGAACTGACTTGCCTGCTTCCCAGAAAAGAAGAGGATCAGATTCATGCTCCTGGTTGGTAGTGCTGTATTCCAGCCACCAACCGGTAGTAATTCTACAAAAGTCTCATCTTCAGCTAGGAAAGACGGGAATTTCCAGATATATTCTGCCCCTCTCGGTTCCATATCCGCCAAAGTCAAAACCACTGGCGAATGGTCTGAGATCACCAGATTTTCGATAACTACCTCGCTAACTCTGGATAGAAGTTCTGGTTTAGCAAACCAGTAGTCTATACGAGACCACGAGTTTTGCGCATGGGAGAAGTGGGAAAAGCTTTTTCATCCGGATGTGACATCCGCCAGGTATCCACCATAGCAATGTCCTCTGTAAGAGAAGACAAAACCCCACTTCTCCCATGGACTCTACTCTTCACCGACCCTGACTGCTTACGATCCTCGCTTTCCACCATTGTGGCATTAAAATCCCCTCCCACCAAGATGTTGCCCACAGGATCCGCCAGTATCTTATCTCTCAGGGAGGCAAAAAAACGACCTTGCAATGCGTTGGGTGCATATACATTATATATGTTGAGATTTCTGCTCCCATCTTTCAATGTTAGTACCAACACCCTGCCCTCATCATCAGCAGCGTAACCTTGGACCCTATGCACTAAATTCCTGTGCACCAGAGTGATTACACCCGCCTTGCCCTGTATAGCCGGAGATCCATAGACCTTTCCCACCCAAAGCCTTGACATTCTTATAAAATCCCCCTCTAGGAGATGCGTTTCCTGCAGAACCGCAATATCTGCCCTAAAGCGCTTGAGATGGAGCAGCACCATTATGCGTTTTGCGGGGAGCGCAGGCCCTTGACGTTCCACGTTACAATCTTAATCATCACCCCACATTTTTAGTAGGTTCTTCCCCCCATTGTTACTGGTATGAGACATAGAGATTGGCAGGACAAAACTAACATAACTAAAACATGAAAAAAGAACATAGAAAAACATCCCTGAGTAGCCTGTAAAGGCAAGTGAACAAAACATTACATCCAGCCCCCTCATTGATTTCTCGCATCCCCTTTTATGGAGGTGTATAGGTATAAAGCATAGCACCACTCATTTTCGCTGCTTCCGCTGATTGCCAGACGAGAAGTGCAGGACCTCATCCTTCCGTTGCGACTTGTCTCTGGAAGTCCCTTGCGAACCAAATTGTGGACTCTGTGATCCTCTTCTCCCCTTTTCCACCGGATCCTCAGATTCGGTGAGATATGGGCCTTGTGAACAAAAAGCTGCAACATCTGAGGCGTTATTAAAGTTCCTATAGACTCCATCAGCGCACTTCACTTTTAAAACTGCCGGATACAGTAGTTGAAAACGGATTTTCCTCTGGAACAGTGACGTGCATATTTCGCTGAAACCTCTCCTTTTCTTTGTGATTACTGCAGAGTAATCATTGAAAAGCATGATCTTTTGCCCCCTATAGGTTAGAGGCTCTTTTCGCACCCTAAAAGCGCGTATAATGTCCTCTGTCAGAGAAATCAAGGTATTTCATTATGACCTGTCTGCCCCTCTGCGAACGGTTAGATACCTCCTTAGATCCCTCAGGAGGGCTCTGCATTGACCCCAATCTATGCGCTCTTTCCACTTTGCAGGGAATCGACAGTCCCAGCGCTCTGGGGAGTTCTGACTCACAAATGTGTTTAAGCTCTGAGCCTGGTATGTCCTCTGGAAGACCCACTAACCTGAGGTTACTGCGGCGTGAGCGATTTTCAAGGTCATCAACCTTATCTTTTAACTCGTTCACCGTCTGCATCAGCGCTTTCATTCGCGATTGCGTGCCTTGCATGTCTTCTTCCACGCATGACGTCCTCTGTTCAAGTTCGTCTATGCGGTACCCCTGCTGATTGTAAGCTTCCTGCAGCTCTGTAAGGGATTCCTGTATCGTCGCTGCTAGCGTAAGATCAGGTGCCAGATGGGCCGCGACCTCTATTGCCAGCCTCTTGAGATCCGCAGCTGGTAGCGGGGTATGCTGGAACAAGTCCTCCTGTGAGGATAGCAGGGGCTGATTCAATTCAACCGCCCGCGGCGTGGTCTCAATCTCGGCCGCCATCTTGGCCTCTTTATGCAGCCGCTCCTTTGTTGTTAATTTGATACACGCTTTTTGTCATGTAGGGGACCCACAATGAATAGGCCCTTTATCCTAATCGGTTGTCTTATTTGATCCAGAGCATATCCTAAGGTATGCCTATTCTCTCTACCTACTGGATCTACACTGTGGGGGTCTCATACAGCATGACTTTATAATGACTGGCTACTATATATTATGTTTCAGCTTATCGTTGCCATTTACATTCATGAATGCTGGTCTCTGTGAACACCATTAACCTTTAGGTTACCCACGACCCTGTGGGCCTTGATTGGGAGACCGACCTTGGCTATATATGTGTACTGAATTTCCCCTGGACACAGTGAGTGACTCCCTCGAATAAGGCCTATGCTGGTGGTGGTCCCTCACGCAACCTATATTGGTGTTTGGGTGCAAATACATGCATATATATATATATGTATATTCTCCTCTCTCTTCTACAGATACCTACTCTGGTTGGCCCATGTGAAATATACGTGTCCTATACATCAAGACAGTTGGTGTCTGTCCCTCCGTCTTTTCTTCCTAGGAGTGTCATCTGGTCCAATCTTTTAATCACACTATTGACCGTCATTTGACACCACTTTATGTTGAACGGCCATATCTATCCCCTGTACGGATGCCCCCACACTATTTGGGCCTCCTTCTGTTCGACAATTCCTAATCGATTTATCCATACAAATATCTAAATCCATTTACCTCCTGATGATCCCACACCGTGGGGGAAACGCGTTGGGGTTGATCACAGAATTACTCTGTGGTATCAATTGCTATCTTATTAAGGTGTCTTTTATATAAGTAGTCTGTTGCACCGTGTACCTCTTGGTGTTTTACACCATCAGGGTTGTATACACTGTGCATTTTGTGTTGTGTTTTTTGGTCCTCTCTGTCCATGCTTTTATCAGTCCACCGTTAGATCAACGATTATCAGCCCATTCATAATAGGGCAAGTTAGGAGCTGCCAGTCTAGGTTCGAGGACGGGGGGTCTCCACCATCAGGAGTCGCCCCTGGGCAGAGGGTCTAGTCTCAGGACATGCATTCAGGGTTATTTTTCCCCCATTTCTAACTAGCATTTCGAATCTCTGTGGACTGGTATGCGTTTGGACACCACTGGACACTTTTTTGTTGTATTAGTAATATTAAAGCTTATCTTTCTATAAGGGTTATGCTGTAGCTGGACCTTAATGTTGTATGTTTTGTGTTGTGTTACATGGCTGGTGGTGTTTGGTGTCCAGCATGTTTGCTAAACATTCCCCTGTCTCACGTTTGTTGCAGCTATGGGTGTCCTGGGTTCCTGTGTTGTTGTGGTTCATGCTGTGTCCTTTTATGTTGGTGTGGACAGCAACATTAGTGCACGGGTTCCAGTCAGTGTGTCTGTGGCAGGTATGTGTGTTATGGGTTTCGCTTACCTGCCAACTCCATATGCTGTATGTGTTTCCCTCTCCTTGCAGCCTGGCCTCAGATAGAGACTCCTGTTCCTCGATGACTGGGATGAACAAGTCGTCTCTTTCCGGATCCTTGGTGAGAAATTTCCTGGGCGACTCAGGGTCTCTAGGAATCCAGAGTATGAGCTGTCCTACCATCGGGGTCTGCTAATATGGTGAGGAGTTAGGGAGAGGATTAGGGACGCTCTAGGAGGTGACCTGCTCCCTTATCACTCCTTTTGGCCAGGCTGATCCCCTTTTACCCTTTGACACCACACGGTGGGGGGTTTCCCCCACTCCTCACCATGACACATAGGCATCTTGTAATTGTAACAGTACTCACAGGTAACTTTAGACCTTCTTTGATCTTCCTTGAGCTGATTGTTGTTGTCCTTGCCATTTTGGCTATTTGTCTATTCATTTGAATGGTAGTTTTTCGCTTTCTTCCACATCTTCCAGGTTTTGGTTGCCATTTTAAAGCGTTTGCTATTATTTTAGCAGAGCAGCCTATCACTTTCTGCACTTCTTTATATGTTTTCCCCTCTCCAATCAACTTTTAATCAAGGTACCCTGTTCTTCTGAACAATGTCTGAAACTACCTATTTTACTCTGAATTTCAGAGTGAAAAGCACTGTAAATAGCATGTACAACATTTGCTGCCTTCCTTCCTTAAATAAGGGCAATAATTGCCACCTGTTTTTCAAAGAATGAATGACCTCACTCATTGAACTCCACACTGCTATTATTTTGAACATGCCCCTTTCAATAAGTGATTGAATTACAGAGAATCAGCACCATGCAGGTCATGACTGTTGGGTCTGTTGGGTTCTATTACTCTACTACACCTGCTAGTAAACTATTTCCCATGAAGAAATATCATTTCTACCAAAAACAGTGATTGATCAGGTTAGTGATGTCTGACTGCTATTATTTTGAACACAACTGTATTGTGATATCTAAGATGAGCCATAAGTATTAGTTCATCTGACATGCTCATGGATCTTCGAAAGTTGGATGTCGAGCAATAAACATGATCGAGCTGTCAGTCAAATGCTCATTCAGCTGACAGCTATCTCTCCCGATTATCCCAAATATATGCAAGCTTGGATTAGCCGACCATGCATACATAGTGAATGAAGAAAGCAGAGAAAGCCACTGCCAGACACCGGTGGCAGCAGCTTATCTCCTGAAAACAGCTAAAATCCTTTGTGCCCATTCCTTATCTTTCCTGAGATCAGCTGTCAGGTGAGAGTTGGGAGGCCACCATGCACATTAGATGCTTTGCCAAACCTGCCAAAATGAGAGAGTTCAACCAATACACATCTAATGTGTATTGCCAGTTTAAAAAACTACAGTTTGTCATATTTAGTGTGGTTACTCCAACCACCACAGATTTGTGATATTTAACCTGATGCACAAGGCGTGACTTTGCCTCATATCCATCAACAGTATAATTTTACAAGGTAGTCACAATACATCTTAACATTGTGCCCTCGTGAAACCTTAAAAAAAAAACTCTATGTAAATTCATGGCTGTAAAACCAGAGGATTTTACAAAAGGGTGACCCATCTGTAGACAACTGTTTTGAGGTTCTTGACCCTCTTTAGTAACAACCAAAGTACTTGTTGGCTGGATGAGATGCCTTAGGAGACCCAGCAGGTGTGTGGAGATTTATTTTCGAGGCAATGCTATATGGTGAATAAGTATGCAAATTAGGTCATGTTAGTGAAACTAGAGACTCTTCCAATAGAAAGAGTGATTCATCTGTGGACAACTGTTTCTGGGTTCTTGCCCCTTGTCAGTATAGAGCAGGGTACTGGTTGACTGGATGAGATGCCTTACATGTAACTCTTTTTGAACTCTACTAGTTACATCCCCTGCAGATGTTCATCCTTTGCTTACATTTTCACTTCTAATTTCTAGTTGTCCTGCAATCTTGTGGATCTTTATGCTAACTATTACAATAAACACCATTAAAATGAACGCAGATTTTCTTACCACTTTACATGACTAATACTTGCATATTGCTCCTCAAGTCTTTGTAGGCTGTTATGCTAAGGCCATGTATGTATTGTGTCGCCATGGTAACAGCATCTCTCACTGATTAAAGGAGGAATGGAAGATAAATGCAGTCATGTAAGGTTTCTTAAAGCAAGGTCAATGTGTCTTTTGTAAAAGAAGTGCTTCTACTCTAGGAAGGCATTGCTATAAAATTCATGCAAATTAACAGTCACATGCTTTTAGTGGTTTCATGTGTCCTACCAGTATTTGTATTATTACTGGTTTTGATAAAGACTAAATCAATGCAACTACAAAAAGAGCAAGTATTAATAATCATAATGTGCTAATGGATTCTGATTACTGTGTTATATCACCATTTATCCAGTGATCAGATCATCACCCTCTTGCTACTGATAGACAGCACAGAGAGAGAATAAAATATCAAAATGTGTAATGTTACATAATTATATGACAGTCACAATGGCAAGCTGACAAATGTGCAGGAGCTCTAAATCCATTTAATTAGCTGCTATGGCAATAGATAGACATCATTTTAGTGAAGGCAGGTGACCTTCAATGTAATTTAAAGTGGGTAGACTAAGACTGATGTGTATTTTCACATTACTTTTTTTATTACATTTTAAACTGTTTCTGGTGCCCTCTAGCTTACATACATCCTATCCTAGACATATTTTTGTGTTCCTTTCTAGATCTTTATTGCCTCTGAAAGCCATCTTTTAAGGATGAGCTAATTGAATTTAAACTAACAAGATTCATAAAAAAATTCATAAAAAGTGGTCCACAAAACCACCCAGAAGTTTTTCTAATTCGCTTCGGATAAGTCATGTCCATGTTGGCAGGCAAAATCATGAGGGAGAAAAAGGAAGGGTGGTCACATGACACTGGGAGGAGGTGGGGGGCTTGCCCTGATTGGATCAGAGGCTGATAGCCTGGATTAGCCAATCAGGGGAGTAGCAAGCAGGGAGGTACCTGTGCAGAGCGAGCAGAATATCATTCTGCATTGTACTTGCAGGAAGCTCTTGTCTGCATCAGACAAAAGCCACTGATATACTGTATAAGGAGATTATATGGAGAGAACATATTATGAGGACAGTATAAGGGAACTTTCACACTAGCGTTAAAGTTTTCCGGTATTGAGTGCCGTCATAGGGGTCAGTGGGGTTGCTATGCAGTGGGTCAGTATATATGTGTACGAGTTTGTGACGCCAATTGCAGCTTGCACAGGTACTGTAGCAGGGCCCTTTAAGATGTTATAGCTCACGTACCAGGTGAGGAATGCCAGAGGGGGGTAATGTCTCTGTATAGTGTCAACGGTGTATCCTACCTTGGTACGGCTGGACTCCTGAATCCTGGCTCACTTGCAATAAAATTGAGTGTGGTTAGCAGGAGTAATTGAGGAATAATTGAGATCCAAACAGGTAATAAAGTCCAACTTGAGTTTACTGAATGGCAGCTTTGATCCATACAAATTACAGCATAAGTCTTGGGTCCCAGCAGGTTTTGGCAATATGTGGCAGGAATTTATCTATTCTGCTTCTTGTACATACGCCTAGTAGAATCTGGCAGGTATCTATCTTCTGCTCTGTCTTTAGTCTGCTTATTTGGGGCCTGACTAGCTGAGGAGGTATTTAGCTTCTCCTGGTCTTGGGATCTGTACTCACAGGACAGCTTGCAGGGTATGGTGTCTTCTTCCTGGAGATCTATAGTTCTGTGGATGGCTGCTTCTCTGGTCGATCAGCTGAGACTGATAGCTCAGGCTGGGAAGATGGATCTCTGCCTCAGCCGAGGCAGAATCCAGGGTTGGGATCCCTGATTCTGGGAGCTCCTACTAACACAACCTACCCCAGCAGGGGGCTGGTTCACACTGACTAGAACTTTCCTTCCTCCCCATGAGGTAGGAAGTGGGAACATTCCACTCCTCCTCAGGAAGGGGGGAAGCTAACCTGGAATGGACTATTCCAGGCTAGAAACACTAAGATCTGCTACATGCTGCTGCCACCTGCTGGTGTACATGGAAAATCACAGCAATCGTATAAAACAGATATAGACAACATATATATATATATAAGGAACAATGTAAAGCAAGATTTCACAGGATAATAATAAATATACACTTAACATTATGTAGCTGGGTGACAGTAGTTTTAGTGACATACTTCAGGATGTTACACATTCTGAATAGAAAGCAATCCGTTCAGTATGCATCAGGATGTCTTCCGTTCCGTCCCTTTTACAGTATTTGGCCAGAGAAAATACTGCAGCATGCTGTGCTTTTTTTCTCCACCCAAAGTATTAATGCCGGATCCGGTATTAAGTGTTCCGGATCCAGATTTCTAGTCTGCTCCTGTGTCGGGATATAGGAGGAGCTGGTTGCACAGCTTCCTGTTTGCCTCTTTGCTCCAGTCTGTATAGTCCTACATTTTTATTTCGGACAAATAGTACAAATAGTAATAGTATTTGTCCTAGATGTGGCAGGAGAATTGATTTTTTTTTCACACAGTTTGGAAGTACTAGGGTGAGATATTTGAAAAAATATGTGTTCAATGAGATTTAAAGTGAGTTTCTCACAACACTATCTTGGGGGTAGTGATGGACGAACATCTGCTGGGACAGTTCGCGAACGCGATCAAATGTTCGTGAACTGCAGGTTCGCAGCGGGTCCCATTCATTTTAATGGCAGGCAAACCTGAAAAACCTCCAGGTCATATTTGCAGCCACAAAATACTTACTAGATGTGCACACATAGTCCCACAACATGGACACTGACATACAAGAAGTATTAAGCGAATCTGCGATCTACAAGCATTATTTTTTTATATGCAAAATTTCGGCAAAGTATTAATCTCAAGAGCACATGCGCTAGGAAAGCGTGACCTACAGCAACTGGTTTGCACCAACTAGAAATTACATGGATGCGATGGTTGGAACCAAGTTCAGCGACGAAGAGGGAGAACTCCTGGTGACTGCAAGTAATCTTACATTAAAGTAGTGTATTTGATTACATTTCACCTGCATGTCTGAACAATCGCTTTATATGCATAAAGAGTGTTATAAGAAAATCACCAGTGCGAACTTATGCCATTCTAATTTTTCTTAAGTGCACTCAAATTCATATTTTATAAGGTCTCACTATATATTAGTGATTGTTGCACTAAGTATTCCTGTGACATCACACCCACTATGTTAGTAGCATATTTGCATGGAAAGAAGATAAATATATTTCACATGCACATAGCACATACATTGTCATGCCACACACTATATACCACACACACACATAGAGTCGAGTAGATTATAATTTGTGTCCTATTGGTCAGGACTCAGGAGAAGCTTTCTTTGTCAGACTGCCAGTATTTGCTGGTTCATTTAAAGTTACACAGGGTGCATCACGGGGAGGCGAACCAGCTGTACACCCCATACCGTGCCGTCACTTTACTAGACAGGTACATCTCTTCTTAGCTGGACAATATCTAATAGCTCATACCTCACCCACATACAGTCAAATACAATCCCATCTTCTAACCGTAAAAGTAAGGCCACAGGCTTACGCGCATGTTTTTTCACAACTATGGACCGTAAAAACCTGGGCTGCTGTCCTGCAGAGTGGACGAGCGCACGGCGTCATTGGTTGCTAACTCGCTATGACGCCGTGCGCTTCTTGCCGCCACCGCTGTACAGTAATACACTTGTATAGATCATACAAGTGTATCACAGTACAGCAGTGGTGGCTGGAAGAGCACAGCATCATAGCAACCAATGACCCAGTGCGCTCGTACATTCTGCAGGACAGCAGGCCGAGTTTCTACGGTCCGTAGTTGTGAAAAAACACGCCCATGTGCAGGCGGCCTAAATCTAATATTTCCACTTCAATTCCTTAAATGCTTTTTGCAGTTTACTTGACTAAATTATTTTCAATACTATTATTGTTAAAAATTGGGATTATATGCTTACACTTTTATCTTGCAACGGATGTTGGGGCGGGGATACGACCGCACACGGTCCCACGCCGAGAAGCAGCGGATTGTGCGGGAGCTAGCATTTGAGATCTGGCGCAAAACGGATCTCAAACATCGACATCTGGCCATCATTAAAAAATGGTTAGACATGAAGCGCAGACACCCCCGGTTTATAAAAAGAACCCGGGACAAAAATGCCCAGGTAGATGCGTAAATAACTTTTGTATGTTTTGCCAACACTCTGTAATGTATACAGTACTAAGAAAAACTTTTCGCCCCCTTGACTTTGTTCTTTTTATTTGTTGTCTCACATCCTGGAATTAACATGGATTGTTTGAGGATTTGCATCATTTAATTTGTAGAACATGCCGACAACTTAGACCTTTTTTAAATTGGTTAATTGTGAAGCAAACAACAAATAAGACAAAATAACAGAAAAGTCCAATGTGCATAACTATTTACCCCCCCCTAAAGTCAATACTTTGTAGAGCCAACTTTTGCAGCAATCACAGCTCCAAGTCGCTTTGGATAAGTCTCTATGAGCTTGCCACATCTTACCACTGGGATTTTTGCCCATTCCTTCTTGCAAAACAGCTCTAGCTCCTTCCAATTGGATGGTTTGCGCATATGAACAGCAATCTTTAAGTCTAACCACAGATTTTCTATTGGATTGAGATCTTGGCTTTGACTAGGCCATTCCAACACATTTATATGTTTACCCTTAAACCACTGAAGTGTTGCTTTAGCAGTGTGTTTGGCAGCATTGTCCTGCTGGAATGTGAACCTCCGTCCTAGCCTCAAATCACGCACAGAGTGGTACAGGTTTTGCTCAAGAATATCCCTGTACATCTTTCCCTCAACTCTGACCAGTTTCCCAGTCCTGGTTGCTGAAAAACATCCCCACAGCATGATGTTGCCACCACCATGTTTCATTGTGGGGATGGTGTTCTTTGGGTGATGTGATGTGTTGGCTTTGTGCCAGACAAGTGATGGACTGAACCATTACTGGGTCTGCAGTAGAAGCCTGAGGGCTAGCCTCCTTCCTACTGGCTATGGACCCAGGACTATGGAGACCCCCACTCTGACCTATTTGGGTTAGAGTGAACTATAAACCATGATTTATTGGTTGAGTTTATATGCCACATCTTTCCTATTCCCCATTAAAGTTGCATGGTGTGAATCCATAAACGCAATAAGGGTTAACTCTGCTCTGAGACTCCCAATGAATGTGTTAGTTTATTTGTCCCTTTGTTCTATTGTGTTAGTGATGGCATTAAGAAGTAGCAGACTCTGGTGTAGAGAAGTAGATCATCCTATGATACACTGAGGAGATAATCCCATCCCATGGGTCTCCTCTCTCCCTATTGTTTCATCAATACGCTGTGGAGGGGATGTCTGTTTGCATGCTGTTCATTTTTTATTGAGTTATGTGGCATAAAACTGGCAGCCACTGCAACTATATATTGATCCTTCCATAACAAACATAGAAAAGGATTCTTTATGGTAAGAGCAGTGAGACTATGGAACTCTCTGCCTGAAGAGGTGTTGATGGTGAGTACAATAAAGGAATTCAAGAGGGGCCTGGATGTATTTCTGGAGCGTAATAATATTATGGGCTATGGCTACTAGAGAGGGGTCGTAGATCCAGGGAGCTATTCTGATTGCCTTATTGGAGTCGGGAAGGATTTTTTTATTCCTCAGAAGTGGGGAAAATTGGTTTCTACCTCACAGGTTTTTTTTTTTGCCTTCCTCTGGATCAACTTGCAGGATGACAGGCCGAACTGGATGGACAAATGTCTTTTTTCGGCCTTATGTACTATGTTACTATGTTATATTGGAATTTCTATATATCTAATGTTGTTAAGATTTCTGAGTTGTTTCTCTAAAATCTGAACATTCTGTGATTACAGAAGTTCCTATTCCCACCATTCGGAGAAGGCGATTGGCGTAGGCCGTGAAGGTGGTGGAGGTTGAGGAGGAGGCCGGACCCTGCCAGCCTATTGAGCCACCCCCACCAGATGTGGGAGAAGTGAAAGAAGTGGAGGTGGAAAGTGCTGGACCATCCAGCACCGCCCCATCTCAGGACTTTGAGGAAAAGGAGGCGATCACCAGCCCCCTCCAGAAGGGTAAATATGTGCACATAGCAATATGATTATGTATCCATAACATGTACATAAACATTAAAAGGGGCCAACAATGAGGGTACAACATACACTACAGTAATACAAAACAAGAACATTGGACAATAACTCTTTAGTCTACATTAAAACCATTAACGTAACAAATAAATAATATTAAACTCTATTGAACTATCACTAACTAACAAACAAAATAAAATTATACTGTACTGAAATATCACAAACTAATAAACTATATAATCATCACAAATATCAGTAAAGTATTGACATTTAAATAGTCAATGTGTATAAAGACTTTAAATAAAAAAGGTAAAAAATAGACAAACAGACATATTTTGTACCGCCGTGTACATATCGACCGTCTCTACAAAAATATCCTATGATTTGACCCATCAGGTGAACACTGTAAAAATAAAAAAATAGAAACAATAAAAAAAAAAAAAAAAATTTGTCACCTAACATCACTAAAAGTGCAACACCAAGCTATCAAAAAAGGCATATGCCCCCCAAAATAGTACCAATCTGTCATTTTGTTCGGCCAAAAATGAGACCCTACCATTAGACAATCGCCAAATAAAAATAATAATATGGCTCTCAAGCTATGAAGACATTAAAACATGAATTGTTTTTGGTTCAACAATGCTTTTATTGTGTAAAACAGAAATAAGGAAACATATTAGGTCTTGCCGCATCTGTAACAACCAGCTGTATAAGAATATCATACCAAGTAACCCCTCAGGTGGACACCTTTCAAAACAAAAAATTTAAACTCTCCAAAAAGGCATTTTTTGGACAACTTTTATCACAAAAAGGTGTAACAGCAAGCGATCAAAAAGTCATATGCACCACAAAATAAAGGTTTAAAAGTTTAATAAGAATTGCAAATAATGTTCTTTTTTTTTTCCAACAGTAACAATGCTGCATTCTGCCAGCCCTCTGTGATTCTGGTAACATGTCTGCCATTTTGTGTTTCTACCAAGGGTCAAGGACATTGCCACCCAGTACAGATCCTTGACCTTTATACTTTTTATACAGGGGTCCCTCTTCAAACACTGGAGCATGAAGGCCCCCATTTGCACTAAATTGGAAGCAGTCAAGCGCTCTGGCTCCTGCTCATCGCCCAGGAGAATGTCGTCCTTGGTCTCCTCCCCCCAGCCACGGACAACACCAGGGATACCCGAAAAGTTTAAAGCCTGCTCTTCTTGCTCCTCCTCCTCCCCCCAGGCACCGTCCTCCTCTGACTCCTCTTCAGACTCCTGCTGACTTGTCTAAGAAAGTGTAGCTTCCCCTGGGAATTCACTCAGCATTGCAACTTCCTCATCTTCCAGCTCCTGCTCCTCGGCTTGATCAATGACACGACGCAATGCATGCTCCAGAAAGAAGGCATAAGGTACGATTTCACTGATGGCGCCCTGCCTGCGACTGACCAGTTTGGTGATCTCATCAAATGGCCGCAGAAGTCTGCATGCGTCGCGCAGGAGCAGCCACTGGCGCGGTGAAAAAAATACAAGCTCCCCAGAACTTGTCCTGCTGCAGAGTTCGTACAGGTAGTCGTTAACTGCACGTTTCTGCTGGAACAGCCTATCAAGCATAAACAAGGTGGAGTTCCATCGCGTCGGGCAGTCACAAAATCAGACGTCTGACGGGAAGGTTGTGTCGCCGCTAAATGTCAGCAAGGCGAGCCATGACCGTGTAAGATCTTCTGAAATGGCTAGAGATTTTCCTGGCCTGCTGCAAGACATCCTGGACCCCGGGGTATTTGGCAATGAATCGCTGCACGACCAAGTTCAGGACATGTGCCATGCATGGCACATGTGTCATTTTGCCCTGTTTCAGCGTGCTCAGCAGATTGGCACCGTTGTCACACACCACTTTACCAACTGTCAAATTGAGTGGGGTTAGCCACTGTTCTGCCTGTGAACGCAAAGCTGAAAGGAGTGCAGGACCGGTGTGGCTCTTGGCTTCCAGGGACAACAGATGCAGCACAACATGGCAATGTCTCACCTGGCATGTTGAATAGGTTCAGGGGATCTTGGGGGGCACAGCAGAAGAGACGGTAGCAGCAGAAAAGGAGGAGTCAGCCAAGGAGGAGAGGGAGGATGGAGTAGGAGGAGGAGAAGAAGAGGCAGGCCTGCATGCAATCCATGGCGGTAACACCAAATCTACACGGGTGCCACGGGTTGCATGCTTGACGGCCGCCAGAAGGTTCACCCAGTGGGCAGTAAAAGTTATGTACCTTCCCTGCCCATGTTCGCTAGACCACGTGTCTGTGGTCAGATGTATCTTGGCACCGACACTGTGTGCCAGAGATACATTCACTTGCTGCTGAACATGGCCATATAGCCCTTCTGGTAGAAATATTTCCTTCCTGGGACCTTCCATTGCGGTGCTCCAATGGCCACAAATTTTCTAAAGGCCTCCGAGTCCACCAGTTTATATGGCAGTAGTTGGCGGGCTACCAGTTCTGACAAGCCAGCGGTAAACTGTTGGGCAAGAGGGTTATCCGGCGTCATAATTTTTTTTACGCTCCAACATTTGGGCCATGGAAGCCTGCCTTTTGCCAGATAAACGTGAGGACGGAACGATGGAAGGTGGAGTGGAGGACAATTGGGAGGAGAGAGGAGAAGGAGAAGAGGTTGGACGGTGAGCGCCTGGAGTCTGGATTTGTGGGTTCTGACGACGTTGCTCCCACTGGGCTCGGTGATGGGAGGCCACGTGCCTTCTTAAGGCAGTCGTCTCCCTAGGTGAGTGTTGGGCTTACCGCGAGTTATGCGTTGACAGCAAAGGCTGCAGATGGCAACACTATTGTCAGCAGCAGACACGTTAAAAAAAGCCCACACTGTGGAGCCATGTGCCGGTGTCCTGGGAGCACAAGATGTGACCGTGCATGATAGATGGCTGGCTCCTGATACATTATAAGGAGAAAAAAGAGGGTTAGTCACTGGGCCTTCAATACGATGGTCCAGGGATAACTGCGCAGGGCGCCAAAGGTTGGACGAAAATGAGTGTCTTTTATTTCCCCTGAAATATTTGGGGGAAGAAAAAAATATATAATAAAATTGTCAAGTGAAAGTAGTGGGACAGGTAAGGGCAGGCTGCCAAGTGGTCTCAACCCACCTTGAGGGACTCACAGGTGGGTGATTGGAAAGTTAGGAGTGGGGTAGCGTGGAGACGCTAAAAAAAAGAAAGAGAGACCACGGGAGGGGCGCCACAAACCCTAGTATCTAAAATTGTGACGATATATTACCTATAAAAAAGATCGCAATTTATTTCGCTAATTGAAATAAAGATAAAAGCAATTGGTTAAAACAATATTGAATTGACATGTATAACAAAATTTAAGTGACTCACTTCACCCAGGAGGGTAATGTGGGATAAAGCTCAAGACACCCACACTACACCTCCTGCGCCTGGATCGCCAGTAGAGTCTTAGAAATGGACAAAGATCACTCTCGAGTCCTTGTTCTTTTCTTTTATTCTTTTTATTCCAAAAGCCAGGGTAGGGGGAGTGAGCAGCTCAACGCGTTTCGGGGCCTCTTAGTGGGTCCCCTTCATCAGGAGCATGTACATTCAATATACAATAAGACGGGGTTTAAATAGCATGTGAATTAGTCAAAAAAGACCGCCAAAAAACGGCATTGAATTGTGTCACTTCCGGTTTTTGCCTGCGTTCCACCGTGGAACGCACCGGAAGTAACTGAAAAACATTGGTTCGATACATAAAACTTATCTTTAAAACATGGTGCCCATTTTTTAGGCATGTGGAGTTAATGGGGGTAACCTACACCCACCTTTAAATATGAGAGAGGGTGTTTGTCTATCTTTCTTCATTGCGCCCACGGTGGAACGCAAACCAGACTTCCGGCATACTCCACCGTGGAGCGCACCGGAAACGGAAGTCCAGGGTGTTCTTCTGAGTCTATGCAGAGTTTAACCGCATGCCCGACTTCCGGTGCGTCCCAGCGTGGAACGCACAAGAGCCGGAGACGCGCCTCCAAAGGGAGGTGTACATGTTATGAGATCTAGAGGTTTGGAAACTGGGGGGGGGGGGGGGGCTGGGGGAGGTCCTTAATGATAATAATCGGTTTATACTGTGCCTCAAGATGTTGATAAAAATTAGTTTTGCACAATGGTATCAATGGAGTCGTTTTGATCCCTTGTCAAGTGATGGGGATTTTTAAGGGAATGGTTCCAGTTGGAGGGAAAAAGGACAATATTTTGGAAAATACAGCAGGTATCCCTATTAGTGATAGTGGAAGGATCATGATTAAGTAATAAATGGACAGGGGTGACAATGATAATAAATATATACAAAGATCTCCAGATCATATCTAGGAGCAACTCATAATATATATATACCTCATAAAAACTCTTAAAAAATAAATAAAAAATATAATAATAGAAAAATATATATATTAATAGAAAAATATAATAAAAAATTAATAGATAGAGAGTCCTTTTCACAATATATGGATATGTTTGATATGAAACTATATAGAAATAAGACGTATTTGATGAAAGTTGAAGTGGATAGTTACATATAACAATAAATAAATATCATGTTTTAAATCCGTATATGAATCAAGACGTATGGTGCTGTGATTGTAGGATTGTAGGTGCTGTGATTGTAGGGTTTAGGTGGTGGCTCTTTTTTAATAGTTGGAGTATTCTAGACATTCATTCAAACCGAAAGGGGACAGGGTGTTTAATGTAAATATCCAGAACATTTCTTTTCGGCATAGTTGTTGGTATGATGAGGTGATAGTTTCTAGGGGTGTGACTGTAAGACCGATTATGGAGCCCTCATGCTTTTCAGAGAAATGTCGTGATACGCTATGTGTCGGGACCTTACGTTTGATGTTGGACCTGTGCTCACACATTCTTTCTCTAAGGGTTTGTGTGGTCCTACCGATGTATTTTAAACCGCAGGGACATTTGAGGAGATATATCACGTTTCTGGTTCCGCAGTTTAGATCTTGTTTTATAATCCAGGGACCCGAGGGACCCCCTGTTTCGATGGTCTTGGTGCCGTGTGTAATCATTGCGCAGCATTTGCACTTTTTGATGCCACATTTAAAACATCCTTTTTTTATTGGTAGTGGAACAATTGTATTTGAAGATGCTTTGAGTTTGGGACAGGACGGGGCGATGATGTTTTTAATGGTTTGTGCCCTTCTAAAGGTTATGGACGGCAATTGGGGTAGTCTATTTTTAAGGATGGGATCTTTCAGCAGGATATTCCAGTGCTTTGTGACTACCTTTCTAATGTTTTGGTGGTCTCTATTGTATCTGGTGATAAGATTGTATTGGTGTCCTCTCTCGTCCGTAGTTTTTGGGAGTGGTGGTTTCAACGCTTCTTTTTGATCTATTTTAAGGATTCTCTGGGTCGACGCTTTGATTAGACTTTTGGGGTAGCCTTTTTCCAGGAAACGATCTTTAAGGATTCCTAGTTGTATTTTCAGGGTCTTTTCGTTGGAACAGTTTCTCCGTACCCTTTTCATTTGCCCGTAAGGTATATTTTTCTTCCATTTGGTGTGGTGGCAGCTGGAGTATTCTAAGTAGCTGTTGGCATCTACTTTTTTAAAATGGGTACTGGTGGTGATCTTGTTATTGATAATTTCAATCTGTAAATCTAGAAATGTTGAGCTCTTGGAGTCAGATTCATGTGTAAATTGAAGACCCCAGTCGTTCTGATTTAACATTGATATAAATGGGGTTAGATCCTCAGCGCAGCCTGCCCTTACCTGTCCCACTACTTTCACTTGACAATTTTATTATATATTTTTTTCTTCCCCCAAATATTTCAGGGGAAATAAAAGACACTCATTTTCGTCCAACCTTTGGCGCCCTGCGCAGTTATCCCTGGACCATCGTATTGAAGGCCCAGTGACTAACCCTCTTTTTTCTCCTTATCTTGTCTCTGACTTACATTTGTTCGGCCGATGGGTGACCAACGACCGACCAGAGGAGCAGTGGCTGACATAGGTTTGGCGTACCTAAACAGGGATATCCACGGCATAATGACGAGAATCTTAAAGGAAATCAGAAGATTACCAACTACGACAGAACTAAAACTACCTCCTCCCAATACAATCAGTGGAACCTGGCAGTCCATTAGAGAACTACCCTACTCAACATCTGACAATTGGAAAGAAAATCCTGATGAAGAGGACCTTGACATACTGGACACCATCAAGAATTTTGTAAAGAATGAAATTGACTGGTACTTTCTTTTTATCTATGAATACTTGGGGATTATCCCCCGGGGCCTGAGACTATCTGTAAAACCATCATTCACAAACGACCCCGAATTTGTTAGAAATTGGCTTAATACAAGCGATAAGTGTTCACAACAATACATGAGGCTTTTAATTGCTAAGAGAAAAGTCACATGTATGCAGTTGGGGCAAAAACTCAACACATGGTTTCTTAAAAAATCGAAATTCGAGGCCAATGAGAGAAATCCCCATTGGGACCCTCTCAGACGCTTTGAATATAACGAGGCACTTAGGAAAAGCAATAAACTTTTAAGGGACATCAGAGACTATGATCTTAATAAGACCAGGTCCTGGGAAAGAAAACACTCTTTTCCCCCCCTTTCTATTAATACACACACCAACCTCAAATATCCGGGCACCAGACCTACTCATTCGGACCCCCAATATAGACCCACCTCAACACAATTCAGGCCGCAGAATAGAGTTTTTTACAATAGTAACACACAGGGGATATCAAGAGTTCATAAGAACCGTACGACCTACTCCAAACCCGTCCGAGCCCAAGATTCTACAGCCTCACTAACAATCCCCCCAAAGGCGAACTGGGGTCCCATACGGACACAGGATACCCCATGTGGGCCAAGACACATTGGCCCGGCCAATAGGGGAGACACTACATTAGTCTCCATATTAGTTAAGACCCCTCCCCACCTCACTGTCACGCACAACAAAAACCCCATTCCACCTAAGGAACTAACTAAAGTAGTATGCTCTAGCCCCAGTCCAACACAATCCACCTTCGCTCTGAATAAATCCTCTCCTTCCCCGAATAAATCCCATACATCTCCCATCCTTACAGGATCCAACATTTCAACACACTCAGTATCTACCACACAATCTGAATTTTTTTTAGCACTACCCTCCAATCTCTCCGAAAGCCCTTTTTTAGGGAGAATCTCACCAACATCAAACAACCTCACCCCTCCGGCCAGACAGATAATTTCCAGCCTACAAGTCCTGAGCCCTTTTTTCACTCCAACAGGTCCGATCCCCTTCACGCCCACCCTCAATCCCCAAAACCTCAAGATTACGCATTTTTTCAGTCCCGTTCCCCTATCCCGGAAAAGGGCAAAAAACGATTCAGGGGATGTAGAGGGGGAAGAACCAAACACTCCAAAAAAGAGAAAACTCAAACCACTCAGTACACCAGTGAACACAATCGCAGACCCAATACCTCAGTCCCCGTCACAATAGAAGAAAATGCGAAAAATGATACACCACAAAACGCCAAAGGAGTATTTAACCTATCAAAATACAAACTGAAAACAGATGAATTTAGCGTGCTCAGCAAAGGACTTTCTTTCTGCCCCACAAACACCTCTGATCCCTTCGAACTATTCGTCGACATAAACCAATGGATACGAAAACTAACACTAAAAAGACATTTTGCCATAAAAGAAATTATCTCAGGAGAAAAACAAAATCCACTACCAGGAGTGGACACAAACAATATTATTGACACTATTACCAATGTCCAGTTCCCCCGCACCACTCAAGAAATAGTACCATTTGCCCAAAACGAAGACCCAACAAACATCCCCATTCCATCAGGTCTAAAGAATAAATCTTCTTTCTATCCACTACAAAGCAGAGGCCCCCATCTAGAGAGCTTTCTAAATATAGTTCTAGATGACTTAAAAACCCTGAAAGAACCCCGAATCTCTGGCACTGCAAATAATCTCAGCAACCGAGAAAAAAGAGCTCTGACAGACCTCAAGAAAAACAAAAATATCATAATAAAAAGTGCCGATAAAGGGGGAGGTGTCGTAATCATGGACCTCACATACTATATACAGGAATCCACTAGAATCCTGTCCGACCAAACTTACTATAAAGTCCTTATAGATGACCCAACGGCCATTTTCAAAAAAACACTAATAGAACTTATAGACTCTGGTTATAACCAAAACACCCTTAATAAAAAAGAAAAAATGTTCCTTACGCCCAATCACCCCACCACTGCTCGCTTCTACTTCCTACCAAAAATCCATAAAACCCTCATCAACCCTCCCGGTAGACCAATCATTTCCGGCATAAACTCACTTACATCCAACCTCTCAGCGTACGTCGACAAGTTCCTACAAAAATATGTACAGAAACTTCCCTCCTACCTAAGAGATTCTGCACACCTTATCAACACCCTCAGCAATATAGATTGGAAGGATCACTACATTTGGGTCACACTTGACGTGGCATCCCTCTACAGTAACATCCGGCATGATTTGGGATTACTTGCAGTCAGACATTTTCTGGAACGGGACCAAGAAATGTCCTCCCCACAGAAAGAATTCATTCTAAAGGCAATACAATTCATTTTAGAACATAATTTCTTCACCTTTAACGATTCCTTCTATATACAAACAAGAGGTACCGCCATGGGTACGAAGTTCGCACCCTCATACGCAAATTTGTTCGTAGGCCTCTTTGAAGAATCCCTAGGTCTCCAATCCCATAAGGATGTGCATTTTTACCGCCGATATATCGATGACATCATCTTCATCTGGGGGGGTAGCGCTGAGGATCTAACCCCATTTATATCAATGTTAAATCAGAACGACTGGGGTCTTCAATTTACACATGAATCCGACTCCAAGAGCTCAACATTTCTAGATTTACAGATTGAAATTATCAATAACAAGATCACCACCAGTACCCATTTTAAAAAAGTAGATGCCAACAGCTACTTAGAATACTCCAGCTGCCACCACACCAAATGGAAGAAAAATATACCTTACGGGCAAATGAAAAGGGTACGGAGAAACTGTTCCAACGAAAAGACCCTGAAAATACAACTAGGAATCCTTAAAGATCGTTTCCTGGAAAAAGGCTACCCCAAAAGTCTAATCAAAGCGTCGACCCAGAGAATCCTTAAAATAGATCAAAAAGAAGCGTTGAAACCACCACTCCCAAAAACTACGGACGAGAGAGGACACCAATACAATCTTATCACCAGATACAATAGAGACCACCAAAACATTAGAAAGGTAGTCACAAAGCACTGGAATATCCTGCTGAAAGATCCCATCCTTAAAAATAGACTACCCCAATTGCCGTCCATAACCTTTAGAAGGGCACAAACCATTAAAAACATCATCGCCCCGTCCTGTCCCAAACTCAAAGCATCTCCAAATACAATTGTTCCACTACCAATAAAAAAAGGATGTTTTAAATGTGGCATCAAAAAGTGCAAATGCTGCGCAATGATTACACACGGCACCAAGACCATCGAAACAGGGGGTCCCTCGGGTCCCTGGATTATAAAACAAGATCTAAACTGCGGAACCAGAAACGTGATATATCTCCTCAAATGTCCCTGCGGTTTAAAATACATCGGTAGGACCACACAAACCCTTAGAGAAAGAATGTGTGAGCACAGGTCCAACATCAAACGTAAGGTCCCGACACATAGCGTATCACGACATTTCTCTGAAAAGCATGAGGGCTCCATAATCGGTCTTACAGTCACACCCCTAGAAACTATCACCTCATCATACCAACAACTATGCCGAAAAGAAATGTTCTGGATATTTACATTAAACACCCTGTCCCCTTTCGGTTTGAATGAATGTCTAGAATACTCCAACTATTAAAAAAGAGCCACCACCTAAACCCTACAATCACAGCACCTACAATCCTACAATCACAGCACCATACGTCTTGATTCATATACGGATTTAAAACATGATATTTATTTATTGTTATATGTAACTATCCACTTCAACTTTCATCAAATACGTCTTATTTCTATATAGTTTCATATCAAACATATCCATATATTGTGAAAAGGACTCTCTATCTATTAATTTTTTATTATATTTTTCTATTAATATATATATTTTTCTATTATTATATTTTTTATTTATTTTTTAAGAGTTTTTATGAGGTATATATATATTATGAGTTGCTCCTAGATATGATCTGGAGATCTTTGTATATATTTATTATCATTGTCACCCCTGTCCATTTATTACTTAATCATGATCCTTCCACTATCACTAATAGGGATACCTGCTGTATTTTCCAAAATATTGTCCTTTTTCCCTCCAACTGGAACCATTCCCTTAAAAATCCCCATCACTTGACAAGGGATCAAAACGACTCCATTGATACCATTGTGCAAAACTAATTTTTATCAACATCTTGAGGCACAGTATAAACCGATTATTATCATTAAGGACCTCCCCAGCCCCCCCCCCCCCCCCCAGTTTCCAAACCTCTAGATCTCATAACATGTACACCTCCCTTTGGAGGCGCGTCTCCGGCTCTTGTGCGTTCCACGCTGGGACGCACCGGAAGTCGGGCATGCGGTTAAACTCTGCATAGACTCAGAAGAACACCCTGGACTTCCGTTTCCGGTGCGCTCCACGGTGGAGTATGCCGGAAGTCTGGTTTGCGTTCCACCGTGGGCGCAATGAAGAAAGATAGACAAACACCCTCTCTCATATTTAAAGGTGGGTGTAGGTTACCCCCATTAACTCCACATGCCTAAAAAATGGGCACCATGTTTTAAAGATAAGTTTTATGTATCGAACCAATGTTTTTCAGTTACTTCCGGTGCGTTCCACGGTGGAACGCAGGCAAAAACCGGAAGTGACACAATTCAATGCCGTTTTTTGGCGGTCTTTTTTGACTAATTCACATGCTATTTAAACCCCGTCTTATTGTATATTGAATGTACATGCTCCTGATGAAGGGGACCCACTAAGAGGCCCCGAAACGCGTTGAGCTGCTCACTCCCCCTACCCTGGCTTTTGGAATAAAAAGAATAAAAGAAAAGAACAAGGACTCGAGAGTGATCTTTGTCCATTTCTAAGACTCTACTGGCGATCCAGGCGCAGGAGGTGTAGTGTGGGTGTCTTGAGCTTTATCCCACATTACCCTCCTGGGTGAAGTGAGTCACTTAAATTTTGTTATACATGTCAATTCAATATTGTTTTAACCAATTGCTTTTATCTTTATTTCAATTAGCGAAATAAATTGCGATCTTTTTTATAGGTAATATATCGTCACAATTTTAGATACTAGGGTTTGTGGCGCCCCTCCCGTGGTCTTTTTTTTAGCGTCTCCACGCTACCCCACTCCTAACTTTCCTGATACATTAGCAGTCTGGTTTTTGCCTCCTGTGCAATGTAAGTTCTGCCTGCTTCTCCTTCCTATATGCTGTTCCATCTCTCCCTCTGAATTCCCCCTCCTCTTCCTCTCTTGTAGGCACCCATGTGTCATCATCGACGTCACCTTCCCCACCACTAACATTAGAGATCTCGGAATAGGCAACAACAGCGGGGACCAACCTCCTTGGGCTGATCTGGGTACTGTCGTCAGACTGCTGAGTGGCAGCCTTTGATACCTCCTCTTCCTGATCCGATGCCAAGAATGGCCGCAAATCGGAAATGTCTTGTAATGGATCGGAAAATAATTCCTGTGATTTAGGCGGAGGGTATATGGTGATGGTGGTGTTGGTGGGGGTGTCTTTGGGGGTGCACACAGCAGAGAGTGAAGAGGGTGCAGATAGAGTGGATGAGGAGGGTGCAAAAGCGTAAGGCTGAGTGAGCCACTCAACCAAGTCTGCTGCGTCCTTTGACGTAATTGACCCTACCACTCCTGTGGAAGGGCCTGCCTCTTCCAGTACCGTTTGTCACTGTGTGTAGCAGAGGAAACGCAGCAAAACAGCAAACAATTGCTGCAGTACCCAAATACACTATTATGAAAGTATATTGGTATATAACACCCTGCTTCAATCTGTCTTTTGGGGGGCGACTGGTATATCACACCAGTTATAATAATTTGTTTCCAATACCGTTTTTAACTGTGTGTAGCAGAGGGAACGCAGCAAAACAGCAAAAAAAATTCTGCAGTACCCAAATACAATATTATGAAAGTATAATGGTATATAACACCCCGCTTCAATCTGTCGTTTTAGGGGGCGACTGGTATATCACACCAGTTATAATAATTTTTTACAGTACCGTATGTCACTGAGTACAGCAGAGGGAACGCAGCAAAACAGCAAAAAAAATGCTGCAGTACCCAAATACACTATTATGAAAATATATTGGTATATAACACCCTACTTCAATCTGTCATTTTGGGGGGCGACTGGTATATCACACCAGTTATAATAATTTTTTCTAATTGCGTTTGTCACTCTTTGTAGTTGTAGTATCGGCGTAGAACCGCTCACCAGTCACAATGCTGCACAATACAAATCCACTATAATATGCTATAAGTGTATTACACCCCTATGTACTGCACACCTATCAATAATACACCTATACCAGTCCTTAAAAGGACTTTTGTGGACCTTTCAGCTAACAATTTGTGTCCCTAACAGCCTGTCCCTGCTCCACACAGCAACCTCTCCCTACACTGACAAAAGACAGAATGTAAAATGGCAGCCAGATCAGATCTATTTATAAGGTCCTTGTGCTGAAATGTCTCAATTGGCTGTCCTGTACCACCTGATGGATGTGTCATGGGCCAAAGTTTTTCACAATGTAAAAGAATATGGCGGGCGCGAATATCACCATATATTCGCGTGTTCAGTGAATAGCGAACGAGCAAAGTTCGCCGTGAACCGACCACCGGGCGAACCGCAAGGCCATCTCTACTTGGGGGATTATTTGAATATTAAAATGTGATGTACAAGATAGAGAATCAGTGGCACTGCTGCTATCGCCCCAAGATTCACCCCAGTGCTGCCCGATATCACAAACCAGGGGCCCAGCAAGCATAGCAGATTGGTGTGGTGCTCAGCGAGGATAAGGCAAGAAATAACTTGAAATCACATGGACGTGATTTATTTCTTTGCTGATCGTTCGCAGGCTGGGGAGCGGGATTGCCCTTCAGTGTGAGTAGGCGGTGACGGCCGTTTCGCGCACGACTTGCGCTTCCTCAGACCGCTATCAACACAGGCACGCACCGCCGTGCTTTATATGGGCGGACACCCAGTCATCACTGAGGTAACCAGAGGACGCTCCACAGGTGCGCAACTGTGTGATTAAAAACTAGGAAAAGGATACAATATGTACAATCCAGAGTGCACAACAAGGTATATGGACAAAACAGTCTCAAATGACTACACACAGTTACATTTTGTAAACAATTATGGAAGCGGGTAAAGGCTAGGCAACTTCATAAAAATACTGCCATATAATTTTTATCATTGAGGCCATGCAAGCCCATGGCGCTAGTTTTAATGATCCATCGTGCCTCCCGCTGCAGCAAGAGGCGGTGACGATCACCACCCCTAGGGATGGGTCCCACAACCTCTATGCCAGCGAAGGAGAGGCTCAATGGATCACCGCCATGGACTGCTCGAACATGATCAATCAGGCGGGGAGAGCCTCATCCCGTTCTGATGGAATTCAAATGTTCCCACACTCTTTCAAAAAGGGGTCTGATGGTCTTACCAATGCAAAACCTCTGGCAGGTACACATCATGACATAGGATACATAGGGAGTATGGCAGGTAATAAAGTCTTTGACTTTATGAGTGACTCCTCCCATGCATAACATTTTTCTCTGTGAATTATGAGGGCAAAACGAGCACATGCCACACTTATAATTTCCCTGCGGTTTCCTACTCTGCAACCAGTTGTCTAGACTGCCTCACCACACTATGGACCAATTTATCTCTCAAAGTGTGACATTTTTTAAAGGTGATTAGATGTTTTTTGGAAGCCAAGTCCCCTAAAACGGACTCACCTTTTAGGAGGTCCCAATTATTTAACACAGCTTGTCTCATTATGCCCGCTGCTGGGCTAAATTTGAAGACAAACGCAAATCTGTCGTTATTGCTTTCAATTGTCCTATCACTAAGGAGATTTTGACATGCACAGTACAAAGCATCAATTAGGTAACCCCTCTCCAAAAGCCTCTGCTTAAGATGGTGGGCCTGACTGAAATAGCCCTCATGTATGCTGTTAATTCTGCAGAGTCAGATAAATTGTCCAAACGGGACAGCTTCCTTCACCGCAGGAGGATGGAAACTGGTCTGATGGAGCAGCGAGTTCATTGCAGTAGGCTTACGGTATCCTATAGTGTGGAGAATACCATTTTCTATGGTAACTCTTACATCCAAAAAATCCAGGGAATCACCACCGAAGTTGAGAGTAAAGCTCATATTCATGTGATTCGTATTATTTAAATGATGTACAAACTGCCTACACAACTCCTCGCTGCCCGACCAGACCAGAAACACATCGTCCACATAGCGCAGATAGAGGTGAATATGTCTCAGGAAAGGGTTCCCCAGTGAAAAGACATATGTCTCCTCAAATACCGCCAGATACAGGTTCGCGAAAGTGCACGACACTGGTGTGCCCATCGCTGTACCTAGTATCTGGCGGTACCACTGCCGATCAAATTGGAACACATTGTTGGTAAGCACCAAATCCAAAGATTCCTGTATGAATCTAGAGAACACAGGGCCCTTGTCGGAGCGACTAAAAACCATACCAATGGCCTTCAATCCCAGATCATGCGGGATTCTCGTATACAAACTTTCCACATCCAAGGACACAAGGCGGAATTCCTCCCGCCACTCGAAATTATCGAGGGAGTGGAGGAAGTCCCCGGTGTCCTTAAGGTATGAGCAAGGGCCTCAACAGCCAATCAATGTACCTAGAGATGGGTTCAGCCACTGACCCTACCCCGGCGACAATAGGTCGCCCGTGGGGTCGGGACAGCGACTTATGTATCTTGGGCACAAAATACCAGGTGGGGTTCTTAGGAAACTTTGGGCGCAATTTTTCCAAGATGTTTTTAGGCAAAAACTGTATATCTATATACAAACCGGATTCCCAAAAAGTTGGGACACTAAACAAATTCTGAATAAAAACTGAATGCAATGATGTGGAGATGGCAAATGTCAATATTTTATTTGTAATAGAACGTAGATGACAGATCAAACGTTTAATCCGAGTAAATGTATCATTTTAAAGGAAAAATACGTTGATTCAAATTTTCACGGTGTCAACAAATCCCAAAAAAGTTGGGACAAGTAGCAATAAGAGGCTGGAAAAAGTAAATTTGAGCATAAGGAAGAGCTGGAAGACCAATTAACACAATGTTGTGCAGAAAGATAGTGGAGCAATATCAGAAAGGTGTTACCCAGCGAAAAATTGCAAAGACTTTGCATCTATCATCATCAACTGTGCATAATATCATCCGAAGATTCAGAGAATCTGGAACAATCTCTGTGCGTAAGGGTCAAGGCCGTAAAACCATACTGGATGCCCGTGATCTCCGACACTGCACCACAAACAGGAATGCTACTGTAAAGGAAATCACAGAATGGGCTCAGGAATACTTCCAGAAACCATTGTCAGTGAACACAATCCATCGTGCCATCCACCGTTGCCAGCTGAAACTCTACAGTGCAAAGAGGAAGCCATTTCTAAGCAAGATCCACAAGCTCAGGTGTTTTCACTGGGCCAGGGATCATTTAAAATGGAATGTGGCAAAATGGAAGACTGTTGTGTGGTCAGACGAGTCACGATTCGAAGTTCTTTTTGGAAATCTGGGACGCCATGTCATCCGGACCAAAGAGGACAAGGACAACCCAAGTTGTTAACAACGCTCAGTTCAGAAGCCTGCATCTCTGATGGTATGGGGTTGCATGAGTGCGTGTGGCATGGGCAGCTTGCATGTCTGGAAAGGCACCATCAATGCAGAAAAATATATTCAGGTTCTAGAACAACATATGCTTCCATCCAGACGTCATCTCTTTCAGGGAAGACCCTGCATTTTTCAGCAAGATAATGCCAGACCACATTCTGCATCAATCACAAGATCATGGCTGCGTAGGAGAAGGATCCGGGTACTGAAATGGCCAGTCTGCAGTCCAGATCGTTCACCTATAGAGAACATTTGGCGCATCATAAAGAGGAAGGTGCAACAAAGAAGGCCCAAGACGATTGAACAGTTAGAGGCCTGTATTAGACAAGAATGGGAGAGCATTCCTATTTCTAAACTTAAGAAACTGGTCTCCTCGGTCCCCAGATGTCTGTTGAGTGTTGTAAGAAGAAGGGGAGATGTCACACAGTGGTGAAAATGGCCTTGTCCCAACTTTTTGGGGATTTGTTGACACCATAAAATTCTGATTCAACATATTTTTCCCTTAACATGGTACATTTTCTCAGTTTAAACTTTTGTTCCGTGATTTATGTTCTATTCTGAATAAAATATTAGAAGTTGGCATCTCCACATCATTGCATTCAGTATTTATTCACGATTTGTATAGTGTCCCGACTTTTTTGGAATCCGGTTTGTACTTGTCAAGAAGTAACTGTAACTTGGCAAGTATAGAGGGGACCGGATTTTCACTTAATTTCTCATAGACATTTCTGTTCTCCAGCTGCCTAGTTGCTTCCTCCAGATAATAAACCTTAGTCATCAGGACCACATTTCCCCCCTTGTCGGCGGGCTTGATGACGACGTCATCTAAAGTGTCGAGCCACTTAAGAGCCAACCACTCCTCCCGAGTAATGTTAGGGGGTGCCACCAGATAAATCAGTGCACGTACATCCCTAAGTACTCTTTTATGAAAGAGGTCAATGGCCGAGCCCGCCGGCATGGGGGGAGAAAAGTGGACCTGATGCCGCCTAGGAATCCCATCTGATGTTCAGGTACAATGGCGCCTTTGCTCTCGATATCAGCAAAGAACTTTACACATTCAATCTCCTCCTCGGTAAAGCATTGCTGTAAATGAAAATCAGCACAAGTCAGGCGTGCAGGGACTTCACCAGAAAGGGGTAGGGGACATGTTGAACTGCTTTCAGAAAAAAAAAAATTAAGGAATAATTTCCGAACGGCTCGATACAAATCTATTTCAAAATCCACCAAGTTGAATTGTTCCACTAAGCTGTATCCCAGCCCTCGTTGGAGGAGTGAGAGACAGCTCGGGGGCAATTCATATGGGGTAAGGTTGATTACAATATTAGGAAGGTCCTGTTGGGAAACATTAGAGTGAGAGGTCTCTACTGTTTCCATGAGACCTGTCTCCTCCTTCTCATGGACTTGCGGGTCTGGTTGCTTCTATCTTTTGCGGTTCCCTCGTCCCCTTCGGGTTCTTTTCCTAAAGGGGGACCACTATTAGCCCAAACACTAGCTCCACTTTCTGACTGTCTAGAGTCTGAATCTGTTGTCCAGAAATCACTCTGGGTTCGGCGTGGTTTACACTTAGAGTGGCCTCTCTTTTTGTTCCAGTCAAAGACCCTGTCGTTTTCATAGTCATTTTTATCTCTCAAAAATGTATCTCTTTTTCGTTCCTTTATTTCCATTTGAGTGACGGTGAGTTTTTTGCTCAATCTTTTTTTGAAGTTGGTATACTGTGTCTCAGTTAGCGCTTTTTCTAGATCCCGTTCAACCTCCGTATATTCTTTTCGTCCTGTGATAGGACCAGGTTCAGTACTAGAAAAATCTAGGTGCATACTTTTCAACGATTTCACAAAGTTTTCATCCTATTTTTTATAAATATTAAAGCCCCCTCTCAGAAGAGACAGGAAATGTTTTTTTATTAACTTTTTTATACCATATTTTTCTCCCCATAAGACGCACCTAGGTTTTTGAGGAGGAAAATAAGAAAAAATATATTTTAAACCAAAAGGTGTGATTTTGGTGGGTTTTGAACTAATAGTGGTCTGTGGATGACACTATTATGGGGGATCTGTGGGTGGCACTGTTATAGGGACATCTGTGGGTGGCACTGTTATGGGGCATCTGTGGATGGCACTGTTATGGGGGCATCTGTGGATGACACATATATAGCATCTTATCTAATGTGTCATCCACAGATCCCCCATAACAGTGTCCCTGTGTAGTGAATGGAGGCCGGCATCTGGTTCTGTAATGGCAGCGGTGCAGTCACTGTATTCTACTACACCGGGCCCCGCTCACTGTAGTATAATCATATCTAACTTGTGGGTATTGTTAAAGTATTCAAATCCTCTTAAATCCAGCGCTGTACTACTTACTACTTACTTCTTGGCAGTCAGGAGGCCGGGCTAACTACGCTCACTGCGCCTATGCCACCTGCTTCATTCATAAAATGGGCGGAGCAGGCGCGTGACATAGCGAGCTGCGCTGCAAGTGCCCGCCCGCCCGGCCTCCTGACTGCCAAGAAGTTAGTAGTAAGTAGTACAACGCTGGATTTAAGAGGATTTGAACACTTTAACAATACCCACAGGTTACATATGATTATACTACAGTGAATTAGAACACAGTGACTGCACCGCTGCCATTACAGAACCAGATACCGGCCCCCAGCCCCTCCTCCATCTCAGCCATACACCCGACGGTCGCAGCATTCACCCCCATAAGATGCACTACTATTTTTCCCACACTTTTGGGGGGGAAAACTGCGTCTTATAGGGTGAAAAATACGGGTAATTGTAAGAAATTGGTTATCAGCCATTTTGAGTGTGTCTGCCTGGTCAGAGGCTAGTAAAACCTGAAAAATATAATTTACCAGGTAGAGGAAAATATCTTATTGAAAAGAGGGTTTTATTTTTTCACTTTTCTTTTCTTCCCAGCCAGGGGGTGGGGGAGGGAATAAGGGGGTTGAACTTTGTATACGGTATTGTTTTTTGTTATTGATTTATTTTTCTTTTTTTTAGGCCTCTTTCAGACCGATGAGATTTCTGAGCGGGTGCAATGCGTGAGGTGAACGCATTGCACCCGCACTGAATCTGGAGCCATTCATTTCTATGGGGCTGTGCACATGAGCGGTGATTTTCACGCATCACTTGTGCATTTTTCACGCAATGCAGGCCCCATAGAAGTGAATGGGGCTGCGTGAAAATCGCAAGCAAGTGCGGATGCGGTGCGATTTTCACGCACGGTTGCTAGGAGATGATCGGGATGGGGACGCGATCATTATTATTTTCCCTTATAACATGGTTTTAAGGGAAAATAATAGCATTCTTAACACTGAATTCTTAGTAAAATAGGGCTGGAGTGGTTAAAAAAAATAATAAATAATTTTACTCACCTCAACCACTTGTTTGCGCAGCCCGGCTTCTCTTCTGTCTTCTTCTATGCTGATCTGTGAGGAAAAGGATCTGTGGTGACGTCACTGCGTGCATCACATGGTCCATCACAAGATCCATCACCATGGTGATGGATCATGTGACGGACCATTTGATGAGCGCAGCAAGGTCACCATAGGTCCTTTACCCATGTTATAAGGAAAAAATAATTACATCTACACAACCTTGAACCCAAACCTAACTTCAGTGAAGAAGTTCGGGTCTGGGTATCACATTTAGTTTTTTATCATGCGCATGCAGAACAAAAAAACACAATCACAGTCAAAACTGACTGAAATTGCATACCTACTCTCGTGGGTTTGCCGCAATAAACCCGGGACGCATCCGGAGCCAAAACGTGACGCCCGTGTGAAAGAGGCCTTGTTGTAAGATCTGAAAGGAAAAATAGTCTATATAAAAGTTTATATAAAAAACATTTTTTTATACTTCCATACCAATTACATTCTTACAAGCACTGAGGAATTGCCCCTTTTTCAAGAGACCAGTTTATATATACAATTTGTAATTGGGCATCTTAGTGCGATATAGACGCAATGTTAATGAACGTATTGTACTTTGCCTCAAGATAAGGGTTAGAACAGCAGCAAATACATTTTACATCAGTAATGCAAATTATAACCACGGCAGTGAAGGTATTATTGCATCACAGAGTCTAGTTCAAAAGATGTTTATCATCACTGAAAAAATTTAATTGTCACACCCAAGTCTTAGTGAACACATGTTATTCTTTGAAAAAAGCCTTCAATAATGTAACCGCAATAATAATACGGTAAACATAATGCCATTATCAAAGTTGTGTTACTGAACAAATTGCACATTGCCACAAGATACGGGGTACATACAGCAGCAAGTGCATTTCACCCCATTAAACCATGTTAGTGAAAGCATTATTGCATTACAGTGTCAAGTTGAAAATACATTTATCAAAAATGCAAAAATATTGGGTTGTCACAACTAAGCGAATCAGTGTTATTCTTTGAAAAAATAAGTGTTCAATAATTTTACCGCAATAAAACGTGGCCATGTCACTGAACCTGTTGTATACTGATGCAAGATAAGGGGTGTATACAGTAGCATAATATATATATAATATAAACGTGTTAGTAAAAGGATTAACTGCATCACAGCGCCTAGTTCAAGAGATGCTGTAGATCACTGCAAAAAAATTTCATTGTCATACAGTGAGGCACAGAAGTATTTGAGCACCAGGGGCGTAACTACCATAGCGGCAGACCATGCGACTGCTATGGGGCCCAGGACAAGAGGGGGCCCAGTTGGGATTATCTCCTCTTCTACTGGAGGTGAAAAATTGGTCAGGACTCTACCCTCTAAAGGAACAACTTTTAGCAAATGAAGCAGTGGAAAAATGGCCCAAGGGTCATTGAAAAGGGCTTAGGCAGAAACCCTTCTGTCCTGTGTGGGGGGCCTGGTTTGATCATTGCTATGGGTCCCTTACTTCTTTATGTACGCCAATCAACCCTGCGATTTTGCAAGTTCTCCCACTTAGAAATCATGGAGGGGTCTGAAATTCA
The DNA here is from genome assembly GCF_014858855.1 of Bufo gargarizans. NCBI lineage: Eukaryota > Metazoa > Chordata > Amphibia > Anura > Bufonidae > Bufo > Bufo gargarizans. The sequence goes on along the minus strand of NC_058082.1, from coordinate 519,796,483 downwards.
CGTTGTAGGTGCATTCTCACTCTGAGAGACAGAATTTTTTTTTTTTTATGATTTTTAAAGAATTTATTTGTCTTGCACTGCTGAACATAAGTATTTGAACACCTGAGAAACAGCAAGAATTCTGGCTCTCACAGACCTGTTACTGTGCCTTTAAAAAATCCACCTCTACTCCACTCATTAATCATGCATTGCACGGAAGGTTCCCCTGCTCAAGTCATTACATGTCCAGGCCCGTCTGAAGTTTGCCAATGACCATCTGGTTGATCCAGAGGAGGCATGGGAGAAAATCATGTGGTCAGATGACACCAAAGTAGAACTTTTTGGTCTAAACTTCACTTGTCGTGTTTGGAGGAAAAAGAAGGATGAGTTGCATCCCAAGAACACCATCCCTACTGTGCAGCATGGGGTTGGTAACATCATGCTTTGGGGGTGCTTTTCTGTGAAGGGGACAGGACGACTGCACTGTATTAAGGAGAGGATGAATGGGGCCATTTATCGTGAGATTTTGAGCAACAACCTACTTCCCTCAGTCAGAGCACTGAAATGGGTCATGGCTGGGTCTTCCAACATGACAACGACCCGAAGCACACAGCCAGGATAACCAAGGAGTGACTCCGTAAGAAGCACATCAAGGTTCTGGAGTGGCCTAGCCAGTCTCCAGACCTAAATCCAATAGATCATCTTTGGAGGGAGCTGAAACTCTGTGTTGCTCAGCAACAGCCCCGAAACCTGACAGATATAGAGGAGATCTGTGTGGAGGAGTGGGCCAAAATCTCTGTGAAGTATGTGCAAACCTGGTCAATAACTACAGGAAAAGTTTGACCTCTGTAATTGCAAACAAAGGCTTCTGTACCAAATATTAACACAGATTTTCTCAGGTGTTCAAATACTTATATTCAGCAGTGCAAGACAAAAAAATTCTTAAAAAATCATACAATGTGATTTCCTAAAAAAAAAAAATGTATTCTGTCTCTCAGAGTGGGAATGCACCTACAATGTGAATTTCAGACCCCTCCATAAGTGGGAGAACTTGCAAAATCACAGGTTGTTCAAATGCTTCTGTTCCTCACTGTACATGTTTTAGTGAAAGGCCAATATTCCTGCATAAGGGTACGTAATTCAAACACATTTCACTAAATAAATTACCATAGTGTATTCTTAATACCAGTGTGCAGTGTGTTTGTGGAAGGGGAGGGATTTGGAACATTTAATTGTGCCTCTGTCTTGAAATTACAGAAAAGATATTTACAATTTTGCTAGTACTGTTAATATAATATAATATATAATAATCTGTGTTTGCCAAACCCATGACTTTTAATTTAGTAAACCTATTACTTTTCATTTATAGGAAACTGGTGACTTTTAATTAATAGGCATCATAGTCTGGAAAATGGAAGAGTGCAAAATGAAAGACCCTGGCCTTGTCATCAGAGAGTCAAAATGTGTTCAGTAGCAGCCAGCCAGTAATAATAGTAATGACAATTGTAGCCTCAGTGGTACCGGTAAGGGCAGTAGTAGCCCTCGTGACATGACCTGGAAATCGGATGGGGGTGCGGAGGAGGAGGTGACATCAGAGGAGGAGTGAAGAGAATTATTGGCTGCTTCTAGCACTGTGTGAGCAACTCCAGTATCATGTTTTTTTTTCTAAAGGCTGGCACACATAACCAAAGCCTTGTGCAACATCTACAGGAGTAAAAAAAAGCTGTGGGCAATAAAACACATACATAGGTACTAGAGCTCTATTGCAGTACATGAGGCAGCATCACAGGGTCCTGTGGTAAGATAGAACTGGCCAGCATTCTGAATCAGAACAAGTCTGTCCTCCTTCTCCTGGTCTTCTTTGTGGCAGCCAGCTAGCATCCCCAAGCAGTACAGTGTCCTTGTCATCATCTTCTCCTGCTCAGTCTCCTTCTCCTCCTTCTCCTCCGCTCCATTGTGAGACATCTGTAACAGAATGTGTCCCTGAGAAAACAACCACCAGTTAACATGTACAAGCTGAACTCCCACCTGGCTGGCAGTTGCTGCCATACCTTTTAGCTGTGGTCAATGTAGCACACTTCTGTGCCTTCACCCAAATTTACTGTAATTCTGTACTTCTGGCAAGTGGTCTGTTAATATTGTCTTGTTCTACAAATGTCATGCAGTTCCGAACTTTTATCCAAATTTTAATCTGTTCTAAAGTAGTCATCATAAGACTCCTCCTCCTGCTGCTGTACCACTTAGTTGTGGGGTACCACTTAATTGTGATGCACTTCTATGTCTTTGCCAAAATCTTATATTTCTGAGCCGTCATTTCCCACTTGCCATAACTAGGACATGTGTCCAGGCAGGCATGAGTAAAAATAGTCTCATTCTGCAAATTACATTTTTCTGGATTCTGGCCTGTGTGGTTGGACTTTTTGCCAAGCAAGCAAAAGTGTCAGCAAATCAAAAAAATTAGACTCTTCTTGGTCAGCAAATATAGCACACGTTTGCGTCTTCAGCCAAATGTAATTTTTCTGGGCTCTTGCTTGGGTAGTGTGGTGGAACTTTTAAACAGGCAAGCCAGAGTACCACAGCATGCCCAAAGCATTTTAGTCACCACTTTCCAGCTGTCTTTGCTACAATAAGTAGCAGAAGCCACAACAGCCAGTACATTTTTCTAGTTGTTACATGATGGAACAAATGTTTCCACCGTCGCATCACCTGACAATCAGTATATGGACATTGCACCTCCTAAGCAACTAGGTTTATTCATACCAGGACAGTGCCCTTTCTCTGGCACATACTGTTTTCCCTGACCCCAAGGACTTTTGGTCAGGCAGCTGTCCTTAAAACTTGTCTTCTCAATATGGAAATGTGGCACTGGGTGATATTCATACTTCTAACCAGCAGGTTTTTTTTTTATAAAAAATTGTTTCATTCTGTAAATGACTGTGGCCTTTTCCCAGTGGATATCATTTTCCCTGACCCCATAAACCTCTGGTGAGGCAGAATGGAACAGTGGCCTGAACTGGCCCAGAATGCACTTTCTGTTCTCTTTTGCTCAGCCTCCAATATCATCCCAAAGAGGATTTTTAGTGAAGCAGGGGGCGTTGTGAAACTCAAATGGATTAAGTTGTCCTCCGCCAGTGTACTGTACAAAACTTCACTTTTGTCAAATTAAAAGAGGCATGGATCGTGAGGATTTTCATACTCCCCCAGCTGAGGCCATTGAATAGATCTACTCATGTTGACGGTGCGCCATCATACCATTGTTGCTGTTTGCCTGCCTACCATCATGTTCTGCACCATATGGCTACTGCTGCAATTATGCCACTGTGCTGCCTGCTTGCCTACCATCATGTTTCATGCTACATGTCTGCTGCTGCCACCACCGCCAAAGCTGCTATTACCTGCTGCTAATCCCCTATTGCCACTTCTATTACTTCTACTGCCACTACCATTACCTCTACAAAGTTACCACTACTACACTCATCTGATACTACACACATCTACTGCCTTGTCTGTAACACGCTGTGCTCCTACTGTTGCTGATACTATTTCTGTTGCATGCCACAATTACTCAAACCTTTAATCATCCACACAGTACTGCTGCTGCCCCCAATTAAGAAGGATAATTTTTCCAGGCTCATTCAGAACAAGCTACTCTTTTGTCTGACAATTAAAGGGATTGTGCAGCCAGTACATATTGGTGACCTATCCCCAGGATCTTTTCATTTTAAAAAATTGAAGCAACTTCGGATTGTGTACAATTGATTTGGACACAAATCAAATATTTTACACATACATACACATACAAAAAATGAATATCAATGCATTTGCATATCTCTACCATCTATATATTGGTTTGCAAATAAGCATAAAAGAGCCCAAGGGGCAGTACCTATTCAAAATGGAGTCCAGCCACTCCCATCTGAATCAGAGCCCTGCTCCTATTCTCTTCTTCTCCCAATGTCATCAAGCATCTGCTGGAAAGCTTACCCAATATTAAGATTTACCCAGAAATCTTACCCTGCATTAAGATTTCCCTTCACCAGAACTAAGGGGCCTAGGCAAATCCTGAAAAACAACCCTAAAGCATTATTCTCTAAACTTAAAATTTAGCACAATCTAATCAGGCAAGTAACATTCTTCTGGTGTGATTTGTCACTCCATAGAACAACGTTCCGCCGCTCCAGAGCCCAGTGGCAGGGTGCTTTATACCACTACATTCTATTCTTGGCATTGTGCTTGGGGATGTAAGGCTTGCATGCAGCTGCTTGGCCATGGCCATGCCATGTAATGTATTTGCTTGCATCAATATCCTTTAAAATAATCATATATCAAGGTAGATGTAATTTTGTAATGTATTTCTTTCCATATCGGTGGCTTCATGGACCGGTAAGTACTGAGGAAACAATCTTTTGTCCATACAGTGAGGAACAGAAGTTCTCCCACTTAGAAATCATGGAGGGGTCTGAAAATTCACATTGTAGGTGCATTCCCACTCTGAGAGACAGAATAAAAAATTTATTTTTTTTGAGGAAATCACATTGTATGATTTTTAAAGAATGTTTTTGTCTTGCACTGCGGAATATAAGTATTTGAACACCTGAGAAAATCAGTGTTAATATTTGGTACAGAAGCCTTTGTTTGCAATTACAGAGGTCAAACTTTTCCTGTAGTTATTGACCAGGTTTGCACATACTTCACAGAGATTTTGGCCCACTCCTCCACACAGATCTCCTCTATATCTGTCAGGTTTCGGGGCTGTCGCTGAGCAACACAGAGTTTCAGCTCCCTCCAAAGATGTTCTATTGGATTTAGGTCTGGAGACTGGCTAGGCCACTCCAGAACCTTGATGTGCTTCTTACGGAGTCACTCCTTGGTTATCCTGGCTGTGTGCTTCGGGTCGTTGTCATGTTGGAAGACCCAGCCATGACCCATTTCAGTGCTCTGACTGAGGGAAGTAGGTTGTTGCTCAAAATCTCACGATAAATGGCCCCATTCATCCTCTCCTTAATACAGTGCAGTCGTCCTGTCCCCTTCACAGAAAAGCACCCCCAAAGCATGATGTTACCACCCCCATGCTGCACAGTAGGGATGGTGTTCTTGGGATGCAACTCATCCTTCTTTTTCCTCCAAACATGACGAGTGACGTTTAGACCAAAAAGTTCTACTTTGGTCTAATCTGACCACATGATTTTCTCTCATGCCTTCTCTGGATCATCCAGATGGTCATTGGCAAACTTCAGACGGGCCTGGACATGTGATGACTTGAGCAGGGGAACCTTCCGTGCAATGCATGATTTGAAACCATGACGGCGTAGTGTTTTACTGACAGTGACCTTTGAAACTGTGGTCCCAGCTCTCTTCATGTCATTGACCAGCTCCTCCATTGTAGTTCTGGGCTGATTTCTCACCTTTCTTATCATCAGTGATACCCCACAAGGTGAGATCTTGGATGGAGCCCCAGTCCGAGGGAGACTGACAGTGGTCTTTAGTAGAGTTGAGCGAACACCTGGATGTTCGGGTTCGAGAAGTTCGGCCGAACTTCCCGAAAATGTTCGGGTTCGGGATCCGAACCCGATCCGAACTTCGTCCCGAACCCGAACCCCATTGAAGTCAATGGGGACCCGAACTTTTCGGCACTAAAACGGCTGTAAAACAGCCCAGGAAAGGGCTAGAGGGCTGCAAAAGGCAGCAACATGTAGGTAAATCCCCTGCAAACAAATGTGGATAGGGAAATGAATAAAAATAAAAATTAAATAAATAAAAATTAACCAAAATCAATTGGAGAGAGGTCCCATAGCAGAGAATCTGACTTCCCGTCACCCACCACTGGAACAGTCCATTCTCAGATATTTAGGCCCCGGCACCCAGGCAGAGGAGAGAGGTCCCGTAACAGACAATCTGGCTTCATGTCAGCAGAGAATCAGTCTTCATGTCATAGCAGAGAATCAGGCTTCACCACTGCAACAGTCCATTTTCATAAATTTAGGCCCAGACAGAGGAGAGAGGTCCCGTAACAGACAATCTGGCTTCATGTCAGCAGAGAATTAGTCTGCATGTCATAGCAGAGAATGAGGCTTCACGTCAGCCACCAATGCAACAGTCCATTGTCAGATATTTAGGCCCAGCACCCAGGCAGAGGAGAGAGGTCCCGTAACAGAGGATCTGGCTTCATGTCAGCAGAGAATCAGACTTCATATCATAGCAGAGAATCAGGCTTCACGTCACCCACCACTGCAACAGTCCATTTTCATAAATTTAGGCCCAGCACCCAGGCAGAGGAGAGAGGTCCCGTAACAGACAATCTGGCTTCATGTCAGCAGAGAATTAGTCTGCATGTCATAGCAGAGAATGAGGCTTCACGTCAGCCACCACTGCAACAGTCCATTGGCATATATTTAGGCCCAGCACACAGTCAGAGGAGAGAGGACCCGTAACGGAGGATCTGGCTTCATGTCAGCAGAGAATCAGTCTTCATGTCATAGCAGAGAATCAGGCTTCACATCACCCACCACTGTAAGAGTCCATTTTCATAAATTTAGGCCCAGCACCCAGGCAGAGGAGAGAGGTCCCGTAACAGACAATCTGGCTTCATGTCAGCAGAGAATTAGTCTGCATGTCATAGCAGAGAATGAGGCTTCACGTCAGCCACCAATGCAACAGTCCATTGTCAGATATTTAGGCCCAGCACCCAGGCAGAGGAGAGAGGTCCCGTAACAGAGGATCTGGCTTCATGTCAGCAGAGAATCAGTCTTCATGTCATAGCAGAGAATCAGGCTTCACGTCACCCACCACTGTAAGAGTCCATTTTCATAAATTTAGGCCCAGCACTCAGGCAGAGGAGAGAGGTCCCGTAACAGACAATCTGGCTTCATGTCAGCAGAGAATCAGTCTTCATGTCATAGCAGAGAATCAGGCTTCACGTCACCCACCACTGCAACAGTCCATTTTCATAAATTTAGGCCCAGCACCCAGGCAGAGGAGAGAGGTCCCGTAACAGACAATCTGGCTTCATGTCAGCAGAGAATTAGTCTGCATGTCATAGCAGAGAATGAGGCTTCACATCAGCCACCACTGCAACAGTCCATTGGCATATATTTAGGCCCAGCACACAGGCAGAGGAGAGAGGTCCCGTAACAGAGGATCTGGCTTCATGTCAGCAGAGAATCAGTCTTCATGTCATAGCAGAGAATCAGGCTTCACGTCACCCACCACTGTAAGAGTCCATTTTCATAAATTTAGGCCCAGCACCCAGGCAGAGGAGAGAGGTCCCGTAACAGACAATCTGGCTTCATGTCAGCAGAGAATTAGTCTGCATGTCATAGCAGAGAATCAGGCTTCACGTCAGCCACCACTGCAACAGTCCATTGGCATATATTTAGGCCCAGCACACAGGCAGAGGAGAGAGGTCCCGTAACAGAGGATCTGGCTTCATGTCAGCAGAGAATTAGTCTGCATGTCATAGCAGAGAATCAGGCTTCACGTCACCCAACATTGGAACAGTCCATTGGCAAATATTTAGGCCCCGGCACCCAGACAGAGGAGAGGTTCATTCAACTTTGGGTAGCCTCGCAATATAATGGTAAAATAAAAATAAAAATAGGATTGAATGAGGAAGTGCCCTGGAGTACAATAATATATGGTTAAGGGGAGGTAGTTAATGTCTAATCTGGACAAGGGACGGACAGGTCCTGTGGGATCCATGCCTGGTTCATTTTTATGAACGTCAGCTTGTCCACATTGGCTGTAGACATGCGGCTGCGTTTGTCTGTAATGACGCCCCCTGCCGTGCTGAATACACGTTCAGACAAAACGCTGGCCGCCGGGCAGGCCAGCACCTCCAAGGCATAAAAGGCTAGCTCTGGCCACGTGGACAATTTAGAGACCCAGAAGTTGAATGGGGCCGAACCAGCAGTCAGTACGTGGAGGGGTGTGCACACGTACTGTTCCACCATGTTCGTGAAATGTTGCCTCCTGCTAACATGTTGCGTATCAGGTGGTGGTGCAGTTAGCTGTGGCGTGTTGACAAAAGTTTTCCACATCTCTGCCATGCTAACCCTGCCCTCAGAGGAGCTGGCCGTGACACAGCTGCCTTGGCGACCTCTTGCTCCTCCTCTGCCTTTGCCTTGGGCTTCCACTTGTTCCCCTGTGACATTTGGGAATGCTCTAAGTAGCGCGTCTACCAACGTGCGCTTGTACTCGTGCATCTTCCTATCACGCTCCAGTGCAGGAAGTAAGGTGGGCACATTGTCTTTGTAGCGTGGATCCAGCAGGGTGGCAACCCAGTAGTCCGCACACGTTAAAATGTGGGCAACTCTGCTGTCGTTGCGCAGGCACTGCAGCATGTAGTCGCTCATGTGTGCCAGGCTGCCCAGGGGTAAGGACAAGCTGTCCTCTGTGGGAGGCGTATCGTCATTGTCCTGCCTTTCCCCCCAGCCACGCACCAGTGATGGACCCGAGCTGCGTTGGGTGCCACCCCGCTGTGACCATGCTTCATCCTCATCCTCCTCCACCTCCTCGTCCTCCTCGTCCTCCTCGTCCTCCAGTAGTGGGCCCTGTCTGGCCACATTTGTACCTGGCCTCTGCTGTTGCCAAAAACCTCCCTCTGAGTCACTTCGAAGAGACTGGCCTGAAAGTGCTAAAAATGACCCCTCTTCCTCCTCCTCCTCCTCCTCCTCCTGGGCCACCTCCTCTTCCATCATCGCCCTAAGTGTTTTCTCAAGGAGACATAGAAGTGGTATTGTAACGCTGATAACGGCGTCATCGCCACTGGCCATGTTGGTGGAGTACTCGAAACAGCGCAACAGGGCACACAGGTCTCGCATGGAGGCCCAGTCATTGGTGGTGAAGTGGTGCTGTTCTGTAGTGCGACTGACCCGTGCGTGCTGCAGCTGAAACTCCACTATGGCCTGCTGCTGCTCGCACAGTCTGTCCAGCATGTGCAAGGTGGAGTTCCACCTGGTGGGCACGTCGCATATGAGGCGGTGAGCGGGAAGGCCGAAGTTACGCTGTAGCGCAGACAGGCGAGCAGCAGCAGGATGTGAACGCCGGAAGCGCGAACAGACGGCCCGCACTTTATGCAGCAGCTCTGACATGTCGGGGTAGTTGTGAATGAACTTCTGCACCCCCAAATTCAGCACATGCACCAAGCAAGGGATGTGCGTCAAATTGGCTAGTCCCAGAGCTGCAACGAGATTTCGCCCATTATCACACACCACCAGGCCGGGCTTGAGGCTCACCGGCAGCAACCACTCGTCGGTCTGTTGTTCTATACCCCGCCACAACTCCTGTGCGGTGTGGGGCCTGTCCCCCAAACATATGAGTTTCAGAATGGCCTGCTGACGTTTACCCCGGGCTGTGCTGAAGTTGTTGGTGAAGGTGTGTGGCTGACTGGATGAGCAGGTGGAAGAAGAGGAGGAGGAAGCCGAGATGGTGGAGGTGGCAACAGGAGGCAAAGAATGTTGCCCTGCGATCCTTGGCGGCGGAAGGACGTGCGCTAAACAGCTCTCCGCCTGGGGCCCAGCTGCCACTACATTTACCCAGTGTGTAGTTAGGGAGATATAGCGTCCCTGGCCGTGCTTACTGGTCCACGTATCTGTGGTTAGGTGGACCTTGCTACAGATGGCGTTGCGCAGTGCACACTTGATTTTATCGGATACTTGGTTGTGCAGGGAAGGCACGGCTCTCTTGGAGAAGTAGTGGCGGCTGGGAACAACATACTGCGGGACAGCAAGCGACATGAGCTGTTTGAAGCTGTCTGTGTCCACCAGCCTAAATGACAGCATTTCATAGGCCAGTAGTTTAGAAATGCTGGCATTCAGGGCCAGGGATCGAGGGTGGCTAGGTGGGAATTTACGCTTTCTCTCAAATGTTTGTGAGATGGAGAGCTGAACGCTGCCGTGTGACATGGTTGAGACGCTTGGTGACGGAGGTGGTGGTGGTGTTGGTGGTACATCCCCTGTTTGCTGGGCGGCAGGTGCCAACGTTCCTCCAGAGGCAGAGGAAGAGGCCGAGGCGGCAGCAGCAGAAGAGGTAGCAGGGGGAGCCTGAGTGACTTTCTTGGTTTTAAGGTGTTTACTCCACTGCAGTTCATGCTTTGCATGCAGGTGCCTGGTCATGCAGGTTGTGCTAAGGTTCAGAACGTTAATGCCTCGCTTCAGGCTCTGATGGCACAGCGTGCAAACCACTCGGGTCTTGTCGTCAGCACATTGTTTGAAGAAGTGCCATGCCAGGGAACTCCTTGAAGCTGCCTTTGGGGTGCTCGGTCCCAGATGGCGGCGGTCAGTAGCAGGCGGAGTCTCTGGCGGCGGGTGTTCTGCTTTTGCCCACTGCTCCCTCTTTTGCTACGCTGTTGGCTCGGTCTCACCACTGCCTCTTCCTCCGAACTGTGAAAGTCAGTGGCATGACCTTCATTCCATGTGGGGTCTAGGACCTCATCGTCCCCTGCATCGTCTTCCACCCAGTCTTGATCCGTGACCTCCTGTTCAGTCTGCACACTGCAGAAAGACGCAGCAGTTGGCACCTGTGTTTCGTCATCATCAGAGACATGCTGAGGTGGTATTCCCATGTCCTCATCATCAGGAAACATAAGTGGTTGTGCGTCAGTGCAGTCTATGTCTTCCACCGCTGGGGAAGGGCTAGGTGGATGCCCTTGGGAAACCCTGCCAGCGGAGTCTTCAAACAGCATAAGAGACTGCTGCATAACTTGAGGCTGAGACAGTTTCCCTGGTATTCATGGGGGTGATGTGACAGACTGATGGGGTTGGTTTTCAGGCGCCATCTGTGCGCTTTCTGCAGAAGACTGGGTGGGAGATAATGTGAACGTGCTGGATCCACTGTCGGCCACCCAATTGACTAATGCCTGTACCTGCTCAGGCCTTACCATCCTTAGAACGGCATTGGGCCCCACCATATATCGCTGTAAATTCTGGCGGCTACTGGGACCTGAGGTAGTTGGTACACTAGGACGTGTGGATGTGGCAGAACGGCCACGTCCTCTCCCAGCACCAGAGGGTCCACTAACACCGCCACGACCATGTCCACGTCCGCGTCCCTTACTAGATGTTTTCCTCATTGTTATGGTTCACCACAACAACAAAAATATTATTTGGTCCAATGTATTGTACTCAAATTCAGCGGGATATAAATTTGAGGCCTAGTATTTAGGCGCTGGGTGACCGGTATGGATTTAGTGACAGAATTAGACTTGGAAATGCACAGTAGCGTGTGTGTGAAGTTATTCTGAATGACCCTATGTGCACCTTGAATATTATATACCCTTTTAGGGATAGATTTCAAATAGCTCTGATATAGCAGAAACCACTAAATTATGAAATTGCTAAATTGGGAATTGTATTTCAACCCAGAACAAAAAATCTGCTTTGGCGGACACTAAATAACTTGCCCATCCACAACAGGACAGCGGTAACGACAGATTTAGCGGGATATAAATTTGAGGCCTAGTATTTAGGCGCTGGGTGACCGGTATGGATTTAGTGACAGAATTAGACTTGGAAATGCACAATAGCGTGTGTGTGAAGTTATTCTGAATGACCCTATGTGCACCTTGAATATTATATACCCTTTTAGGGATAGATTTCAAATAGCTCTGATATAGCAGAAACCACTAAATTATGAAATTGCTAAATTGGGAATTGTATTTCAACCCAGAACAAAAAATGTGCTTTGGCGGACACTAAATAACTTGCCCATCCACAGCAGGACAGCGGTAACGACAGATTTAGCGGGATATAAATTTGAGGCCTAGTATTTAGGCGCTGGGTGACCGGTATGGATTTAGTGACAGAATTAGACTTGGAAATGCACAGTAGCGTGTGTGTGAAGTTATTCTGAATGACCCTATGTGCACCTTGAATATTATATACCCTTTTAGGGATAGATTTCAAATAGCTCTGATATAGCAGAAACCACTAAATTATGAAATTGCTAAATTGGGAATTGTATTTCAACCCAGAACAAAAAATGTGCTTTGGCGGACACTAAATAACTTGTTCATCCACAACAGGACAGCGGTAACGACAGATTTAGCGGGATATAAATTTGAGGCCTAGTATTTAGGCGCTGGGTGACCGGTATGGATTTAGTGACAGAATTAGACTTGGAAATGCACAGTAGCGTGTGTGTGAAGTTATTCTGAATGACCCTATGTGCACCCTGAATATTATATACCCTTTTAGGGATAGATTTCAAATAGCTCTGATATAGCAGAAACCACTAAATTATGAAATTGCTAAATTGGGAATTGTATTTCAACCCAGAACCAAAAATGTGCTTTGCCGGACACTAAATAACTTGCCCATCCACAACAGGACAGCGGTAACGACAGATTTAGCGGGATATAAATTTGAGGCCTAGTATTTAGGCGCTGGGTGACCGGTATGGATTTAGTGACAGAATTAGACTTGGAACTGCACAGTAGCGTGTGTGTGAAGTTATTCTGAATGACCCTATGTGCACCTTGAATATTATATACCCTTTTAGGGATAGATTTCAAATAGCTCTGATATAGCAGAAACCACTAAATTATGAAATTGCTAAATTGGGAATTGTATTTCAACCCTGAACAAAAAATGTGCTTTAACGGACACTAAATAACTTGCCCAGCCACAACAGTACAGCGGTAACGACAGATTTAGCGGGATATAAATTTGAGGCCTAGTATTTAGGCGCTGGGTGACCGGTATGGATTTACTAACAGAATTAGACTTGGAAATGCACAGTAGCGTGTGTGTGAAGTTATTCTGAATGACCCTATGTGCACCTTGAATATTATATAACCTTTTAGGGATAGATTTCATATAGCTCTGATATAGCAGAAACCACTAAATTATGAAATTGCTAAATTGGGAATTGTATTTCAACCCAGAACAAAAAATGTGCTTTGACGGACACTAAATAACTTGCCCATCCACAACAGGACAGCGGTAACGACAGATTTAGCGGGATATAAATTTGAGGCCTAGTATTTAGGCGCTGGGTGACCGGTATGGATTTAGTGACAGAATTAGACTTGGAAATGCACAGTAGCGTGTGTGTGAAGTTATTCTGAATGACCCTATGTGCACCTTGAATATTATATACCCTTTTAGGGATAGATTTCAAATAGCTCTGATATAGCAGAAACCACTAAATTATGAAATTGCTAAATTGGGAATTGTATTTCAACCCTGAACAAAAAATGTGCTTTGACGGACACTAAATAACTTGCCCAGCCACAACAGTACAGCGGTAACGACAGATTTAGCGGGATATAAATTTGAGGCCTAGTATTTAGGCGCTGGGTGACCGGTATGGATTTAGTGACAGAATTAGACTGGGATATGGCCAAAAAATAACCACACTATTGCTGGTTAAATGCACTTGGTGTGACAGCTTGACCAACCACACTACTGAGGGTTAAATGCACTTGGTGACGGGCGCAGCTTGCCCCTGATGTAGTATATGGCCAAAAAATGAACAGACTATTGCTGGTTAAATGCACTTGGTGTGACAGCTTGACCAACCACACTACTGAGGGTTAAATGCACTTGGTGACGGGCGCAGCTTGCCCCTGATGTAGTATATGGCCAAAAAATGAACAGACTATTGCTGGTTAAATGCACTTGGTGACGGGCGCAGCTTGCCCCTGATTTAGTATATGGCCAAAAAATTAACAGACTATTGCTGGTTAAATGCACTTGGTGTGATAGCTTCACCCTGATGTAGGCTTTAGCCAAAAAACAACCACACCATTGAGGGTTAAATGCACTTGGTGACAGGCGCAGCTTGCCCCTGATGTAGTATATGGCCAAAAAATAAACAGACTATTGCTGGTTAAATGCACTTGGTGTGACAGCTTCACCCTGATGTAGGCTTTAGCCAAAAAACAACCACACCATTGAGGGTTAAATGCACTTGGTGACAGGCGCAGCTTGCCCCTGATGTAGTATATGGCCAAAAAATAAACAGACTATTGCTGGTTTAATGCACTTGGTGTGACAGCTTCACCCTGATGTAGGCTTTAGCCAAAAAACAACCACACCATTGAGGGTTAAATGCACTTGGTCGCAGCTTGTGCTGGCGCACCACAAGACACAAAATGGCCGCCGATCACCCCAGAAAAAAGTGACTGACAAACGGTCTGGGCAGCCTAAAAACAGTGAGCAATTGAATTTCAGCAGCTCAATGATGCACAGCTGCAGATCGATCGATTAATCAAGTCCTTTGGAGAAGTTAATCTGCCTAATCTCGCCCTACTGTCGCAGCCGCAACCTCTCCCTACGCTAATCAGAGCAGAGTGACGGGCGGCGCTATGTGACTCCAGCTTAAATAGAGGCTGGGTCACATGGTGCTCTGGCCAATCACAGCCATGCCAATAGTAGGCATGGCTGTGACGGCCTCTTGGGGCAAGTAGTATGACGCTTGTTGATTGGCTGCTTTGCAGCCTTTCAAAAAGCGCCAAGAAAGCGTCACAAACGCGCCAAGAAAGCGACGAACACTGAACGGACACCCCAAAATTCGGTACGAACCCGAACTATACAGTTCGAGTTCGCTCATCCCTAGTCTTTAGCCTCTTCCATTTTCTAACAATTGCTCAAACAGTTGATCTATTTTAGCCAAGCTGCTTAACAATTGCCCCTTAGCCCTTTCCAGTCTTGTGGAGGTCCACAATTTTGTCTCTGGTGTTTTTTAACAGCTCTTTTGTCTTGCCCGTGGTAGTAGTTGGCGTCTGACTGACTGTAGGATGGACAGGGGTCTTTAAAGAGCTCAGACAGGAGCTTCTACGTTAGATTAATGAGTGAAGTAAAGGTGGACTTTTTAAAGGCACAGTATAAGGTCTATGAGAGCCTGAATTCTTGCTGTTTCTCATGTGTTCAAATACTTATGTTCAGCAGTGCAAGACAAAGGGCCAGATTTATCATTAGCTCAAGTCAGAAAAATGGAGTGAAAAAATCGCAAATTTTTGCGCAATCGCTAAAACTGCGCAAAAACTTGCGACTTTTTACTGCTCAGCACTATGCTCGCCAGTTTTCTGAAAGTGGGCGTGTTTTCTTATGTAAATGAATCTCTAGACAGATTTACTATTGCGACTATTTAAAAAGTCGCTAAAAAGTCGCAAAAAAAATCGTAATTTCACTCCATTCAGGACCATGCTTATCTTATGAGACTTTTTAAAGGGAACCTGTCACCCAAAAATCGCCTATTAAGCTGTTTACAGTACCTTATAGTGCTGTATAGTCGTTTCCTGATGCACTTTTTGTTAGTTCTGCAGCATGTATGCTCATGTCAGAAATCGATGTTATATTCAGCTGCTGCCCCGTGCTTCAAGTCAGGCTTGAAGTCACGGGGGCAGCGGCCTCGGCGTCTTACATGGCCCTCTCCCCGCCCCCTGCCTCTGTGACTGACAGCCGAAATCCGATTCCGGGACCGCGCTCAACGGCCGCATGCGCAGTAAAGGGCGGCAGGAGCGCGGTCCCGGCTGCCGCGCGTACTACGCGCCGTCTTACTTTCGCCGCACTGCGCATGCGCCCGACATCCTGTATCAAACGCGCCCGCGCCCGGCATCTGGGCGCGGGCGCGTTTGACACAGGATGTCGGGCGCATGCGCAGTGCGGCGAAAGTAAGACGGCGCGTAGTACGCGCGGCAGCCGGGACCGCGCTCCGGATTTCGGCTGTCAGTCACAGAGGCAGGGGGCGGGGAGAGGGCCATGTAAGACGCCGAGGCCGCTGCCCCCGTGACTTCAAGCCTGACTTGAAGCACGGGGCAGCAGCTGAATATAACATCGATTTCTGACTGAGCATACATGCTGCAAAACTAACAAAAAGTGCATCAGGAAACGACTATACAGCACTATAAGGTACTGTAAACAGCTTAATAGGCGATTTTTGGGTGACAGGTTCCCTTTAATAGAACATGCAACTTTTTCATAAAAACGTGCGACTTTTTCATAAAAACGTGCGACTTTTGTAAAGCTGCTTACTGACGGATAAACTTCTACCGTCTACCACATTTATCACAGTCTTAAAGGGCCGATCATAAATCTGACTTGGCTAAAACTGACTTTAGCCATATGTTAAAGTGGAGAGAGCTGTCAGAGTAATGATATATCTGGCCCAAAGTCTTTAAAATCATACATTGTGATTTCCTGTTTTTTTTTTTTTTTTAGTTTTATTCTGTCTCTCAGGGGGGGAATGCACCTACAATGTGAATTTCAGACCCCTCCATGATTTCTAAGTGGGAGAACTTGCAAAATCACAGGCTGTTCAAATACTTCTGTTCCTCACTGTAGGTCAGAAGACTCCAGCATTTTCTTTAAAAAGTCCAGAAAGCCCTTCTAAGAACCAAAATAATTTTTCCACTTGAGGCTGTTCTGGGATGAATATCACCAAAAAAATAATGATTCATCAAAGTGTAATTTTGTAGGACAAAAATGTATAAAATAGAGACAAAAATAGAGTTTTACAGGGAAGTGGGCCCACTTCTAAATACATTTTGTAGTCCACAATAAGGAATGAACATTAGACTTCTATGAGAGCATAATTTATTCACATGTATTAGGTCAATGATGGCAAACATTTCCAATTTGGATGGATATACAGTGTATATATTTTTTTAATTCCCTCTACAACATTCCTATTCTGATAGTTTAGAAAAAGAGGAGTGTAGCAGCTCTCACCTGCCCTTCCTTTAGTTGTGAGCACGGACAGCCCGTGTCAGGTGCGGGCGACAATGAAGAAAAGAAGTTGAGAAAATCCAGCTCCACTTAAAAAGGAATAGGCGTTTATTCAGCTTGCGGTTAAAAACTCATCCGAGGATACAAAATAACAGTCTTGTCAAGACTGTTATTTTGTATCCTCGGATGAGTTTTTAACCGCAAGCTGAATAAACGCCTATTCCTTTTTAAGTGGAGCTGGATTTTCTCAACTTCTTTTCTTTATTCTGATAGTTTGTATTATTTTAGATATCAACATTTTGTATTTACTTATTGAGCTTGTTTGTTTAAATGCAAATTTAGACAATTGCATTTTCTCCTTGATCAGTAAGGACACAAATAATAATATGTAACTTGATCTAATGTGTCTCGAGCTGGATTAAGCTATTAAGTACTTGGTTCCTACGCTGTTGGTACTGTAAATATATCTTGATAAGGTTAGCATTTAGCTGTGTAAATAATAATGTATATGGAATTAGCAGTGATATCACTCCCTAATGGCATCATCTATAGCATGCAATTAAAGTGTAAGCAGCCAAAGCATTATTAGTTTATGTATGCTGACTCTTGTACTGTTTTAGCTCCATGGCAGCTTTCATAAACCTGGAAATAGTCCAACTAACGTGAAATGTGAGGCAAGTGCAATCTGAGTGGGTGTTATTTTGTTGAAGATATGTTGTCATTGTGTAGAGATTTTGGAGTAAAATTTAACTAAATAGTGATGGACGAACATCGGCAGGGACGATTCGCGAACACGGCAGGCCCCATTTCCTGTAATGGCAGGCAAACCTGAAAAACCTTCAGGTCATATTTGCAGCCAGCAAACACCTACTAGAAGTACACAAGTAGTCCACCCAACATGGACAGTGATCATTGGCAAAAATTTTATGCATCTTGAAGGGAAACTCTCAAAAATGTGCCCTGCTGGAGCCTAGAAAAATGTTATTTCCTATCGGTTTGATGTATACATGTCACGATTATGTGTTTGGTCGTGACTCTTTGTGTCGCATGCAGTTGTCAGCGGTCTGCTTGTTGTCTACAACAGGTGAGGGCAGTTAGTATGTTGTCTCACGTGTGGTTGCCGCTGGCAACATGTTTGTTGGCAGTGTAGCAGCCTGAGCTGGTTGCTAGGCGGCTTGCTGTCAAGGCATGCGGTTGCATCTGCAACATGTGTTTGTATGTGTTCGCTTTCTATGTTTGGTGTGCACGGGATTTAGTTGTGTGTGCATTTCCCCTTTAAGTGACACTTTCCTTGTCTGGTGTTGGAAGGGTTAACTCCTTTCCTAGTATGTGTGTGTGGGTGTGGCTACTTGGGCTATTTAGCTTCTGCTGGATGACTGTAGCTGAGGGGTACTCCAGCCATGCTTTATGCTGGAGTCATCTTCCTGCTCTTATATGCCATCTATCCAGTGAAGGCCACCCTTGTGGTCATAAAATATATGTATGATGTTAAGAAGATGTTTTTATGCTCTCTATGCTGTTTGCAGCTATGGGTGTCCTGGATACCTGTGTGAGTTGTGTGTGTGTTGTGTCCTTAATGATGTGTGGACATCAGTACTTGTGCACGGGTTCCAGTCAGCGTGTCTGTGGCAGGTAGGTGTGGTACTAGTTTAACTCACCTGCCATATCCATGTGCTGTATATGTTTCCCCTCTCCTGCTCCTTGGCCAGTGAGACTCCTGTTCGTCCGTGTCTAGGAGGAACAGGTCGTCTTACCCTGCTCCTAGTCCAGGGATTTCCTGAGGGCTAGTAGGGACCCTAGGTTCCGGAGTATGAGCCCTCCTACCATCTGGGTTGGCTCATATGGTTAGGAGTCAGGGTCAGAATTAGGGACGCGATAGGAGGTGACCTGCTCCCTGATCCTGTCGTCCTGGCCTAGCAGCTACTCTTATCCTATTGCCATTGCACGGTTGAGGGTTTCCCCCATCCTCAGCTGTGACAATACAAATGTGCAGTACTCCACATTTTTGTATCCTGCAGAGTCCATTAAAAAAATGCATACGTTAACATATTTTTTTTTTTCTACCATGCAACTGTAGGGCATCAGTCTGAGGCATCTGTTAACTGGATGGCAAAAATAGGATGTGAACCCAGCCCTAGTGTCAGAATAATCACAGTACACAGGGAAGCAGCGTGGCGGAGAGGGGAGGCCGCCATGTACTGACAGAGCGCTACCTGGTCCTGGTGGTCAGGGCTGAGGACTGTGTTTGCCAAGGATAATTTTCTACTGGGAAAAGGGCACAGTATAATACACTAGAATCTATATAATATAAAGATATTAGCCCTACCCCTGAATAATAATACAATTAGGTGGTCATTTATTATATAGAAATACGTCTATGGTAGGCGTATTTCTGACACAGATTGTGGCGCAAAGGTTCTTAGCAACGCAATCTGCATATTTTTCCCACTCATGCCAGGTCTAAAAAAGGAAGGCGAGGGCAGGGAAAGGGATTCAGTTATGGCCATCCAGTTATTGGATGCCACTGCCATACATTGACCGGATAAAAGGGTATAAGAGGGCACAGTTCAGGGAATGACTAGGGGCACTACACAGGGTGTGTTAAGAGGGCACAATACAGGGTACAAGGGGGCACAGTATGGGGTGAGGGGCACAGTACGGTGTGGGGGGCACAGTACGGTGTGGGGGGCACAGTCACATGACGCTGTGACATTAGAAGGTCCCTAGGGTGAATGCGGTTCATAGGCACCATAATAGAAGGCAGAGGAGTGAGACAAGGGGTGATTATGTGGCTAGAGGAAAAAAATGTAACTGTTGGCCAGTACAGGCCCCAAAAATTAGGTAATAGGCATTCACCTGACAGCAAAGAACTTTAGATTCTGTGGCTGGAGGTACATTAGGCAGTCACAGGTCACAATTTCAGTGTCTATTTAATTTTGCATGAAATCTGCGACTTCAACAGCTAGGGTTGCGCCACACAATACTAATCTTGGAATAGTGTGAGCAGGTTTTGGAGCTATCTTGGCCCTTCCTAGTAGAAAACAGACATGGGATCTTCCACAGGGATCTATGATCTTGAGATAAGCCACAGCCACTATCGCCTCAGTAGATGCATCACAAAAGATGTGAATCTCTTTCTTCAGACTTCTTGAAATTGAAGTGGATGAATAACAACGTGGGATATTAAGTTCTTCCAGTACCTTCATGGAGTTTCTCCATTTCTCCCATTTAGGCAGTAGGTCTACTGGCAAAGGGGCATCCCAATCTGTCACTCTCTCAGTAAACTGGCGAATTATGGATCTCCCTTGAACGGTAACTGGAGTCATGAAGCCTAGGCTATTAACAGTTGACAGGACTCCTCGTCTGGTGAATGGCTTCTTGGCGTCAAAGACCTGAAAGGTAAATGTGTCTGAAGTTACATTCCAGAGAAGACCAAGACTCCATTGCGTGGGTAGGGCATCTACTCCCAAGTCCAAATCCTTCAAATCCTTAGCATGATCTTCTGGATTAAAAGCCCTCATTACTTCACTGCTATTAGATGCAATCTTATGAAGCCTTAAGTTAGCAAAGAAGAAGAGTTCTTTTTATCAGATTCACTGCTTCTTCAGGTGTTGAGATGGATTTCAGGCCATCATCTACATAGAAATCTCTCTCAATGAATTGCCTGGTGTCAGATCCGAATTCCCTTTCACCTTACTGCGCTGTTCTTCTCAGTCCATAAGTTGCCACGGCAGGAGATGGACTATTGCCAAAGACATGGACTCTCATGCGATAATCTATCACCCGATCATTAATGTCATTGTTACGGTGCCACAAGAATCTGAGATAATTTCTGTGGTCTTCTTTGACTATGAAGCAGTGGAACATCTAATGGATGTCAGCTGTCACGGCAATGGGTTCCTCCCTGAACCGCATCAACACTCCTACAAGGCTGTTCTGATTTTCCCCGGTTTGCGAAGATGGTAGACTCCAAAGGATGGAAGGTACCAGCATTCTTCACCTTTCTTAAGGTCTGGTGCTGGCTCAGCATGATGGTTATCTAGAATCTTCTGCATGAATGCTAGAAAGTGCTCTTGCATCTCAGGTTTGCTACAGGGAGTTCTCTTAAATCAGTGCTTCTCAAATAGTGGGGGGCGCCAGGCTCCATAAAGGGGGGCTCGTTCAGGGTCGGCCTTTGGGGTGTGCGGGCTGGGCGCCGGGCAGCCGACAGCTCGCAGTGTAATATGCGGCAGGGAGATGAGCGCTTCCATTGTGGAAGCGCTCATCTCCCTTCCTCTGATCAGAGGCCGGCGCAGGCGCTGGACGCGATGTACGGAGCGGGGGCCGGGGGAGGGACTGGGAGGAGGAGCGGGGGGGCCGGCAATAGCGGTGGGGCGGTGCGGTCACTGTACTATAGCCCCGCCCCACCGCTCCCTCCGGTATACTAATATAAAATGTATTATTGAATTAAAAGTTAGTAAACATGCCCCCCTCACTCCTAATAGTACCGTATATCCGAATTTATTCTGTATAATGCCGGCAGGCAGGCCAGGCGGCCGGCCGGCCGGCGCGTCCCTCAGTGATGTCACATGCCTGCGCGGCATGCTTTATAAATGAAGCAGGCGGAGCAGACAAGTGACGTCACTGAGGGACGCGCCGGCCACGCGGCCTGCCTGCCGGCATTATACAGAAGTAATTCGGATATACGGTACTATTAGGAGTGAGGGGGGCATGTTTAATAACTTTAAACGGCGGAGGGCACACGGAATCTGTGGATGGCACAGTTAAGGGGTGAGGGTCTGTGGATGGCACTGTTATGACCTGGGGGGGCACTGTGGATGGCACTGTTATGGGGTGGGGGGTCTTTGGATGGCACATATATAACAGTGCCAGCCACAGATCCCCCTGTAACAGTGCCAGCCACAGATCCCCCCATAAGTGTCCGTCATCCACAGATCCCACCATACTATTTACAGTCGCGCGGGGGGGTGCAAAATGTTTTCTTCTTCCTAGGGGGGGCATGACAGAAAATAATTGAGAAGCACTGTCTTAAATGCAGCAAATCTGGCTACAGCTTGTTCTCGATTGTTAGAGAGAGAAAGCCTTGGTATTTGGAAGGGTAATGGAGCTACCCAACTGTTGGAGTTGTCCTTGAAGAACTCTTCATTCATAATCTTGATGAACTCCTTGTCTTCGACCGAAGGGGCAATCTTGTTGTCATCACAAGTCTTCTGGTACACTGAATCACCAAGGTCCTTGTGAGAAGTGAGCTTGCTGGTAATACCTTGGAGTGCTTGATATGGAACTTCAGATTTGAAATCAAGTCTTCACTGAATCACCAAGGTCCTTGTGAGAAGTGAGCTTGCTGGTGCTTGATAGTGCTTGATATGGAACTTCAGATTTTAATTCAAGTCTTTCCTTCACATGATAGTGCAATGGACATTTCATCAATCGATAGGTACATGATCCCTCCACATTCGTTTTGTAGGAAGCTACATCCAAGAGCTTGTGAGATTGATCTAAACAGACTTCTCCTATTATCACCCATCCAAGATCAAGTTTCTGGGCATGAGGAGCATTATCTGGACCGGTGCATAACTCTCTTATTTTATGAACTCTATGAGTGTCTCTCCCTAGAAGAATCAATATCTTTGCATCCCTGTTAAGTGGTGGAATGTAGTAAGCAATGTGGCTCAAATGAGGGTGATGACATGCAACCTCAGGTGTGGGGATTTCTTCTCTGTTGTTCGGTAGCTGATCACATTCGATTAGAGTTGGAAGAGGAAACTCTATGTTTTCATATTCTGATGCCACTATGAAGCCATGGGCTTTTCTTCCAGAAGCATTGACCTTTCCTGCAAATGTCTGCAAGGTATAGGACCAGGTCTCTCCATGAATATTGAATAAGTCAAATAATTCTGTACTTGCCAATGAGCGATTGCTCTGATCGTCGAATATTTTTATTGCATTTTTATTGCATTTTGTGGACATTCTTCAGGAAAAACTTGCTATGAAGCCCTTCTCCACACACCTCTGTACACCTTGTGGTTACGGGGTTGGTATATTGCTCAGTACTCTCCCCACCATCATCTGATGTAGTCTTGGGGTTGCTACCGGGTGAAGGTTTCCTTTTGAACAGGTCTAAATGAAGAGCATCCACATGCTTGGCACTGTTACACAGGGAGCATCTGATGGCGATCTTACAGTCTTTAGCTAAATGATCGGAGGATGCGCAACATTTGAAACAGATATTATGTTCTTTGAGAAATGTCTCGATAGCCTTGCCCTTAAATGCATGACATTTGGAGAGAGAATGTGGCACATTATGAATGGGACACTGTTGATCAAGATTGCTTGCCTTGGTACCTTGTAATTTAATCTCTGAATCCAAGACGTTGGATGCGATTGCGGTCTTCCTCACGGCAATAGGATGCCTTAAGTCCTTGAATTTACTGTTGGTGGCAATACCCCTTGAAGTAGTTGAAGGAAGGGTGGTTGTATCTGGATACATGAAGCTTGGGTCATTCTTAGATCTTGCGATCTTCCTCATAAACTCTGCAAAATAAGAAAAGGGGGGTTAAGGAAACATGATACTTATACTTTGATCCTACGCTAGTCCACTTTCCCTGGAGATGACTAGGCAACTTTGCTACAATAGGATTTACGCCCTGAGCAGTGTCTAAATAACTATGACCTGGAAAACTAGGATCTGACTTAGCAATTTCAAGTTCATGAAGAAGGTCACCTAACTCTCTAAGCTTATGATTGTCCTTAACAGAGATCTTAGGAAAATCTTTTAGTCTCTAGAATAAGGCAGATTCAATGACTTCGGGGCTCCTATAGTCTTGTTCCAAACATTCCCATGCAGCATCAAGGCCTGCTTCAAAGTTATAAATGTAAACGGATTTAAGTCTCTTTACTTGTTCTGAAGATTGACGCCCCAACCACTTTATTATTAAGTCAAGTTCTGCTTGAGGTTCAATGTCCAAGTTCTTGGTTACCGCCTTAAATGTAGATCTCCAACTCCTATAGTTCTCTGGGCGGTCATCGAATCTAGACAGTCCAGTAGTAATCAACTCTCGTCAAATCATATACTTGCTGAACTCTGCAATGTCAATGCTGTCGGTTTTTACAGCCACGGGTGATACTGATGGTGCATCATGGTTGGTATCTGATGCTGGCTGGTAGGTGGAGAGAAAGGTATTGCAGATGGGTTCAATCCAGGTAAGGGTCTGGCGTCTGAAGATCTCTGTGCATTTAAAGTTGAAGAGAGCTGTATCACAGGAGGTATAGAGTCCATTTCGTAGTCTTCTGCTGTGCCCTTGTAATCTCTATTCACATAGGGTTGTGGTGGCACATGAGCTGGATAGGTCGGTACATTTGATTTTGTGGCATGCTGTAGTTGTGGAGTGTCTCTGTTGGTAGGTGTGTCTAGTTGACCAGCTTGCTTTGGCAACATGTTGCTTTCTGATTGACTTGCTGGATGATTATAAGAGGAATCTCTAACTGTAGGTGGGACTGTATCGTCATGGTTCTGGGTTAAGACATACTGTAGGGTCCTTTCAACCAGGTCTTGACAAGCAGCCAAGCTGAGACAAGATGCTCCTTCTTCTTCCATTAGGGCTTGTTCCAAGACAGATAATTGTGCTAAGGCTACTTCCTTTTCTCTATTCTTCTGAAGGATTGAAGGCTGCTTCTCTTTCAGAGCAGGTGGCTTGAACCTGGGCTACTGCAACCTTTTGGTGAGCTTTGAGTATCTGGTCGCTCAGTGTTGACCTTACAGAGCAGGACCGCAATGACTTAGAAGAAGATTTATGATATGAGCAGGCAGGCCTAGATGACTTTCCTGAGTGTCTGGAAGAAGCAGATATACGGGATGTAGTTTCATGTAGCTATGCTAATCTACCCTCTATCTGAGCCTTTGCGTCAAGATATGTGCTATTTCTCTGCTGGTCAGTAGAAGTAAAGTCCTTTAATTCTAGTGAAGCTTCCTCTATATTGGAAATGTGACAAAAGGGAATAGTATTTTTCAGAAAGTCTTTTATAATTCTCAAATGCCTTCTTAACCCTTAAGAGAGCAGTGTTCAATTGCTCAGAATTATTGCTAGTTTCATTAGTGGCTTTTATACAACTTAAAGTTTTCTACCATAATGCAATCCGGTTACTAGATGATTCTTCCTTACTTGCTTGATAAGCCTCCCTTGCCTTCAAGGATGGATGAGGGGCTCTAACCGGACGAGCAGAATGAAGCAAGGTGTCTACTTTATCTTGATTAAATGCAGGTAACTCATAAGTGTGATCTCTGTCAGACATAATGACAAGTGCTATAGTTTTGGTGTCTTGTTGGAAATCTGCCAAAGCTCAGCTCTGATGGAAGTGTTTTAAAAGCAGGCTGAGCTGGGGAGCTGAATATTTGTTGCAATGAGCCAGCTAGAGCTCAAACTGGATTGCTCAGCTCAGTGCACAGAGAAACACAGTTCACAATCACTTTATAAAGGCAGAAATATACAGTTATTTCAATAGATTCAGGTATTGAATTCACAACCCAAACAGCTTGACAATATGAATCATTGGGATTTGATATAGCAATGATACACAGTCCTTGCACAGTTCAGAAGGTACTTATGGCTCACCAAGAAAGGCAAAACTTGTATAAGCTGGTATTACTAGAGAAAATAGACCCACAGCGCAGTCCAGCAATCCCTGGCAGCAGAGGCTGGCACTGTAGGGGAGAATTCAGCAGGTAGAGGTCTTCTAATGCAGAGTAATGCTTCTGGTGACTGTAGCAGTAACAGGTATTGACTTTGAGTGCACAGTATGAAGATGAATTCCTGTCTTGGAGCCTTTGTTCTTCACACAGGCAAATGGTTACTCAGTGTTCTGAAGTTACAGTGATAGCCATGTGCTGGATTGTTCTGGAAATTTACTGTTCTGTCTCAGCATCGGTTGTACGTGCCACAAGCTTCTTTTAGGCCAGGCCCAGTCTGTAAGGTGGTGTGCAGCAGGTTGAATGATCACCTTAACAGATAGTTTACTCAATGAATAAAGACTCCAGAGGTGTTTTCCAATGCTTCTTTATGCTTCAAGGTAGCAAGAGTATAAACATGGAGGCTTTTTCATAGGTAAATTTCCAGTGAAGTTACACAGCCCCCGCACTCTGCAGTCTCTTCATAACAACTATACAAAATGGAGTTACAGCAGGAAATGGAGGGTGGGAGCTACCAACTAGCCAGAAACAGCAGGGGTGTAAGGATGATACCAAATAATCTAGTAACATAACATGTAATAACAACTGCTAGACAGTAAAAGCTGCGTGGCAGCACACAGGTATATGGAAAACCTCTATCACTATTTTTTGGAAGCTGATATATGGCAGGCCTCAATCAGTTGTTAGTTGAAGCAGGTATATCACCCTCAAGCAGTAATTCTGTGGAAGCAGGTATATGGAAAACCTCTATCACTATTTTGTGGAAGCTGATATATGGCAGGCACTTAATCAGTTGTTAGTTGAAGCTGGTATATCACCCTCAAGCAGTAATTCTGTGGACGCAGGTATATGGAAAACCTCTATCACTATTTTGTGGAAGCTGATATATGGCAGGCCTCAATCAGTTGTTAGTTGAAGCTGGTATATCACCCTCAAGCAGTAATTCTGTGGACGCAGGTATATGGAAAATCTCTATCATTATTTTGTTGAAGCTGATATTTGGAAGGCCTTAAAGGGGTATTCTCATCTTCATAATCCTATTTAATTAAATGATTTATGCCCCAATGAACTATTTTCTAAATATATCTTATTAAAAAAATTGCACTCATCTGTTTAAAGTATAATTTTCTTGATCCATTGTTTATACAAGCTGCCCATGGATATGGCCACCGCTCGCCGGCTGCATCCATGGGCCGCGCTTGCGCATTCTTATCTCTTGTGCTGCTGCAGCCGGCCTCCCCACTAACACTGTGTGCGCGCACGTCGCCAGCCGGCCGCGCATGCGCAGATCCATATTCTTTTGAGCCGCGGCTAATATAGTTCTGCGCAGTTGTTAGTTGAAGCTGGTATATCACCCTCAAGCAGTAATTATGTGGACGCAGGTATATGGAAAACATCTATCGCTATTTTGTGGAAGCTAATATATGGCAGGCCTCAATCAGTTGTTAATTGAAGCTGGTATATCAAAACCTGCAATCTGTATTTTGTGGAAGCTGGTATATGGAAAACTTATATCACTATTTTGTGGAAGCTGATAGATCGCAGCCCTCGATCAGTTTTTTTTGGAAGCTTACAAATGCACTATAATATACTTTATATTTTAGAAAGTATATTATAAGTATATCACACCCACCCCTCTGTGTGTCCATGTGCTGAAACGTCTCAATTGGCTGTCCTGTCCCACCTGATGGATGTGTCATGCGTCTAAGTTTGATGCAATGTGAAAGAATATGGTGCGCGCGGACATCACAATATGTTCGCATGTTCTGTGGATCACGAACGTGCAAAGTTCATCGCAAACCGACCTCCAAGCGAACTGCAAGGACATCACTAGACCTAAACACATATATGTTGTTAATATGATTTTTCTAATTTTCTAATTAGTACGCAAAAACTGATTGTTCTGCTCATTAGCTTATTACAGAGCTGGAAAGAGTTCTACTTTTATTTTATCATAACCATCCTAAGCATACAGTGGACATCACACAAAGAGGTGACAAAGAGGATAATCTGCAAATTAAAATTAAAGCTAGTAAGAAACTGAAGATAAAATTGTTTTGAAATGGTATAATAGGAAAATTAACCTTCAAAGAAAATAACCAAAATTACTTGGGGCACTTTCATATCAGTGTTGTTGCTTCTGTTGTTCTGCTCCATTATAGGTGCAGAAGAATGAAAATAACGTAAGCGCCAGACTTGGCACAAAACTGACCGTAACTTATATTGACTATAATGGGTAAATAATCCGTTATGTCCTGCATGCAGGACTTTTCTCTCTGCTATGTTTGATAAATAGAGATGTGAACATGCCCTTACTTCAAAACACATAAAAAACACAAGCTTGTGCCAGTTCTAGTAAGAACTACAGTATATGTTTCAAGAGTGAAGTTCTTGAAATTTGAATCAAATTTAAACCTGGCCAAATCAGTCAGGTGATTCAATTTGGGGCCCAAATAAATTTGAGCCTAATTTAAAGTACTCCAATCACCCTGAAAAGTTGTGCATTACATTCTGGAGTCTACTAGAACCGTAGGCAACATATTTCAAGCTCTTTAATACCAAAACAGCATTCATAATCTTAAAATGAAGGTAACATGTGGGTAAACTCAAGGCTGCTCGTGGTAACAAACAGACTTTGCTTTAGTATTTTTTTTATGCAAAAATATTAGCCCAAAAAATGTTCACTTTTTGGCGGCAAATGCATGCCAGTGTGTATACAGACACAGCACATGAGGTCATATGATCCTCTTTTATTTTACCTGTCTTCTGATCTGAAAAATGACTGATGGCATTTTGAGAAGTTCGCCTAAATCAAAGTGGCAAAATTCTGATTCGGATTTAACCCAAATTTTGGGAAAATTCAATTTGTTTACACTTGATTCACCGATTTAACTAATTTCTAATTATTAAAACATTGCTTCAAGAATAGACTGATAATATGTAAAAATATTGCCAAATGTTAGTTTAGAGGAAGAGATTCAAATATATTCACCAATCAATAGACAAGTGTGGACTGGTCATAGACCCCACAAGGAATTTTCCCAGTAGGCCGATGTCCTGACCCTCCATCAACTCCCTATACTGCTGCTATGTGTTTTAAAAGTGTCTGTCTGTGTACATCAGGACACTGGGATTGTCAGGTCCTGATACATGTTGACAGACAGCAGCCGGTCTTAAAAGTCATATGCACTAGCGTGCAATCTGGCAGTAACAGCTGGGTACAGGCTGAGCAATAAAGTAGGAGCAGGAGAGCATGATCACAGTCCTGACAGTGGGAGCATCCAATGCAGTGCAGTCTGACTCATTGCCAGTGCGGAGCTAAGCTGTGACATCTAGCACTGAATGCTTAGCTCTATCTTTAAATGTTCCTGCACTTCCTGCAACCAGGAGTCATGGATAGTCCACTCCACTTGGGACTGAGTCTGTGATGTAGTAAGTAAAGGATTCATTCCCAGGGGCCAGGCCTTTCTCTATATAGTGACTAAGCCCAACTAATCCTCAGCCCAGTCTGCTTGAATTCCTCTCTTCTTCAGGCACAGTCTGTTTCACTAATCCAGACACAGCCTGAGTGCATGCCCCAAATGCCCTGGCCAGGTGTTCTAGTGAGCACTACTGTGCATGTGTTTTTTTTCCCTCTGGCAGAAAACCAGTATTCATTATAATGAATAGGGATACGGCCAGTGTCTAGCAAGAATGCAGGCTTTCTGCCAAAAAAAAATTACTATTACTGTGAACACTTAAGCAAGTTGAAGATGAAATTATCTCCAAAAGGTATAAAGTTAAAGATGACACATTCCCTTTGGATTTTAAGCAAAAACTATTTTATTTTCATCTTTTACATTTTCAAAATAACAAAAATGAATACAAGGTTAGTATCTAGTAGCACCCCCTTTGGCAAGTATCAGAGCTTGTAAACACTTTTTGTAGCCAGCCAAGAGTCTTTCAATTCCTGTTTGAGGGATTTTCATCCATTCTTCCTTGCAAAAATCTTCCAGTTCTGTGAGATCCCTGGGCCGTCTTGCATGCACTGCTCTTCTGAGGTCTATCCACAGATTTTCAATGATGTTGAGATCAGGGGACTGTAAGGGCTATGGTAAAAACCTTCAGCTTGTGCTGAAGGTAGTGTGTTGTGGATTTTGAGGTGTGTTTAGGATCATTATCCTTTCGTAGAAGCTATTCTCTATTCAACTTCAGCTTTTTTACAGTTGGCATTATCTTTGCCTCCAGAATTTGCTGGAATTTCAATGAATCCATTCTTTCTTCTACCCATGAAATGTCTCCTGTGCCACACAACCCCAAAACATGATTGATCCACCCGAATGCTTAATGGTTGGAGAGGTGTTCTTTTCATAAAGTGATGTGCCCTTTTTTCTCCACACATACTTTGGCTCAGCTCAGCTGGCCAAATAGTTATATTTTAACCTCATCGGTCCACAGGACTTGTTTCCAGAATGTATCAGGATTATTTAGATGTTCTTTTGCAAACTTCTGATGCAGAATTTTGTGGTGAGGATGCAGGAGAGATTTTTTTTATGATGACTCTTCTATGAAGGCCATATTTGTCCAGGTGTCGCTGAACAGTAGAAAAATGTACCGCAACTCCAGAGTCTGCTAAATCTTCTTCTTCTTTTTCTTCTAAAAGGTATTTTGCAGCCACGAGGAGGTTCAGATTTTTCTAGCAATCCTACGAGTAGCTGTCTTCCAAGCCTTCTCTTGACCTCCACTGTTCCTGTTAACTGCCATTTCTTAATTGCATTTCAAACTGGGGAAATAACAACCTGAAAATGCTTTGCTATCTTGCTATAGCCTTATCCTGCTTTGTGGGCATCAAACATTTTTATTTTCCGAGTGTTAGGCAGCTGCTTAAAAGAACCCATGGCTGCTGCTTTTTGTGACAAGGTTAGAGGAGTCTAGGTATTTATAAAGCTTTGAAATTTGCATCACCTGGCTTTTCCTACTGATGATTGTGAACAAACCGTAATCCTAACAGGCTATTTAGGGTCTGAGACCTTGGTCACAGTTATCTCAGAGCCAAATGTCCTTGGGCTCCTATACTTTTGAAGGTACTCCTTTCCTTTTTTCACTCAAACATTTTACAAAACCCCAATAATACACTTAAAATGTTGAAAAGTGCGTTTTATTTTTAACTTTATGCCTTCTGGAGATCATTTCATCTTCAACTTGCTCAACTGTTCACAGTAACAATAATTTTGACCAGGGGTGCCTAATCTTTAGCATGCCACTGTATATTTTTCCCACAGAAAGCAGGCATTCATGGTGGGAACCTGGTGGAAACCCAATAGATTTCATTATAGTAGTGGTGTCTGGCTATACTGGATATGATAATTCTGGTACTCTTGGTGCTCGTTTACATCAGTTATTATTTTCCATTCTTCTGCTCCATTACAGGAGTGCTGGTTTCAGCACATAACTGAAACAAACAGAACCTAATAGATCTCATTGACTATAATGGGATCCATTTGGTTTTGCGTTCTGGATAACTTTTTTTGGAGTTGATAAAAACTGCATGCAAAACTTTTCTCTAAGATATGTTTGACAAACTCTCTGACTGGAGCCTCCAACCCAGATGTGAACATACCCTAAGGCTGCTAGGGGTCTGGCAGCAGCTTACTCCCCACTTTTTATTAAGAACAAATGCACACTTGACAAAGTGCATCTGTATGGTACAGTTGAGAGAAAAGCTATTGTCTAATCAAGCAAGTTATCAGCTAAACAAGTTGCTGGGCAACATCTGTCTAAAGTGTGTTGCTAGCTTAAAGAAGACCTGTCACCGCGAAAGGCAGTGCAATCTCCAGGCAACATGTAATAGAGCAGGAGGGGCCGAGCAGATTGATATATAGTTTTATAGGAAAAGACTCAGTAAAACTTGTCATTTATACATTTAGGGTCACATTTATTAAGACTGGCATTTTAGACACTGGTCTTTTAAACCCCTAAGCTGTCAGTGGTTCCTCCAAAGTTGCGAAGAGACGCCAGGGTACCCTGTGCCAGTTTTAAATGTAAGACAGTGTCCTTGCTGTCTTACATTTAGACCTTTTTCTACGCCTGAAACAGGCGTAGAAAATGGTAAATGAGACGGGCCTGCCAGCCTGCCCCTTCCCCGCCCACATCCTGCCCACTTTTTTGGACCTGGCGTTGCAGATTGCAGCGCCTGAAATGCTCCTTATATAGGCATATTTCAGCCTAATAAATGACCCCCTTACTTCATTGCTCTTTGTAGACTTTTAAGATTACCCCCCTGTACAACTATCAGTGACTGGCAATTAACTCTATATACACACTTATATAGAAAATGCTATCAATCACTGATAACACTTCCACCATGAACTGAAGAAAGAAAAAGCACAGATGTAAATGCATAAATATCAAGTTTTATTGAATTGTTTCCCACAAAACTATGTATCAGTCTTCTTAGTTCCTCCTGCTCTGTATCATGCTGCCTGCAGATTGCATTGCATTTTTTGTTCACAGGTCCACTTTAAATAATCAGACAAACTTGCCTGAATATGACGGCCATCATAGTGCCGAGATACTGCCACTCTGCACGCCACTCTGTACGAGTACCGAATATGTCTATTCTCAACTGATCTAATACCTACCTTCTCCTGATGAAATGTGGGTCCATCATCGCATTGAAACGCATTGAGCCGGAGTGTAACATTAAGGTCCGATGCACAGGATTGGGTATACAAGAAAAAGGTGTCGCAACTACGACACACTATGTATCTGAAGCTATAATTACAAACAATGCTTAGATACAAATCCCAATTACCTGTGTACCCTGCTCTACTAGGCAGTTTGTTGGTAACATAATATCGTGTATGCACTGAGATTTATGTTCCAAGGTAGTAAGATAATAACACTGTAGCCAACATGTGCTCATACGGTGTTATGAAGACAGGCAACCTTTCTATGCTTAAGGCATTGCTTTCATGATAGAAAGTTTACATTTATCTGAGTGCCCCCCCTCCAATAGTTAAGGTTACACCCTAGCCTGTGTTCCTATTTCAGTTTTTAAAGAGACAATATACAATAAAGATTTTTTATTTTATTTTAACGTTCTATTTCGGCAAGTTTGTGTCATGCCCCACTCTGACGATGTGCGGAGGTCGGCCACTGGGTTTTGGTGCCGTGCTGGATCCGCCTCTCATCAGGTGCACTGGGTGGAGTCATTAGTTTAAATGCCACTCCAGCCAAGTGATCTGAGCGGATTATACTAATCATTGTGGTCTGGGAAGCTAGGAGGGAAGGTTGGCTGTCTGTTCCTGCTCTGGAAGATAAGTGTCATTTCTAGTTTGGTTGTTTTGTGTCATCTTTCCCATCCAGGTTCTGTGCGAGCAGGCTGCTCCTATTTCCCCACTTCACCATCTCAGGGAATTCAGGGTTTTGTCAGCCCAGGCTGGAGGACACATCACACCTACCTTCAAGGTCTGTATGTGGGCTGAGCAGTGCAGGGAAAGAGGTCAGGGATTAACTAGGAGGTGACCCTTCCCCTGTCTCTCGTCCATAGCCTGGTTGGTGCGTTATCTGTTATTCGGAGTGCACGCCCGCCGTGACAGTATGTTAGCTTTGAGTCAATGAGGGACGTAAACGTTTTTTCAACAATTTAGTAAAACCACTTTAAATAATTACTAGCCCAGATTTACTAATGTATGTGCGCCAAAAATCTGTATAAAAAAGTGGTGCAAAATGGCACAAATCATTGCCATTTGGCACATCTATGGTTTCTAGACTTTTGTGAAGGTGACAGATAGGTGAGGTGGACAGAGAAATTAGAAAAAGAGCAGCAAACAGCAGGTGGCACTATACAGATACAGTAGATTACATTTAAATAACTCTGTGGCTACACTAAATTTTTGACTACATGCAATTGCAAAAGTGATCAGATCCAGTGCTAGTTTGAAAATTGTAGAATATTTTTTGTGGGATAATTCCTTTAAACAAAAAACTAAGGAGTTCTAACTAAGCTGTAGATCTTCAGGTGTGAGAAATCAGGTTGCCTATTGAAACCATAAAGGACCCTTTACATGGGCTGAGAATTGCACAGAGTATCGCTAACGAGTGTTCATAGTTACGCTCATTAGAGATGTTCAAGCGGTGTAAATGTACGACCGGTTATCTGATGAACAAGCAAAACCCTCGTTCATCAGGCAATCTGATCGTTTTTGCGCACACAAAAATGATCATTTACCAGCAGTAGATGCTGTGTAAACGGCCAGCAAACAACAATTCAGTATAGGGAAGAGTGATGGCATTAGCGATCACTCCTCCACATACTCTGGAGCAGTATGTAAATCTGCTTTAATATCATCCCATGTAAAGGGACCTTTAGGCCCTTGGTAAGGAATATGCAAATCATGTGCATTTTAATCTAAGTCAAGAACCTACAAAATTGACATGTAATTTAACTTTTATTGTTGTTTCTTGAAACTGTGGTCAGCATGTTTACTCAATAACAAAATGTTTTGGTTTGTTTTCTTAAAACCTAATTCAACAGTGCTAACTAGGGGTGGACTGACTGTTCGGGCACTCGGGCATGGATTAAGGGCCCGCGGCCACTAGGGGCCCAGTGAGCAGTGTTCCCTGAAAGCTGCACGGGTGCGAGGCCGCGCAGCTTCCTTTATGCCTCCACTCAGGTCCCTCAGGAACTCCACGCAGGCCCGCTCACCACCGCATCCCACTTTTCCCCTGCAGCACAGGGAACGGCGCAGGCGGCACAGCGATTCTGCCTGTGCCTGATGTAACCAATAGCCAAGCTCTATACAGTAAGGAGCTTTGCTATTGTTTAGTTTGGGTGGGCGCCGGAAGATACAGCTCTCTGCAGGAGGGGAAGCTGGCAGGAGCTGAAAGAGGTAGGGGCCAGCTCCCCGATGTGTGAGAAGAGCAGCCAGCAAACATGGCATGGAGAATGGAGTGCTGGACCACTGCAGGGGAGCCCGGACATCCAGTGTGATCTGCACCACAAGGTAAAAGTGCAGCAATGTATCGATGTGTGTAATGTATGTAGTGCAGTATGTGATCTACATACTGCACAACATACATCACGCACTGCACCGTGCCACCCACATAGACAACAACACTATACAGAGAAGTCACTGCCTCCTGGCCACACATACCTTGTCCCTCAATCTGTTTCTTAGCATTTGTAACCTCAGGTCATGAAGGAAAGCCACATTAATGTGAGGAAAACATACAAAGTCCATGCAAATGTTGGTTTGTTGCAAGGTATTGAGCCACCCCGCAAACCCAGCAGTGAAGGGTTTAAGGGCACTTCTAGTATTCCGTGCTACCTCCCCCTCCAGCAGCATGTGCAAGACAAAACTCTGCATGATTGTGCACGAGACTCTTCTCAGCTGGACCTGGTCAATCTCCCCCCCTCCCATCTTTCCCATAGATTTTAGAGTTTACTGTCAACAACTGAGAACCTACCATGTACTGTGACCACAGAAAACCAAGGCCATAAACTTACCTGCCTTCACCAGATGCCAAAGTAGAAAATAATGTTCTCTTTCCACCCCCAAAAAGGATTGCACTCCTTCCCCTGTGAAGGATCTGCAGCTCCAAACACCCCGCAAGCTTCTTGTGCCCAAACTCCAGGCAGTCAGTGTGCACTGTGCTGTAGGGTGTGGGGCGTCATTTGATCATGGTGAATTAAGAGAGGTAGAATCGGAGGAGAGGGAGAAGAGGAGACGGGGAGACGGGGAGACTGAGCAGAGCCTCCTGCAAGAGAAGAAGACAGGAAAAAAATGTGTGACAAATTATGCTACCAAGAAACAACACATCATTATCTTTGGGCCTGGGGCTCAGTGAGTCATAACAAGAGTAATAGGAAATCCACGGTTGGGGAGAGAAACGGTTGTGCATGGCCGGTGGAGAGAGACCATGCGAGGGTGCTGGATGCTGAGGAGCTGGGCAAAATTATGGCTCAAGGCTATTGCAAATATTGTCGAGCGTAAATGACTGCGATTTCAAACTTCTTTGGAAGAAAGAAAAGGGGGGAAACAGAAAGAAAAGGGGGGAATTGAAGCCCTCCTCCCTTTTCCCATCTCTCTCTCACCTCTCTCTCTATAAAGAACCGTCAAGTTTTAGTGCACATTGGCAATTAGTCAATTTCTCTCTGCCTTCTCAGGCGGGCGACTCTGCTGCTGAGCCGAGACTGCTCAATTCTGCCACCAGTTTTTTTTTTTGTTTGTTTTTTATCTGTGATCTGGATGAATGAGTAGCTGTCTTATGACCAAAATTAACTCTGATCCCTTCCTCCCCCTTCACAGAATAAGGAGATATTACCACCCCAGCCCTGCGTGCACCCCATGTGCTGTGCAAACTTTCTGTCAGGATGTGCTGCACCCCCATATACAGAATAGAGGGGGTGTTATCACCCCTTCCTGTCATGTATCCCACTACTATGTACCCCATGTGCTGTGCAAACTTTCTGTCAGTATGTTCTGCTGCACCCCCATATATATAATAGGGGGGTAGATTCCTCCATCTACACTAAACTGTGCGGATGGAGGAATCTCTCACTGGGTCAAGCTTCAGTATACTACTAGCCGACCCCGCTGGATGTCAAAATACCTGAATAATGCCTGCATCCAATCAGATTTTTCAGGTATTTTGAGAGCCAGCAAGATACTGAAGCTTAGCCCAGTGGGAGATTTCTCCATCCACAGTTTAGCATAGATGGAGGAACCTGTTGCACTTTTTCCATCTGACCATAGAAAGTCTGCAGATAATCTATAGATGTATGGCCAGCTTTACTCTCTTTCACCTCCCCACTTACGCTTGTCTGCAAATCTAGCAGCTTTCTGTCCGTCTTGTGAATTGGCA
Organism: Bufo gargarizans; assembly: GCF_014858855.1. Taxonomy (NCBI): domain Eukaryota; kingdom Metazoa; phylum Chordata; class Amphibia; order Anura; family Bufonidae; genus Bufo; species Bufo gargarizans. Next base: position 519,760,303 of record NC_058082.1, on the reverse strand, counting down.
ACTGGTGGATTTTAAAAGGCTAGTCCAAAACAGCCAAATTGCAAATATTTTCAAAATTGGCTACCATGGATTGGATTGTGCAATCCCCTTGCCATTTCACTACAAGCCAATTTGGAAATGTACAATTGTTGCTCTTTATTTAATGTATTTCTAATATATATTTTTTTTAATTAGTAAACATTTATTTTGAACATAGTGAAGAGAAATTCTGTACCAAGTGTAGGTGACGTGGGCGGCGCGATATGTGGGTGGGGCTGTGTGTGGGTGTGGCTTGATGGTGGGCGGGGACCGAGGGGCCCCATAATCTCCTATTGCCCGGGGGCCCCATGAGTTGTCAGTCTGCACCTGGTGCAAACCTATATAACCTGCATAGAGCAGCATTTTTTGTTGTCACATTTTCAAAAATGGGCATCCCAGTTAAATAGAAAATGCTAAAACTTCTCTAAGTAAAATAAGTATAATTGAAAACCTTTGGCTGCTGCTTTGAGTCTGATTTACAGAGTTATACTCTTTTCATGATATTAGACATTCCTAATTTCTCTGACATCATTCAAAGTCACTGATGTTCTCAGTAAGATCACATAATTGCACAGCATTGCTCTACATAAAAATTCCACAGCTGAATCCCTTGACATATGAACTTTTTCACAGTACAGTATATATACAATGTGTTAGAAATAATTGATCTGTATGTAATCAGGTGCTAAATATATAGCTCAGTAGTTGCTATGGCTAGTATGGGCACTAATTTGGTCCCTAGTCGCTTCATGGGCTTTGCAACAGAACAGGTGTATTGTGACCTTGATCTTTGTATGATCTCGCTGGGATGGTGTCGGTTTCACACAATACAAACCACAGCAACAACAGTCAGTAATTGGAGTTACAGTTGCTGGCCTTTCCAAAAAAAAAAAAATTGGATTAGAAGGATTATCTGCACCTAAGACAAGCATTACACAGATAACCCTAATTAGAGAATATGACAACTTTACAGCCCATGTTCTATATCTATAACGGTTATGCCCTTCACTTTACCATGAAAAATGAACTCATACTTTAATAGAGGTAGAAATTAAGAGGTGTTCTAATTATATTTCTTAGTACACGTTTCAACCTTAACATTAAAAAACATAGGTGAAGTGAGTAACCTTGATTATCTTGTTGCAATGGCAACTCTCGAAGGGTGGGATATATTAGGCTGCACATAAATAGCCAGTTCTTGAAGTTGATGTGTTGGAAGTCAGTAAAAATGGGAAGTGTAATAATCTAAGCAAATTAAGACAAATTTCAAATTGTGAAGGTTTTTTGGGGTGTTCCATATATGCAGTGGCACTGGCTAGTAGTACCTACCAAAACCGATCTAATGAAGGCCAGTGAACTGAAGATGGGGTAATGAATGCCCAAAGTTTAAAGAGGACCTTTCACTAGAATAAAACATCTAAACTAACTATAGACATGTAGAAAAAAAAGCCTCTCAGGCTATGAGCTGAGCGCTGCGATTGGCCAGCGCTACAGCATGGGAGAATGAGACGCCAGCAGGTTCCCCTGGGTGGAGCCTAACTATGAAGATACCGGAGGCTATACCGGGAGAACGGAGCGGCGTATAACAGTAAGTGCAGGGAGATCCCTGGGCGCCGCTCTACTTGTCTGTATAGTTAGTTTAGATGTTTTATTCTAGTGAAAGGTCCTCTTTAATGCACCAGCAAAGGCTGGTCCATCTAGTCCAATCCCATAGAAGAGCTGTTGATGCACAAATTACTAAACAATTAATGCCTTCAAAAGTTTTGTTGAGTCTGTGCCTTGACAGGTCAGAGTTGTTTTGGTGGCACAAGGGGGACTTACACATTATTAGGCAAGTGGTTTTAATTTCATGGCTGATCGGTGTAAATGCTATGTATTATTTCATTGTGACAATATACTTTTAGAGCACTTTAGGTGATTTTAATGTCATGGCTGATTGGTGTATATGATAAGTAGTATTACATTGTGACAATATACTTTTAAAGCACTTTAGCTGATTTTAATGTCATTGTTGATCGGTGTATATTATATGTAGTATTTTATTGTGACAACATACTCTTATAGCAGTGCAGGTGGTTTTAGTATCATGTCTGAATAGTGTATATGCTATGTAGTATTTCATTGCCATAATATACCCTCATAGCACTTATCAATGATCATGCCTCACAGATTTCACACCAATATATTCCATTCTACAGCACTGCAATTTCACTCACATTAGGGACAGTTTCAGCCATATAATGTTAAGTATGTCTTTGGAGTGTTGGAGGGAATGATAGGAGCCAAGGTAAACCCACAGAAACAGAGACCATCCAAACTAGAATGCCAGTGCTTCAAGACAACACTCTGAGCTGTCCATGTGTTCAGAAACAGTACCGTTTAATACAGGTAAAATTCAAACAGAAGATTGTTGGGCAACTGTGTAACAGTTTCTCAGATCCTAAATAAGTTCCTGCTTGTCTTATGCCCTCTTCCCTAACTTTACTATTCCTTCTTTCACCCCAAAAAACAGTACATTATCCCATATATAATCAGATATATGTAATGTCAGAACTATTAATCTAAAAAGCATTCTACACATTACGCTCCACTTAAAGTATTTTTAATGTTGCTTTAAAATTTTGTATTTCCAAATAATTCTGAACAACTGTGAACAAAAAAAGAATATTCACTGTCCAGTTAAATCGGGAAACAAATTTGTGTCTGAAAGTTGACCCACCAGCATCCACCAACACATAATCATTTATCCACCCATCCCCTTCTGGTCTTTCTGCATTAGTGAAGAGGTTATGAAAGTTTACCTGTAATTTATTGAAATCAAACTAAATAATTTATAGAACCTAAGCAATAATGTCCAATCAAAATAATTGGTGATTTCAATACTGTTATTTCCTAAATTAAATATAAAAAAGAGGTAATGTACTTTGGCAAATTTGTTAAGGAGGTAGAGATGAGCGAACTTTTGTAAAATTCGATTTGGCTGCTTTGCTGAATTTTACAAAAAAAATCTGCTTCATGATTAATTACTTTGTCACAAAGTAGATTTCTTTGTAAGTAATGGGTTCATAGCTGTTCGCGGCATCTGACAGCAAGATTACAGTGTAAAATGTAAAAAAATTATAATAATAATACCTGATCCATTTGCTCACGACAGGCCAGGCGCTGCCATCTTGATTGAAGCTCTTGCGCGAAATCTCATTCAGCCCGAGATGACATCATCACGCCTGCCAGATCTTCAAGCAAGATGGAGGAGCAGGAGGAGATAAGCAGATCAATGTGTAGTTTTGTGAGAAATGATTCAGCAAAGCATGTAATGTGTTTGCTTAACCCCTTTATGATGGGTCCATTTTTGTTTTTACATTTTTATTCTCACTTTCTACCTTCAAAACACCACAACTTTTGAAATTTTTCATTCACATAACCATATGATGCCCAATTTTATTATTGGGGTGATTGATTAATGGTACAATTACAGTAATATCAAACTTGTATAGTTTCCATTAAGTTTTGCTACTTTAAAAAAATACAAACCATAACTTTTTTATATTTCCATCTACAGAGCTGTGTGGGTGCTTGTTCTTTGTGGTACAAACTGTAGTTTTTATTGGTACCATTTTGGTATAGTACAACTTTTTACAGGCAGGAGGCTGCCATAGATTTCAATGTGGTACATGGCCTTCTGAAGGATGCAATAAATCTATGAGGAGGCCTGTGCCTTGGCATAAATAAAGCATACCTGCAGTAGCCCAGACCAGGGTACTTGCAAAATTGTTTGTTCCTTAATGTATGTATGTTACTTAAAGTATGGCTATGTATGAAATTGACAGAGTTAACCAACTCTGATACAGCCCCCGCAGGAAGTTGGGTATGCAGCCCTTAGCTCAGTCTTACTCTAGTGTTAGCAAAGAAATAGAAGTTCCATGTTGTCCACTCCTCATAGAACTGGACAAAAGATCCAGAGAATCAACTTCTCTAAGGATTACCTACTGAGTGAAGGACATCACCATTTGTACAGTAATCCAGAGAGAGATAAAGGAAAGATCATAGAAGGTCCTGATGAAAGCTGATAGACATTACTGCTATGAGAGAAACATTGTTGAGACACCCTTCTCTCTAGGACACGACCTGCCAGTTGTATATTAAATCCTTTGTCCCTCAGTTGGAAGTTACAGCCATCTTTGCAAAAGTAATATTGCCAGCCACACATTGTACAGAAAGTGTGCTACAACTTCCATTCTACACTTGAGAAAAGAAAGACCTTTGTTTTCTACCTCTGGCCTGATTACTGACTCTTGTACCATACGCCAGCCATTGCACCCTACACCTCCAGCCTGAAACCTACAACATCAAGGGCACCCAAAATACCATCAGGGTGTGCCCCAAGGGAAGTAAGGGTGCACCCTCCTTTCACTGACCTGGTCCTAGGGAGCATTGTTGTGAGGATTGCTACTGTGATTGACTGCCACAGCCAGAGCCACTATCACTCCCATCCCCCGCTCTGCTCCTCCTATGTTGGTGCACTTCCTCTGGCTGCACAGGGGGGAAAAAAGGCAGCAAAGAAAATGCCGGTCTTGATAAATGTCCCCATATATCTCATCTGCTCAGCTTCTCCTGCTCTATAACATGCTTCAGATTGCACTGCATTTTCATGATGACAGGTTCTCTTTAATTTTCACTGATCACAATAGTATAAGTTAAAAAAAGGTTAAAAGAATATAAAAACATGACTGTATACAGTATAATAAATAAACATAAGTTGCAGTTGTGCTTATAGGTTTACATACCCTTGCAGAATTTATGATTTCTTAACCATTGTTCAAAGAATATGAATGATAACACAAAAACTTTTCTTTCACTCATGGTTAGCGGTTGGCTGAAGCCATTTATTGTCAAACAACTGTGTTTACTCTTTTTAAATTATGGTAACAATAGTAGGGCACACCAGATACTTAATGCCACACGGAGGGTTAATTTGCACGTTGTTTAATAAATGTAGTACATATGGTAATTAAAAGTGATAATTAAAATACATTAGAATACACAGAAAACCTAAAAGCTTGAAAAAATTAAAAATTAAAACATATAAAGTCCTTAAATATATCCAATGATGAATGAATGAAACGTTGTAACAGAAAGGAGTCTTGCTTGAGAGTTTTTGTAAACTCGCTTTTTATGACCGGAATCAGTCAGGTCGGATCGTTAAGAGGATTAATTCCTCAAGTAGTAGTAGCGGTACCGCTGACTTTTTTTCACTAGTTTTTTACTGCCTGTTTACAAGATGGCCCGAAATGGTGTACTCACTGTTTCAGTTGGTATCAGGCTTCTTAACCTCACTCGTGGCGTCCCACGTGCAGTGAAGATAATGTAGGCAGTAGTAGATGCGGTTTAACTTGTTGCGGTAGATGTTAAAGTTTTTTCGGGATCCTCGGTGGTCAGATGTCAGCTGCGCTGTTTTTAAGGTGCGCTGTTTGTGAGATGGTCTGGTCACTCTAATCTTCGGTGCAGTGACAGTCCAGATTTGCAGAGTTGCACCAGATTACCAATCTCAACAGCAAATATCCAGCTTTCCTGAGTGTCAGCATAAAAGAACACCGATCCCTTTCTTCAAGCGCTTTTTATCCTCGAGTGCCGTATTTGTTTCTCATGGGATTATGTTACCATACGCGTTTCAGAGCTTATTCCAGCTCCTTCTTCAGTGGTTGAATTTCCCATGGGAATGAACTATCTTTATATACCTGAACAGGTGTGGTTTAGAAACAATTGATTACGGCTTGTGTGTCGGAAGTGACGTGTACTCCTTGTTAACCTTCATAATGACTCAATCTGTTTTTTGTTCGTGTTAAAAACATTTATTTATCTGGTTAAAATTAAATTAAATGTATACAGCTTCATATGTTAACCTTACATGATGATAAAACTGGAACTTTAGTTACAAATATATCGAGGATATAGATCGTAACTGTGTTTAATTATATCTCTGAGTGTTTCCTGTTTCAGGGTTATATGTTAGTTGAACGCTCAGAGCTAGGATCATATATGTATGATTCTATTTTCCATATTTTCACTATTATTTCTCTGCCTCTATTGGTATAAACAGACGGCAGAGGCTAAGAGTGCATACAATAATATAATATTCTCGATATATTATTATATAGACAGACATTTTTATTTTTATCTGTCTATATCGTTACTGACTATTTATACATTAATTCCATGTTGATCGTGCAAATTTAAAATATTTGTAAAAATATATGTAAAATATAAGTATAAAAATATATATATATATAAATCGGCTATTACAAACAGTCATATATAAAATTAATCATATGGCAATAAAACAATAAAATTTCACCATATAGTAATTAGGAATATAAACAATGAAGTTTCTTCATATAATAGTGGTAATAGAGATTTCTCCATATAGCAATGAAATTCGCAGTGGAGTGGTAGGGACATAGATGGGAATGGGGAGGGGGGACCTCCCACCAGAGGAGAACCCGGACGACCATAATGGTCCACGAGTTCTTCCCGGTGAGAAGCCTCCCCACACCAAAAGATCACAAAAACCCATAAATTTCTATCTCTGCGTTTAAACCAGCCGGTAGTAAGGTATTGAAGTCAAATATATATCTTGACTCAATCCTAGACATTTTCTTAATATGGTTACCACCCCTCCAATCAGTTTCCACTTTTTCGAGGGCGGAAAAAATAAGTCCTTTCGGATTTTGATTATGTGAGACTTTAAAGTGGTTTGACAGAGTATGTTTCTCGTAGCCTTTCTTTATATTTGAAATATGTTCGGCTATCCGGACTTTAAGTTGTCTTTTGGTCCTGCCTACATACTGTTTTTTACAGGGACATTGTATAATGTAGGTAACACTATTAGAGTTACATGTAAGGAAGTATTTAATTGTGTGTTCAAAGGTGTTGGTTGTGGATTTTATTTTAAGGTTTTTTTTCGGAAATGTGGTATATTTGCAGCCCATACATTTGCCGCACCGAAAAAAACCAGTAGTGTTTGTCCATTTTTGTATGGATGTGTCTATTTTATTCTTGTTGTTTTTCGGAATGGTAGGTGCTACCATTAACGCTAAATTTGGTGCTTTGGTGAAGCAAATTTGTGGAAATGGCGGAATCAAGTGTCCTATTATTTTGTCTTTATGTATAAAGTGCCAGTGCTTATTAATTATATGTCTCACTTTTTTATAGTGAGTGTTAAAAGGTAAAATAATTCTCATATTGTTTTCTTCCTGTTCCTTTTTTGGTTTTGTCTCAAAAAAAGTCTTACGATCCATTTGTCTTACTGTGTCTATGGCCGTTTCTAAAATTTCTATCGGGTATTGTTTCTCTAAAAATTGGTTTTTCAATGGAATTGCTTCTTTTTCGAAATCTGCTAATTTTGAGCAATTTCTCCTAATCCTTCTAAATTGTCCCGTAGGTATATTTAGGAGCCACTGGGGTAAGTGGCAACTGTTGTATAGGATGTAGCTGTTTTTGGACGTTGGCTTACAATATGTATTACAGACTAATCTTTTCCCTTCAACTTTAATTTCTAGATCCAAAAACTCAACCATTTGATATTAGAAAAATAAAAGCAAATAGTAATAGAAACAATAATTTATCAAAAGCAGAAATGCAAGCTATTAAACAACTGCAAAAAGATCACAAAATAATAATACGCCCAGCAGATAAAGGTGGAGCGATAGTAGTGTGGGATGTAGATAAGTATAACCAGGAGTGTGTTAGACAACTATCAGACACAATCACGTACAAACGCTTACGTACTGATCCCACCATAGAGTTCCAGAAAAAATTGATAAATTTATGTGAAGAAGGTCAAAAATTGGGAATTTTATCCCAACAAGAATTCCATTACATTACTAACAACCAATGTAGACTGCCAGTCTTTTACTGTATTCCGAAATTGCATAAGGACCCTATCAACCCACCAGGACGGCCAATAATCTCCGGTATAGGCTCACTTACAGCAAACCTTTCACACTACATAGACAAACTGTTACAACCAGCAGTTAAAACAATTAGGTCTTACATAAAAGACACAACGTCCATAATACAAATGATAGAAAAATTGCAGTATAATCCTGAATGGACTATAGGAACATTAGATGTACAGTCTTTGTACACAGTAATAAATCATAAACAAGGTATAGATGCTATGGGAGAACAACTACAGGAATTTAACCAGTTACCCATAGAACAAATTCAATATTTACAATTGGCAACACAATACATTTTAGATCATAACTATTTTTGGTTCAATTCAGATATATACCTACAGATCTGTGGTACTGCAATGGGCACCAGGTTTGCCCCCAGCTATGCCAATTTGTTTATGGCTAATTGGGAAAGCAAGACCATTGATCCAAAGCTGGGGTCAAACCTGGTGCTATGGAAGAGGTACATCGATGATGTCCTATTTATATGGAAAGGAAACCAAGAATCATTGGATAAATTTCTGGAAGAGATTAATAAAAATGACTGTAACTTACGGTTTGCGGGTAAAACCAGCCAAACTATGGTTGAGTTTTTGGATCTAGAAATTAAAGTTGAAGGGAAAAGATTAGTCTGTAATACATATTGTAAGCCAACGTCCAAAAACAGCTACATCCTATACAACAGTTGCCACTTACCCCAGTGGCTCCTAAATATACCTACGGGACAATTTAGAAGGATTAGGAGAAATTGCTCAAAATTAGCAGATTTCGAAAAAGAAGCAATTCCATTGAAAAACCAATTTTTAGAGAAACAATACCCGATAGAAATTTTAGAAACGGCCATAGACACAGTAAGACAAATGGATCGTAAGACTTTTTTTGAGACAAAACCAAAAAAGGAACAGGAAGAAAACAATATGAGAATTATTTTACCTTTTAACACTCACTATAAAAAAGTGAGACATATAATTAATAAGCACTGGCACTTTATACATAAAGACAAAATAATAGGACACTTGATTCCGCCATTTCCACAAATTTGCTTCACCAAAGCACCAAATTTAGCGTTAATGGTAGCACCTACCATTCCGAAAAACAACAAGAATAAAATAGACACATCCATACAAAAATGGACAAACACTACTGGTTTTTTTCGGTGCGGCAAATGTATGGGCTGCAAATATACCACATTTCCGAAAAAAAACCCTTAAAATAAAATCCACAACCAACACCTTTGAACACACAATTAAAGACTTCCTTACATGTAACTCTAATAGTGTTACCTACATTATACAATGTCCCTGTAAAAAACAGTATGTAGGCAGGACCAAAAGACAACTTAAAGTCCGGATAGCCGAACATATTTCAAATATAAAGAAAGGCTACGAGAAACATACTCTGTCAAACCACTTTAAAGTCTCACATAATCAAAATCCGAAAGGACTTATTTTTTCCGCCCTCGAAAAAGTGGAAACTGATTGGAGGGGTGGTAACCATATTAAGAAAATGTCTAGGATTGAGTCAAGATATATATTTGACTTCAATACCTTACTACCGGCTGGTTTAAACGCAGAGATAGAAATTTATGGGTTTTTGTGATCTTTTGGTGTGGGGAGGCTTCTCACCGGGAAGAACTCGTGGACCATTATGGTCGTCCGGGTTCTCCTCTGGTGGGAGGTCCCCCCTCCCCATTCCCATCTATGTCCCTACCACTCCACTCCGAATTTCATTGCTATATGGAGAAATCTCTATTACCACTATTATATGAAGAAACTTCATTGTTTATATTCCTAATTACTATATGGTGAAATTTTATTGTTTTATTGCCATATGATTAATTTTATATATGACTGTTTGTAATAGCCGATTTATATATATATATATTTTTATACTTATATTTTACATATATTTTTACAAATATTTTAAATTTGCACGATCAACATGGAATTAATGTATAAATAGTCAGTAACGATATAGACAGATAAAAATAAAAATGTCTGTCTATATAATAATATATCGAGAATATTATATTATTGTATGCACTCTTAGCCTCTGCCGTCTGTTTATACCAATAGAGGCAGAGAAATAATAGTGAAAATATGGAAAATAGAATCATACATATATGATCCTAGCTCTGAGCGTTCAACTAACATATAACCCTGAAACAGGAAACACTCAGAGATATAATTAAACACAGTTACGATCTATATCCTCGATATATTTGTAACTAAAGTTCCAGTTTTATCATCATGTAAGGTTAACATATGAAGCTGTATACATTTAATTTAATTTTAACCAGATAAATAAATGTTTTTAACACGAACAAAAAACAGATTGAGTCATTATGAAGGTTAACAAGGAGTACACGTCACTTCCGACACACAAGCCGTAATCAATTGTTTCTAAACCACACCTGTTCAGGTATATAAAGATAGTTCATTCCCATGGGAAATTCAACCACTGAAGAAGGAGCTGGAATAAGCTCTGAAACGCGTATGGTAACATAATCCCATGAGAAACAAATACGGCACTCGAGGATAAAAAGCGCTTGAAGAAAGGGATCGGTGTTCTTTTATGCTGACACTCAGGAAAGCTGGATATTTGCTGTTGAGATTGGTAATCTGGTGCAACTCTGCAAATCTGGACTGTCACTGCACCGAAGATTAGAGTGACCAGACCATCTCACAAACAGCGCAGCCTGACATCTGACCACCGAGGATCCCGAAAAAACTTTAACATCTACCGCAACAAGTTAAACCGCATCTACTACTGCCTACATTATCTTCACTGCACGTGGGACGCCACGAGTGAGGTTAAGAAGCCTGATACCAACTGAAACAGTGAGTACACCATTTCGGGCCATCTTGTAAACAGGCAGTAAAAAACTAGTGAAAAAAAGTCAGCGGTACCGCTACTACTACTTAATGATCCGACCTGACTGATTCCGGTCATAAAAAGCGAGTTTACAAAAACTCTCAAGCAAGACTCCTTTCTGTTACAACGTTTCATTCATTCATCATTGGATATATTTAAGGACTTTATATGTTTTAATTTTTAATTTTTTCAAGCTTTTAGGTTTTCTGTGTATTCTAATGTATTTTAATTATCACTTTTAATTACCATATGTACTACATTTATTAAACAACGTGCAAATTAACCCTCCGTGTGGCATTAAGTGTCTGGTGTGCCCTACTATTGTTACCTGCTTTTTCAAATTACTTAGAGGATTGGGTGAATCCTCCTGCAGGTGCACCCATACCATTCTGGAGCAGCGGGTGAGCCCTCTCTAAGATTCTAAATTCTTTTTAAATTATAATCACAACACAAACTACCCAAATGACCCTGATCAAAAGTTTACATACCCCAGTTCTTAGTACTTTGTATTGCTCCCTTTAACATCAATGACAACTTGAAGTCTTTTGTGGTAGTTGTGGAGTTTATCTTCTTTATCTTTTATCTTACTCTTTATACTCTTAATACTCTTTATCTTCTCAGAAGGTAAAGCTGACCATTCTTCCTGTCAAAAAGCCTCCAGTTCCCCTAAATTCTTGGGCTGTCCTGCATGATCTGCACGTTTGAGGTCTCCCCAGAGTGGCTCAATGATATTGAAGTCTGGAGACTGAGATGGCCACTCCATGACCTTCACTTTATTTTGCTGTAACCAATGACAGGTCGACTTGGCCTTGTGTTTTGGATTATTGTCATGTTGGAATGTCCAAGTACGTCCCATGCGCAGATTCCGGGAAGATGAGTGCAAATTTTCCTCCAGTATTTGTTGATACATTACTGCATTCATATTGCTATCAATTCTGACCAAATTTCCTGTGCCTTTGTAGCTCACACATCCCCAAAACATCAGCGATCCACCACCATGTTTCACATGCTGTACCTTTCATCATAATCAAGAAAGAAGACTCGCTCAAAATTGCACGCTGCACGGGAGAGGAGAAACCTCCATCGAACAGTAGAACAACAAATCCCAGCAGCTGTGTCTTATGCAAGTAGGTTTCTTTTATTTCATTCCAGAAAATGTCCTACAACCAGGACGCGTTTCTGCATACAAGCCTTTCTCAACAGGTACATCCAACATAAAATCACAAACTATATATAGGTCTAGTACCGCCCACAAGGACGTCCTCACCTTGGTGGGTGGTGTTTATCAATATGTCAATCAAACAAACAAAAAGCAGTAACAAATAAAAGACATTTGGTAGAGATTGTTTCCACCTTGTTGCAGAATTTAAACATCTTTACATCTTTCCATCATGAGGCAGAGGTCTAAAAAGGATACATAAGAGAATATTATATATATATACAAACCGGATTCCAAAAAAGTTGGGACACTATACAAATCGTGAATAAAAACTGAATGCAATGATGTGGAGGTGCCAACTTCTAATATTTTATTCAGAATAGAACATAATTCACGGAACAAAAGTTTAAACTGAGAAAATGTACCATTTTAAGGGAAAAGTATGTTGAATCAGAATTTCATGGTGTCAACAAATCCCAAAAAAGTTGGGACAAGGCCATTTTCACCACTGTGTGGCATCTCTCCTTCTTCTTACAACACTCAACAGACGTCTGGGGACTGAGGAGACCAGTTTCTCAAGTTTAGAAATAGGAATGCTCTCCCATTCTTGTCTAATACAGGCCTCTAACTGTTCAATCGTCTTGGGCCTTCTTTGTTGCACCTTCCTCTTTATGATGCGCCAAATGTTCTCTATAGGTGAAAGATCTGGACTGCAGACTGGCCATTTCAGTACCCGGATCCTTCTCCTACGCAGCCATGATGTTGTGATTGATGCAGAATGTGGTCTGGCATTATCTTGTTGAAAAATGCAGGGTCTTCCCTGAAAGAGATGACGTCTGGATGGGAGCATATGTTGTTCTAGAACCTGAATATATTTTTCTGCATTGATGGTGCCTTTCCAGACATGCAAGCTGCCCATGCCACACGCACTCATGCAACCCCATATCATCAGAGATGCAGGCTTCTGAACTGAGCGTTGATAACAACTTGGGTTGTCCTTGTCCTCTTTGGTCCGGATGACATGGCGTCCCAGATTTCCAAAAAGAACTTCGAATCGTGACTCGTCTGACCACAGAACAGTCTTCCATTTTGCCACACTCCATTTTAAATGATCCCTGGCCCAGTGAAAACGCCTGAGCTTGTGGATCTTGCTTAGAAATGGCTTCTTCTTTGCACTGTAGAGTTTCAGCTGGCAACGGCGGATGGCACGGTGGATTGTGTTCACTGACAATGGTTTCTGGAAGTATTTCTGAGCCCATTCTGTGATTTCCTTTACAGTAGCATTCCTGTTTGTGGTGCAGTGTCGTTTAAGGGCCCGGAGATCACGGGCATCTAGTATGGTTTTATGGCCTTGACCCTTACGCACAGAGATTGTTCCAGATTCTCTGAATCTTCGGATGATGTTATGCACAATTGATGATGATAGATGCAAAGTCTTTGCAATTTTTCGCTGGGTAACACCTTTCTGTTATTGCTCACTATCTTTCTGCGCAACATTGTGGGAATTGGTGATCCTCTACCCATCTTGGCTTCTGAGAGACACTGCCACTCTGAGAAGCTCTTTTTATACCCAATCATGTTGCCAATTGACCTAATTAGTGTTAATTGGTCTTCCAGCTCTTCGTTATGCTCAAATTTACTTTTTCCAGCCTCTTATTGCTACTTGTCCCAACTTTTTGGGGATTTGTTGACACCGTGAATCAACATATTTTTCCTTTAAAATGATACATTTACTCGGATTAAACGTTTGATCTGTCATCTACGTTCTATTACAAATAAAATATTGACATTTGCCATCTCCACATCATTGCATTCAGTTTTTATTCACAATTTGTTTAGTGTCCCAACTTTTTTGGAATATGGTTTGTATGTGTATAGACATCATAAATGCATGACTTCATAATCTCTGTTCAGGCCCCTTGGGTGCAGTGTATCAAGGGTGTGTATCCAAAAGGCCTCTCGTTTAAGGAGAAGCCTCTTGATGTAACCCCCTCTCCTTGGTCTCTTCACCAATACTTGAAACCGTAGTTGTGCAACAGTATGTTTTAATGGCAACATCAGTTTTTTTGTTCTAATATCAGACTTGTGCTTACTAATCCGGACCCTCACTGCCTGCATTGTCTCACCCACATATAATAGGCCACAAGGGCATTTGATGAGGTATACTACATCCGTTGAATCACAAGTAAAAAAACCTTTTACTCCAAAACTTTTTCCCATATGTGGATGATGGAATGAGGGGCCTTTAATTATGTGGGAACATTGTAGACCAGGGATGTCAAACTCGTGGCCCTCCAGCTGTTGCAAAACTACAACTCCCATCATGCCTGGGCATACTACAGCTATAAGGGAATGATGGGAGTTGTAGTTTTGCAACATCTGGAGGGCCATGAGTTTGACATCCATGTTGTAGACAATGCAGGCAGGGGAACGTACCCATCCGTAGTGTGAATATCCGCAGTTGTTTCAGTGTCAATTTAGTACTGCCCAAATCTGCATGGACTATTTTGGCTCTATAATTAGGATTCTTTTTATTACAAATAAGGGGTAGACTCTTAAACTCATCCACCTGAGGGTATGCCTTACCCAACAGGTGCCAATGTTTCCTAACCGTGTTGTCAATACCCACATTAAACTGATGAAATTTCTGAATAAGAGCAATCCTGGACATCTTGTGGGCCTATATCACCCTCTATGCTATATCTAGCCCTCATAAGTACAGACTGCGGGTAACCCCTCTCCTGGAATCTCTCTGTCATTTCTGTCATTCTTATGTCTCGTAGAACTGGGTCAGAGACTATCCCTTTTACTCGTTGGTATTGAGATCTAGGAATAGCTTGTTTAAGTGATAATGGGTGGGCGCTCTTAAAGTGGAGTATACTATTTCTATCCATGTCCTTCCAATGGATATCTGTGGATAAATGCCCTTTCTGATCTTTAATGACCCTAGTGTCCAGGAAACTCACCATAAAATGTGTCCATAAATAGAAAATAATTCTCATATAAAACAAGATGTAGCAATTGTAGGAAGAAATCTTGTTCCAATGTTGTATAATTGGTTTCACTCAATAAGGTCGAAACAGCTTGTACGCCCTCCTGGTGACCAATTGAGGTATATAAACTTACATCAATGGTCACAAGGAGGCTATCAGGGGGGACAGGACCCAATTCAGCAATCATCCTGAGAAAGTGCGGTGTATCCCATAAGAATGATTTAGTGGTTTTTACCAAAGGAGTTAAAACTTTCTCTAGGATGACGGCAGTAGGGGATAAGATGGATCCCATCGAGGATACAATGGGGCGTCCTGCGGGGTCAATCAAGGTTTTATGGACTTTTGGTAATATATATAGAATCGGGGTTCTTGGGGTATGGTTTATCAGGAACTTACAAAAATGTTGATCAATCACACCTAATGTCGCAACATTGTTCTACTATCCCCATGATTTTATTTTTTATGTCAAAAACAGGGTCCCCATTCAATGGTTGGTAGGTGGACTGATCCGACTACTGTCGCATTGCTTCTTGGACATATTTGGTTTGGTCCATTATTACTATTGAACCCCCTTTATCTGCCGGTTTTATCACCAAATTTTTTTCATCCATTAATGTTTTAATGGCTTTCCTCTCACTAGCAGTAACATTGTGTGCTAGATGTAAATCACCCCTCTTAATGGAGTCTAACTGTTCCCGCACCTCTTTGGTGACCAGTTGTTAGCCTTCAGTCTAATTTTTCTGAAGAAATGCTGCAGGTACACATCCATTTGGAAACTGTCAAATTCTGCTGTGAGGCTGAATGATAAGCCCCTCTGAAGAGCAGAAATCTGTTCAGAGTTCAGACACCGAGATGACAGGTTTATGACTAAAGATGGGGTCTTACCTGTGATCTGGTTTGCATGGTCTGGCTCTGCGTCGCCCCTGATGTCCCGCCAGTGTTGTTTTTGTCCCGCTCGCCTCCTCCTCCACGCAGACACCGGCCTCCTCTCCGGAAAAAAGGATGAGTCTCGCGAGAGCCAGCTGACTCGTTGTCGTAACTTGAGCTCTGAGAACCATATCTCGCGGGTTTTCTGTATTCAGGCTGTGATCGCAAACCAGCGTCCTGCCATCTGTACACCCTATTCAGGTAATAGTCCTCGCTGTCAAGTAAAAAAATTTTTTTTTTGGGATATCAACTGCCTCCTTTTGGATATCAACAGCCTCCTTTAACTTCTTAAAGCCATCCGAGGAAAGGGAATCGCGCAGCTGTTGTTCGGTGCTGGTAACTTTATCTCTAATTTCAACAGTCGCTTTCTGCATACGCTTGATAGTCAGAAGGATGAGATCATATGAGCATTTATTAATAATGTGCTCAAAATCTCTGCACTACTCCGCATCATCCGGAAAAAAGGTCGGATGTAGGTGCACTCTTAGGCCTCTCGGTATCCTACTGACTTTATGATACTTGGCTAGAGTAGCCGCATGCAGAGGGCCTGAACAGAGATTATGAAGTGATGCATTTATGTGTATACATATATATATATTATTCTCTTATGTATCCTTTTTAGACCTCTGCCTCGTGATGGAAAGATGGAAAGATGTTTAAATTCTGCATCAAGGAAAAAACTATCTCTAACAAATGTCTTTTATTTGTTACTGCTTTTTGTTTGTTTGATTGACATATTGATAAACACCACCCACCAGGGTGAGGACGTCCCTGTGGGCGGTACTAGACCTATATATAGTTTGTGATTTTCTGTTGGATGTACCTGTTGAGAAAGGCTTGTGTGCCGAAACGTGTCCCCGTTATAGGACAAACCTACTTACATAAGACACAGCTGCTGGGATTTTTTGTTCTACTGTACCTTTCATCATAGGCCTTGTTGACTCCTCCCCAAATGTAGCATTTATGGTTATGTCTAAACAGTTTAATTTTAGTCTCATCACTTCAAATGACTTTGTGCCAGAAGGTTTGAAGCTGTGCTGTCTGGCATATTGTAAGCGGGATACATTTGCGTAGTAATGGATTTCTTCTGGCAGTTTGACCATGCAGCCTATCTTTCTTCAAGTGCCTCCTTATTGTGCATCTTGAAACCACACCACATTCTTTCAGAGAGTCCTGTATTTCACCTGAAGTTATTTGTGGGTTTTTCTTTGCATCCCAAACAATTTTTCTGGCAGTTGTGGCTGAAAATTTTGTTGGTCTACCTGACTGTGGTTTGGTTTCAACAGAACCCCTACTTTACCACTTCTTAGGCCTCTTTCACACTTGCGTTGTCCGGACCCGGCGTGTACTCCACTTGCCGGAGGTACACGCCGGATCCGGAAAAACGCAAGTGTACTGAAAGCATTTGAAGACGGATCCATCTTCAAAATGCTTTCAGTGTTACTATGGCAGCCAGGACGCTATTAAAGTCCTGGTTGCCATAGTAGGAGCGGGGAGCGGGGGAGCGGCATACTTACAGTCCGCGCAGCTCCCGGGGTGCTCCAGAGTGACGTCAGAGCACCCCATGCGCATGGATGACGTGCCATGCGATCACGTCATCCATGCGCCTGGGGCACCCTAACGTCACTCTGGAGCTCCCCGGGAGCCGCACGGATGGTAAGTATGCTGCTCCCCCGCTCCCCACTACACTTTACCATGGCTGCCGGGACTTTAACTTTAATTCCGGATCCGGCCTTGCGGCAAGTGTTCAGGATTTTTGGCCGGAGCAAAAAGCGCAGCATGCTGCGGTATTTTCTCCGGCCAAAAAACGTTCCGTTCCGGAACTGAAGACATCCTGATGCATCCTGAATGGATTTCACTCCATTCAGAATGCATTAGGATAATCCTGATCAGGATTCTCCCAGCATAGAGCCCCGACGATGGAACTCTATGCCAGAAGACAAGAATGCAAGTGTGAAAGAGCCCTTAATTAGAGTTTGAACACTGCTGATTGGCATTCTTAAGTCCTTTGATATTTTCTTATATCCCTTTCCTGTTTTATAGAGTACAACTACCTTTTCCCACAGATCCTTTGACATTTCTTTTGCTTTCCCCATGACTTAGAATCCAAACAACATCAGTGCAGCACTGGATGAAAGATGCAAAGGTCTGTCAGAAGTCAAGAAAGTCATTGACCTTTTATACACAACCACTAATTACAAGCAAGAAAATCACAGGTGAAGATGGTTACATTTAATAGCCATTGTAACCATTTTGTGTCAAGTTGTGTGCATGTTATCAGGCCAAATCCCCAGGGTATGTAAACTTTTGATCAGGGTCATTTGGGTAGTTTGTGTTGTGATTATGATTTGAAAAGAGTAAACGTAGTTGTTTAACAATAAATGGCTTCAGCCAACCGCTAACAATGAGTGAAAGAAATGTTTTTGTGTTATCATTCATATTCTTTGAACAATGGTTAAGAAATCATAAATTCTGCAAGGGTATGTAAACTTATGAGCACAACTGTATATAGTCAAAATGTCCAATCTCTTAAACTATTAAAGCATTTATCCTGATTTGTAAAGATTATGATAGAATAAAAGTTGTATGCACTCAAAAAAATGATTTAAAAAATGCCGCTTGCCCTGCAAAAAAACATGCCCTCCCATGTGTACAAACACTTACAACAGTGTGATCAAACATTACCAACCTACCTAAGATACAAAACGTACCCTACAATTATTACATAAACTAGAATGGAAATCACATTATCTCATTGGCACTTTGGATGTAAAATCCCTCTACACAATCTTAGAAAACCAAAATTCTTTCTAAAAAAAGAAGGGTGATATCCCCAGAGAACAAATAGAGTATATAGGAGACTGTATCCTACTTTTTTGACAAAAAAAATTATATACCAGGGGGATTTCTATCATGGGGTACCGCAATGGGGATGAGGTTTACACCAGGATTCGCTAATCTATATGAAGGGTGGTGGCAGCACAAATATATCCATCCCCCTGGCATTCGTGTTTAAAAATATTGGCAATATGTTATATCCAACAAAGAAAACATCTATAGAACAACGACATTTTCATCATGCAAAAAATGCAGCAATTGTACAAAACTAAAAATACGGGACTTTACTCAGAAACATGCAGATCATCATGAAAGAACTAGCTTCTGTGGCATAGAAATAGTTAAAATAAATAAAAGGAGAGGAAACTATATCAGCCTGCTATCTAGAGCAGAAACAAAACCGATCTTCAACTTAAGCTCAATGTTACCAGGGGATGAAATTCTGAAATAGAACTTTTTGGGTTTTGAATAAAACTGCATCTTGCCCTGCAAAAAAAACATGCCCTCAAATAGCAATGTAGATGGAAATATAAAAAAGGTATAGTTTTTAGAATTTGATGACACAAAGCAAATTTTTTTCAAAGTTTTTTTCTTTTTTTAAATGTAGTAAAGAATAAGAAAACCTATATGCATTTGGTATTGCTGTAAGCATACCGACCCCCATAATAAAGGCTACTTTAAAAAAAGTTTGAAATCAGTTGAAGGAGCATGAGAAAGAGAGACAATATAATATATCAAAACAGAAGATAAAAAATTGAATGGTATATAGGGTTTATCCCACAAACAGCATTTACTTTGCAATGAATAGGACATTTCAAATTAAATTGCAACTATGGCAATAAATTCATAAAAATATTTACCATTTTTAATGTATCTTCAGTGTTGAGCGAGCATGCTCAGCCGAACTGCTGTTTGGCTCGAGTATCGCTATGCTCGGCACATCGCAGTGCTCGGCCAAATACTGCGGGTCCTCGAGTAAATTTAATACAATGAAAGTCAATGGGAGACCCGAGCATCAAACCAGGCACCCCCTGCTCTGAAGAGAGGGTGTCTGGTTCACAGAAAAAGGTTAGAAATTGATGGAAACCCTATCAAAATGGTTTGGAAACAGCATTAGGAGAATGGCTGGATGCATCTTGGACTCCTATTACCTATGACATACAGTCATGGCCAAAAGTTTTGAGAATTACATAAATAGTGGAAATTGGAAAAGTTGCTTAAGTTTTTATAATAGCAATTTGCATATACTCCAGAATGTTATGAAGAGTGATCAGATGAATTGCATAGTCCTTCTTTGCCATAAAAATTAACTTAATCCCCCAAAAAACTTTCCACTGCATTTCATTGCTGTCATTAAAGGACCTGCTGAGATCATTTCAGTAATCTTCTTGTTAACTCAGGTGAGAATGTTGACAGGCTGATTGGGTTAAAATGGCAGACTTGACCTGTTAAAAGGAGGGTGATGCTTGAAATCATTGTTCTTCCATTGTTAGCCATGGTGACCTGCAAAGAAACACGTGCAGCCATCATTGCGTTGCATAAAAATGGCTTCACAGGCAAGGATATTATGGCTACTAAGATTGCACCTCAATCAACAATTTATAGGATCATCAAGAACTTCAAGGAAAGAGGTTCAATTCTTGTTAAGAAGGCTTCAGGGCTTCCAAGAAAATCCAGCAAGCGCCAGGATCGTCTCCTAAAGAGGATTCAGCTGCGGGATCGGAGTGCCACCAGTGCAGAGCTTGCTCAGGAATGGCAGCAGGCAGGTATGAGCGCATCTGCACGCACAGTGAGGCGAAGACTTTTGGAAGATGGCCTGGTGTCAAGAAGGGCAGCAAAGAAGCCACTTCTCTCCCAAAAAAACATCACGGACAGATTGATCTTCTGCAGAAAATATGGTGAGTGGACTGCTGAGGACTGGGGCAAAGTCATATTCTCCGATGAAGCCTCTTTCCGATTGTTTGGGGCATCAGGAAAAAGGCTTGTCCGGAGAAGAAAAGGTGAGTGCTACCATCAGTCCTGTGTCATGCCAACAGTAAAGCATCCTGTGACCATTCATGTGTGGGGTTGCTTCTCATCCAAGGGCTCACTCACAATTTTTCCCAAAAACACAGCCATGAATAAAGAATAGTACCAAAACACCCTCCAACAGCAACTTTTTCCAACAATCCAACAACAGTTTGGTGAAGAACAATGCATTTTCCAGCACGATGGAGCACCGTGCCATAAGGAAAAAGTGATAACTAAGTGGCTCGGGGACCAAAACGTTGACATTTTGGGTCCATGGCCTGGAAACTCCCCAGATCTTAATCCCATTGAGAACTTGTGGTCAATCTTCAAGAGGCAGGTGGACAAACAAAAACCCACTAATTCTGACAAACTCCAAGAAGTGATTATGAAAGAATGGGTTGCTATCAGTCAGGAATTGGCCCAGAAGTTGATTGAGAGCATGCCCAGTCGAATTGCAGAGGTCCTGAAAAAGTCATGTAATTGTCGATAAAAGCCTTTGAAATGTATGAAGTGCGTGTAATTATATTTCACTACATCACAGAAACAAAGATCTGAAAGCAGTTTAGCAGCAAACTTTGTGAAAACTAATATTTGTGTAATTCTCAAAACTTTTGGCCACGACTGTACAATAGACAACCACACAAAGGCTATATGCCAAAAGCCGGGTATGTGCAAGCCGACAATCTATCCATGAGACAGATAACAGCCAGCATACCTTACAATGGCAGCCTTGTGCACTATGAAACATTTCAAACCAGCTCTCGTCTGAGAGCCAGTATGCCTCAAAGTTGCTTCATATCCGTTTGATGGCTTAGGTGGACCTGCGCACCTAGATCAATATCATTGGGGTGACAAAAAGTTTTCTGATTGTCCTACTACTTTATAACAATTCAATAGCCTTTCTATACAGTTTTGTCATGTAAACTCATTTGCATAAACATGGGCATATGGGAAAGACATGCAAATGAGCAGAATCTGCCTTGTTTTTCAGCTGAAAAACTATTTGCATGGAAAATTTGCTATCTACACTACTCATGAACAGCGCCATCTATTGGTTTCATAGTCTTATGACAAGGCTATTAGTCTTGTCACAAGACTATGAAACCAATAGATGGCACTGTTTATCTTGTTGGGGCACTACTAAGTGGGGCACCCTGCTCAACAGAGTCCACACACCGTGTAGCACTCAGCCTATAATAGCCTATGCTAACACTGAGGTGTATATCGGATGCTGCTATCATTCACACAACTTATAGCTTGCTAGAGTGTATCTGAGGACTATAGCCCTGCTTGTAATGACTCATAAACAGCACCATCTTTTGGTTTCATAGTCTTATGACAAGACTATGCGTCCAATAGATGGCTCTGTTCATGAGTAGTGTAGATCGCAAATTTTCCATGCAAATAGTTTTTCAACTGAAAAAGAAGGCAGATTCTGCTCATTTGCATGTCTTTCACACATGCTCATGTTTATGCAAATTAGTTTACATGACAAAACTGTATAGAAAGGTTATTGAATATTATGTTTAGACAATCAGAAACTTTTTGTCACCCTAATGATATTGATCTAGGTGCACTGGTCCAACCAAGCCATCCAACAGATATGAAGCAACTTTGAGGCTTACTGGCTCTCAGTCAGATGAGAGCTGGTTTGGAATGTCTCATAGCGCACAAGGCTGCCATTGTAAGGTATGCATGTTGGCTTGCAAATACCTGGCTTTTGGCATATAGCCTTTGTGTGGTTGTCTATTGTATGTCATAGGTAATAGGAGTCCAAGATGCATCCAGCCATCTGAACTGCTGTGTGTTCCCCTCGTCTCCCCTCCTTGTTTGCCCAAGGAACTACATACTCTGCCGCCAGTGTTGTCAGCTGGAAATTATAAAAATGTTCCACAAGGACCTTCTGGTATTGCACAATTTTGCTCGTCCTCTGCACCACAGGAATGAGAGAAGAGAAGTTCTCTTTGTTTGTAGCGAAGAGAGATCAACCAGTAATCGGTGTTGGCCAAAATGCGTACAACGCGAGGGTCACGGGAAAGGCAGCATAACATAAAGTCAGCTATGTGTGCCAGAGTCCCAACAGTCAAGATTTTGCTGTCCTCATCAGGAGAATGACTCTCAATCTTTGCATTCTCTTCCTCCTCTTCTGCCCATCTACGCTGAACTGATGGAATAAACCTGCTATGGGTACTACCCTCTGTAGCGGAGGCAACTGTCTTCTGCTCCTCCTCATCCCCATCCAATTTGCACTGAGAAGACGAAATTAGGGTGGTCTGGCTATCACCCTGTGTACTGTCTTCCTCCATTTCCATATGCAATGCGCCCACCTTCATTGTGAGCAGCGAGAGTTTCAGTAGACACAGTAGAAAGCATCGCCTCTCACCATCTGTGTTGATTCCTCAAAGTTGGTTAAAAACCGAACAGAGGTCAGACATCCATGCGCACTCATCGCTTATGAAGAACAGCAGCTGACTGGAAAAGCAACGACCATGTTGCAGCAGGTATTCCACTACTGCCCTTTGCTGCTCACAAAGCCTGGCCAACATGTGGAACGTGGAGTTCCAGCACATGCTCACGTCGCACAATAGTCGGTGAGCTGGCAATTGCAGACTGGCGGCAGCTGTAGATGACTTTCGGAAATGGGCACACATGTGGCGCACCTTCACCAGTAGCTCAGACAAATTGGGGTGGGTTTTGAGAACCCGCTGAACCACTAAGTTGAACACGTGGGCTAGGCATGGTATGTGTGTGAGCTTGCCAAGCTCCAAAGCCGCCACCCAGTCACGGCCATTATCAGACACAACCATGTCTGGTTGTAGGTTGCGTGGCGAGAGCCACAGCTCAGTCTGGACCCTTATACCCTGCCACAGCTCTGCGGCGGTGTGCTGTTTGTCACCTAAGCAAATAAGTTTCAGCCCGGGCCTGTTGCCGCTTCCCCACTGCAGTGCTACACTGCTTCCAGCTACTGACTGAAGGCTGACTGGTAATGCAAGATGACAGTTCAAAGGTGAAAGTGGAGGAGGAGAAGGGGGGGGTTGCAGTCACTAATGTAGGTGAAAACGGAAATCCTGATGGAAGTAGGGCCCGCAATCCTTGGCGTCGGTAGAACCTATGCCATCCCAGGGCACAACTCGCTCCCGGCCTCCACAACGTTCATCCAGTGTGCCGTCAGGGAAATGTAGCATCCCTGGCCACAAGCACTTCCCAATAACTGCGTTGGTCATAGCACGGGTGATGTTATGGGACACATGATGGTGTAAAGCGGGGACTGCACACCAGGCAAAATAGTGGCGGCTGGGGACTGAGTAACGAGGGACAGCCGCCACCATCAGGCTGCGCAAAGCCTCAGTGTCCACAAGCCTAAATAGCAACATTTCCAGGGCCAGCAATTTGGAAAGGTGAGCATTTAGTGCTATGGCCTATGGGTGGGTGGCTGGGTATTTGCGCTTTCATTCAAAGGCCTGGGGTATGGAAATCTGTACGCTGTGCTGGGATGTGCTAGCTAATTGTGCTTGCAAAAGTCCAGGTGCAGGGAGGGAGGCATCTGGGCCTGTGTCTTTGACAGGGGATTGGCCAGCACGTAACACAGGGGAAGAGGAGGCAGTGGTGTGACACACAGCCACTGACTGTGAACCCAGGCGTTCAACCCACCTATTAGGGTGCTTTGATGCCATGTGGCAGATCATGCTGGTGGTAGTAAGGTTGCTATTGTTCACGCTCCTGCTCATTTTGGTACGGCACAGGTTGCAAATGACAATCCTTTTATCGTCCGCACTTTTCTCAAAAAAGCGCCAGACTGTGGAACACCTACCCCTTGGCAAGGGAGATTTCCACAAGGGGGTGCTCCGGGGAACAGTTGCGGACCTGTTTGGTGTGGCCTGCATTCTCCCTTTTGCCACCCCACTGCCTCTTCCAGCCTGTTGCGGTGCTGTGGATCTATCCACCTCTGTACTGCTGTCATCGCTCGGCTTACCACCTTCCCAGGTTGGGTCAGTGATTTCATCGTCCACCACCTCCTCTTCCACTTCCTCACTCTGGTCATCCTCCTGACTTGTTGACCTAACAACAACCTCACTTATTGTGGATGAGTGTTTATTGTGCTCTGGCAGCAGGCACAGTATCACCGCGCACAGGGCCACGGCCTCTGCGTGCACCATCAGCAGCATGGCCACTTCCCCGTCCCTTTCTGCTCGCCTTCCTCATTTTAAATGGTATATATGCTTGCAAGTATGTCACACGTACAGTAGCACTGGTTTTGTAAGTGTATGCGCAAATAAATTAGACCGAATGTCGCTGATATTTAGGATGGGCAAACATTATGTAGGAGATGTTGCACAGGTAATGTCGCTGCCATCAGCAGCGAAAAAATTACACTGAATGTCACTGATATTTCGGATGCTCTAACATTATACTAGAGATGTAGCACAGGTAATGTCACTGCAACCAGCAGCAAAAAAATTAGACTGGATGTCACTGATATTTAGGATGAGCAAATGTTATACAGGAGATGTAACACAGGTAATGTCGCTGCCAGCAGCGAAACAATTACACTGAATGTCACTGATATTTCAGATGTGCTAACATTATACTGGAGATTATACTTAGGTAATGTTGCTGTAACCAGCGGCGAAAAAAATTACACTAAATGTTACTAATATTTCGGATGCGCTAACTTTATACTGGAGATGTAGCGCAGGTAATGTTGCTGCAACTAGCAACAAAAAGATTTGGCTGAATGTCACTGATATTCAGGATGGGCAAACGTTATACAGGAGATGTAGCACAGGTAATGTTGCGGACACCAGCAGCGAAAAAATTACACTGAATGTCACTGATATTTTGGATGCGCTAACGTTATACTGGAGATGTAATGCAGGTAATGTCACAGCAACCAGCAAAGAAAAAATTAGACTGAAAGTCACTGATATTTAGGATGGACAAATGTTATACAGGAGATGTAGCACAGGTAATGTCGCTGACACCAGCAGCGAAAAAATTACACTGAATATCACTGATATTTCGGATGCGCTAAAGTTATATTGGAGATGTAGCGCAGGTAATGTCGCTGCCACCAGCGGTGAAAAGATTACACTGAATATCACTGATATTTCAGATGTGCTAACGTCATACTGGAAATGTAGCGCAGGTGATGTCGCTGTCACCAGCGGCGAAAAAAATACACTGAATGTCACTGATATTTCGGATACACTAACACTATACAGGAGATGTAGCGCAGGTAATGTCGCAGCCACCAGCAGCAAAAAAAATACACTGAATGTCACTGATGCGCTAACGTTATATCTATTATGTCCCTGCAGTAATGCAGCGGCCAAACAATTGCATGCAATTTAGCGCAGGTTGCACTAAAAATATATATTGCTGCCAGACACAACAATAGTCCTTAAAAGTACTTTAACACCAACCCTGCCTAACAAAAAAATTAAATTCAATTCCCTACACTATCTGTCCCTTCTACAGCACAGCTCTCCCTGACTAAGACTGGCCGTACCATATGTCATCGGGTGCTTTATAGCACCCGATGACGCGTTTCGGCCAGCCAATCACTGTAATGCTAGTAACCAACATGGCTATGGCATTACAGTGAGTGGCAGCACCCACCTGCACTTTTATTGGGTGCGTAGCAGCCAACAAACAAGCAGGGAGGAGACTCGAGCATTGCACTCGAGCACACGCGGTATTCGGCCGAGCATCGCGATGCTCAAGCCAAACTGGTGTTCGCCCAAGCATGCTCAATCAACAGGTTTGGTCTGGGAAAACAGGTATTTTCCTCCCAGGATGATTTACAGCCAGGTCAGGTTAAATACCGGACCGGATTTTAAATGCCAGTCTGGGTTTTTGCAGCACCTAGCTGTCCTTAAATAGGCAGCTGGGCTCAGAAGCCATGTCTCTGTATTGGGATCTGGGAGCCTTGTGTCTGGATGAAGGCTTGCTACCTGTTTGGTGTGAAAACAGGTTGGTGGTGCTATAAGCAAGGACTCTTTGAGGCAGAATTTCCGTATGGTGTGAATTACCACCAACACCGCAAGGTGACTTTTTGTTTGAATATGACTGCTTGTTTTGTCACTTGCCTAAAGTGTGAATAAAACACTGAACTGTTTGATCCAAAGAACTTGTTGTTGCCTCTATAATGCGTTTGCTAATCCTGTCTACCAGAGCTAGTCTCCACAATTGGTGGGGGATGCATACAAAAGCAGTGAGGCTGGCATGAACGCGGATATTTTTGGTTTCTGCATTTTTCAGGCATGGTTGTATGTCATACATTAAACCAGCTGTATTACAACCAGTGATAAAATGGAGGCTGTTGTGAAGGCCCTCATGGAGGCTAATCTGCAGCAGCGAGAGACAAACCTGCAGCAATGCGAGGCTAATAAGCAGCAGCAGGAGACTAACCAGTTGCTGTTACATCACTTGATGGCTTTGCAGACAGCAGAAGCAACCCGAGAGTCCACGGGGCCCGGATGCCTGCAATTCCTAAGATGACCCCCGCAGACGACATCGAAACCTACCTGGTGATGTACAGTACGAGAAAGTGGCCATCAGGGAAAACCTACCCCGTGACCAGTGGGCTGAGGTTGTCGCTCCATTCCTGGCATCCGATTCCCAGCGGGTGTATTTATACTTGCCGGACGATCAAGCGGCCAACTACCAAAAAGTAAAGGGTGAGATTTGGCAAGACTGGGGGTGAATGTGTTGGTCCGGGCCCAGCAGTTACATCAGTGGGGGTTTAAGCCGGCTTAGCCTACAAGGACCCAGTAATATGACTTACTCCATCTCTTGCAAAAGTGGCTACAGCCTGATGTGCTGAGTCCCCCGGCTATGCTAGATAGACTATTAGCCAATATGTATGGAGGGCTTTGCCATACCCTCTCTAGCACTGGATCGGTCAGGTGTCTTCTGGCAATGCCCTTGAGACGGTGGACTTGGTGGAACGCTATGAAGCTAACAAGATCTAAAGGAGGGTTCTGTTGGGAGGGGGGTTGGCGAATCATGGAAATCTCCACCCCAGACCCGGAGATTTGAGCCGATAAAACCCGCCTGGGATGTACACATTGCAGACCTGGCTCCGATAGTCTGCTGGCGGTGCAGGAGCTTGGCCATGTAAGGGCTGACTGTCCTCATTGGGTTGAGCCCATGGACACTAACTATGGCTACCATCAGTCGCTATATGCCAGGAGGCTGTGTGCTAAATGTACCCCAGAGTCTCTAGATCACTTGTGTGACATGGATGTGGGAGACACTCCGGCGGAGGCTCTGCTGGACTCAGGGAGTCTGGTGACCCTAGTAAGGGCTACCCTGGTGCAGTCCACTGAGTATACTGGCCAGAAAGTCGGGGTGATGTGCATTCACGGAGACTTAAAAGACTACCCCACCGCGCTGGTGTCTGTAACCATGGTGGCCGGTAGATGGAACCACGAGGTGGCTGTCGCCACAAAACTACATTATGAACTCATAATAGGGAGAGACTTCCCGGGCTTTCCGGCACTGTGGCCTGCTATGATAGTGACTGATACCCATGAGACAGGGGCAACCCTAGCAGAGTGGCCCGGCTCAGGTGGGAGACCAATACCCTGGGAACCTGAGACCAAAGGGCCAGCAGTAGGGGTTGCCACTGGGTCCTGAATTGGCAGACCTCAATGTTTCCGGGGATAATTTTTGTACCGCCCAACGTCAGGACCCAACCCTATCCCACACCTGTGAAAATGTGTTAATAGTAGATGGTGAACCACAACAACCTGGGTCAGAGTCAGTGTTTCCCCATTTTGTGGTTAATCAAGATATGTTGTATCGGGTAAACCAACTACGGGGTGAGCCTATTATACAGTTGATGGTCCCCAAGGCTTATCGCAAGCTTGTGTTAGATCTAGCCCATCAACACGTTCTTGGGGGTCACCAGGGGCTGCAGAAAACTCAGGATCGTATTCTACAACGGTTTTACTGGCCCAGCATATTCAAAGAAGTGGAAGAGTTTTGTAAGTCTTGCCCAACCTGCCAGATAACTAGCCCCCAGCCACATTTCCGTAATCCCCTAGTACCTCTCCCGATTATCGAAGTACCGTTTGACCGAATAGCTATAGACCTCATAGGCCCAGTACCGAAGTCCGCCAGAAGGCATCAACAAATCTTAGTCATTCTAGACTACGCCACTTGGTACCCGGAGGCGGTGCCACTGCGACATACCTCGCCCTAACTCGAAGATAAGGACTTAATGGAAACGTTTTCCCGAGTAGGGCTACCTAAAGAGGTTCTGACTAACCAAGGGACCCCTTTTATGTCCAAGGTGATGAGGGAACTCTGTAAGTTGCTACACATAAAACAACTACCATTTACCATTTGCAAATGGACAATCTGGTAGAACGGTTTAACCAAACATTAAAAAATATGTTAAAAAAGGTGGTGTCTAAAGATGGGAAGGACTGGGACCTATCTCCTGTTCGCAGGGCGAGAGTTACCCCAGGCCTCCACTGGGTTCTTGCCCTTCGAACTGCTATATGGCAGACACCCTCGTGGTCTCTTGGACGTGGCCAAAGAGGCGTGGGAACAACAACCCACTCCACATAAAAGTGTCACTGAGTACGTTACCCAGACGCAAGTTCGGATTGAGACAGTGTTGCCTCTTGTTAGGGAAAATATAGAGGCAGCTCAGTGAGCCCAGAGTCGGGTCTAGAATCTGCAGGCTCGGGTCCAGATCTTTAACCTGGGTGATCGGGTATTGGTTCTGGTGCCGACCGTGGACAGTAAGTTCCTGGCTAGGTGGCAGGGACCCTACGAGGTACTCGAGAAAATTGGAGATGTAAACTACAAGGTACACCAGCCAGGGTGGCGAAAACCGGAGCAGGTTTACCATGTGAATTTACTCAAACAGTGGAAGAGAGGGAAACCTGTACGGAAGGCAGCCCGCAGACGGGATTTCTAGGAGAAGAGGTACCGGCCCCTCTGTCTGATGCAAGAGAAGCGGCTGCCACAGTAAAAATTGCTGACAGCCTCTCCTCTAAACAGACTCAGGAGGCCAGGGAGTTCATTAGTCAGAACACGAATGTTTTCTCGGACCTCACTGGATGCACTTCCATAATCCAGCATGACATTGTTACTGAGCCTCAGGCAAAAGTCTGAATAAAACCATACTGGGTACCTGAGGTTCGGCGACAAGCCATATCGAAGGAGCTGCAGCTAATGTTGCAGCTAGACGTCATTGAGGAGTCAAAAAGTGAGTGGGCCAGTCCTATAGTATTGATACCTAAGCCAGATGGGACTTTGAGGTTTTGTAATGACTTTCGAAAACTTAACGAGGTTTCCAAATTTGATGCATATCCCATGTCCTGGGGGGATAAGCTAATCGAGAGATTAGGACAATCCCATTATTTTTCTGTTTTGGACCTCACAAAAGGATACTGGCAGGTGCCCTTAATGGAGGCTGCCAAAAAGAAAACTGCCTTCATGATGCCTGAGGGGTTGTATCAATATAAGGTCTTACCCTTGGACATTGAGCTTCTTCCACACCGTCGGTGCGCTTCGGTTTACCTGGACGATAGGACAATATTGTCATCCACAGTACCGACTGGGAAAGTCACCTACCCAAAGTGCAGGCTGTAGTGGACTCCCTTCGGAAAGCTGGCCTAACCGCTAACCCCAAAAACATGTGCGATAGGGTTAGAAAGGACTACGTACCTTGGGTATGTCATTGGACGCGGAGTCATCAAACCCCAAGTGAATATAGGTGATAT
Organism: Bufo gargarizans; assembly: GCF_014858855.1. NCBI lineage: Eukaryota > Metazoa > Chordata > Amphibia > Anura > Bufonidae > Bufo > Bufo gargarizans. The sequence goes on along the minus strand of NC_058082.1, from coordinate 519,729,786 downwards.
TGAATTTGCCCCAACCTGTCACCACCACTAGGCAAATAAAGTCATTACTGGTGGGCTATTACATGAGGTTTGTTCTCCACTTTACTACTCTAGCCGCTCCCTTGACAGGACTGATCGGGCAGAGCTTTGAAGTTGGCCTTGTGTGGGTCCCCAGTTTTGGTAACACCCGAATTTTAAAGTGAGTTAATAGTGCAGACCGATGCCTCTGAAGTAGTCCTTGGTGCTGTACTGTCTCAGGAAGTCAACAGGGAGGAGCATCCCGGTGTCTTCCTCAGCCGTAAGCTCACCCCAGCCCGAGACCCGGTATAGTATAGTGGAGATAGGGTGCCTGGCTATCAAGTGGGCACTAGAATCTCTCCTCTATTATTTATTGGGGAGAAAATTTCGCCTGGTGACTGACCACTTCCCTCTAAAGTGGATAAGCCAGACCAAGGACAGAAATGCCTGGGTCACCCAATGGTTTCTCTCCCTACAAAACTTTAAGTTTACGGTGGAACAAAGGGCAGGCAGGTTACAGGGAAATGCAGATGCCCTTTCTCAGGTACACTGTCTGGCATGTATTCACCCCCTCAGGGTTGAACAAAGGGGGTGGGTATGTGACACAGTGAGAGGCTTTGTCTGGAAAAACAGGTATTTTCCTCCCAGCATGTACTGCTGGGCTGATTTACAGCCAGGTCAGGTCAAATACCGGACCAGATTTTAAATGCTGATCCGGGTTTTGGCAGCACCTGTCTGTCCTTAAATAGGCAGCTGGGCTCAGAAGCCATGTCTCTGTGTTGGGATCTGGGAGCCTTGTGTCTGGATGAAGGCTTTCTACATTTTTGCATGAAAAAAGGTTGGTTGTGCTATCAGCCAGGACTCTTTGAGGCAGAATTTCCGCATGGTGTGAATTACCACCAACACCGCGAGGTGACTTTTTGTTTGACGATGACTGCTTGTTTTGTCACTTGCCTAAAGTGTGAATAAAATACGGAACAGTTTGATCCAAATAACTTTTTGTTGCCTCCATACTGCGTATGCTAATCCTGTCTACCAGAGCGTGTTCCCACACTCTATAGACAGTGGAAAAAGAAATTGTAAAGCTTTACATGCCATGTATCTCTGGGGCTCCTTTAAAGACTCAGGAATGTTTAAAAATACACAACAAGATTTATATTTGAATGAATAAGTAGCTTATGCAGAAGCAGGTAAACCAGGGGCTTTTTCAGCAGGGTAATTAGAAATCAAGGTGGAAAATGGCAAATATATTCCTCTGAGGAAATGTATAATTAACTGTGCCACCAAAATGTATTTAACTTGGGTCTATTCTTCAGGATGTTGTCAAAGGGTCCCCTGCTATCTAGACCTCATTTCAGGGGCAACCAGGCTGCTAATTCTTGGTGTAGTCTTCATTTAAAGGCAGATGACCCAGGCTGGTCAAGACACCCTGGTGGGTGACACCAAGGGGACAGGCAGAAGCATGCTCAGAGGACAAGCTTAGATCAAGACAGGAAAAGTTTGTGCAGCACAGTCATCAAGCAATAGGCCAGGTCAGGGAGCACAGAATCAATACAGTGATCAGGAAGAGGTCATGAAAGGTGACACAGGGTCAAAAAGGGTTAACAAGCAGAATTCAGGTATAGGAAGTCAGAATACACAATAAGCACACCTTTGTAGGAACTAGATAAGCTCAGACCCTTTACCCAGGCAGCTTCCTATTAGAGAAATCTGTTATAGGCTGGGGACAGATTAGCCAGTGAACATTGGCCTTTTAAGAACAGGGAGGAGTGTGCCCTAAGGGAGCGGGCACCAGCCATAGTAAGAGAAAGAGGTTGGGGATGGAGTGTGGTGAAGAGGGAGTGGTGAGTACTCCAGCAGCCATACCCTCTGGGAGAGAGGAATGCTGATGGAAGCAGACTTCCAGCATTACAGTACCCGACCCTTACACCTCATCTTCTTGATTCAACTCCAGACAGTAGCTGAAATCTTCTAAGAAAAGCTGGTGCATTGATGTTTTCATTGGGCTCCTAAGATCTTTCCTCATGACAAAATCCCTTTCAATTCACCAAATGAAATGTTTTCCTCTCAACCTTCTTCACATTAAGGATGCTCTCACCTCAAACTCATCTTCAAGACAAAGGGAGCAGGAACAGATAGTGGAGACCTGAAGTAGCAATTGAGCACCAGCAGTTTGAGAAGGAGTTGGAAATACAAAGAAAATGTGGAAGGCTTAACTTATAGCAAACAGATACCTTAAAATACCCCAAGAATCAAACTGGTAAGAGGGCCCCTCAACAGATGTTTCGGAAGGATAGCCACACGTTGCCTCCTGGGGAGCAGTGTGGTAGTGATTAGTGTTGATCAAGCATGCTCCGCCGAACACCAGTTCGGCTGACGCATCGCTATGCTCGGCACATCACAGAGTAAGGCTGAACACTGCATGTGCTTGAGTCAGTGTACTTAAATGCAACTTAGCATCTAATTCTGAAAAGTTTCTGCCAGGACTCCTAACCCCTGGTACATTAGCAGCAAGGACCTTATCCACTCAGCAATAAAGCTGAATGCTAAACTATGTCAGAAAAACCTCATAGAAGTTTCTGATGTAGTGAGTATTCCTATTCAGCAGAAGACTTATTTTATATTTCTGTGCAGGTTGACATATAGCTGTAGAGTGTAGTGGTTAAAATCCTTGCCTCTAATGTACAAGGTTGGGAGTTCGAATCCTGGCAGAAACATTTATATATATATATAGCAGAAAAGGAGATTCGGCGGCACCAGTCTGTTGGCTCAGGTGCTATGTCCAAAGGAATGAGCTTTCCACCTTCTAATATATGCAGAGAATCGGACAGCACTCCAAGACTTGAAAAAAGTAGAAATCTTTATTCACCCATGTGAAAAATAATTGCAACGTTTCAGCTCACAATCGAGCCTTTCTCAAGCCTTGAGAAAGGCTCGATTGTGAGCTGAAACGTTGCAATTATTTTTCACATGGGTGAATAAAGATTTCTACTTTTTTCAAGTCTTGGAGTGCTGTCCGATTTTCTGCATATATATATATATATATATATATATAAGTTTTTAGCCGTAATATATTTACATACTTTATTATATATTTAGAATATATAATATATTATAATATATGTATATATTTTATGGCTAAAAACATCAGTTGTAGTTTTCAACATATTGTGCATTCATATATATCAGAAGTATGATTATATTTTTATATATATATATATATATATATATATAATTAGTAATTACACATTTATTTTGTGCCATACATTTTTTACGATTACAAAAAAATATATATAAATGTAATCTCTATTTCTGAAATATTTCTGCCAGTATTCAAACTCCCAACCTTTTACATTAAAGGCAAGGATGTTAACCACTTCACAATAGAGCTATATGTTAACCTGCACAAAAATATAAAATAAGTCTTCTGCTGAATTGGAATACTCACTAGATAAGAACTTCTATGAGGTTTTTCTGACACACTTTAGCATTCAGCCTCTAATGTACAATGTTGGGAGTTTGAATCCTGGCAGAAACATTTCAGAAGTAGAGATTCAATTTATATATATATATTTTTTTTGTAATTGTAAAAACTGTATGGCACTAAATAAATGTGTAATTACTAATATATATATATATATATATATATATACATATATATATATATATATATTATATATATATATATATATATATATATATATATATATATATATAGCCAATGAAAATCCGCAGCACTCCTTTAAAAGATAAAATGTGCTCTTTATTCACACATATCAAGTGACAACGTTTCGGTTCTCTCACAGAACCTTTCTCAAATCGAGGGATCACAACGGGCACCCTATACCTCTAAAGCAACAAGGGAGTGCTGCCAGACCTTTTCCATGGAGATATATATATATATATATATAATTATTATTATTTATATATATATATATATATATATATATAATCATACTTCTGATATATATGAATGCATAATATGTGGGAAACTACTACTTATGTTTTTAACCATAATATATTTACATATATTATATATTCTAAATATATAATATATGTAAATATATTATGGCTAAAAACTTATATATATATATATATATATATATATATATAAATGTTTCTGCCAGGATTCAAACTGCCCACCTTGTACATTAGAGGCAAGGATGCTAACCACTACACTATTCAGCTATATCTCAACCTGCTCAGAAAAATAAAATAAGTCTTCTGCTGAGTAGGAATACTCACTACATCAGAAACTTCTATGAGGTTTTTCTGACACAGTTTAGCATTCAGCTTAATGCTGTGTGGATAAGGTCCTTGCCTCTAATGTACAACATTGGGAGTTCAACTCCTGGCAGAAACTTTTCAGAAATTAGATTTAAATACACTGGGGTGTCCCCAAGCACTGACTTTATATATGGATTTAGCTATATATGGAGTCAGAGCAGGGACTCCTAAGCCGAACTAGAGTTCCGACATCCTCCCCTCTTCAGAGCAGGGGGAGCCTGGAGTTCTCCCATTGACTTCCATTGTGCTTGGGTGCTCATTTGAACACCCTAACATCGTGAAGTGTTCTACACGAGCACTTTGGTGCTCGATCAACACTTGTAGTGATTTGTGTCTCCAGCTAGCAGATCTCTTTATGTGGACCAGGGAAGATTTTGTCTACTGCCAGATCTGACGGAGGTCCTTGAGGATAGAATCAGCAGCTGGCACCTTGGAGGAAACTGAAACACAAAGTTGAATCTGTAGATATACAATGCAGAATTGCAGAAAGACTTTCCTGAGTGGTTATTATAAACACTAGCAGGCATCCTTCATTTAAAAGGCATAACAAATTTGACATTACAGTGTGTTTTTTAATAGGCTGTGTACCCAGGTACCATGAATGTACCCAGAGCCATATCTGTTTCTGTCACTTTTTCATTACTAATGCTGTCTTGGTGTTAAAGAGTTTGAAAGGAAAATACAAAGTTAATCAGCCCATCCTGTAAAACGAAGTGAATGTGCATCGCCACGGCTGAAACTACAAAAGTAATAGCAAACACAATGCAACAGCGTTGTGCAAACATAGAATATATTAAGTAATGCTATATTCACTATATCAAATAAATATGAGGTACTACGCAAATCATTTGTGGTCTTCCAGTATGGTGCCTGGGAGGAAATGATGGTGTTTCTCCAGCACTTCCTGCTGTCAGTATTGAAACTTTGTCCCTGATTATATGAAACAGGTCCTATATACTGACCCATTTGAAAGAATACAGATCAATAGTGAGCTTTCAGGTCATTTTGCATGAGGACTAGGTAAAAGTACTCCTTTATAGTTCTCAATCTATGCAGAGCCTCTTGTCCTTACAATGGGAGATATACTGTAGATCATATTTAATTTCTGATATTTTATAATACATAAATTATACAAATGCAACTTTACTAACATCTTTATATATAATAAATATGGTTTATTTTCAATGGTTAAAACCAGCTGGGAGAAGAACATCTTACTTGTAATGGCTTCTGGTTTTAGGTGTATGGTTGACAGGTTAGTCCTTGAGACAGAAAGACATTTTAAGTATCTTGGTATTATAGTTTCTAACGTCAAAGATATTGAAGATTATGCTTAACTAAGGGTAATTTCACACTAGCGTTGTTAGAATCCAGAAAGCTGTATACAAACAGATAGCTTTTTTTTTCCGGATCTGTTAGACGGATCTGGTGATATACCGGATCCATCTCATTGGGTATCATCCGAAATAACGGATCTGGTATTTTTTCAAAGATCAAAAGCGAAACTAGCTCCTCCTATATCCAGGCGCAGACCGGAAAACCGGATCCGGCGATGCGCTAATTTTCAGATCACTTGGTACCGGATCTGGCATTAATACATCTCTATGGAAATGAATGCTGGATCCGGCAAGTGCAGTATTGTTCCGGGATTTTGGCTGAAAAAAAGTCTGGTCGAATACAGTACAAGGGACGAAATGGAAGACATCCTGATGCATACTGAACGGATTGCTTTTCATTCCAAATGCATTAGGACAAAACTGGTGTGTTTTTTTCTGGTATTGAGACCCTTTACCAGATTTCAATACAGGAAAAGAATAATGCTAGTGTGAAAGTACCCTAAGTCTTCTTCATTTAAAAAAAAAAGGGGTGGAATCAAGACTTAGCTTAAAATGAAATTAAGCATATCTGGCAGGTTCACTACTGTGAAGATAACAGTCTTGCCCTAATTCCTAGATATACTAAAACACTGACCAAATTGAATGACCAAAACATTTTTAAGATGATCTAGTATAATACACAATACTATACTATAGTGTGAAAATTACAATAATCATACGGGGAAAAAAACATGTATCTCAAAGAAGAAGCGAGCTGTCAGTCTCTTACTTCTTTACAAACTTTTAGATTTTTTATAGTTTGTGTTTATTAAAGAAGACACATATGGCGATTTCAGATCTCCAAAAGCAGACTCATTGACTCTTGCAGGATAAAATCCCACAATGTGAAGCTGGACAAATAGATAAACTGTGGATGCTCTTAATTCACTTTTGCAAAACGTTTGGGACAAAGTTTTATATTTATTTTGAAATGAAGGTATCTTTGGATGTTACTTTACTTTGTTGAAATACACACCTTACTGAATCTACAAGATTGATGCACATTTATTTTGGCAAGTATATAGGTTTACATCATTTGCACAGTTTTTTAATGATGGACCAGTTAAAAGCATATGATTTGCTAAAAAAGAATGTGGGCTCCTTCGGTCTTGTTATTACTCTTTTTGCATTCTGTGGATTGTATGAGCACTAAACAGTATCAGAAATCTATTTAATTTCTCTTACTTAATTACAGTCATTGAATATTAAAATTTTTAATTGTACTCCTGGGAGATTGAACAGCAATGTGGAAGGAGAGTTCACACTGTATGAGATATGATGAAGTATGAATATAGTGTATATGTTTGTGACTTGTACTGAACTTGAGCAATATTGGCAAATGGTAGCAAAGAAGATATCTGAAGCTACGCATAATACGTTTTTACTAGGGAGTTAGAGAATGTACAGTATTTCTGGCATGAAGAGCAAGAGGTCTACAAGGAAAAAACTTTGTATTGATAAACTTTCTGGGGAGAATTTTACTAGTAATCAGATATTGGGTGTAGACACAATTTTTTCCTGGTCTTGCAGTTGACGTTTAGGCAATTAATGCTTAGATTTTAGACCTTAGGTTTGTCTAGGATAAGGTAACTGCTGTCAGTCAACCATTGTCAGATTTACTAAGCATTAAGCCTTTCAGCAATCTACTATACCCTACAGTTTTCAAGTTGTACAAAACATTTCATGACATTTCTTTTGTACAATTTCCACTTGTTCCAACTCTTGAATTTGACGATTGCTGCCTGAAACTGTGAAGTCTTCCTGAAATCTACCAACATTACACATTCTTCGCTGCTAGGACTCTATGAAACATTCATACCATTAAAATACAATCACATAATAAAGCTACATCAAAATGACATACTAGAATATGAATAAAATAATCTTTTTGCTCTTTCTACATTCTTGGTTCTTTATCAAAGCAGATTCCTGTAATAATGATTGTGGCTATTTTAGCATGCTTTATGGCTCTTAAAATTCAACAGCTTTTTTGCTCCTTTTATCTAAAGAGCATTTTCATCCAGTAAACATTTATACATGAATGTAGTCAGCATTCATATACAAATGTATCCATGGAATTGATTAATATAAATCATACCTAATAGAAATCTTGTGATTCAGAAATATATTACCACAATGCTCTGACATTTGAATGAAGACAAGCAGGGCTACCATCAAAAATATCCAAGCCCCATAGGGACAAAAACTCCCCTTGAACACCCTATTAAGCCCATCATAAAAGTATTAGCAACAGGAGAAGACCAATGTACCCAAGTGAGTGCAATAAATGAAAAAACAAGAAGGCAGCGGGCGAGATCAAGAATTATAGAGAAAAAAATTATTTGTGTAAAAGACAAAGGCAGCAAATACTGAGACAGAGAGCCTCATTATCAAAAAAAGTTAAAAAAAATAAATAAAAATCACTTCAATTACATAAATAAATAAAAAACTGAATGTGTTGGCTCTCAAAAATATTCTCAATGTAATGGTAGAGGATAATGCAGAAAGGTTTGTCTATTAAATGCTTTTTTTCTACAGTATTAACACCTTAAAGGGATTGTGTCATCAGAAAATGACCTATAGTTTAAATCACTTTTTTTGTTAAACATATTTTTAAAGAATTTTTGGTGATGTTGTTATATCTAATGATCCAGGCAGAATTGGAAAGATAACATGGGATCCACCATTCACAATAGCTAATTGTCAAATCTTATCAGCTCCCTCCTGACTTTTGCACAGTCTCACAGAGCATGCCTAGAAAGCTCTCCCATACAATTCAATGAGGTCCCATGCTGTCCATTGTGTCTATGGCCCATATGGCTTCTGTTAAGCAATTCTATAAATTCTGTTAACCCCTGTGCAAGGTCTTAAATGGAACTGGCTGCTGTGCTGAGCCCCTCCATATGGTGGAAGCTGTATAATAGAGCAGGCTCTGCACTGTAAAGACCAGGATCGGTGATGATACAGAAACTAGTCATTTAACCCCAGATGGGAAAAATAATAAAAACATATGATTTACCTTTTTTTTTAGTCACCTTGTTATCCAAAAAAATTGAATAACAGTGGTTAAAAAGTTGTACGCACCCAAAACATTTTACTAATAAAAACTAAATAGAGCTTTTTATATGGAAATAAAAAAAGTTATGGCTGTCAGGTGATGCAAATAATATTTAGACTTTTTTCCCAATGTTTGTATTTTTTAAAATAAATTAGATAAAAACAATACAAATTTGGTGATGCTGTAATAACATTGACCCAAACAATAAGGACATCATGTCATTTTTAGAGCAAAGTGAACATCATAATTAGTGCTGAGCGAATCGAACTCCACAAAGTGGAATCCGATCAGAATTTCAGGGAAAATTCGATTCACCACAAAGTGCAACATGCTGCCCCCCAGAGCCGATCATGTCCCAGGTCTATACCGAGTGGTGTGGTACGCCCCCAATGGTGCTACATCTATCATGTACTCTCATCTGCACTATCAAGTCTAAACTGGAAAAAACTAGAACTGCACCCCCTCCCTTTGGTAGGAAATAGGACTGGCCCACTTCTGCCCAAAAGAGGGAGAATGAAATGGTAAGTTCCATTCTATCTAAGGATCTTTCTGCCATATACGCTGCCACCTTCCGGTGAACCAGGAACATTACATGAACATTAAAGTTTCAGTGCAACATTAGCAATGCAAAGTGACAAAGGACCTGAAATAAATACACAGATGACATTTATGTTAACCATTAGAGACAGTAGCAGAGTGCAGAAATGGTAATACCACTCCGGGGTGTTATAAAAGCATAATTTCCTCATGCTTCGTGGTAACTAATAGATTTTCACTGAATGGGGGTAAAAAAATATACAAAAATCATACTTACCTAATCTGTTTGAGCGCAAAAAACTGGTAGTATGATAGATTAATTTGGTAGTATGATAGATTATTAAATTAACTGTGTAACAAAAATTGAGTACACTGTAATCACATTCATTCACCTAAAGAATTATTAGGAACACCTGTTCTATTTCTCATTAATGCGATTATCTAGTCAACCAATCACATGGCAGTTGCTTCAATGCATGTAGGATTGTGATCCTGGTCAAGACAATCTTCTGGACTCCAAACTGAATGTCAGAATGGGAAAGAAAGGTGATTTAAGCAATTTTGAGCGTGGCATGGTTGTTGGTGCAGACGGGCCGGTCTGAGTATTTCACAATCTGCTCAGTTACTGGGATTTTCACGCACAACCATTTCTAGGGTTTACAAAGAATGGTGTAAAAAGGGAAAAACATCCAGTATGCGGCAGTCCTGTGGGCAAAAATGCCTTGTTGATGCTAGAGGTCAGAGGAGAATGGGCCAACTGATTCAAGCTAAAATAACCACTCGTTACACCTGAGGTATGCAGCAAAGCATTTGTGAAGCCACAACACGCACAAACTTGAGGTGGATGGGCTACAACAGCAGAAGACCCTACCGGGTACCACTTATCTCCACTACAAATAGGAAAAAGAGGCTACAATTTGCACGAGCTCACCAAAATTGGACTGTTGAAGACTGGAAAAATGTTGCCTGGTCTGATGAGTCTTGATTTCTGTTGAGACATTCAAATGGTAGAGTCCGAATTTGACGTAAACAGAATGAGAACATGTATCCATCATGCCTTGTTACTAGAGTTGAGCGAACACCTGGATGTTCGGGTTCGAGAAGTTCGGCCGAACATCCCGGAAATGTTCGGGTTCGGGATCCGAACCCGATCCGAACTTCGTCCCGAACCCGAACCCCATTGAAGTCAATGGGGACCCGAACTTTTCGGCACTAAAAAGGCTGTAAAACAGCCCAGGAAAGAGCTAGAGGGCTGCAAAAGGCAGCAACATGTAGGTAAATCCCCTGCAAACAAATGTGGATAGGGAAATTAATTAAAATAAAAATTAAATAAATAAAAATTAACCAAAATCAATTGGAGAGAGGTTCCATAGCAGAGAATCTGGCTTCCCGTCACCCACCACTGGAACAGTCCATTCTCAGATATTTAGGCCCCGGCACCCAGGCAGAGGAGAGAGGTCCCGTAACAGAGAATCTGTCTTCATGTCAGCAGAGAATTAGTCTGCATGTCATAGCAGAGAATGAGGCTTCACGTCAGCCACCACTGCAACAGTCCATTGGCATATATTTAGGCCCAGCACACACACAGGCAGAGGAGAGAGGTCCCGTAACAGAGAATCTGGCTTCATGTCAGCAGAGAATCAGTCTGCATGTCATAGCAGAGAATCAGGCTTCACGTCAGCCACCACTGCAACAGTCCATTGTCATAAATTTAGGCCCAGCACCCAGGCAGAGGAGAGAGGTCCCGTAACAGAGAATCTGGCTTCATGTCAGCAGAGAATCAGTCTTCATATCATAGCAGAGAATCAGGCTTCACGTCACCCACCACTGTAAGAGTCAATTTTCATAAATTTAGGCCCAGAACCCAGGCAGAGGAGAAAGGTCCCGTAACAGACAATCTGGCTTCATGTCAGCAGAGAATCAGTCTTCATATCATAGCAGAGAATCAGGCTTCACGTCACCCACCACTGTAAGAGTCAATTTTCATAAATTTAGGCCCAGAACCCAGGCAGAGGAGAAAGGTCCCGTAACAGACAATCTGGCTTCATGTCAGCAGAGAATCAGTCTTCATATCATAGCAGAGAATCAGGCTTCACGTCACCCACCACTGTAAGAGTCAATTTTCATAAATTTAGGCCCAGAACCCAGGCAGAGGAGAAAGGTCCCGTAACAGACAATCTGGCTTCATGTCAGCAGAGAATCAGTCTTCATATCATAGCAGAGAATCAGGCTTCACGTCACCCACCACTGTAAGAGTCAATTTTCATAAATTTAGGCCCAGAACCCAGGCAGAGGAGAAAGGTCCCGTAACAGACAATCTGGCTTCATGTACAGCAGAGAATCAGTCTGCATGTCATAGCAGAGAATCAGGCTTCACGTCAGCCACCACTGTAAGAGTCCATTTTCATAAATTTAGGCCCAGCACCCAGGTAGAGGAGAGAGGTCCCGTAACAGACGAATCTGGCTTCATGACAGCAGAGAATCAGTCTGCATGTCATAGCAGAGAATCAGGCTTCACGTCAGCCACCACTGCAACAGTCCATTGTCATATATTTAGGCCCAGCACACCAGGCAGAGGAGAGAGGTCCCGTAACAGAGGATCTGGCTTCATGTCAGCAGAGAATCAGTCTGCATGTCATAGCAGAGAATGAGGCTTCACGTCAGCCACCACTGCAACAGTCCATTGGCATATATTAGGCCCAGCACACACAGGCAGAGGAGAGAGGTCCCGTAACAGAGCAATCTGGCTTCATGTCAGCAGAGAATTAGTCTGCATGTCATAGCAGAGAATCAGGCTTCACGTCAGCCACCACTGCAACAGTCCATTGTCATATATTCAGGCCCAGCACCCAGGCAGAGGAGAGAGGTCCCGTAACAGAGGATCTGGCTTCATGTCAGCAGAGAATCAGTCTGCATGTCATAGCAGAGAATCAGGCTTCACGTCAGCCACCACTGCAACAGTCCATTGTCATAAATTTAGGCCCAGCACCCAGGCAGAGGAGAGAGGTCCCGTAACAGACAATCTGGCTTCATGTCAGCAGAGAATTAGTCTGCATGTCATAGCAGAGAATCAGGCTTCATGTCAGCCACCACTGCAACAGTCCATTGGCATATATTTAGGCCTAGCACACAGGCAGAGGAGAGGTTCATTCAACTTTGGGTAGCATCGCAATATAATGGTAAAATGAAAATAAAAATAGGATTGAATGAGGAAGTGCCCTGGAGTCCAATAATATATGGTTATGGGGAGGTAGTTAATGTCTAATCTGGACAAGGGACGGACAGGTCCTGTGGGATCCATGCCTGGTTCATTTTTATGAACGTCAGCTTGTCCACATTGGCTGTAGACAGGCGGCTGCGTTTGTCTGTAATGACGCCCCCTGCCGTGCTGAATACACGTTCAGACAAAACGCTGGCTGCCGGGCAGGCCAGCACCTCCAAGGCATAAAAGGCTAGCTCTGGCCACGTGGACAATTTAGAGACCCAGAAGTTGAATGGGGCCGAACCATCAGTCAGTACGTGGAGGGGTGTGCACACGTACTGTTCCACCATGTTAGTGAAATGTTGCCTCCTGCTAACACGTTGCGTATCAGGTGGTGGTGCAGTTAGCTGTGGCGTGTTGACAAAAGTTTTCCACATCTCTGCCATGCTAACCCTGCCCTCAGAGGAGCTGGCCGTGACACAGCTGCCTTGGCGACCTCTTGCTCCTCCTCTGCCTTGGCCTTGGGCTTCCACTTGTTCCCCTGTGACATTTGGGAATGCTCTCAGTAGCGCGTCTACCAACGTGCGCTTGTACTCGCGCATCTTCCTATCACGCTCCAGTGCAGGAAGTAAGGTGGGCACATTGTCTTTGTAGCGTGGATCCAGCAGGGTGGCAACCCAGTAGTCCGCACAGGTTAAAATGTGGGCAACTCTGCTGTCGTTGCGCAGGCACTGCAGCATGTAGTCGCTCATGTGTGCCAGGCTGCCCAGGGGTAAGGACAAGCTGTCCTCTGTGGGAGGCGTATCGTCATCGTCCTGCCTTTCCCCCCAGCCACGCACCAGTGATGGACCCGAGCTGCGTTGGGTGCCACCCCGCTGTGACCATGCTTCATCCTCATCCTCCTCCACCTCCTCCTCATCCTCGTCCTCCTCGTCCTCCAGTAGTGGGCCCTGGCTGGCCACATTTGTACCTGGCCTCTGCTGTTGCAAAAAACCTCCCTCTGAGTCACTTCGAAGAGACTGGCCTGAAAGTGCTAAAAATGACCCCTCTTCCTCATCCTCCTCCTCCTCCTCCTGGGCCACCTCCTGTTCCATCATCGCCCTAAGTGTTTTCTCAAGGAGACATAGAAGTGGTATTGTAACGCTGATAACGGTGTCATCGCCACTGGCCATGTTGGTGGAGTACTCGAAACAGCGCAACAGGGCACACAGGTCTCGCATGGAGGCCCAGTCATTGGTGGTGAAGTGGTGCTGTTCTGTAGTGCGACTGACCCGTGCGTGCTGCAGCTGAAACTCCACTATGGCCTGCTGCTGCTCGCACAGTCTGTCCAGCATGTGCAAGGTGGAGTTCCACCTGGTGGGCACGTCGCATATGAGGCGGTGAGCGGGAAGGCCAAAGTTACGCTGTAGCGCAGACAGGCGAGCAGCGGCAGGATGTGAACGCCGGAAGCGCGAACAGACGGCCCGCACTTTATGCAGCAGCTCTGACATGTCGGGGTAGTTGTGAATGAACTTCTGCACCACCAAATTCAGCACATGCGCCAAGCAAGGGATGTGCGTCAAATTGGCTAGTCCCAGAGCTGCAACGAGATTTCGCCCATTATCACACACCACCAGGCCGGGCTTGAGGCTCACCGGCAGCAACCACTCGTCGGTCTGTTGTTCAATACCCCGCCACAACTCCTGTGCGGTGTGGGGCCTGTCCCCCAAACATATGAGTTTCAGAATGGCCTGCTGACGTTTACCCCGGGCTGTGCTGAAGTTGGTGGTGAAGGTGTGTGGCTGACTGGATGAGCAGGTGGAAGAAGAGGAGGAGGAAGCCGAGAAGGAGGAGGTGGCAACAGGAGGCAAAGAATGTTGCCCTGCGATCCTTGGCGGCGGCAGGACGTGCGCCAAACAGCTCTCCGCCTGGGGCCCAGCTGCCACTACATTTACCCAGTGTGCAGTTAGGGAGATATAGCGTCCCTGGCCGTGCTTACTGGTCCACGTATCTGTGGTTAGGTGGACCTTGCTACAGATGGCGTTGCGCAGTGCACACTTGATTTTATCGGATACTTGGTTGTGCAGGGAAGGCACGGCTCTCTTGGAGAAGTAGTGCCGGCTGGGAACAACATACTGTGGGACAGCAAGCGACATGAGCTGTTTGAAGCTGTCTGTGTCCACCAGCCTAAATGACAGCATTTCATAGGCCAGTAGTTTAGAAATGCTGGCATTCAGGGCCAGGGATCGAGGGTGGCTAGGTGGGAATTTACGCTTTCTATCAAATGTTTGTGAGATGGAGAGCTGAACGCTGGCGTGTGACATGGTTGAGACGCTTGGTGACGGAGGTGGTGGTGGTGGTGTTGGTGGTACATCCCCTGTTTGCTGGGCGGCAGGTGCCAACGTTCCTCCAGAGGCGGAGGAAGAGGCCGAGGCGGCAGCAGCAGAATAGGCCGAGGCGGCAGCAGCAGAAGAGGTAGCAGGGGGAGCCTGAGTGACTTCCTTGGTTTTAAGGTGTTTACTCCACTGCAGTTCATGCTTTGCATGCAGGTGCCTGGTCATGCAGGTTGTGCTCAGGTTCAGAACGTTAATGCCTCGCTTCAGGCTCTGATGGCACAGCGTGCAAACCACTCGGGTCTTGTCGTCAGCACATTGTTTGAAGAAGTGCCATGCCAGGGAACTCCTTGAAGCTGCCTTTGGGGTGCTCGGTCCCAGATGGCGGCGGTCAGTAGCAGGCGGAGTCTCTTGGCGGCGGGTGTTCTGCTTTTGCCCACTGCTCCCTCTTTTGCTACGCTGTTGGCTCGGTCTCACCACTGCCTCTTCCTCCGAACTGTGAAAGTCAGTGGCACGACCTTCATTCCATGTGGGGTCTAGGACCTCATCGTCCCCTGCATCGTCTTCCACCCAGTCTTGATCCCTGACCTCCTGTTCAGTCTGCACACTGCAGAAAGACGCAGCAGTTGGCACCTGTGTTTCGTCATCATCAGAGACATGCTGAGGTGGTATTCCCATGTCCTCATCATCAGGAAACATAAGTGGTTGTGCGTCAGTGCATTCTATGTCTTTCACCGCTGGGGAAGGGCTAGGTGGATGCCCTTGGGAAACCCTGCCAGCGGAGTCTTCAAACAGCATAAGAGACTGCTGCATAACTTGAGGCTGAGACAGTTTCCCTGGTATGCATGGGGGTGATGTGACAGACTGATGGGGTTGGTTTTCAGGCGCCATCTGTGCGCTTTCTGCAGAAGACTGGGTGGGAGATAATGTGAACGTGCTGGATCCACTGTCGGCCACCCAATTGACTAATGCCTGTACCTGCTCAGGCCTTACCATCCTTAGAACGGCATTGGGCCCCACCATATATCGCTGTAAATTCTGGCGGCTACTGGGACCTGAGGTAGTTGGTACACTAGGACGTGTGGATGTGGCAGAACGGCCACGTCCTCTCCCAGCACCAGAGGGTCCACTAACACCACCACGACCATGTCCACGTCCGCGTCCCTTACTAGATGTTTTTCTCATTGTTATGGTTCACCACAACAACAAATATATTATTTGGCCCAATGTATTGTATTCAAATTCAGCGGGATATAAATTTGAGGCCTAGTATTTAGGCGCTGGGTGACCGGTATGGATTTAGTGACAGAATTAGACTTGGAAATGCACAGAAGCGTGTGTGTGAAGTTATTCTGAATGACCCAATGTGCACCTTGAATATTATATACCCTTTTTGGGATAGATTTCAAATAGCTCTGATATAGCAGGAACCACTAAATTATGAAATTGCTAAATTGGGAATTGTACTTCAACCCAGAACAAAAAATGTGCTTTGACGGGCACTAAATAACTTTCCCAGCTACAACAGGACAGCGGTAACGAGAGATTTAGAGGGATTTAAATTTGAGGCCTAGTATTTAGGCGCTGGGTGACAGGTATGGGTTTAGTGACAGAATTAGACTTGGAAATACACAGTAGCGGGTGTGTGTGAAGTTATTCTGAATGACCCAATGTGCACCTTCAATATTATATACCCTTTTTGGGATAGATTTCAAATAGCTCTGATATAGCAGGAACCACTAAATTATGAAATTGCTAAATTGGGAATTGTACTTCAACCCAGAACAAAAAATGTGCTTTGACGGACACTAAATAACTTTCCCAGCTACAACAGGACAGCGGTAACGAGAGATTTAGAGGGATTTAAATTTGAGGCCTAGTATTTAGGCGCTGGGTGACAGGTATGGGTTTAGTGACAGAATTAGACTTGGAAATGCACAGAAGCGTGTGTGTGAAGTTATTCTGAATGACCCTATGTGCACCTTCAATATTATATACCCTTTTAGGGATAGATTTCAAATAGCTCTGATATAGCAGAAACCACTAAATTATGAAATTGCTAAATTGGGAATTGTACTTCAACCCAGAACAAAAAATGTGCTTTGACGGACACTAAATATCTTGCCCAGCAACAACAGTACAGCGGTGGGTAACGAGAGATTTAGAGGGATTTAAATTTGAGGCCTAGTATTTAGGCGCTGGGTCACCGGTATGGATTTAGTGACAGAATTAGACTTGGAAATGCACAGAAGCGTGTGTGTGAAGTTATTCTGAATGACCCTATGTGCACCTTCAATATTATATACCCTTTTAGGGATAGATTTCAAATAGCTCTGATATAGCAGAAACCACTAAATTATGAAATTGCTAAATTGGGAATTGTACTTCAACCCAGAACAAAAAATGTGCTTTGACGGACACTAAATATCTTGCCCAGCAACAACAGTACAGCGGTGGGTAACGAGAGATTTAGAGGGATTTAAATTTGAGGCCTAGTATTTAGGCGCTGGGTCACCGGTATGGATTTAGTGACAGAATTAGACTTGGAAATGCACAGAAGCGTGTGTGTGAAGTTATTCTGAATGACCCTATGTGCACCTTCAATATTATATACCCTTTTAGGGATAGATTTCAAATAGCTCTGATATAGCAGAAACCACTAAATTATGAAATTGCTAAATTGGGAATTGTACTTCAACCCAGAACAAAAAATGTGCTTTGACGGACACTAAATATCTTGCCCAGCAACAACAGTACAGCGGTGGGTAACGAGAGATTTAGAGGGATTTAAATTTGAGGCCTAGTATTTAGGCGCTGGGTCACCGGTATGGATTTAGTGACAGAATTAGACTTGGAAATGCACAGAAGCGTGTGTGTGAAGTTATTCTGAATGACCCTATGTGCACCTTCAATATTATATACCCTTTTAGGGATAGATTTCAAATAGCTCTGATATAGCAGAAACCACTAAATTATGAAATTGCTAAATTGGGAATTGTACTTCAACCCAGAACAAAAAATGTGCTTTGACGGACACTAAATATCTTGCCCAGCAACAACAGTACAGCGGTGGGTAACGAGAGATTTAGAGGGATTTAAATTTGAGGCCTAGTATTTAGGCGCTGGGTCACCGGTATGGATTTAGTGACAGAATTAGACTTGGAAATGCACAGAAGCGTGTGTGTGAAGTTATTCTGAATGACCCTATGTGCACCTTCAATATTATATACCCTTTTAGGGATAGATTTCAAATAGCTCTGATATAGCAGAAACCACTAAATTATGAAATTGCTAAATTGGGAATTGTACTTCAACCCAGAACAAAAAATGTGCTTTGACGGACACTAAATATCTTGCCCAGCAACAACAGTACAGCGGTGGGTAACGAGAGATTTAGAGGGATTTAAATTTGAGGCCTAGTATTTAGGCGCTGGGTCACCGGTATGGATTTAGTGACAGAATTAGACTTGGAAATGCACAGAAGCGTGTGTGTGAAGTTATTCTGAATGACCCTATGTGCACCTTCAATATTATATACCCTTTTAGGGATAGATTTCAAATAGCTCTGATATAGCAGAAACCACTAAATTATGAAATTGCTAAATTGGGAATTGTACTTCAACCCAGAACAAAAAATGTGCTTTGACGGACACTAAATATCTTGCCCAGCAACAACAGTACAGCGGTGGGTAACGAGAGATTTAGAGGGATTTAAATTTGAGGCCTAGTATTTAGGCGCTGGGTCACCGGTATGGATTTAGTGACAGAATTAGACTTGGAAATGCACAGAAGCGTGTGTGTGAAGTTATTCTGAATGACCCTATGTGCACCTTCAATATTATATACCCTTTTAGGGATAGATTTCAAATAGCTCTGATATAGCAGAAACCACTAAATTATGAAATTGCTAAATTGGGAATTGTACTTCAACCCAGAACAAAAAATGTGCTTTGACGGACACTAAATATCTTGCCCAGCAACAACAGTACAGCGGTAACGAGAGATTTAGAGGGATTTAAATTTGAGGCCTAGTATTTAGGCGCTGGGTGACAGGTATGGGTTTAGTGACAGAATTAGACTTGGAAATACACAGTAGCGGGTGTGTGTGAAGTTATTCTGAATGACCCAATGTGCACCTTCAATATTATATACCCTTTTAGGGATAGATTCCAAATAGCTCTGATATAGCAGGAACCACTAAATTATGAAATTGCTAAATTGGGAATTGTACTTCAACCCAGAACAAAAAATGTGCTTTGACGGACACTAAATATCTTGCCCAGCAACAACAGTACAGCGGTGGGTAACGAGAGATTTAGAGGGATTTAAATTTGAGGCCTAGTATTTAGGCGCTGGGTGACAGGTATGGGTTTAGTGACAGAATTAGACTTGGAAATACACAGTAGCGGGTGTGTGTGAAGTTATTCTGAATGACCCAATGTGCACCTTCAATATTATATACCCTTTTAGGGATAGATTCCAAATAGCTCTGATATAGCAGGAACCACTAAATTATGAAATTGCTAAATTGGGAATTGTACTTCAACCCAGAACAAAAAATGTGCTTTGACGGACACTAAATATCTTGCCCAGCAACAACAGTACAGCGGTAACGAGAGATTTAGAGGGATTTAAATTTGAGGCCTAGTATTTAGGCGCTGGGTGACAGGTATGGGTTTAGTGACAGAATTAGACTTGGAAATACACAGTAGCGGGTGTGTGTGAAGTTATTCTGAATGACCCAATGTGCACCTTCAATATTATATACCCTTTTTGGGATAGATTTCAAATAGCTCTGATATAGCAGGAACCACTAAATTATGAAATTGCTAAATTGGGAATTGTATTTCAACCCAGAACAAGAAATGTGCTTGAACGGACACTAAATAACTCGCCCAGCTACAGCACTAGGGACAGATTTAGCTGGATATAAATTTGAGGCCTAGTATTTAGGCGCTGGGTGACCGGTATGGATTTAGTGACAGAATTAGACTGGGATATGGCCAAAAAATAAACAGACTATTGCTGGTTAAATGCACTTGGTGTGACAGCTTCACCCTGATGTAGGCTTTAGCCAAAAAACAACCACACCATTGAGGGTTAAATGCACTTGGTCGCAGCTTGTGCTGGCGCACCACAAGACACAAAATGGCCGCCGATCACCCCAGAAAAATGAGACTGACAAACGGTCTGTGCAGCCTAAAAACAGTGAGCAATTGAGGATCAGCAGCTCAATGATCCACAGCTGCAGATCGATCAGTTAATCAAGTCCTTTGGAGGAGTTAATCTGCCTAATCTCGCCCTACTGTCGCAGCCGCAACCTCTCCCTACGCTAATCAGAGCAGAGTGACGGGCGGCGCTATGTGACTCCAGCTTAAATAGAGGCTGGGTCACATGGTGCTCTGGCCAATCACAGCCATGCCAATAGTAGGCATGGCTGTGATGGCCTCTTGGGGCAAGTAGTATGACGCTTGTTGATTGGCTGCTTTGCAGCCTTTCAAAAAGCGCCAAGAAAGCGTCACAAAAGCGCCAAGAAAGCGACGAACACCGAACCCGAACCCGGACTTTTACGAAAATGTCCGGGTTCGGGTCCGTGTCACGGACACCCCAAAATTCGGTACGAACCCGAACTATACAGTTCGAGTTCGCTCATCCCTACTTGTTACCACTGTGCAGGCTGGTGGTGGTGGTGGTGTAATGGTGTGGGGGGTGTTTTCTGGGCACACTTTAGGCCCCTTTGGCTATCGTTTAAATGCCACAGGCTACCTGAGCATTGTTTCTGACCATGTCCATCCCTTCATGACCACCATGTACCCATCCTCTGGCTACTTCCAGCAGGATAATGCACCATGTCACAAAGCTCGAATTATTTCAAATTGGTTTCTTGAACATGACAATGAGTTGATTGTACTAAAATGGCCCCCACAGTCACCAGATCTCAACCCAATAGAGCATCTTTGGGATGTGGTGGAATGGGAGCTTCGTGCCCTGGATGTGCATCCCTCAAATCTCCATCAACTGCAAGATGCTATCCTATCAATATGGGCCAACATTTCTAAAGAATGCTATCAGCACCTTGTTGAATCAATGCCACGTAAAATTAGTATGGTGTTCCTAATAATTCTTTAGGTGAGCGTATGTTGCGTATGTATGTTCCTCAATAGGGCATGAACATTGTGTGAGGTATGCAGAGTGGTGGGATGACGTAGAGTGATAGGCGTGGCCATCTCAGCGACCATAGCACAGGTTGCCAAACTCCTGAGACACGCAGGCATGCCCTGAACCTGTACGGGAACCACTTTTGAGAAAAAAGCAACAGGGCAGAATTTACCTCCATGATCTTGTGCCAGGACTCCTGCCATGGTTTTACAATTGTCCCTGACAAATAAGTGAAACATCACTCCATAGTCGGGTAGGCCCAAACCAGTACTTGAAACCATTACACATTTCAAATGACTAAAAGCTTGTAACATTTCATCAGACCATTTAATGAAGCCAGGCATCTCAGTATTAGTTTCAAACAAGCAAGTGGAGATAATATATCAAAATATCAATTTATTATCAGATATAAAATATGGGGAAAAGACAGGATGGTAAACAGTGTACAGAGAAGCGAAGGGCAGTTTGCACAAATGCATTCACATGTATATCCACGCGGCAATAAGCACTAGGTGGCTAGCAGGTTGTAGCAGGGGGCTATAATTCAGGGACAACTAAATCTGCATAGCAATAAATAATGATCACCCAAATGGACTGTATAGTACAGTCTACGTCCGTGAGTTATCCCACAGCGTCCAGGAATCAAATGCAACCGAGACTGACAAGTATAATACAAAATATCTCAAGTCTGGTCAATGACTAAATCCCGAGGTATAGCGATGGTCTTAAGAGATATCTGAGGCCCAATATGGATGTATAGAAATACCATAATTTGGTGTCAAGCTATACTATACACAGGACTTACCTGAGGACATGGTGAACACAGGAGGATACTGGACCCTAAGCGCAAGACCTCGACGCGCATTTCACCTCAGTGGCTTCACCTCAGGAGGTACTGAATAATATAATAGCAGGGTATATATAGTCTAAATAAAGGTGGGAGGGATTTACCTGGGTTGTGAACACCTGCGGTCCAATGAAGCGGGCGCGGGAACATCATGATCCACGGAGCCATCTCTCAGAGCGTCTCTGCCAGCATACCGTGCGTGCACGGCGCATACAGACGTCACAGAGCACGTTGAGATGATGCCATGCAACTGTCACGACTGAGGATGGGAAAAATCCTCAGCCGTGCGATGCCAGAAGATGGAGTCGCTGCAAGGCCAGGACAGCGATCAGGGAGCAGGTCACCTCCTATCATCTCCCTAACTCTGACCCTAACTCCTAGCTGTATGAGCCGACCCTGATGGTAGGAGGGCTCATACTTTCGGAACCTTGAAGTCCCTACTAGCCCTCAGGGTTACCCTCAACTAGGAGCAGGGTAAGACGACCTGTTCCTCCTAAGCACGGAGGAACAGGAGGTTCACAGGCCAGGCTACAATAAAGGGGAAACATATACCACTTATGGCAATGGCAGGTAAATGCAAAGTATAGCACCTACCTGCCACAGACACAAAGCCTGGAACCCATGCAGATGCGCTGCTGTCCAAAGAACACACACGGACACAGAACACACCACACAACACACAGGAAACCAGGAAACCATAAGGTGCAATAAACAAGCAACCACATACACATCTACATAACATCATGACATAAATCTTATGACCACAAGGGTGGCCCCCACTGGCAGATGGTGAATAACAGGAGGATGTCTCCAGCAAGCATGGCTGAAGAACCCCCTCTGACTACTGCCTAAAGCAGAGACTATATAGGCCCAAGTAGCCACACCCACACAGACACACCCAGTGTTCAGACACACAAGGAAGGAAGTTAACCCTTCCAACACCAGGGAGTGTAGTGAAACCACATAAAGGGGAATACACACAAACTCACACTGCAGCTGTTACCGTCGACAACGACATGTGTGGCAAACGTGTCCTGGGAGCCGGCCAAAAGGCCGAGACACTGCCACCACATGTACAAAGAACAAACGTTGCCACGGGCAGCCACAGGCGAAGGGAAAATGTCAGAGTGCACACAAAACATAAAACACAGTGCACACCAGACATTCAGAGTGCATACAAACACCCACACAAACCAAAGGCAACCGCACGCATACCTGTTGTCCGCGGCAACCGCACTTGAGGCAAACAGCAAAGTGCCCCCAGCTGCGGTTGACACAACACCAGACCGCGGGCAACTGCATGCTGCTCCCAAGGAGTCACGGCCATGAATATGGTCGTGACAGCAGTGCATGCGTGATCCGCGACCCAATGGAACGCAGGTGACCCGCAAACACCAGCGGATAGATCCTATTTAGGGAAGACTGCAGGATAAACTGCAAATTGCATAATCCATATAAACAGTGCCGATCGGGGAAGGGGGAAAGCTATTTATACATTAGGAACATCCATGTTGGGCCCACGATCATCCACGTACATCGCGATACACACAAACAGAGCACAAGTCCAGCATACATTCATATATATAGGTAGAACCATACCACCGGTCCACCTAATGGCATGGTGATATGGTACATAATCGGACATAAATAAGTGCCCAAGTGGAAAGAAAAAAATTATATATGATAAAAAATTAAAATTAAAAAATAATTAATAGTAAAAAGGTAGAGATATAAATAAGCACCATATAAAACATTAAAAATAGGTACTATAATAATTCATAAGTGGTAGATATCATGATTGGTGTGCATCTCAGATACTTGATAGGTCATAAATTCATGATTTACACTAATACATACCATATTAAACATCAGTGAGACTGTGCATATAATGTTCAAAATAGTATTATATAGGAAGATTGATCCCAACTGAATAATAAGTGCATCTTACTGGTACTCTTAATGGTAATATGACTAGTGCAGCACAACAGAGGTGGTTGCAATAATCGTGATGGCATATATACACACCGAAAACTGCATATCTCCCCCATAAAATATACTGGACCTCAAAAATGTGAGGCGAGAGTCTCAAGGGCGGCCCCACCGGCGGCAAAAGCCGCCCATGGAGTCGACCGAGACACTCCCGACCCACCATACATAAAAGAACCGTAGACCAATGATCCATACAAAAGCAGTCCCCAGCAAATTTAAACATCATGAATAGAGTTGAGCGGACACCTGGATGTTCGGGTTCGAGAAGTTCGGCCGAACTTCCCGAAAATGTTCGGGTTCGGAACCCGATCCGAACTTTGTCCCGAACCCGAACCTAATTGAAGTCAATGGGGACCCGAACTTTTCGGCACTAAAAAGGCTGTAAAACAGCCCAGGAAAGGGCTAGAGGGCTGCAAAAGGCAGCAACATGTAGGTAAATCCCCTGCAAACAAATGTGGATAGGGAAATGAATTAAAATAAAAATTAAATAAATAAAAATTAACCAAAATCAATTGGAGAGAGGTCCCATAGCAGAGAATCTGGCTTCACGTCACCCACCACTGGAACAGTCCATTCTCAGATATTTAGGCCCCGGCACCGAGGCAGGGTCCCGTAACAGAGAATCTGGCTTCATGTCAGCAGAGAATCAGTCTTCATGTCATAGCAGAGAATCAGGCTTCACGTCAGCCACCAATGCAACAGTCCATTGTCAGATATTTAGGCCCAGCACCCAGGCAGAGGAGAGAGGTCCCGTAACAGACAATCTGGCTTCATGTCAGCAGAGAATCAGTCTTCATATCATAGCAGAGAATCAGGCTTCACGTCAGCCACCAATGCAACAGTCCATTGTCAGATATTTAGGCCCAGCACCCAGGCAGAGGAGAGAGGTCCCGTAACAGACAATCTGGCTTCATGTCAGCAGAGAATCAGTCTTCATATCATAGCAGAGAATCAGGCTTCACGTCAGTCACCAATGCAACAGTCCATTGTCAGATATTTAGGCCCAGCACCCAGGCAGAGGAGAGAGGTCCCGTAACAGACAAACTGGCTTCATGTCAGCAGAGAATCAGTCTTCATGTCATAGCAGAGAATCAGGCTTCACGTCACCCACCACTGCAACAGTCCATTTTCATAAATTTAGGCCCAGCACCCAGGCAGAGGAGAGAGGTCCCGTAACAGACAATCTGGCTTCATGTCAGCAGAGAATCAGTCTTCATATCATAGCAGAGAATCAGGCTTCACGTCAGCCACCAATGCAACAGTCCATTGTCAGATATTTAGGCCCAGCACCCAGGCAGAGGAGAGAGGTCCCGTAACAGACAATCTGGCTTCATGTCAGCAGAGAATCAGTCTTCATATCATAGCAGAGAATCAGGCTTCACGTCAGCCACCAATGCAACAGTCCATTGTCAGATATTTAGGCCCAGCACCCAGGCAGAGGAGAGAGGTCCCGTAACAGACAATCTGGCTTCATGTCAGCAGAGAATCAGTCTTCATATCATAGCAGAGAATCAGGCTTCACGTCAGCCACCAATGCAACAGTCCATTGTCAGATATTTAGGCCCAGCACCCAGGCAGAGGAGAGAGGTCCCGTAACAGACAATCTGGCTTCATGTCAGCAGAGAATCAGTCTTCATATCATAGCAGAGAATCAGGCTTCACGTCACCCACCACTGCAACAGTCCATTTTCATAAATTTAGGCCCAGCACTCAGGCAGAGGAGAGAGGTCCCGTAACAGAGAATCTGGCTTCATGTCAGCAGAGAATTAGTCTGCATGTCATAGCAGTGAATCAGGCTTCACGTCACCCAACATTGGAACAGTCCATTGGCATATATTTAGGCCCCGGCACCCAGACAGAGGAGAGGTTCATTCAACTTTGGGTAGCCTCGCAATATAATGGTAAAATGGAAATAAAAATAGGATTGAATGAGGAAGTGCCCTGGAGTACAATAATATATGGTTAAGGGGAGGTAGTTAATGTCTAATCTGGACAAGGGACGGACAGGTTCCTGTGGGATCCATGCCTGGTTCATTTTTATGAACGTCAGCTTGTCCACACAGGCGGCTGCGTTTGTCTG
The DNA here is from genome assembly GCF_014858855.1 of Bufo gargarizans. Classification (NCBI taxonomy): domain Eukaryota; kingdom Metazoa; phylum Chordata; class Amphibia; order Anura; family Bufonidae; genus Bufo; species Bufo gargarizans. Next base: position 519,703,942 of record NC_058082.1, on the reverse strand, counting down.
TAATGACGCCCCCTGCCGTGCTGAATACACGTTCAGACAAAACGCTGGCCGCCGGGCAGGCCAGCACCTCCAAAGCATAAAAGGCTAGTTCTGGCCACGTGGACAATTTAGAGACCCAGAAGTTGAATGGGGCCGAACCAGCAGTCAGTACGTGGAGGGGTGTGCACACGTACTGTTCCACCATGTTAGTGAAATGTTGCCTCCTGCTAACACGTTGCGTATCAGGTGGTGGTGCAGTTAGCTGTGGCGTGTTGACAAAACTTTTCCACATCTCTGCCATGCTAACCCTGCCCTCAGAAGAGCTGGTCGTGACACAGCTGCCTTGGCGACCTCTTGCTCCTCCTCTGCCTTGGCCTTGGGCTTCCACTTGTTCCCCTGTGACATTTGGGAATGCTCTAAGTAGCGCGTCTACCAACGTGCACTTGTACTCGCGCATCTTCCTATCACGCTCCAGTGCAGGAAGTAAGGTGGGCACATTGTCTTTGTAGCGTGGATCCAGCAGGGTGGCAACCCAGTAGTCCGCACACGTTAAAATGTGGGCAACTCTGCTGTCGTTGCGCAGGCACTGCAGCATGTAGTCGCTCATGTGTGCCAGGCTGCCCAGGGGTAAGGACAAGCTGTCTTCTGTGGGAGGCGTATCGTCATCGTCCTGCCTTTCCCCCCAGCCACGCACCAGTGATGGGCCCGAGCTGCGTTGGGTGCCACCCCGCTGTGACCATGCTTCATCCTCATCCTCCTCCACCTCATCCTCGTCCTCCAGTAGTGGGCACTGGCTGGCCACATTTGTACCTGGCCTCTGCTGTTGCAAAAAACCTCCCTCTGAGTCACTTCGAAGAGACTGGCCTGAAAGTGCTAAAAATGACCCCTCTTCCTCCTCCTCCTCCTCCTCCTCCTCCTCCTCCTGGGCCACCTCCTCTTCCATCATCGCCCTAAGTGTTTTCTCAAGGAGACATAGAAGTGGTATTGTTGATAATGGCGTCATCGCCACTGGCCATGTTGGTGGAGTACTCGAAACAGCGCAACAGGGCACACAGGTCTCGCATGGAGGCCCAGTCATTGGTGGTGAAGTGCTGCTGTTCCGCAGTGCGACTGACCCGTGCGTGCTGCAGCTGAAACTCCACTATGGCCTGCTGCTGCTCGCACTGTCTGTCCAGCATGTGCAAGGTGGAGTTCCACCTGGTGGGCACGTCGCATATGAGGCGGTGAGCGGGAAGGCCGAAGTTACGCTGTAGCGCAGACAGGCGAGCAGCGGCAGGATGTGAACGCCGGAAGCGCGAACAGACGGCCCGCACTTTATGCAGCAGCTCTGATATGTCGGGGTAGTTGTGAATGAACTTCTGCACCACCAAATTCAGCACATGCGCCAGGCAAGGGATGTGCGTCAAACCGGCTAGTCCCAGAGCTGCAACGAGATTTCGCCCATTATCGCACACCACCAGGCCGGGCTTGAGGCTCACCGGCAGCAACCACTCGTCGGTCTGTTGTTCTATACCCCGCCACAACTCCTGTGCGGTGTGGGGCCTGTCCCCCAAACATATGAGTTTCAGAATGGCCTGCTGACGTTTACCCCGGGCTGTGCTGAAGTTGGTGGTGAAGGTGTGTGGCTGACTGGATGAGCAGGTGGAAGAAGAGGAGGAGGAAGCCGAGAAGGAGGATGTGGCAACAGGAGGCAAAGAATGTTGCCCTGCGATCCTTGGCGGCGGAAGGACGTGCGCCAAACAGCTCTCCGCCTGGGGCCCAGCTGCCACTACATTTACCCAGTGTGCAGTTAGGGAGATATAGCGTCCCTGGCCGTGCTTACTGGTCCACGTATCTGTGGTTAGGTGGATTTTGCTACAGATGGGGTTGCGCAGTGCACACTTGATTTTATCGGATACTTGGTTGTGCAGGGAAGGCACGGCTCTCTTGGAGAAGTAGTGGCGGCTGGGAACAACATACTGTGGGACAGCAAGCGACATGAGCTGTTTGAAGCTGTCTGTGTCCACCAGCCTAAATGACAGCATTTCATAGGCCAGTAGTTTAGAAATGCTGGCATTCAGGGCCAGGGATCGAGGGTGGCTAGGTGGGAATTTACGCTTTCTCTCAAATGTTTGTGAGATGGAGAGCTGAACGCTGCCGTGTGACATGGTTGAGACGCTTGGTGACGGAGGTGGTGGTGGTGTTGGTGGTACATCCCCTGTTTGCTGGGCGGCAGGTGCCAACGTTCCTCCAGAGGCGGAGGAAGAGGCCGAGGCGGCAGCAGCAGAAGAGGCCGAGGCGGCAGCAGCAGAAGAGGTAGCAGGGGGAGCCTGAGCGACTTCCTTGTTTTTAAGGTGTTTACTCCACTGCAGTTCATGCTTTGCATGCAGGTGCCTGGTCATGCAGGTTGTGCTAAGGTTCAGAACGTTAATGCCTCGCTTCAGGCTCTGATGGCACAGCGTGCAAACCACTCGGGTCTTGTCGTCAGCACATTGTTTGAAGAAGTGCCATGCCAGGGAACTCCTTGAAGCTGCCTTTGGGGTGCTCGGTCCAAGATGGCGGCGGTCAGTAGCAGGCGGAGTCTCTTGGCGGCAGGTGTTCTGCTTTTGCCCACTGCTCCCTCTTTTGCTACGCTGTTGGCTCGGTCTCACCACTGCCTCTTCCTCCGAACTGTGAAAGTCAGTGGCACGACCTTCATTCCATGTGGGGTCTAGGACCTCATCGTCCCCTGCATCGTCTTCCACCCAGTCTTCATCCCTGACCTCCTGTTCAGTCTGCACACTGCAGAAAGACGCAGCAGTTGGCACCTGTGTTTCGTCATCATCAGAGACATGCTGAGGTGGTATTCCCATGTCCTCATCATCAGGAAACATAAGTGGTTGTGCGTCAGTGCAGTCTATGTCTTCCACCGCTGGGGAAGGGCTAGGTGGATGCCCTTGGGAAACCCTGCCAGCAGAGTCTTCAAACAGCATAAGAGACTGCTGCATAACTTGAGGCTCAGACAGTTTCCCTGATATGCATGGAGGTGATGTGACAGACTGATGGGGTTGGTTTTTTAGGCGCCATCTGTGCGCTTTCTGCAGAAGACTGGGTGGGAGATAATGTGAACGTGCTGGATCCACTGTCGGCCACCCAATTGACTAATGCCTGTACCTGCTCAGGCCTTACCATCCTTAGAACGGCATTGGGCCCCACCATATATCGCTGTAAATTCTGGCGGCTACTGGGACCTGAGGTAGTTGGTACACTAGGACGTGTGGATGTGGCAGAACGGCCACGTCCTCTCCCAGCACCAGAGGGTCCACTAACACCACCACGACCATGTCCACGTCCGCGTCCCTTACTAGATGTTTTCCTCATTGTTATCGTTCTGTCATGGAACCATGAACCAGACGTACAACAAGAGATAAGTGGTAATAAGAAGGCTTTATTGAAAATCAAGCTGTAAGGCAAAAGTCCAAACGGATGGCTAAACCGAAGCAGGGTCTTGCGAAGCCAGAGGTCAGGAACCAGAAGGGTAGTCAGACGAAGCCTGGATCAGGAACCAGCAGGGTAGTCAGACGAAGCCTGGATCAGGAACCAGCAGGGTAGTCAGACGAAGCCAGGATCAGGAACCAGAAGCAGCAGCAGTCTTAGAAGCATGTGAACACAGGAGGACCAAGCAAGGAACTGAAGCCACAGACCTCCTATATATATAAGCTAGGCATCCAGCTCCTCCCAGTGGGAAGGAGAAGCCGCAGGGTGGGAGGCTACAAGAAACCCAGAAACCAAGATGGCCGCCAGCACATGTCAAACGAAGGAGAACAGCAAGAAGGTAAGACCATGACAGTACCTCCCCCTCAAGGGCCCCTCCTCTGCGGAGTAAAGAACGGTTTCTGAGGGAAGCGTGCGTGGAAGGCTCGGAGCAAGGCAGGAGCATGGACATCTGCGGAGGGAACCCAGGACCGCTCCTCTGGACCATAACCACGCCAATGGACCAAAAACTGCACCCGACCGCGGACCAGGCGTGAGTCCAGGATATTGCTCACCTCATACTCCTCACGATTGCCCACTTGGACCGGACGAGGCCGAGGAACCGAGGAAGTGAAACGATTACACACCAGTGGCTTCAACAGGGAGACATGAAACACTTTGGAGATCCGCATGCCAGGAGGAAGCGCAAGGGCATAGGCTACCGGGTTTACCCTGCGAAGCACTCGAAAGGGACCAACAAAGCGAGGCGCCAGCTTGGGAGTGGGCACACGAAGGTTGAGGTTGCGGGTGGACAACCATACGCGGTCTCCGACCTGGTAGGAAGGAGCGGGCGCTCGTCTGCGATCAGCCTGGAGTCTCTGGCGCTGCGCAGAGACCTCAAGGGACCTCTGGATCTGTACCCAAGAAGCACGTAGGACGGAAAGGTGATCCTCCACAGCCGGAATATCCTGGGGAGAGAATACCTCCGGTAACACGGCAGGTTGAAACCCATAATTGGCCATGAAGGGAGACGTCCCAGAGGAAGAGTTCACCGCCGTGTTCCTGGCAAACTCAGCCCAAGGCAGGAGGTCAACCCAATTGTCTTGGTGATCGGAGACATAGCAACGAAGGAATTGTTCCAAGGCCTGATTGGATCGTTCTGCGGCCCCATTGGACTGAGGGTGGTAGGCCGAGGAGAAAGAGAGATGAATCCCCAACTGGGAGCAAAAGGCGCGCCAGAACCTGGACACAAACTGACTCCCCCGATCCGACACAATCTCCTTGGGCAAACCGTGCAACCGGAAGACCTCCCTGGCAAAAATCGAGGCCAACTCTTGTGCAGAGGGTAACTTCTTGAGAGGAACACAGTGGCACATTTTGGAAAACCGATCCACAATCATGAGAACGACCGTATGGCCTCGGGATGCAGGGAGGTCCACAATGAAATCCATCCCCAGGTGTGACCAAGGACGCTCCCCGGTGGCTATGGGTTGCAAAAGGCCCAACGGAAGGTGCCGAGGGGACTTACTCTGGGCACAAACGGAGCATGCCGCTACATATGCGGCGATGTCGGAACGTAGAGAAGGCCACCAGAACAGACGTGAAACAGCCCAGGACAGCTGATTCTTTCCAGGATGCCCCGCGGCCTTGGAGTTATGGTAGGTTCGCAACAACCGAGTGCGCAACTCCTCAGGCACAAAACATCTGCCGTTGGGTCTCCCAGAGGGAGCACCAGATTGAGCCGCCAAAATCTGCTTACCCAGTGGAGAGGTCAGGCTGGTGCGAATAGCGGCCAGGATCTGATTCGGAGGTATGACCGAAGTTGGAATCGACTCCTCCCCGGACAGCTCGGAGTACTGCCGTGATAAGGCATCCGCTCTGATGTTCTTGGAACCGGGTAGGTAGGAGACCACGTAATTAAAACGTGACAAGAACAGAGCCCATCTGGCCTGACGTGGTGTCAATCTCTTGGCCTCAGAGAGGTAGGTCAGATTCTTGTGGTCCGTCAGGATGAGAACCGGAACCACCGAGCCCTCGAGCAAGTGCCTCCATTCTTTAAGGGCCTGCACGATGGCCAATAACTCCCTGTCACCAATCTGATAGTTGCACTCCGCGGAAGACAGTTTCCGGGAGTAAAACCCACAAGGAAGCAGAGGACCCTCTGGTGTTCTACGCTGAGACAGGAGGGCGCCTACTCCCGTCTCAGACGCGTCCACCTCGAGGACAAAAGGCAACCCAGGGTTGGGATGCGACAGAATCGGAGCCGACACAAAGGCGGACTTTAGGGCCTCAAAAGCTCGGATGGCCTCGAGCGGCCAGACCTGGGGATTACTGCCCTTCCTGGTCAGATCCGTGAGAGGCTTGGCTAGCATGGAAAAGTCCCTGATGAACTTCCGATAATAATTGGCGAAGCCCAAAAAGCGCTGCAGGGCACGAAGACCACTGGGCTGGGGCCACTGTAAGACAGCCGAAACCTTCTCAGGATCCATGGAGAACCCCTCAGCGGAAATGATGTAACCTAAGAAGGTTACCTGGGATCGGTGAAATTCGCATTTCTCAAGCTTACCGAACAGCTTGTTCTCTCGTAACCGTTGCAACACTCGTCTGACATCCAGAATGTGGGCCTCCATGGATTCAGAATATACCAAGATGTCATCCAAATAGACCACCACACACTGCTGCAACAGGTCACGGAAAACATTGTTGATGAATTCCTGAAAGACTGCGGGCGCATTGCACAACCCAAAGGGCATAACCAAGGATTCATAATGACCGGTCCTGGTGTTAAACGCGGTCTTCCACTCATCGCCCGCCTTGATCCTTACCAGGTTATATGCCGCCCTCAGGTCGAGTTTGGTAAAGACCGTGGCCCCTTTGAGGCGATCGAACAGCTCGGAAATCAAGGGTATCGGGTAAGCGTTCTTGATCGTGATGCGATTGAGACCCCTGTAATCGATGCAAGGCCTCAACTCACCGCCCTTCTTTTTCACAAAGAAAAATCCAGCCCCTGCCGGGGACGAGGATTTGCGAATGTGTCCGCGTGAAAGCGCCTCCCTCACGTACTCCTCCATGGCCTCATTCTCCGCTACCGACAGTGGATAGACTTTGCCACGAGGAGGAACGGCACCAGATTGTAACTCTATGGCACAATCGTATGGGCGGTGCGGAGGTAGGGCAACCGCACGCACCTTATCGAATAAATCCCGGTACTCCTCGTATTCAGGAGGCAACAGAGAGTCCGAGGAAGTACACAGCAACTTGACAGGCCCATGGATGCAACTAGCCCCACACTGCGGTGACCACGAGAGGATCTCGGCCGATCTCCAATCGAAAGTCGGATTATGCTTCTGGAGCCAGGGGTACCCCAAGACCACCGAGTAGTGTGGAGACGAAATAACCTGGAGACAGACCGACTCTCTGTGAACGGCACCAATGGCCATCCCCACTGGAAGGGTCTCCTGAGTCACGTGTGGCGGCAGAAGGGGTCTGCCGTCTATCGCCTCAAGAGCCAGTGGGGAACCTCGAGGCTGCAGAGGAATGGAATTGGCGGCAGCGAACACACTATCAATGAACAAACCACCAGCACCAGAGTCCACCAACGCCTGGGTCGTCACCGAGCCCCCGACCCAGGAGAGGACAACAGTAATCAGTGGTTTGTCAACACGGGAAACCGGGGACGAGGAGACTCCACCCAAGATCTGCCCCCGACAGGATCTCAGGTGCGAGCGTTTCCCGGACGGTTCGGGCATGCCAACCGAAAATGCCCACCGAGACCACAGTACATGCATCGGCCCTCGCGTCTCCGGAGTACCCTCTCCCCCTCGGACAGGCGAGCAAACCCCAGCTGCATGGGTTCACCCCCAGACAAGTCATCCCCAGGAGGCGTGGGAGGAGAGGGAGGCACGGGTGGGACAGCAAACGTAGGCGCCAATCTGTTAGAAGACCTCCGCAGGCTCTCCTTAAAAGAAGGTCTCTCCCTGAGTCTGGTGTCAATCAAAATCAGGAAAGAAATAAGGGACTCGAGCTCCACTGGTAGGTCCTTAGCTGCAACCTCATCCTTCAAGGCATCCGAGAGACCATGAGAGAAAGCAGTGACCAGAGCCTCATTATTCCAGCCCACCTCTGCTGCCAGGGTACGAAACTCAATGGCGTATTCAGCTACGGATCGTGAACCCTGTCTGATGGACATAAGGAGCTTCGCAGCAGAGGCAGCACGAGCCGGCACATCGAATACCTTCCGAAGAGAAGCAACAAAACCGGAAAACTCGGCAACCACCGGATTGTTGTTCTCCCATAAAGGGCTGGCCCAGGCCAAGGCCTTGTCCGAGAGCAGCGAGATCAAGAAGCCCACCTTTGATCTCTCAGTAGGAAAGGCATGTGGCAGCAACTCGAAATAAATGCCCACCTGGTTAAGGAAACCTCGGCGCTGAGTTGGCTCTCCCCCAAAGCGCTGTGGAAGGGGGGCAGAACCGGTCATACCCCGAAACACCGCAGGCGCAGCAACAGGTGTCGGGGTAGACTCTGGCGCAACAACCGGAGCGGCAGTAGGAGCGGGCCCAGGAGCGACAACCGACCCATCGGCAACGGAAGCTAAATGAGCCGTGCGTTCAAGCAGGGTTTGCAACGCCACAGCGAACCGACCCAACAGGTGATCCTGCTGATCAAGTCTGGCAACCAGTGTAGGTAGCGAGGATGGCCCTGTACCGTCAGAATTCATGGCTTGGTCCTAATGTCATGGAACCATGAACCAGACGTACAACAAGAGATAAGTGGTAATAAGAAGGCTTTATTGAAAATCAAGCTGTAAGGCAAAAGTCCAAACGGATGGCTAAACCGAAGCAGGGTCTTGCGAAGCCAGAGGTCAGGAACCAGAAGGGTAGTCAGACGAAGCCTGGATCAGGAACCAGCAGGGTAGTCAGACGAAGCCTGGATCAGGAACCAGCAGGGTAGTCAGACGAAGCCAGGATCAGGAACCAGAAGCAGCAGCAGTCTTAGAAGCATGTGAACACAGGAGGACCAAGCAAGGAACTGAAGCCACAGACCTCCTATATATATGAGCTAGGCATCCAGCTCCTCCCAGTGGGAAGGAGAAGCCGCAGGGTGGGAGGCTACAAGAAACCCAGAAACCAAGATGGCCGCCAGCACATGTCAAACGAAGGAGAACAGCAAGAAGGTAAGACCATGACACGTTCACCACAACAACAAAAATATTATTTGGCCCAATGTATTGTATTCAAATTCAGCGGGATATAAATTTGAGGCCTAGTATTTAGGCGCTGGGTGACAGGTATAGATTTACTGACAGAATTAGACTTGGAAATGCACAGTAGCGTGTGTGTGAAGTTATTCTGAATGACCCTATGTGCACCTTGAATATTATATACCCTTTTAGGGATGTATTTAAAGTAGGCCTGATACAGCAGAAACCACTAAATTAGGAAATTGCTAAATTGGGAATTGAATTTCACCCAGAACAAAAAATGTGCTTTGACGGACACTAAATAACTTGTCCAGCCAGAACAGTACACCAGTAACGACAGATTTAGCGGGATATAAATTTGAGGCCTAGTATTTAGGCGCTGGGTGACAGGTATAGATTTACTGACGGAATTAGACTTGGAAATGCACAGTAGCGTGTGTGTGAAGTTATTCTGAATGACCCTATGTGCACCTTGAATATTATATACCCTTTTAGGGATGTATTTAAAGTAGGCCTGATACAGCAGAAACCACTAAATTAGGAAATTGCTAAATTGGGAATTGTATTTCAACCCAGAATAAAAAATGTTCTTTGACGGACACTAAATAACTTGCCCAGCCAGAACAGTACAGCAGTAAGGACATATTTAGCGGGATATAAATTTGAGGCCTAGTATTTAGGCGCTGGGTGACAGGTATAGATTTACTGACAGAATTAGACTGGGATATGGCCAAAAAATAACCACACTATTGCTGGTTAAATGCACTTGGTGTGACAGCTTGACCAACCACACTACTGAGGGTTAAATGCACTTGGTGACAGGCGCAGCTTGCCCCTGATGTAGTATATGGCCAAAAAATGAACAGACTATTGCTGGTTAAATGCACTTGGTGTGACAGCTTGACCAACCACACTACTGAGGGTTAAATGCACTTGGTGACGGGCGCAGCTTGCCCCTGATGTAGTATATGGCCAAAAAATAAACAGACTATTGCTGGTTAAATGCACTTGGTGTGACAGCTTCACCCTGATGTAGGCTTTAGCCAAAAAACAACCACACCATTGAGGGTTAAATGCACTTGGTGACAGGCGCAGCTTGCCCCTGATGTAGTATATGGCCAAAAAATAAACAGACTATTGCTGGTTAAATGCACTTGGTGTGACAGCTTCACCCTGATGTAGGCTTTAGCCAAAAAACAACCACACCATTGAGGGTTAAATGCACTTGGTGACAGGCGCAGCTTGCCCCTGATGTAGTATATGGCCAAAAAATAAACAGACTATTGCTGGTTAAATGCACTTGGTGTGACAGCTTCACCCTGATGTAGGCTTTAGCCAAAAAACAACCACACCATTGAGGGTTAAATGCACTTGGTGACAGGCGCAGCTTGCCCCTAATGTAGTATATGGCCAAAAAATAAACAGACTATTGCTGGTTAAATGCACTTGGTGTGACAGCTTCACCCTGATGTAGGCTTTAGCCAAAAAACAACCACACCATTGAGGGTTAAATGCACTTGGTGACAGGCGCAGCTTGCCCCTGATGTAGTATATGGCCAAAAAATAAACAGACTATTGCTGGTTAAATGCACTTGGTGTGACAGCTTCACCCTGATGTAGGCTTTAGCCAAAAAACAACCACACCATTGAGGGTTAAATGCACTTGGTCGCAGCTTGTGCTGGCGCACCACAAGACACAAAATGGCCGCCGATCACCCCAGAAAAAAGTGACTGACAAACGGTCTGGGCAGCCTAAAAACAGTGAGCAATTGAGTATCAGCAGCTCAATGACCCACAGGTGCAGATCGATCAATAATCAAGTCCTTTGGAGGAGTTAATCTGCCTAATCTCGCCCTACTGTCGCAGCCGCAACCTCTCCCTACGCTAATCAGAGCAGAGTGACGGGCTGCGCTATGTGACTCCAGCTTAAATAGAGGCTGGGTCACATGGTGCTCTGGCCAATCACAGCCATGCCAATAGTAGGCATGGCTGTGATGGCCTCTTGGGGCAAGTAGTATGACGCTTGTTGATTGGCTGCTTTGCAGCCTTTCAAAAAGCGCCAAGAAAGCGTCACAAAAGCGCCAAGAAAGCGACGAACACTGTACAGTTCGAGTTCGCTCATCCCTAATCATGAACTGACAGTACAGAAGCTATTCCCAACAAAATTAACAAGAGTAACCCCAATGGTGATGTGGGGAATATGTACACTCAATACATATAGTTCTCCATATAATACATTCTCCTATATATATGTTGTTTGATGTTCATTTCAGGTCGTGTCTTTCGTCCCGAACGTGTCTTCCCCTAGTTGGTTACTGGATCCATCGCCACCATATCCCAGATGTAAAGAAATAGTTAATCTCAAAGAAAGAAAAAAAGAATGTTATAATGAAGAATTAAGGAATACTTGATGTAAAAAGAGTGCTATACCCTGCTAATTAAAATTCACGCTATACTTATAGGAAGGAGGAGAAGTTATTAGACTCATTCAGGCCATACGGGGTTACAGTATCCAGAGTAACTATCCATTTGGTTTCTCTGCGAAGTAAAGCTAGTTTGACATTAACACCCCTAGATCCTAGGTTGACTCTATCAATACCTCTCACTGTAAGACCCATGGAATCTACGTAAATGTTGTGGAACTGCTTGTAGTGTTTCCCAATCTTTCTCAGGTACCTCTGAAGCTGCATGAATCTTGCTAATATGTTCAAACACCCGAACCTTAAGGGCCCTAGTTGTCATACCAATGTAAATAAGATTACATGGGCATGTGATCAGGTATATCACTGCCTCTGTGTTACAATTATTATTGTGTACGATCTTAAAGTTCTTTTTCCCAGAGGAATCACAGAAGGCAGTGGAGCGGACCATGTATTTGCATGCGACACATGATCCACAGGAAAATGATCCCATCTGGGGCCCTTGCTACCAAATATGCCTCCTGCTTGGTTAGGAACGTAATGACTCTTGGTCAGGATGTCCCCCAAGTTGCGTGACCTCCTCCATGTAATCTGGGGGTATGAAGTAAGGCATACTGCCAGATCCCCATCTGTTTGTAGAACAGGCCAGTGCCTACGTAGGATATTTTGAATAAACCGCCATTTGTTGTTAAATGGGGTAATGAATCTGACCCCTGAGTCCCTATTATCCTTTGCTTCAATTTTACTTACCAGCAGAGAATCTCTTGTTGTTTTTTTGGCTCTCTCGTAGCCTTGCTGGATCATATTTGGTTGATGCCCTCTTTCGAGTAATCGCTGTGTCAGAACAGATGCCTGCTGTTCAAAGTGCTCATCATTGGAGCAGATCCTGCGAGTGCTTAAAAATTGCCCTGTAGGTATTGCCTGTATGGTTTTCAGGTGATGTGCAGAGGAGGCGTGGAGAAGGGAATTGACAGCCGTGGTCTTCCTAAAAAGGTTAGTGGACAAATATCCATCAGGACCCTTAGTGATCATGATGTCTAAAAACTCAACATTCATTTGACTGTACTTCCAGGTGAGTTTAATATTGCGTTTGTTGGTATTCACACGAGCCAAGAAGTCCTCCAGGGCAGGAATGGAATCCTGCCACAGGAAGAATACATCGTCTATATACCTAGACCAAAGGAGTGCGGCATCGTATCCAGGGGTATTATGAACAATCTCTCTTTCCCAAAGCCCCAGGAACAAATTATCATTTGAGGGCGCACATGACGCCCCCATTGCTGTCCCCTGGAGCTGTAGGAAGAGGCGGTATTTGAAAAGAAAATAATTATGCGTGAGCATAAATTCTAATAACGCCAAAATAAACTTGACCATATTGTTATCATAATCTGTCATGGATAGACAGGATCTAGATGCCCGCACTCCTTGGTCCTGGTATATAGACGTGTATAAAGATTCTATATCACACGTAACGGGAACCAGGTCCTGATCAACGTGGATCCCATTATGATGTCTCAGCATGTCCGTGGTATCTTTCACGAAGGAGGGGAGAATCTCCACACTTTTTTGGAGAAAAAAGTCAATGAATCTACCCACATTGGTACACAAACCCCCAATCCCCGAAACAATGGGACGTCCGGGGGGATGGGTTTGACTTTTGTGGACCTTTGGGAGCAGATAAAGGGTTGGTTTAATAGGAAAATCGACTCGCAAACCCTCCATCATTTTAAGACTAATGATACCCTGGTCACAAGCATCCATCAAGATATCATCCAACTCTCTTTTGTAAAGGGCAGTGGGGTCCCTATCGATTCTCCTATAGCATTGTTTATTATTAAGCTGCCGAAAAACCTCCTTCTCATACATCTGCACCGGCCATATCACGACATTAGCCCCCTTATCGGCTGGTTTGATCACTACATCCTTGAGTTCCTGTAGTTCACGCAAGGCCTGTCTCTGCAATCTGGTCAAATTGTCTCCCCTTATATATGGGTGTCCAATATCTAGATCTCGTTTGACCAGCTTGACAAAGACATCCACCACGGGGCATAAAGTTTTGGGGGGGAAACGTACGTGAGCGCCGGTGCAGATGAATGAGAATTTTGCTCATCCTGGCTTCGACCTGGTCCTCTAAGAGGGATTCCAAGTCCCTAACCGCTTGCCTCTCAGCAGGTGACATAAGTGCTGTCGTCTCATGGCCACGGCTAAAGTATTTTTTGAAGAGCAACTTCCGGGCAAATAATTCAAGTTCTTTGACTACTTCGAAGTAGTCGAATTTACCAACCGGGGAGAAAGATAGACCCCACTGCAGAATTTGCTGCTGCGATGGAGTCAACTGAATATCAGAGAGATTAATTACCTTTAATTCTTTGCTTTCTTCCCTCGGCCGTTCCCGTTCCAGTACTTTCTCTTTTGTGCTGAGGTACGCAGGTTGTAGCCTGTCCTTTCGGGGTCCGGACCACGTCCGGTGGCCGAGCGCCCGTCTAAAAAAGACGCGCCACATTCCTCTTCGGATATGGAGTATTAGTTGCTTGTCTCAGAATATTATCATAGTAGGAACAATCAGCAATCCATTGGTGGCAGTAAGCAATCATGCCAAGAAAGATCAACATATCTTTTTTTGTTTGTGCGCGGGGCAGACCCAGTACGGAAGTAGTTCTGGCATGGCTGATTTTCCTCTCACCTTTACCGAGAACAAAGGCCAAATTCTCAACACTTTCCATACACCATTGTAATTTCTTCCTAGAAACTTTGTGACCACTTTCACATAACCACAGTAATAAACTAACACAGTATGCCTGGCAGGCCTCCTGAGTAGGACTACATATGAGGAGATCGTCCACATATTGTAGAAGGACAGAACCATGAGGGGCAGTCCAAGGGCGCAGTGTAACTTGGAGGACAATGGATTAGACTACTGGGGAGTCTACATAACCCTGAGGCATTCTACACCAAGTATAATGGCGAAATTTAAATGTAAAAACAAAAAGTGGCCGTGTCTCCTTGTCAACTGGGACAGAAAAAAATGCATTCTTTAAATCAATAACAGAGAAAAACTCTGCATGGGCAGGAATAGCTGATAGCAGAGATGGTACGTCTGGAACCACAGGGGCTATAGGTATGATCTGTGCATTTACCGCTCTAAGATCCTGGACAAACCTAAAGGTATTATCTGCCTTTCTCACTAGATTAATAGGTGTTTTATAGGGGGAGATAATTTCCTCAAAAACCCCTGCCTCTAGAAATTCCATCAACATAGACTCAATCCCCTTTTTTTTTCTGGGGAAAGGGGGTATTGTTTAATGTAAACAGGTGCAGCACCAGGCTTAAGCATTGCTTTATATGGTGTACAAGAGATAAGGCCAACATCTTGGTCAGTATTTGCCCAACCCTCAGGAGGTACCGGATCAAGTACAAACCGGATTCCAAAAAAGTTGGGACACTAAACAAATTGTGAATAAAAACTGAATGCAATGATGTGGAGATGGCAATATCAGAAAGGTGTTACCCAGCGAAAAATTACAAAGACTTTGCATCTATCATCATCAACTGTGCATAACATCATCCGAAGATTCAGAGAATCTGGAACAATCTCTGTGCGTAAGGGTCAAGGCCATAAAACCATACTGGATGCCCGTGATCTCCGGGCCCTTAAACGACACTGCACCACAAACAGGAATGCTACTGTAAAGGAAATTAAGGAATGGGCTCAGGAATACTTCCAGAAACCATTGTCAGTGAACACAATCCACCGTGCCATCCGTCGTTGCCAGCTGAAACTCTACAGTGCAAAGAAGAAGCCATTTCTAAGCAAGATCCACAAGCTCAGGCGTTTTCACTGGGCCAGGGATCATTTAAAATGGAGTGTGGCAAAATGGAAGACTGTTCTGTGGTCAGACGGGTCACGATTCGAAGTTCTTTTTGGAAATCTGGGACGCCATGTCATCCGGACCAAAGAGGACAAGGACAACCCAAGTTGTTATCAACGCTCAGTTCAGAAGCCTGCATCTCTGATGGTATGGGGTTGCATGAGTGCGTGTGGCATGGGCAGCTTGCATGTCTGGAAAGGCACCATCAATGCAGAAAAATATATTCAGGTTCTAGAACAACATATGCTCCCATCCAGACGTCATCTCTTTCAGGGAAGACCCTGCATTTTTCAACAAGATAATGCCAGGCCACATTCTGCATCAATCACAACATCATGGCTGCGTAGGAGAAGGATCCGGGTACTGAAATGGCCAGTCTGCAGTCCAGATCTTTTACCTATAGAGAACATTTGGCGCATCATAAAGAGGAAGGTGCAACAAAGAAGGCCCAAGACGATTGAACACTTAGAGGCTTGTATTAGACAAGAATGGGAGAGCATTCCTATTTCTAAACTTGAGAAACTGGTCTCCTCGGTCCCCAGACGTCTGTTGAGTGTTGTAAGAAGAAGGGGAGATGCCACACAGTGGTGAAAATGGCCTTGTCCCAACTTTTTGGGGATTTGTTGACACCATGAAATTCTGATTCAACATATTTTTCCCTTAAAATGGTACATTTTCTCAGTTTAAACTTTTGTTCCGTGATTTATGTTCTATTCTGAATAAAATATTAGAAGTTGGCACCTCCACATCATTGCATTCAGTTTTTATTCACAATTTGTATAGTGTCCCAACTTTTTTGGAATCCGGTTTGTAGCAGATCCTGAGGTTGGCATTCCAAATATAAAAAACAATTATCCTTTGGAACATGAATGGGCATAACTGAGGATGTGACATGTAGGTGTCCCGTCTTGCTAATCCCCAATTGCAACTTTAACAGAACAAACAAATCTCTCCCTAATAAATTCACAGGACAATTTGGAATGATCCTAAAACTGTGTGTGAACATTGTCTGGTGCTGGTATGGATGTTGGATTGAGAGGGGAGTAGTTTTATAAGATCTGGTCAGTATCCCATTCATTCCCACAGAGGGCTCAGCATTCTCTCTTGGACCACTATAATAATCCTCACATATAGTACTACTAGTAGCACTAGAATCCACAAGAAAAGGGAGAGGATGTCTCTCTATGGTTAACACAATCAGTGGTGATTCCTTATAGTGGTTTGTGATGAGAGTGAATGCTGGGATACTGTCACCCGGGCATCCGCATTGTGATGTCTGCTGCCCCCAGGCTACGGGAAAATGAGGGGTATTATTCTGGGGCTGTGGCAGTGGTGGGGGAAGATCTCGGATCTGAGCTTGTGGGTAAGGTTGGGTGCCTTGAGCTAGGGTATCATTTGGGGCAGGTTGCCTGAGTGGGTAAGGGCATTGACTGATCCAGTGGTCAGTCTTATCACAATTAAAGCAACCTGCAGGACGATTTCTATTATTCCCTCCTCTCCCAGAGCATGGCCCTCTACTCCGTCTTCTGCCCCTTTCCCTATTGAGCTGATTTGAGGGACAATTCCTATTCTGAGTTTGGTAATGGGCCTCTTTAGGACTTACTATTTCAAAACAACCCGCCGTATCTTTCTCCAGTAACTTATTTTGGAATTGATCTTTATTAAGACTAGGCCATTCGGAGATCATTTGTTTAACAGTAAGCTGGAGATGTGGCTGTAGATTGGTAAGGAAAGTCTGAATGAGCATAAAATGCATCTTATCCTGAATACTCATTCCTGCCTCCAGAGTCCAAACTTCATTGAACCTCTTCCAAAAGTTTATAACAGACTCTCCTGATTTTTGTTTACAGGCTACAGCAGTCGGCAACGAGGACCTAGTCTGAAAAAACCTCTCCATTTCACACTCAATTTCTTCCCACATTGTGTCTATGCCTGCCTCAGTATTTAATTTATAATTTCCAGCCAGCGTATTCGGAGGCTCTATAGTGCTTATAGAGAGGACCTTACTCCAGTCCCAGGGGGAATAGTGTCCAACTATCCCATCTATTATAAGACGAATATCCTCCTGAGTCAGATATCTCCCTTTACTAGTTCTCTTCAAATAATGAAATGTCCCAGATGAAGATGAAGAGGGTTTAGGGCAGTGTTTAACAATCTTAATAATATCATCTACTTCAATAGGTTTCTTTAACAGGGTGTCCCCTACAGTCATAAAAGGGAACTGTTTCTCAAGGTCACTGTCCTCATCATGATGAGGTATATGTGCAGGTTTGGGGAAATTATTTTGTGATCTAAGGCGCATGGGATCTATGACATCCCCAGCACCAACAGCACCAGCCACTGGATCCTGACCACTTTGATCAGGCATAGGTTGTGGTATTTGCGGAGGTGGCTGCAGGAGCTGGGGAGCTGTAGGTGGTTGGATATTGGTAGCAGTATATGCAGCCAGTAAATCTAAGTCATCTTTTGAAAGGGATGGATATATCTGTTGGACATTTCCAAAATAGGGAGGAGGGGGCTTCTGGAGTGAACCCCTTGTCAATTATTTTTCTAACTCATGTTTCTTTTTATATCCCTCCTGGCTCTCTGCCTTCTGTTTGTGAACCTTTTTATTTGGTCTATCATACCAGTATGGTGCATAAATAAGCCAATTTTCCCCTCCCGACTGCATATACTGCATGTCCCACTGGAGGTCTGGACCATAATATGGGTAAGCTTCAGTGTCACCCAAACATAACCCTTTTACCATATCCATATGGAAGGTGTCCTTAGCCCCTTCCCGAGGGAACAAATTTATACTCTTCATCCCCTCTGTCCATCCTGCCATATTATCCACCCAGGGAGTAACTAAATAATAATCAGTCCCACAGACCCGGGCTACATAATCCTTACATGTTTCTCCTACATTCGGAGGGGGTGGAGAGACCTTTCCTTGCTTTGCACCCATTTCTTATAACTTAATTGAGACGGAGGCAGAGCAAAACTCTCCCCAGGACTGGCTGTACTGAACCGTATAGGCTGTGATAATTCCTGTCAACTGAGTAGAGGACTTATGTCTATGCTCAACTTCCTTCTCAGCTGTCTGTTAGTATTATCCCTTAAAACCATTACTTGCATTCACCAGTTTCTGGGTTAGCGGGTTAATCCAGGACACACACAATAAAGTTAGTACATTTTCCACAGTATCATTTGCTGCTTACCTTCAGCATAAAAATTACTTAATGCTTCATAACATCATAACACAACAGAAATCATAAGAAAGCGACAGAAAAGAAGCTATAGAAATTGGGTGACAAGAGAAATCAAGGTACAGACTCTATTTGAATTCTTCCCAAAAGAATTCCTCTGTTAAATCCTTCCCTAAATAATTTATCTGTTAGACTTGGCCAGCAGTCTATTTATAGTCTATCTTGCATAAAGATAGATACTATTCCTTTCAGTGTGTCTAAAGCGGATTCAAAATAGAAGCAACAGAACATTTTACGGAAAGCATCGGAATGTCCCCAGTCATTAAAGACAGGAATGTTCCGTTACTTACCGAATTCCTGTGTACTCTATTCCGTGGACGAACCCCCAGCTGATAGTATTCTTTCCTTCTCAATGTACCTTGATTCCTTTTTTTGTCTCCAAAGACAGGCGCCTGGAGAACTTATTTCTTAATGACATATGCAGTATGATGTCAGAAACAGTTCTGTTTATTCTTGACCATACGGGCCTTTTTATACATCCATCCATACATACAAGAACAGCTGCAGCTCTCATTACTGCAGCTCTCAGTTCTTGACACACAATGTTTTTTCATTTGAAGGTAAACTTTACAGACAGAGAAAGGGGACCGCAATGGGGACGTATATGGGCCCCTTTGAAGAGGGGTTCATTTATAGTGATCACTATTGGAAGGATAAGATATTCTTTTATAAGCGTTACATCGATGATTTGATTATCATTTGGAGAGGTAGCAATGAGGAGGCCAAGGCATTAATTTCTTATTTAAATGTCAATACTTGGAATCTGACATTTACAGCAAAAGTCTCAACCAAATCAATAGAATACCTAGATCTTGTTTTATATTCAAAGAACAAAAGAATCTTGACTAAGACTTTTTTAAGAAAGTTGATGGAAATAACTATCTGGACTATGGAAGTGTGCATTACAAAAAATGGAAAGACAACATACCATTTGGCCAATTTAAACGAATCCGCAGAAATTGTTCAACTATGAGTGATTTTACTGCACAGAGCCAGATGTTACGCTCCAGATTTTTTTTGCAAGAAATACCCTAAAGGGATTATTGATGGAGCTTATATGCAAGCAAGCAGTCTTAGCCAAGAAGATTGCCTCGCAATCAAAGAAAAGCCAAAGGAAGTAGAAGACCTGAAGAAGTTTAAATCTACGTACAACCCTAACCATGATGTTTTTAGGAACATATTAACCAAACACTTGCACATTTTAAAGAATGACCCCTATCTTAAAGAGACCGTCCCGCCCAGACCACAGATCACGTTTAGGAGGGCAATAACCTTGAAGAATTTATTAGCACCTGGTAAACTGAAGAAGAAGAAGACAGCTACTTCCTCTATTGTGGCCAGCTGGTACCCCGATCATGTGAGAAGTTACAAATGAAGCCATACCCTATGCCAGGGATGGGCAAACTGCGGCTCTCCAGCTGTTGTAAAACTACAACTCCCAGTATGTCCAGTCTGCCTACAGCTATCAGCCTACAGCTGGGCATGATGGGATTAGTAGTTTTACAACAGCTGGAGAGCCGCAGTTTGCCCCTCCCTGCCCTATGCAAATGCTGCGTTAATATTTCCCACCGGATAAAGATTTTTAAGAGCAATGTTATGGGGGAGGAGTTTTCCATAAAAAGTTTTGTAAACTGCTCCTCATCATATGTCATTTTTCTCTTGTGTGATTGTGGGCTACAATATGTCGGCCGCACCATTCAGACCCTGAAGGAGCATATCAACATACACCAGTGGAACATCACACAGGGATTTCTAAAGCACGGTATATCCTGACATTTCCTGGCTACCCACGATAAAGATCCCTCAAGGATGCCGATAACACCAATCAAATATATTGCTGACAGCTGTCCAGATAGATTTAGAACACTCCAAAGGAGAGAGAAGTTCTGGATCTTCAAACTACAGACGCTGGAACCATATGGCCTTAATGAGAGCCTCGAGAACAAGTGCTTTTGACCTGCGTATCCGTTTATATTAATCTATACCAGTTCCCTTGCATAAACACCCCCCCCCCCACACACACACACACACACACACATACACACACTTCCCCCCATTCTCAAATGTGTCATTATTTATTAAACAAAAAAAAATTGGGGATAATTTTTATGTCACAATACTTCCAGCAGCTAGATAATTATGCTCCTTGTCATCATGTCATCATCATTATTTATTCTTCATTATCACCATTATTCTCATTATTTCCTTAGAGCATATAAAGACACAAGATTCTGATATAGAGATAACCTTCTCTTCTCCACACACTCTTCATCCAGTGCTCTCCCCCTTTTTTTTTTTTTTGCTCTTTATATCCACACATCCTTTTTATCCCCTCCCCACTTTATTCTACAACCTTATGTCGATACACCTTGCTGAAATACCATCAAGCCATCTGTCATACCAGCTTCATGTCACCATCGCCATTTGTCATTTCCCCCTGTCAATTTGCAGTTTCAAGTCTCTATACTTCCAGCCACAATATTATTTTGTCATCCCCTAACACAAGTCCCCATATCGTCCCCCCATCCTCACAACACCATTCTATATCAGTCAGATCCATTTTGCCCCATCAGAGCCTCCATCTAATCACCATTTATTCTCCCCACCCACCTCACTCTTTAAATCCTCTGCTGCAAGGGCACACTGTGAGCGCACTCCGACAGCAAGCGGCCGTGTCAAGATTCCTGCTGCAGCTTCCCAGGTACTTTTCTCTCCCTACAGGTCTTTGCGTCCCAATGGTGATTATATGTTACCATTGCAGGATTTACCTTCATGTTTTGTTTATGTTTTGTATGTGTGGTACACAAATATACACATACACAGGCACTCTACACTCTTGAAAAGTCTTAGTGCTCTTGCATTTATTTATATTATCTGTTCAGTTATATATAAATATAAATATATATATATATATATATATATATATATATATATATACACAGTACAGACCAAAAGTTTGGACACACCTTCTCATTCAAAGAGTTCTCTTTATTTTCATGACTATGAAAATTGTAGATTCACACTGAAGGCATCAAAACTATGAATTAACACATGTGGAATTATTAACAAAATAGTGTGAAACAACTGAAAATATGTCATATTCTAGGTTCTTCAAAGTAGCCACCTTTTGCTTTGATTACTGCTTTGCACACTCTTGGCATTCTCTTGATGAGCTTCAAGAGGTACCGTATTTTTCGCCCTATAAGACGCACCGGCCCATAAGACGCACCTAGGTTTTTGGGGAGGAAAAAAAATAATATATATATTTTTAACCAAAAGGTGTGCTTTTGGTGGGTTTGGAACTAATGGTGGTCTGTGGGTGACACTATTACTGGGGATCTGTGAAGGACACTGTTATGGGGGGGATCTGTGGATGACAGACACTGTTATGGGGGGGGATCTGTGGATGACGGACACTGTTATGGGGGGATCTGTGGATGACAGACACTGTTATGGGGGGGATCTGTGGATGACGGACACTGTTATGGGGGAATCTGTGGATGACGGACACTGTTATGGGGGGATCTGTGGATGACGGACACTGTTATGGGGGGGATCTGTGGATAACGGACACTATTATGGGGGGATCTGTGGATGACGGACACTGTTATGGGGGGATCTGTGGATGACGGACACTGTTATGGGGGGGATCTGTGGATGACGGACACTGTTATGGGGGGATCTGTGGATGACTGACACACTGTTACAGGGGAGGATCTGTGGATGGCACTGTTACAGGGGGGGATATGTGGATGGCACTGTTACAGGGGGGATCTGTGGATGGCACTGTTACAGGGGGGATCTGTGGGTGGCACTGTTACAGGGGGGATCTGCGGGTGGCACTGTTATATATATGCCATCCACAGACCCCCCACCCCATAACAGTGCCATCCACAGCCCCCAAGCCCATAACAGTGGCATCCACAGACCCCCCTTTAACTGTGCCATCCACGGATCAGCTCGCCCACCCACCGCCCCCCCCCGCCTCTGCTGCCCCCGCCTCTGCCGCCCCCAGTATACTAATATTAAATGTCTTATTCAATTAAAATGTATTAGATATGCCCCCTCACTCCTAAATTCCTAATAGTACCTTACATCCTATTCCTAGGTTCTGTAATGCAGGCCGGGCGGCCGGCGCGTCACTCACTGACGTCACTTGTCTGCGCCGCCTGCTTCATTCATAAAGTAGGCGGCGCAGGCACGTGACATCAAGGAGTTACGCTGCCACCCGCCCGGCCTGCATTACAGAACCTAGGAATAGGATGTAAGGTACGATTAGCAATTTAGGAGTGAGGGGGCATATCTAATACATTTTAATTGAATAAGACATTTAATATTAGCATACCGGAGTGGCAGGGCGGGGCTATAGTACATTGATTGCACCGCCCCGCCGCTATTCCCGGCCCCCAGCTCCTCCTCCCAGTCCCTCCCCCGGCCCCCGCTCACTCTACATCGCATCCAGCGATGTTAAATTGTCAGCATTCGCCCCATAAGACTCAGGGGTATTTCCCCCCGATTTTGGGGGGGGGGAAAGTGCGTCTTATGGGGCAAAAAATACGGTAGTCACCTGAAATGGTTTTCACTTCACATGTGTGCCCTGTCAGGTTTAATAAGTAGGATTTCTTGCCTTATAAATGGGGTTGGGACCATCAGTTGCGTTGTGGAGAAGTCAGGTGGATACACAGCTGATAGTCCTACTTAATAGACTGTTAGAATTTGTATTATGGCAAGAAAAAAGCAGCTAAGTAAAGAAAAACTAGTGGCCATCATTACTTTAAGAAATGAAGGTCAGTCAGTCTGAAAAATTTGGAAAACTTTGAAAGTGTCCCCAAGTGCAGTCACAAAGAAACTGGCTCACATGCGGAGCGCCCTAGGAAAGGAAGACCAAGAGTCACCCCTGCTGCGGAGGATAAGTTCATCCGAGTCACCAGCCTCAGAAATCGCAGGTTAACAGCAGCTCAGATTAGAGACCAGAAACATCTCTAGAAAAACTGTTAAGAGGAGACTGTGTGAATCAAGCCTTCATGGTAGAATGTCTGCTAGGAAACCACTGCTAAGGACAGGCAACAAGCAGCAGAGACTTGTTTGGGCTAAAGAACACAAGGAATGGACATTAGACCAGAGGAAATCTGTGCTCTGGTCTGATGAGTCCAAATTTGAGATCTTTGGTTCCAACCACCGTGTCTTTGTGCGACGCAGAAAAGGTGAACGGATGGACTCTACATGCCTGGTTCCCACCGTGAAGCATGGAGGAGGAGGTGTGATGGTGTGGGGGTGCTTTGCTGGTGACACTGTTGGGGATTTATTCAAAATTGAAGGCATACTGAACCAGCATGGCTATCACAGCATCTTGCAGCGGCATGCTATTCCATCCGGTTTGCGTTTAGTTGGAATATCATTTATTTTTCAACAGGACAATGACCCCAAACACACCTCCAGGCTGTGTAAGGGTTATTTGACCATGGAGGAGAGTGATGGGGTGCTGCGCCAGATGACCTGGCCTCCACAGTCACCGGACCTGAACCCAATCAAGATGGTTTGGGGTGAGCTAGACTGCAGAGTGAAGGCAAAAGGGCCAACAAGTGCTAAGCATCTCTGGGAACTCCTTCAAGACTGTTGGAAGACCATTTCAGGTGACTACCTCTTGAAGCTCATCAAGAGAATGCCAAGAGAGTGCAAAGCAGTAATCAAAGCAAAAGGTGGCTACTTTGAAGAACCTAGAATATGACATATTTTCAGTTGTTTCACACTTTTTTGTTATGTATATAATTCCACATGTGTTAATTCGTGGTTTTGATGCCTTCAGTGTGAATCTACAATTTTCATAGTCATGAAAATAAAGAAAACTCTTTGAATGAGAAGGTGTGTCCAAACTTTAGGTCTGTACTGTATATGTTGAAGAAAGATGGCAGCACTCCAAATTGTGATGAAAAAAAGTGGATGTTTTATTAACCCATCTGACAGCAACGTTTCAGCTCTCTCAATGGAGCCTTTGTCCAGCTGAATAACATGTGGACAATGTCATGGATAAATAGTGCAAGCAATTTACATAGTAAAAATCCATAATTGATTAATAAAGTGCTATATAAATATCAGTGACTTTAAAAACATAATTCATCTGTCAAAACATAGTGATGTCATGATTCTTCAATCATAGAATACATAATAATACATATAAAGGGCATACAGTATAACAATTGGTAATAGTGTTAATACATATACATTATTATCAATAAATATATAAAAACAGTGCTCAGTGAATATCAATTAAAACTTAATTAGAACCTTAAAAGCATGTGGAATCGTCACGCTTGGTCATGATGGCATGTTGGAACCAGCTTGGCGTCCAGAAAAGCGGCTTGCGCATGCGCCACTGTTCGCGCTCTCGCAAGACACGAGAATATGGCCAAGGGTATGGGAACCACATCAAAGATGGCCGCTCGCTCGACTGTGTTCAGGACGCATGCTCATGCCTATACTAGCCGGCACACCCCTTGTCCTCCGTACGAGCAATATAAAAATATACAAATGAACCAAAATGAACTTAGTAACTCATAGCCCCGCACTTCACATTAGAAACAGCTGGCGGGACCACAGTAAATCCGTGAGTGATCACCAGTTCCCGTGTCTCCACGTCTTGTAGGGGGGCGCTATAGAGCCACAGCCAACAGCATACACCCTTTCAAGATATTCCAGCATACCTATACCCATGCTGACCCCCAGGGGTATACAGGGACCACCCAAGAGGCTGTTTGAAGGTGTCCCTGGAACCAATTAGGGCTGGGCACTAAGGTGTCACCTTTGTGTGATCCCGAGTGCCCACACAATTCAAGGGGGGAGCATAGCTCATAATAACATAATTGGAGCATCATGAATCATATAACTGCTTAATAATAACTTTTTTAATGGACAGCAGTGTCACGAGTCTGTCACTTCCATGTCCTCGGCCCCTAAAAAAAGGAAAGGGGGCAGAGGAGCGAGTCAGAGACAATGGCATGCGAGAAATCAAAAGCAGTCCCAAGTCATGTGACCTCCCAACCAACACTTTACAAAAACATATTTTATAATCATAATCATGGATCACCTACATGGTCCTTCCATTGAACCCCCAGCGTGACTGTTCCAGATGTTCAACCAGCCAATCCTGTCCTATAAACGACAGAAAAAAACAATTATAAAATTGGCACATGTTGTTTCCCACATATTAGAGTTACAGAATAAAACATATAAACACCAAAATGACTCACAGAAGTGAGTACCCGTGCAGAGCCAGCACGTATGGTAATACACCAAAAGAGAGAGAAATAGGGCTCGCACTCAATAATATTATGAGTATATAAATTTTATTAGTGTCTCCATATGAGACAAATCACAGTAAAAACACATAGAAAACAGTGGATGATGAAAAATGAGCACACAGAATGACATGGAGCACGACCAATATCTGAGATGGCAAATAAGTACAAACAATGGGTATATAAATATAGCACTATATGTGCATGTAGACCAAATGGGATATCAGAAATGCATGTAATCAGGCAGAGCTATAAAGGCTAAGTAAGGGTATCATATATAGTATAACCAAAATATACATATAAAATGACAAGTGCAAATATGTCAAAGTACATAAATAACAGAAACTAAGTAGTTCATTGTAAAGCCATAGACAAAGTACCTGTGTAGTGCTCCAGCAACCCCGACGCACGTTTCACGCAAGGCTTCTTCAGGGGGAGGTGTGTGTCATAAAACATATGCATCAATGGTGGAGAATGTCTAAATGACCTTAAATTCCACATTTGAGCCCTGAGGTTTCAGTGTTTCTAATATATGAATCCAGTAAAGCTCTCTCCTCTTTAATAATGCTGTCCTGTCACCCCCACGTCTTAGACTGGGTATTTGTTCTAAAATTCTGAACCGTAGGTCTCGTTCGGAATGTTTTGCCTCAGTGAAATGTTTTGATACTGGTAGATCAAATTTTTGCTTCCTGATCAAGTATCTGTGTTGATTTAAACAGGTTTTTAAATCCCAAGAAGTTTTGCCCACATACAAAATGTGGCAGGGGCACATCAATAAATAAATCACATAGGTTGAATTACATGTTAGGTATTGTTTGATTTTTATCGTCTTACCCGAAGTGGGGGGGCACAATTAACACAATTATAGCACGCATAACATCCTCTACGGGTGGACCCAAAATATGTCTCACAAGTCACTTTGGAAGATCTTATGTCAGATTTCACAAGGCTGTCACCCAAATTTCAATTTCTGCGGTATGAGCACAGAGGCGGAGGTTTAAACTATTCAACATTCTCAAAATTACTGGTAAGTATTCTCCAGTGCTTTTTCAAAATAGTAGAAATACTGCCACTATTTGTACTATAATCTGACACAAAGGGAATTCTTGCTTTCAATTGTTTTTGAGCCCCCTGACCCCTTTCTGATCTCCTCTTTACTTAAAGATTTAGTTTTCTCTAGATTTTCTAGGATAGGTTTTTTTGGGGTATCCTCTTGTCCAAAATTTGGACCCCATTTCATGCAATCTGGTTTCTACCAGAGCTGTATTCTGAACAATCATTTTAACCCGCAGCATCTGGCTAAACGGTAACGATCTAATCATGGGTCTAGGGTGATGGCTTTCAAAGGGTAGTAGAGTGTGTTTATCAGTTGGCTTTACGTATAAATCAATTTAATTGAACGCTGGAGGTCCATTTCCAGATCAAACTATTCAGTTGTGGCTATGGGGCAGTAGGACAGACCTTTATTCAACACAGACATCTGAGCAGCATTAAGATCAACAGAGGAAATATTTACCACTATACCTTGTGTCTCAAAGTCCTGCCCCTCTGGGGCTTCGTGCTTTTTCCTTTTCCTCCGTTTGTGCTCTTGTTTTCCTCCTCGATGAGTTCTGCCAGATCTGAGTCTCCCCCTAAAAAAGCCGCTAATGCCATAGTGGGATTTGGGTCCTCTCTAGAAGCTGTAGCAGTCTCTCTTGAAAAACGGCCTTGAGATTTCATTGCTGTAGACGGAGTTGCAGATCCATATTTGTCTCCCCTGTCTTCCAGTTTCTCCTCTGGTCACCTTGCCAGTTGTATACATAGCTGGTAGTATAATCATCCATATCTCTCATCCATTTGCGTGATTTTTTGCTCTGTAGATCACTTTAGAATTTATCTAGATGGGACAAGCAATTGGATGTATAGGTCTCAAAGATTCATAAGTAATTGACCTCCCCCTCAGCACGCCCTATAGTTTCGGGTAGAGACTCCTTGTTTTGCAATTTAGCGGTCTTTCTTGATAAATTTCTGCGCCCATTTGCCACGTCAGCTAAATCGTATATAAAAGATCCGAGCGATTTTTAGTCCAAAATAGAAAATTCCTTCTGGGGTCTTGCTGGCGTCTTTTGACGTAGTGAGTCTATATACCTCTATAGAACACGATTTGGGTCTACAAGCAATACAAGATAACCTACAGAGGACACATTATAGTACTAATTGCAAAGATTTTCTAATTGCTTTGTTGAGATTTATACTCACACGAAATTATTTTGTATTTCAGGATGATTTTTTTCTCCAACTACGTGGGACCGCTATGGGGTCTAAAGTGCCGCCAGCCTACGCAAATCTTTACATGTCACATCTTGAGGAGTCCTTTGTCTATGTGAGCCAACACTTCAGCCATGTGCTGGGGTGGTGGCGTTACATAGATTAAATTTTCCTGATTTGAGTCGGCCCCACAGAGG
Organism: Bufo gargarizans; assembly: GCF_014858855.1. Lineage (NCBI taxonomy): Eukaryota > Metazoa > Chordata > Amphibia > Anura > Bufonidae > Bufo > Bufo gargarizans. Next base: position 519,676,055 of record NC_058082.1, on the reverse strand, counting down.
ACCTCATGGCTTTCCACAATTTTCTCAATACTATTGATCCTAGTGTCAAGTTTACCTTGATTTATTCAAGTGAAACAATACAGTTTCTGGACACTCAGGTCAGTATTTGTGAGGAGAGGTTAGCTACCAATTTATACGTAAAGCCAACTGATAAAAACATTCTACTACCCTTTGAAAGCTATCACCCTAGACCAGTGATGGCGAACCTTTTAGAGACCGAGTGCCCAAACTGCAACCCAAAACCAACGTATTTATCGCAAAGTGCCGACATGGCAATTTACCCTGAATACCACAGTCCAATATAGTATATCTTCAATGTACTGTATCATTTAGCTATGATAGCCTGCCTACATTCAGTGCGCTGCCTGCGCTGTTCATAGTGCGCCTGCGCTGATGAATGGCAGGAAAAGTCAAAGGCATATTGGTACACCATAGACTTTTATCAGGGTTCAGGTGCCCACAGAGAGGGCTCTGAGTGCCGCCTCTGGCACCCGTGCCATAGGTTCGCCATCACTGCCCTAGACCCATGATTAGATTGTTACCGTTTAGCCAGATGCTGCGGGTTAAAAAGATTGTTAAGGATGCAGCTCTGGTAGAAACCAGATTGCATGAAATGGGGTCCAAATTTTGGACAAGAGGATACAAAAAAAACTTATCCTAGAAAATCTAGAGAAAACTAAATCTTTAAGTAAAGAGGAGATCAGAAAGGGGTCAGAGGGCTCTAAACAATCGAAAGCGAGAATTCCCTTTGTGTCAGATTATAGTACAAATAGTGGCAGTATTGCTACTATTTTGAAAAAGCACTGGAGAATACTTACCAGTAATTTTAAGAATGTTGAATAGTTTAAACCTCCGCCTCTGTGCTCATACCGCAGAAATCAAAATTTGGGTGACAGCCTTGTGAAATCTGACATAGGATCTTCCAAAGTGACTTGTGAGACATATTTTGGGTCCACACATAGAGGGTGTTATCCGTGCTATAATTGTGTTAACTATGCCCTCATGTTATGAGATGACTCATTTGTTCACCCCACTTTGGGTAAGACGATAAAAATCAAACAATACCTAACATGTGATTCGGCCTATGTGATTTATTTATTGATGTGCCTCTGCCACCTTTTGTATGTGGACGAAACCACTTGGGATTCAAAAACCTGGTTAAATCAACACAGATACTCAATCAGGAAGCAAAAATTTCATCTACCAGTATCAAAACATTTCACTGAGGCAAAACATTCCGAACGAGTCCTACGGTTCAGAATTTTAGAACAAATACCCAGTCTAAGACGTGGGGGTGACAGGACAGCATTATTAAAGAGGAGAGAGCTTTACTGGATTCATACATTAGAAACAATGAAACCTCAGGGCTTAAATTTGGAATTTAAGGTCATTTAGACAATCTCCACCATTGATGTATGTTTTATTCTGTAATTCTAATATGTGGGTAACAACATGTGCCGTTTTTATAATTGTTTTTTTCTGTCGTTTATAGGACAGGATTGGCTGGTTGAACATCTGTAACAGTCATGCTGGGGGTTCAATGGAGGGACCATGTAGGCGATCCATGATTATGATTCTAAAATATGTTTTTGTAAAGTGTTGGTTGGGAGGCCACATGACTTGGGACCGCTTTTGATTTCTCGCACACCATTGTCGCTCCTCTGCCCCCCTTCCTTTTTTTAGGGGCCGGGGACATGGAAGTGACGGACTCGTGACACTGCCATCCATTAAACAAGTTATTATTAAGCAGTTATATGATTCATTATGCTCCAATTATGTGATTTGACCTATGCTCCCCCCTTAAATTGAGTGGGCACTCGGGATCACACAAAGGTGACACCTTAGTGCCAAGCCCTAATTGGTTCCAGGGACACCTTCAAGCAGCCTCTTGGGTGGTCCCTGTATACCCCTGGGGGTCAGCATGGGTATAGTTATGCTGGAAGATCTTGAAAGGGTGTATGCTGTTGGCTATGGCTCTATAGCGCCCCTCTACAAGACATGGAGACACGGGAACTGGCGATTACTCACGGGTTCACAGTGGTCTTGCCAGCTGTATCTAATGTGAAGTGCGGGGCTATGAGTTACTAAGTTCATTTTGGTTCATTTGGATATTTTTATATTGCTCGTATGGAGGACAAGGGGCGTGCCGGACAGTATTGTCATGAGCATGCGCCCTGAACACAGTCGAGAGTGCGGCCATCTTTTATGTGGTTCCCATACCCTTGGACATATTCTCATGTCTCGTGAGAGCACGAACAGTGGCGCATGGCAAGCCGCTTTTCCGGACACCAAGCTGGTTCCAACATGCCATCATGACTAAGCGTAACGATTCCACATGCTTATAAGGTTCTAATTAAGTTGTAATTGATATTCACTGAGCACTGTTTTATATACAGTATTTATTGATAATCATGTATATGTATTAACACTATTGCCAATTTTTACACTATATGCACTTGATATGTATTATTATGTATTCTATGATTGAAGAATCATGACATCACTATGTTTTGACAGATGAATTATGTTTTTAAAGTCACTTTGATATTTATATAGCACTTTATTAATCAATTATGGATTTTTGCTATGTAAATTACTTGCACTATTTATGCATGACATTGTGCACATGTTACTTATGTTGTGGACAAAGGCTCCATTGAGAGAGCTGAAACGTTGCTGTCAGATGGGTTAATAAACCATCCACTTTTTTTCATCACAATTTGGAGTGCTGCCTTCTTCCTTCAACATATGCACATGGGACCTTGGTCACAGGTCCATGAAAGGATTTGCACCCGTTTTTAATGTGTGCTGCTTTTTTTGTTTTGTCTCACTCTCATTTCTTCTTGTTGCATGTTGAAGCTCTATTTGGGACTTGTCTAATTGTTAAGATCCAACAATGTAAAATAAGATTTTTTGCCATTTTCAAGTGGTCTTAAACTTTTGATCAGGACTGTATATATATATAATATATAAAGAGGTAGTCACCTGAAATGGTCTTCCAACAGTCTTGAAGGAGTTCCCAGAGATGCTTAGCACTTGTTGGCCCTTTTGCCTTCACTCTGCTCGATTGGGTTCAGGTCCGGTGACTGTGGAGGCCAGGTCATCTGGCGCAGCACCCCATCACTCTCCTTCATGGCCAAAAAGCCCTTACACAGCCTGGAGGGGTGTTTGGGGTCATTGTCCTGTTGAAAAATGAATGATGGTCCAACTAAACGCAAACCGGATGGAATAGCATGCCGCTGCAAGATGCTGTGGTAGCCATGCTGGTTCAGTATGCCTTCAATTTTGAATAAATCCCCAACAGTGTCACCAGCAAAGCACCCCCACACCATCACACCTCCTCCTCCATGCTTCACGGTGGGAACCAGGCATGTAGAGTCCATCTGTTCACCTTTTCTGCGTCGCACAAAGACACGGTGGTTGGAACCAAAAATCTCAAATTTGGACTCATCAGACCAAAGCACAGATTTCCACTGATCTAATGTCCATTCCTTGTGTTCTTTAGCCCAAACAAGTCTTTTCTGCTTGTTGCCTGTCTTTAGCAGTGGTTTCCTAGCAGATATTCTACCATGAAGGCTTGATTCACACAGTCTCCTCTTAACAGTTGTTCTAGAGATGTGTCTGCTGCTAGAACTCTGTGTGGCATTGACCTGGTCTCTATTCTGAGCTGCTGTTAACCTGTGATTTCTGAGGCTGGTGACTCGGGTGAACTTATCCTCCGCACCAGAGGTGACTCTTGGTCTTCCCCTTTCCTGGGGCGGTCCGCATGTGAGCCAGTTTCTTTGTAGCACTTGATGGTTTTTGTGACTGCACTAGGGGACACTTTCAAAGTTTTCCCAATTTTTCGGACTGACCTTCATTTCTTAAAGTAATGATGGACACTCGTTTTTCTTTACTTAGCTGCTTTTTTCTTGCCATAATACAAATTCTAACAGTCTATTCAGATGGTCCGAACCCCATTTATAAGGCAAGAAATCCCACTTATTTAACCTGACAGGGCACACCTGTGAAGTGAAGACCACTTCAGTGGACTACCTCTTGAAGCTCATCAAGAGAATGCCAAGAGTGTCCAAAGAAGTAATCAAAGCAAAAGGTGGCTACTTTGAAGAACCTAGAATATGACATATTTTCTGTTGTTTCACACTTTTTTGTTATGTATATAATTTCACATGTGTTAATTCATAGTTTTGATGCCTTCAGTGTAAATCTACAATTTTCATAGTCATGAAAATAAAGAAAACTCTTTGAATGAGAAGGTGTGTCCAAACTTTTGGTCTGTACTGTATATATATATATATATATATATATATATATAGTACACCTCTTATCTGGATAGCCTCCTAATTCTTATTAATAATGCACACACACCATTATATTTATTTCTATTTTTTATATCCCCATTTACCACTCTGGCTATATATTAATTATGTCTTTATCGTGTATTAATTGTGGACTAATTAACCATTTAAATATTTGAATATTTAAATATTTATTTTTTATTTCACTGCCCCCCGACATGTTTCGCCAGCTAACCTGGCCTCTTTAGGGGATCGGGCAGTTTCCGATTCCCTGAAGATGCCAGGTTAGCTGGCGAAACATGTCAGGGGGCAGTCATTGAGGGATGAATTTTAGGACAGCAGTGCAGCCTAAATGTCTAATAAATAGACTTTATCTGGCCGATAGGTATAACTAGGATAGCAGGGAGCCAGCGCACGGCTGCCAAACTCTTACTAAACTATAACATAAGTGCAAGAGCAAGATACTTTATGACACAATGATAAAAACAGGCTACGCAACTGATAGTTTTTAATGTATAGTTTAATGGTCAGCAAAAGTTGTCTCAGCTGTAATAAAAGTTAAGTTTTATGGGGTTATAAATATGTCAAGATAAGTGAAAAATAGTCTGAGGACTACAAGTATATAATAATTTAAGTGCCTTTACATATGTCAGGATACATTTTTTGTTCTATTTTGTACAATGCAGATGGCACAATTAGCGATACAAAGCAAGACTTGTAGCCAAGGGATATTCTGAAAAATATTGAAAGGACTATGATGAGACATTTTCGCCAGTAGTCAAACATGCTGCAATAAGGACTTTGCTGACAGTAGCTGTCACAAGGAAAATGCAAGTGAAACATTTTGATGTGAAAACTGCTTTTCCACATGGCGAGTTAACAGAAGAAATCTACATGGAATAACCACCAGGGTTGATGAACAAAGGCCAAACCTACATAGTATGCAAACTATACAGGAGTATACAGTTGCAAGAAAAAGTATGTGAACCCTTTGGAATGATATGGATTTCTGCACAAATTGGTCATAAATTGTGATCTGATCTTCATCTAAGTCACAACAATAGACAATCACATTCTGCTTAAACTAATAACACACAAAGAATTACATGTTACCATGTTTTTATTGAACACACCATGTAAACATTCACAGGGCAGGTGGAAAAAGTATGTGAACCCTTGGATTTAATAACTGGTTGAACCTTCTTTTGGCAGCAATAACTTCAACCAAACGTTTCCTGTAGTTGCAGATCAGACGTGCACAACGGTCAGGAGTAATTCTTGACCATTACTCTTTACAGAACTGTTTCAGTTCAGCAATATTCTTGGAATGTCTGGTGTGAATCGCTTTCTTGAGGTCATGCCACAGCATCTCAATCGGGTTGAGGTCAGGACTCTGACTGGGCCACTCCAGAAGGTGTATTTTCTTCTGTTTAAGCCATTCTGTTGTTGATTTACTTATATGCTTTGGGTCGTTGTCCTGTTGCAACACCCATCTTCTGTTGAGCTTCAGCTGGTGGACAGATGGCCTTAAGTTCTCCTGCAAAATGTCTTGATAAACTTGGGAATTCATTTTTCCTTCGATGATAGCAATCCGTCCAGGCCCTGACGCAGCAAAGCAGCCCCAAACCATGATGTCCCCACCACCATACTTCACAGTTGGGAAGAGGTTTTGATGTTGGTGTGCTGTGCCTCTTTTTCTCCACACATAGTGTTGTGTGTTTCTTCCAAACAACTCAACTTTGGTTTCATCTGTCCACAGAATATTTTGCCAGTACTGCTGTGGAACATCCAGGTGCTCTTGTGCAAACTGTAAACGTGCAGCAATGTTATTTTTGGACAGCAGTGGCTTCCTCTGTGGCATCCTCCCATGAAATCCATTCTTGTTTAGTGTTTTACGTATCGTAGATTCGCTAACAGGGATGTTAACATATGCCAGAGACTTTTGTAAGTCTTTAGCTGACACTCTAGGATTCTTCTTCACCTCATTGAGCAGTCTGCGCTGTGCTCTTGCAGTCATCTTTACAGGGTGGCCACTCCTAGGAAGAGTAGCAGCAGTGCTGAACTTTCTCCATTTATAGACAATTTGTCTTACCGTGGACTGATGAACAGCAAGGCTTTTGGAGATACTTTTATAACCCTTTCCACCTTTATGCAAGTCAACAATTCTTAATCGTAGGTCTTCTGAGAGCTCTTTGTGCGAGGCATCATTCACATCAGACAATGCTTCTTGTGAATAACAAACCCAGAACTGGTGTGTATTTTTTATAGGGTAGGGCAGCTGTAACCAACACCTCCAATCTCATCTGATTTATTGGACTCCAGTTGGCTGACACCTCACTCCATTTAGCTCTTGGAGATGTCATTAGTCTAGGGGGTCACATACTTTTTCCACCTGCACTGTGAATGTTTTCATGGTGTGTTCAATAAACACATAGTAACATTTAATTCTTTGTGTGTTATTAGTTTAAACAGACTGTGATTGTCTATTGGTGTGACTTAGATGAAGATCAGATCACATTTTATGACCAATTTGTGCAGAAATCCATTGCATTCCGAAGGGTTCACATACTTTTTCTTGCAACTGTATATAATCTAAAGCAAGCAGCCAGAGCGTGGAATATAAAAATAAATGAAGTGCTTACACATCAGGACTTTCAAAGGAGTAAAGCAGACCCCTGCTTATACACAAAGAAATTGACAAACAGATGGATCTATGTGCTTATTTATGTGGACGATATCCTGATTTGTTTTGAGCAAGAAGGGGATGAAGCAGAAACACTGCAAACCCTAAATCAGCACTTTGAGACCAAAGATCTTGACGACATAAAGAATTATCCTCGGCATCCAGATTAAGAGAGAGGAAGTTGGCAGCTTTCTTCTGAACCAAAAACACAAAATACAAGACATTATTGAAACATTTGGAATAGAAGATGCCAAACCAGTAAAATCTCCCATGGAAACCAATTACCTGAAGGAGATAATCAGCCCTGTTACCAACTAATACTCAGTACAGGAAAGCAATAGGGAAATTGCTGTACCTTACCACTGCTACAAGGGCTGACATTGCAGCAACTATTGGAATCTTATGCAGAAAGGTTTCAATGCCAATTCAAGTGGACTGGAATGCTGTAAAGCGAATCATTCGCTACCTTAAAGGGACTATGCACTATAAGCAAAAGTTACCAGTGAGTGATGAAAGCACCCTAACAGGATATGTGGATGCTGACTGGGTCGGAGACACCAGTGACAGAAAGTCTACCAGTGGATACTTATTTCTTCTGTCAGGAGGTGCTATCAGTTGGACTAGCAACTCTCTATTACATTATCTTCTACTGAAGCAGAGCACAAGCCAAGCCAAGAAGTTATATGACTGAGGCAACTGTTAACAGACTTGGGTCAACCACAGTTAGGACCAACAAAAATCTTTGAGGACAATCAAGGATGCCTTGCATTTGCGCAGATGGAAAGAATTAACTCGAGAATCAAGCACATTGATGTGAAGTTCCACTTTCTTAGGGATCTTCAAGAACAGGAACTTCTTGAGTTACTTTATTGCCTGACCCCTCACCGCTGAAAGACACTCAAGGCTTACAAAGAAGATGGGTTTAATGGACCATGCCTTAGCTGTTAAGAAGGGGTGTTGGAGATACAACTTACGGCTTAGTCTATTGCTGGATTGACTGCAGTTCACAGTTATAACACTAGATGTCACTGTTGATAATGCTCACTTGTAGTCTCTCTATGCATTTCTATGATGTGTTGTATTTCCTGTACATTGAGGCGAACTCACTGATTTATTTTTCCTGTCTGTGCCATTCACCATATAAGGTGACCTTCTGTTATTGCACGCATGTTCCAATAAAGCCATTTCCTGTTACTCCACAACGTCTGATCTGAATTGACTCCGCTGCACCCAGCAATCATACTCTGCAACATTACATTGTGATTGTATTGTTGCAGAGTCTAGCCAAGTCCTGCTGGTAGGCTATGCTTTCACCACTTCCTCTTGCACAGAATAACTGGTGTTTCCACACAGTTCCCAGTGGAATCTACAGACCTCATGCTCGTAGCAACAGCTGCTGGTACCATTAAAGCCTCCTCAGAGGCTGTAGCTTTTAATGAAACCCGACTTGTTAAAGAGTGGAATAGTTTACATGGGCATACACTCAAGAAGGCCTCCGAACCCAACAGGTAGGAAGAACCCTTTTTATAAGTTAACCACTGGCTCACTCTCACACCAATCATGTTATTTGGGGCCATACCTCACTCCAACATCATATTGCAAAGGGCACAGCTAATAAGTGTTTACAACTAGAGATCCCCAATGCTTTACATAAGACATTATGCAAAATACACATTACTATAATATATAGAACCCTTACATAAAGTGTTAACACTATTAAAGGTATAGCATAAACTTTCTAAATTAACAGCAGCAATTGGTCTCTAACTCAGGACCTGTAAGGACAGAAATGCACCAGCATAATTTGCACAGGCATAACAATGACATAATAATATTGAGGAGGTCTCTTCACATTACAAGGGCATCACAATTACAATACATTTGTTCAAACAACTCATGGGGCACTGTTTCTCAATGAAGAGACACAGCAGTACACAGAGACTTATTTTTCAGGGAAAACTCCATGGAAGATAAATGTGCAAATTTGATAATATCGGCCAAACCACATCGACACCCAACTGTAACAGCGGGTTCACGGTTCTTGCCCCTCATCAGTACAGAGCAAGGTACTGGCTGGCTGGATGAAATGCCTTAGATGCATTTCTCACTGAAGAAACAAAGCAGTTTATGAAGATTTATTTTTCGAGCAATGCTCCATGAAATAGGTTATGGGATTGTATCTCCCATAGAGCATTGCCTGAAATATATGTCTTTGTATACCACTGTGTCTTCACTAAGAAACATTCCACCCTCCCCAGCTGCAATCAGTACGCTGCTCTGTACTGATGGGTAAGAACCCCCAACCAGCTGTCTACAGATGGGTCTCTCTGGTTTGGCCAGTATGATCTAATTGCATTCTTCAAAAGACACTATTGATACATAACCTCAGTTGTGACTTCGGTTGAAACATATATGGTATAACAATCCCTAATTAACAAATAATAGTTAATTGCCTTTAACAATAGTCAGTCATAACACTGTGATCATTGTGAAAGGGAAAATGAGACATCAGTAAAAGACACTAGATGCTAATTTGATTACCATGATGATTTACTGAGAAACAAAACACAAGAAAAAAGTCCTTCAGTCTTTTGTCCAATTCTGCTGTAGGATGAAGTAGTGTGCACCATCTTGATCTTTGGCTAGCTGCAGGTGTGCATAGCTTCCCAATGTATGGGCATCTTGTAAATGTTTGTGTTTAAAGAGCGCCTGTTTAATGGAAGATGCAGTTTAAAGACACTACCCAAATGTTCACTAACAAGCTAGCCTGAGGATTATGAACAACACAGACATTGATTTATAAAACTTAGTCAAAACAGTCCAAGGTCAGTGTCATCACAGACAACCAACCTACAAAGTCAATGGCAAAAGAATAATTCTGCCTGTCTAATATGTGAGAGAATCCTAAAGGCTAGCTACATCAAGGTTTTATTATGATGATGTTGATAATGATGATTAGTGTTGAGCGAATCTAAGTGAAACTAATAGAATTTGATCCGAATTTCCTCTCTCTTCGTTATAACAAATCCATTTTTTTCCTAAAGTGGCAGCTACATGTTTTACACAGTGAAAGTAAGATGCTATTTTGCTGTTAAGTGAGCATAGGGAGAGATATGGCAAGTGCTAGGGACAGTGTCTTATCAGTCTTTTAATTGTTTAATATTGTATAGGGACAGTGCAGGGACAGTGTAGGGAGATAATAGAGAGAGTTTTCAGACACTGTAGGGAGAGCATAGGGAGACTGCAGGGACAGTGCAGTCTCTGTGTAATCGCCCTGTGTATCTTGTTCCACTGTTGTGCTATTCATTCTTAATGCGTTCTGTTGCACATAAACTGACTGTGCATCAACTGCCGGTTTAAAATCTGCTGCTCCATTAATAATTATTCTGTTAATTTATACCTAGACATACAGTGTATCAAACTCATTGTCTACAGGCGGTGTAATATAGGCACATTTATCAATTTCACCTGCTGGGCCATTTATACCTAATCTCTTCTGTTACACATAGACTGACTGTGTGTCACACTTAGTCTTAACCGCCGGTCTACTATATAGGCACGTGCATCTAGTTAATCTGCTGCGCCATTAATAATTAATCTGTTCAATTATACATATACATACGGTGCATCAGACAAGTTGTCAACAGGCGGTGTAATATAGGCATGTTTATGAAGTTCATCCGCTGGGACATTTTTACTTAACCACTTTCCGACTGCCTATTGACTACAAACGTCCTTGGGCAGTCGTTTTATCTCTGAATGAACATCCATTCAAAGATCGCAGCTGCACGCTAATCATGCAGCTGCCGAGCGAGGGGCCTGCTGTCAGTGACAGCAGGGCATCTCAGAGAGAAGGCAGGAGATGTAGCGCAGATAATGTCGCTGTCTGCAGCGACCAAACAATTGCAAGCTATTTAGCGTAGCTTGCGCTAAAAATATATATTGCTGACAGATACAACTATAGTCCTTAAAAGGAATTTTGGGTCTCTAACAAGTTTTAGCAATTTAGTGCAGGTTGCACTAAAAATATATGTTGCTGCCACACACAATAGTCCTTAAAAGGACTTTTGGGTCTATAACAAGTTTAAAAACTAAAATATTCCTATTTCCCTCGCTACACTATCTCTCCAACTCTCCCTGACTAAGACTGAGCCAAACAAATGTCATTGCGTGCTATATAGCATCCAATGACACGTTCCGGCCAGCCACTCACTGTAATGCCAGTAGCCAACATGGCTATGGCATTACAGTGAATGGCAGTACTTACCTGCAGGAAGGAGACTCTAGCAATGCTCGAGTAAAATTAGTGTTCGGCCGAGCATGCACATCCAACATTACATATTTGGTATCGTTGCATCCGTAATGACCTCATCTATAAAAATATCACATCATCTACCCCATCACATCATCCAACTCATCACAAACATATAAGAGAATTATTTACGGTAAGAGCAGTGAGACTATGGAACTCTCTGCCTGAGGTGGCGGTGATGGTGAGTACAATAAAGGAATTCAAGAGGGGCCTGGATGTATTTCTGGAGCGTAATAATATTACAGGCTATAGCCTCTAGAGAGGGGTCGTTGATCCAGGGAGTTATTCTGATTGCCTGATTGAAGTCGGGAAGGAATTTTTTATTACCCTAAAATTGGCTTCTACCTCACTTTTTTTTTTTTTTTGTCTTCCTCTGGATCAACTTTCAGGATAACAGGCTGAACTGGATGGACAAATGTATTTTTTCGGCCTTATGTATTATGTTACTATGTTACTATCAAGTGAAAGGTGTAAAAAAAAATACTAAAATAACACTAAACAGCTTTTTTGTGACTTTACCTCCCAAAAATGAGATAAAAAGCAACCAGAAAGCCAAATGTACCCCCAAAATGATGCCAATAAAAACTACAGCTTGTCTCGCACAAAATAAGCCATCACGTAGCTGTCACGTCCATGCTTATGGTCGTGACTCCTTAGGAGCCGCATGCAGTTGCCCGCGGTCTGGGTGTTGTGTCAAACGCAGCTGGGGGCACTTAGTTGTTAGCCTCAAGTGTGGTTGCCGCGGACAACAGGTATGCGTGCGGTTGCCTTTGGTTATGTGTGTGTGTTTGTATGCACTTTCTATGTTGGGTGTGCACGGGGTTTATGTATGTGTGCACTGTGACACTTCCCTTTGCCTGTGGCTGCCCGTGGCAACGTATTGTATTGTTTACATGTGTTGGCAGTGTCTCGGCCTTCTGGCCGGCTCCCAGGACACGGTTGCCACACATGTCCTTGTCGCCGGTAACAGCTGCAGTGTGATAGTTGTTTGTGCACTTCCCCTTTTAGTGGCTTCACTACCCTGTTTGGTGATGGAAGGGTTAACTCCCTTCCCACAGTGTGTCTGTGTGGGTGTGGCCACTTTGGGCTATAAAGCCTCTGTGGAGACCTGAAGCTGAGGGGTTCTTCAGCCATGGTTTGCTGGAGACATCCTCCTGGTTATTCACCATCTCTCCAGTGAGGGCCACCCTTGTGGTCATAAATGTTGTTATGTGATGTTAAGTTTATGTTTATGTGGTGTCTGTTATTATTGCAGCTATGGTTCTGGCTTCCTGTGTGTTTATGTGTGCTGTGTCCTTTTATGTCTGTGTGTGGACTTCAGCACTTGTGTCCAGGGATCCAGTTAGTGTGTCTGTGGCAGGTAGGGGTGGAAGTCTTTCACTCTCCTGCCATATCCATAGTCTGTTTATGTTTATATCCCCTTGCAGCTTGGCCAGTTTAGACTCCTGTTTCTCCGCATCCAGGAGGAACAGGTGGTCTACCCAGCTTCTAGTTCAGGGATCGGCGGAGGGTGAGTAGGGATCCAAGGTTCCTGAGCATGAGCCCTCCTACCTTCAAGGTCGGCTCATGCAGCTAGGAGTCAGGGTTGGATTAGGGATGCGTTAGGAGGTGACCTGCTCCCTTATTCTGTTGTCCTGGCTGAGCAGCGACTAACATCTCGTGGCATCGCACGGCTGAGGGTTTTCCCCATCCTCAGCCGTGACAGTAGCTCATTCAACAAAAAAATAAAAAAAAATTATTGCTCTTAAAAACCATGACAGAAAATTTCATGTTAGAAAATCCAGATGCCGCTCCTTCCCTTCTGAGCCCTGGCGTATCCCCAAATAAAAGTTTACAACCACATATGGGGTGTTACTGTATTCAAGAGATGGTGGGTAGCAAATTGGGGGGATATTCTCCTGTTATCTTTTGTGGAAAAAAAAGTTTGGGCATAAATATTTTCTTGTAAAAAAAAATTAATTTTTCATTTTCACACCCATGTATGAAAGATTCTATGAAATAGCTGTAGAGTGAAGTGCTCGCTACACCCCTTAAAAATTCCTTAGGTGGTGTAGTTTACAAAATGTGGTCACTTTTGGGGGGTTTCACTGTGGGGTTATTTTAGGGCCTCTCCAAATGCAACATGGTGCCCAAAGACCATTCCAGCAAAATCTGCTCTCCAAAAACCATATGGCGCTCCTTGCCTTCTATGCCCTGTCGTGTGCACAAACAGCGGTATACGACCACATATGGACAGCCAGTAAACAGTGGGTTCCTCTGACACCACACTTAGTTGGCATGGCCCAGGAGGTACCTCTATGCTCTCATCTGTCCTGCAGCTGCCTCGTTCTGTTGCTGCTCCTTCTGATCAGGAATTTATGCATGCTGTCGTCTCTGCTCCGCTTTTCAGAGAGGACAAGCCTAATGAGGACAGTCAGCAGCTACAGGCTAGCACAGACTTGGAGGAGAGGTCCGCTGTATCTCCCGTTAGGAGTACAACTAGCGATGATGACAGTCGGATGAGAGCACATGTAGCGAGTGGTCAGGGACATGGCCATGAGACTAGTGAGGGTGGCATAAGTGACGAACAGACATTAGTGGATGATGATGTAGCCAATCACATGGGGGAGCTGGGTGAAGAGGGGTGAGGCTGTAATTCCTACACCGTTCACCTGATTTGGATGTAAATACCCTCAAATTAAATCTGACAGTCTGCAGTTAAAGCACATCTTGTTTGTTTCATTTCAAATCCATTGTGGTGGTGTGTAGAGAATTTTTGTTTTTGAATTGTGTTGATGTCCCAATATTTATGGACCTGACTGTATATATTAGCCTATATATATTAAAATAAAATAAAATAAGCAGTAGTAGATGGCAGAACAGCAAGCAGGGGGTCGCAGACAGGGGCCAGGGGGGCACAGGCCAGGGCTGCGCAGAGAAAGGATGGGGAGGCTCAGACAAGGGCCAGCGGAGGCGCATACAAGGGCTGGGGGGCACAGGCTGGGGGGGCGCAGACAAGGGACAGGGGCTACACTGAAAGGGCCAGGATGGTGCACACAGATGCCAAGGGGGCAGAGACAAGGGCCAGGGAGGTCCAGACAGGAACCAGGGGCGCAGACAAAGGCTGGGGGCACAGATAGGGGCCAGGGGGCCACAGGCCCAGAGGGGCACAGTCAGGTCAGGGGCTGTGCTGAAAGAGCCAGGGGGAGGCACAGACAAGGGCCAGGGGCTGCGCTGACAAGTGCAAGGGGGGCATTGCTTTAATTAACTGTCCTGACCTAATCTATCTTTTTCTGTTTACATTCACAGTTTCCCACATAGGAACTAGGGGCTGGGAAAAGATGGTGGGTCCATTGCCATGCTAGCTGGGTGGGTCCATGGGGAGAGCTAGCTGGTGGGTCCATGGGGAGAGCTAGCTGGTGGGTCCATGGGGAGAGCTAGCTGGTGGGTCCATGGGGAGAGCTAGCTGGTGGGTCCATGAGGGGAGGGGGGCCCGGCCAGGCAAACTTTATTAGAAAATCAATTCAACTCTCAACCTCTGAACTGACTCTGTAAGAGCCAGAACAGGTGAACAGAGTAGCCACACTGCAGCAACACTGAGAGCCAGGACACGGAGCAGCGGCAGCAAGAGCTGACGGGATGCACACACAGGCAGCGCAGCGAGCACAGACACATGATACATACCTGAAGCCCAGCACAGTGACTGATTTGCGCACGCTGCTCTGCCGCTGCCCTGCTGCTCCTCTCTTCCCTGTCGGCTGTCGCGCTGTTTCTCCCACCTGCTGCTCAGGTCAGGAGGTCCGGGGGGCAGGGCCGCAGGGGGCTAAGTTTTTTTCAGATGATGATGGACAGGCTGGCGCCGCACTGTATGTGAAGGGGCCCGGCCTGGTCGGAAAAACTTTATTACATAATTATCTCCTTGGTGTCATGCTGCCGGGTAGGCCCCTTGTCAACCCGGGCCCCAAAGAAGCCGCTTCCCCGGTAGATACGCCACTGGATGGGACCAAGTAGGGATGGTGTGTTGGATCACTTCTACTTTCCCAAAATCTGTGGGGTATTTACTGAAAGCAGCCTCATGCTCCTTAACAACTTTCAGGACACCCTCCTTCCACTCAGCGGGGGTTTTCTGATTCCCAATGTGCAGTTACTCATACCAGAGACCCTCTGGACAGTCTTCCGCCTGGCTGGCAGACTGCGTGGCTGGACAGTCGAAATGAACAATATAATCGTTCCCAACATGTATTCATTTAGCAATAGTCTGGTATTTGTTTAACTGAATAGGTCGATCACTAATGTTTAGCATGCGGATTTGCACCCTGCCACGCTTCACAGTAACTAGACTGCAGGCAGCAAGCAAATATTCCTTGCCCCCATCCAGTATAGGTTTCACAAGGGCCTGGTAAGCTTGCCCATGTGATCTTATATGTGCTTTACACCAAAGTAATGTCTCTGAGTGAGGTTGTAACCATATGGGTTTAGCATCAGTAAACCTTACATTTCCAATCCCACCCTTGTTATCACTGAAATTTTTATGCCCTCTGAGTGCCCTCAGTGTATGCTGTAACACTCTGTGGACCGGCAAAGGGGCTGTAACTAACTCTTGCTGGAAGTATACACATCAATTCCTCCACACAATTTTGCAAAATATTCATTGCAAAATATCAAATTATTCCCACTGTTGGATAACAACTGACCTTGAGTCTCACTCCGACTCTGTGTCCATAATCTCAATACAATTCAGTTGTATATAGCTCTTAGCTTAAATGTAATGTTAAGTGAGAAATAATTGCTACTCACTTTTAATGAAATGCTTGCACTTTCAGTCCTTTATTTGCAAAATATTAAAAGCAGGTTCTAGGCTCGCAGGCCTATGTTTCTGAGACGCCGAGTTTTAACCTACTCCATCATACAACTGGGGGAAATCCCTCATCATGCATGTTGTGACACAGTGAAGGGTATGGTCTGGGAGGACAGGTATTTTCCTACCAGTGTGTGCTGCTGGGCTGATTTTCAGCCAGGTGGGGTCAAACACCCGACTGGATTTTAAGTGCCGGTCCGGGTTTTGACAACACTTAGCTGTCCTTAAAAGACAGCTGGGCTCAGCAGCAAGTTGTCTCTGTTTTGGGATCTGAGGCATGGTGCCGTGCTAAAGGGCTGAGAGCCGCATGCTGGGAAACAGGCCCCCTAAAGCCTGCTGTGGACCCCTAGGGATAAAATGGCCAACAAGGTGATATTTTTGTTCTGTGGACTTTGCATTGTGTGAACTAACACCAAGACTGTACAGAGTCGTTTTACTTTTGCCTTATGTGTTAATAAACATTGAAATTTTGCTTTATAAACTTGTTTTCACCTCTGTACTGCGTCCGCTTACACTGTCTACCAGAGCAAATACCCACAATGTGTACAACTATTAACCCTTGCCGCTGTAATTCCGTATTACTAATTTGCACATACAGTCCTGATCAAAAGTTTAAGACCACTTGACAAATGGCAAAAAATCTGATTTTACATTGTTGGATCTTAACAAGGTTCCAAGTAGAGCTTCAACATCCAACAAGAAGAAATGAGAGTGAGAGAAAACATTTTTTGAGCATTCGATTAATTGAAAATAACGATTAAACTGAAACAGGCTGTTTTTCAGCTGATCAAAATTTTAGCACCACATGTCTTTAAAAGGCCAAATCTGTGCAAAGATGTGGATTCATTGTCATTTTCTGTCAGGCAGTCAAACGTTGTGATGGCAAAGGCAAAAAAAACTCTCCCTTTTTGAACGTGGTCGGGTTGTTGAACTGCATAAGCAGGGTCTCTCACAGCGCGCCATCGCTGCTGAGGTGGGACGCAGTAAGACAGTCATTTGGAATCTATTAAATGATCCTGAGGGTTATGGAACAAAAAAGTCAAGTGGAAGACCCCAAAAAATGTCATCAGCACTGAGCCGGAGGATCCTATTGGCTGTCCGTCAAGACACTGGACGATCCTCGATCCAAATTAAGGCCCTTACTGGTGCTGACTGCAGCCCCATAACCATCAGACGTCATCTGAGACTGAAGGGCTTCAAAAACAAAAAACGTCTTCAAAAACAAAAAACTTCTTCAAAAACCTTGTCTCCTTGAACGCCACAGAACTGGACTTTGCAAGAGAGCACCAAACATATGACATTCAAAGGTTGAAGAAAGTTTTATTCTCTGATGAGAAAAAATTTAACCTTGATGGTCCTGATGGGTTCCAAAGTTACTGGCATGACAAGCAGATCCCATCCCGAGATGTTTTCTACGCGCCACAGTGGAGGGTGCGCCATAATGGTCTGTAACACCTCAACATTTTTTGCAAGCTGCAACACCAACTCCTTCAAGTTAACTTTGGTATTTTCATCATATTTCTTAACATTAGACTTTACTGGTGTGCTCCTTTGTTCAGACATAATGGCACCATTATAACCTGGGTCTGAATCAGAACCCAGTACCTTTACTGCAAGCCCCTTAAAGTCAAGGAATGGCATATCAGGGTGTTGTAATGCAAGAACACTCAGCTGGGTTTTTACAGCATCTAGTCTGCGACCCACTACAAACTTGTCTTTCAGAGTCCTGTCTCGGTTAAGTACCTCATGAGGACCCATGTGCTGGATGGTACTGGTGCTGACTGCAGCCCCATAACCATCAGACGTCATCTGAGACTGAAGGGCTTCAAAAACAAAAAATGTCTTCAAAGACCTCGTCTCCTTGAACGCCACAGAACTGCTCGTTTGGACTTTGCAAGAGAGCACCAAACATGGGACATTCAAAGGTGGAAGAAAGTTTTATTCTCTGATGAGAAAAATTTTAACCTTAATGGTCCTGATGGTTTCCAACGTTACTGGCATGACAAGCAGATCCCACCTGAGATGTTTTCTACGCCCCACAGTGGAGGGGGCACCATAATGGTCTGGGGTGCTTTTTCCTTCAGTGGAACAATGGAGCTTCAGGAAGTGCAGGGGCGTCAAACGGCCGCTGGCTATGTCCAGATGTTGCAGAAAGCATTCCTCATGACTGAGGGCCCTTGTCTGTGTGGTAACGACTGAGTTTTTCAACAGGACAACGCTACAGTACACAATGCCCGCAGGACAAGGGACTTCTTCCAGGCGAATAGCATCACTCTTTTGGCCCATCCTGCGTGTTCCCCTGATCTAAATCAAATTGAGAACCTTTGGGGATGGATGGCAAGGGAAGTTTACAAAAATGGACAACAGTTCCAGACAGTAGATGGCCTTCGTGCAGCTGTCTTCACCACTTGGAGAAATGTTCCCACTCACCTCATGGAAACGCTTGCATCAAGCATGGCGAAACAAATTTTGTTAAGTGATAAACAATAACGGCGGAGCTACTCATTACTGAGTTCATGTTTGGAAGTTGGATTTCTTTTTTGGGGGTTTAGTTTTTTTTTGGAGGAGTGGTCCTAAACTTTTGATCAGCTGAAAAACAGCCTGTTTCAGTTTATTCGTTGTTTTCATTAAATTGAATGCTCAAAAAATGTTTTGTCTCACTCCCATTTCTTCTTGTTGCATGTTGAAGCTCTACTTGGAACCTTGTTAAGATCCAGCCATGCTAAATATGATTTTTTTTTTGCCATTTTTCAAGTGGTTTTAAACTTTTGATTAAGACTGTATCATGGGGAGAAAAACAGAACTGGATCGCACATCCACAATGCTATGCTTAGATAAAATTAAATTCGCTTCTCAGCACAATATGAAAGTGTACAGCCCCCTATACTACATGCTGTACAAGAGGCATTAGTGTACATTTTGATCAAAAGGCTAAAGCCCACTCACCACGCCAAGGTCGCCTCTTTGAGTGGTACCTACTCTGGCAAAAAAGGCGCAGCACACTGCGGTGACAAGGGGGCACTGCCCTAGTAGGCGGCAGGATCCAGGAGTCAAACAGCAACCAGCTGTCTGACAATGCCACCCATGGCCCTGGGTCCCACCAACCGACCAGTACAGTGTCACAAAAATAAAGGTCACACGCAGTACTGCACCACGTGAACAGTTGTCTAACACAACATGTCCATTGCAATCAGGAACTGCAGGTCAATTACCACTTATATGCAGACTTCTGTGATTAAAACCACCTGTGCCGAATGGGAGGAGTGTTGATACCAGTAATAAAGAAGAAAGATTAAATGGGTTGGCCACTATATAAGTACTTTCCACTATATAGTGGGAGATAGGGTAAAAAAGAGTTTCCTAACATACTTTATTAAAAAAAATCCGAATGGTAATGGTTTTATAATGAGCCCCGCTGTGCGTGCAGCTAGTTCGTCCATGGCTGCACGCGACATGGAGGAGATTTAGAGAAAGCTTGTCCATGGCTTTATTCTAACTGCACATGCGCTGTGTTTCCTAATAAGAGCAGCGCATGCCCAGTCTGCCCCTGTCACTGGCGCGCTCCCTGCTCCGACTCTGCCTCTACAACTGGCTTATTCCTGTCAGAGTTCGGAGCAGGAAGAAAAGTAAGAGCGCGTCTGATCCCCGATGCACTTGCGACCCAGTGTCCACTAAAGCAAGGCAGCACACACCATTAATTCTGACAGTAATTGGAGGACATTCATATATATTTGCAGAAAAGTTTGGACCCAAGCAGTCTCCCCCTGAGGGTTGGTCCATTGCCCAAGGAGACACTAGTTTAACTTCTTGCATTCCCGCTCCACATAACCAACTTTTTGACATTTACAACATATTGGTTGGCCACTGGCATCAAACTGGTCAGTGGGTAATTGACCATAATTCCTAGGATTACCATTAGAACCATATCTCGGTCTACCTCTAGGGTACAAAGTACCTCTATCAGGCTGGCGGCTTTGTTTCATGCCCTGTACATTTTTTGTAACACCTCAACATTTTTTGCAAGCTGCAACACCAACTCCTTCAAGTTAACTTCGGTATTTTCATCATATTTCTTAACATTAGACTTTACTGGTATGCTCCTTTGTTCAGACATAATGGCACCATTATAACCTGGGTCTGAATCAGAACCCAGTACCTTTACTGCAAGCTCCTTAAAGTCAAGGAATGGCATATCAGGGTGTTGTAATGCAAGAACTCTCAGCTGGGTTTTTGCAGCATCTAGTCTGGGACCCTCTACAAACTTGTCTTTCAGAGTCCTGTCTCGGTTAAGTACCTCATGAGGACCCATGTGCTGGATGGTACGCAGAGCTTCCTGGAGACTTAGAGCAAAATCTCTCAGGTTTTCACATATCCTTTGTTTGAGGCTAAATAAATGCATTTTTAACTCTGATAATGTGTGCCTGTCAAACATGCTTGCAAGTCTTGCTTGTGGCAGGCCCCACAAGGGGAACACTTACAGTAGAGTAGCTGGTATGTTGCTGGTTCACCTCAGATACGGGTTGGGGCGTTCCTGTAGTTGCCACTAGCTGTCCTGATCCACTGGAGCTAGATCCACAATAACTGCTGGTTAGTGATGGCCTTGCGTTTCACCCAGTGGTCGGTTCGCGGCCAACTTTGCTCATTTGCGATTTGCAGAACATGCAAACATATGGCGATATTCGCGCCCGCCATATTCTTTTACATTGTGAAGAACTTTGACCCATGACACATCCATCAGGTGATACATGACAGCCAATTGAAAAGTTTCAGCACATGGACATACCCCCTACCTTATAAATAGACCTGATCTGACCGCCATTTTACATTCAGTCTTTTGTCAGTGTAGGGAAAGGTTGCTGTGTGGAGCAGGGACAGACTGTTAGGGACAAAAATGCTATCAAATAGGTCCACAAACGTCCTTTTAAGGACTGGTATAGGTGTGCTATTGATAGGTGTGCAGTACAGAGGGGTGTAATACACTTACAATATACTTTCTAACATAGAAAGCATATTAAAGTGGATTTGTATTGTGCAGCAGTGGTGAGCGGTTCTGCAGCGATACTGCAGCTACACAGAGTGCCAAATGCAATTAGAAAAAATAATTATAACTGGTGTGATATACCAGTCGCCCCCCAAAGAAACTGATAAAAGCGGGGTGTTATATACCAGTAATATACTATCTATATAGTGCATTTGGGTACAACAGCATTTGTTTGCGGTTTTGCTGCGTTCCCTCTACTACACACAGTGACAAACGATATTGGAAAAAATAATTATAACTGGTGTGCCCATGCGAGTGCGCGAAAATTATATTGCTGATATTTCGCATTGAAAAAAATTGAAAAGGAGATCGCAATTTTTAATAATACATCTGGTATATCACTGTCCATGTTGTGGGACTATTTGTGCACTTCTAGTAATTATTTCTTGGCTGCAAATATGAGCTGAAGTTTTTTCAAGTTCGCCTGCCAATTAAAATAAATGGGACCCGCAGCAAATATTTGATCGCGTTCGTGAACCGTCCTGGCATATATTCGTCCATCACTACTGCTGGTGCGAAATTGCAGTAGCCAGGTTTGGGGTGGTCCCAACGCTACGTTGGGTCCCCAGGACACCGTTGAGGTTTCACCACGTGTTGCTGCTCTCCAGAAGGAATGGTATGGCGTGGTGCAAAACACTGCAAAAATTTGGTGCACTACAATGAAAAATTCAATTGACAATGTATGGCTAAACCCTCACTCTGATATTAAAAATGAGACTTTCGCCAATATATTCTTATAATAAGAACATACCGAAGCCTGCCCACCTCGTCAACGCTAACCTACCTGCGCTATTTGGGCAATTACAGGTGCCTTACGGGCTATTACAGGAGCATAATGTCCGACACACAGCAATCGGTTCCCAGTTACTGCTAGCGTGAAATGACACATACAATGGGAGGAGGGAAGCAGATGTAGGTCCCAGGTTACCTCCAGCGTGAAGTCACGCATGCAATGGGAGGAGAGAGGAGGCTGTGAGTTCCACCTATCACTGAGTCATGTGATGCAGGCTGCACAGGTGCACCTAAATAATACTCAATCTGGTTTCCACACCTCCATTTACACATATACAAACAAACTGACAAAGCAAAAGTGGTCTTAAGAGGAAGAGAAATGCTCAAAACCTCAAATGCTGCTGCGCATTTATATATATACTGGGGGAGCAGAATGGTGTTCCCCATACATCGCCTCATATGCGATGTTTCCACATGTTAGAACTCCACGCTCTACATGTTGGACCGACTGTATGGGCAGAGGAAACACATGACCGATTTCTTGGTGATACAGATGGACAGCAGTACTCCCCAGTCTAACTTTAGTCGGTGGCAGCTCATGCATGACACCTGCCATTTGCTCAGGCCCTTTGAGGAGGTCACTTTTTTTTGTCAGTCGCCAGGACTACAGGATGAATGATGTCATTCCACTCCTTCACCTCCTGGAGGGAATACTGATAAATTTGACTGGTGAGGGGCACCTACATCTAATTGCCACTTGAGCCCTGTGGAGGCTGAACTGGCACAGGAGGAGGAGGACATAAACACCCAGACATTCTATACAGAACTAGGTGGTTATTCTGCACAAGCAACAGTAGAGGAGCAGGAGATGCTAGAGGGCAACAAGGAAGATGATGTAGATGACCTCGACAGACCGTGGCAGTATGTAGTGGAGATGGAGGCAGGGAGTCCCTCCGAGTCCCTTGCGCAAATGGCCAGATGCATGCTGAGTTGCTTGCTTAGTGACAGCCACATTATCACCATTCCACACAGGGATGATTACTGGCTCTCCACAATGTTAGACCCTCACCACCGGTCCATCCCTTCTGAGAGAGATGAAAACTCAACTACTATGAGACATCCTTTGAAGTCGGCTTGGTCGCTGTCTACGCACCCCATCGCCTATCCTAACGAAGGTCAACTGGGGGACCCTCTAAGCTCACGTGCCACTGCCATGACTGTTGGAGGGGAGTGTGGAGTGGTGTGGGGGGGGGGGCAGAAGCAGCAGCAGCTCCCACAGCAGCAATTTTTTTGATGAACAGTTTTCTTCACCTGCCTACTAAAGAAACCACCCAGCAGTAGCAGGAAATGGAGTGGTGTCATACTTGGACTCTTGGACTGCACCCTGGCATGCCTGCTGTCTCTACTGCCACTGTTACTGCCCCCCCCCCCCCCCCATTATTGAGACTCGTTATGCTGTTGCCACCCTGACCAGTCTGTTCCAGGGCTAGTATTGTGACTCTTCATGCTGTTGCTAGCCTCACCAGTTTCTTATGGGGCCACTAGTCAGGGCCGGCTCCAGGATCATGTGGGCCCTTGGGCGATAAAGTCTCAGTGGGCCCCCTTACACAGTGGTAACTCTCTTGAGTACAGATAATACAGTAGATATCACCTGCAGTCCTATGTAAAACCACAGATAACACTAGTGCTGATAATGTGATAGTGTTACCTGCAGGCCTATGTAAAACCACAGATAACACTAGTGCTGATAATGTGATAGTGTTACCTGTAGTCCTATGTAAACCACAGATAACACTAGTTTAGATCATGTAGTAGTGTTACCTGTGTCCTTAGTGTGCCTCCCTGTGTCTCTACCACGGACTGCATGCTGGCGGTGCTGCCTCCTCTTCCTTCTTCATCTTGCCCCACACAGAATGTCCTGATGCAGCTGTGTCAAGACAAAGGGAACACTGTGGGCATGGTGATGGTGACACACACACAGGGACATACACACGGGGACAGACACAGACACTGGGATACACACACACACACACACACATGGGGACAGACACACACACATGGGGACAGACACACACACACACACATGGGGACAGACACACACACACACTCACGGGGACAGACACACACACACACACACATGGGGACAGACACACACACACACATGGGGACAGACACACACACACACACACATGGGGACAGACAAACACACACGGGGACAGACAGACACACACACACACAGGGACAGACAGGCACACACACGGGGACAGACAGACACACACACACGGGGACAGACAGACACACACACACGGGGACAGACACCTGTGCGATCATCAATAAACTTCTATCTAATGTGTGGCCACCTTAAGGGGGCATAAAAAAAGGGAATTCCACCTTTAGTTATGGTCCAACCTTTTGTTACCTTTATAATATGACTCCCACTGATTCCCAGGACTGAGGGGATATGGACTGGGGTTTAAAAGGGAATTATCAACATGTACCAGAAGGTGGTCTAAACCGTAACCCATTAGGCACTGGCTAGACTGTAGGATGGAGTCTAAGCAATGCCTCAGGCCTCATGCACACTGCCATTAAGCGTCCGTTCCGTGCATTGGGGACCACAATTTGTGGTCCCCAATGCACTGGCAACGTCCGTGCGGTGGCCGGGACAGATTGAGACCCATTCAACCTGAATAAGTCCATGATCCGTCCGCACCGCACAAAAAATAGAACATGTTCTATTTTTTTGCAGTGTGGAGGCATGGACGGAAACACAGCGGAAGCTCTCCATAGTGCTTCCCATTGAGTGATTGAGGACCCATTCAAGTGAATAGGTCCGCATCCGTGATGCCCACGGCCGGTGTGCATGAGGCCATAGACACAGAAAGGGGCTCACACACAGGGACAGACAGACTGACGCTCACACACAGGGACAGACAGACTGACACACAGGGACAGACAGACTGACACATACAGGGACAGACAGACAGACACACACACACACACATCATGGCCCTTGGATTAGTATGATAAACCCCCTTAACCCACTTGAACCCCACTGACCCCTCATATTTGTGCTCCACCTGCCCCCTCATATATGAGCTCCATATGCTGCCCCTTATAAAGTTCTGGTTCTCCAGCAGCACATCCTACCTCACTCTGCATCTTGCAGGCACACACAGCCCCTCCTCCTTCCACAAGCTGCTGCTGCCGAGGGTTTGTCATGTGATCATGAAGGAGCATGTGACCAGTGATGTCACAGACCTCCTTCTAACAACTACATTCTAGCATAGGATCGATCTACCGAAACTCCATCTACCCTGTTCTGAGTTCTGGGGTCGCTTACCCCAGCAGTGCACATGGCGAAAATTGTCTGCATTGTTGGGGTAAGCTGCCCTAGAATTCAAAAAGGGCAGGACACAGCTGCAGGAGTGAGCGGGCACAGTGGGCCCCCCCAGGAGCAGGGGGCCCCGGCACTTGCCCGGGTTTGCCGGGTGGTGGCACCGGCCCTGCCACTAGTGTCTCTGTTTAGCCATGTTTGTTTACAAAAAACGGGGAGGGGACCTAACCTGGGAAAAGGTATTTGTATACACATATATTTTAATGCCAAGAATGGCCTAGACCTATATTGACCCAGGTATAAAGTGTGTATTAAAACGTCACTTTTAATTCGACATAATGATAAAACGGCTGTGAGCCATAACAAACAATTAAAACACTTTGTTTCCACCCCAAAGAGTTGATGACTTAGTTGCTGCCAGGGTGAGGGAGATGTGCACTATCTCCTATTCACCACCACTATATCTGCAGAGCTTGAACATAGGGGGGCAATGTGTGGAGAGACTAATGTAAGCAAACTACCTGTAGTTGCCTGCAAAAACTGATTACATGGAATAGGTGACTGTGCTCCTACACACAAACGTGCACAGCACACTTGTCTGACACTACGTCGGTATCTGTCAAGACGCACTCACACACTGCACACACGCTGCTAAGTGCTCCACCTAGCTCAAAAAACCTTTCTATATTGAATGAAAATGTCCTACACAAGGACTTCTAAGCTAATAAGCAACATTGGAGTGGACAACAATTGATTAAAACAATCAACTGCCCCCCAACATGTTTCACCAGATCACTGGCTTCTTCAGGGGTTTGGGCAGCATACTCTCAAACCCCCTGAAGAAGCTAGTGATCTGGTGAAACATGTTGGGGGGCAGTTGAGTGTTTCCATCAATCTCTGTCACTTCTAAAGGGAATGTGTCAGCAGATTTGTATTTATGAATAGTGTTGAGCGCGAATATTCGAATCGCGAATTTTTTTCGCGAATATCGGCACTTCGCTAATTCGCGAATATTTCGAATATAGTGCTATAAATTCGCAATTTCGAATATTCGTTTTTTTTTTTTTTTTTTTTTTTTTTTTTTTAATTGTTATATTTTTTCCTTTCCCACTTCCCTAAAGTTGTTCTTACCTGTCCTTTGGATTCCTGGCTTCCTGGCTGCTCCAGTCAGTGCCCGTTGCCGCTTCTGCCGCCTTCCGTGCTCATGGAGCGTCCCCATCTCCATGGGAACGTCTCCATATACTAGAATGTACTGTCGGATTTGAGAATTACGTTGAAATCGCAATTGCGATTAATATAACACGAAATAATCGCATTTGCGATTTCAACGTAATTCTCAAATCCGACAGTACATTCTAGTATATGGAGACGTTCCCATGAGCATGGAATATAGCATTACTAAGTTAAAAATCGCAAATGCGATTATTTCGTGTTATATTAATCGCATTTGCGATTTTTTATTTTTTATTTTTTTATTTTTTTACTATGGTTGGCTTCAATGGTAGAATTAGCGAATATGACGAATATATTCGTTATATTCCACAAAATGAATATACGAATGTATTCGTCATATTCCACAAAACGAAGATAACGAAGTATTCTGCATCTCAGTTATATCTACCTATTCATCAACTTCGCTAATTCTAGCAATCATATAGGACAGTTTACTATAGAGACAGATAAGTATAATTCGCTATGCGATTATATGACTGCTTTTTTTTAATATAAATAGAATAATTATAATACCTGATAATTATTATAATCTATTTATATAAAAAAGCAAAGTAATATAATCGCATAGCGAATTATACTTATCTGTCTTTATAGTAAACTTTCCTATATGATTGCTAGAATTAGCGAAGTTGATGAATAGGTAGATATAACTGAGATGCAGAATACTTCGTTATCTTCGTTTTGTGGAATATAACGAATATATTCGTATATTCGTTTTGTGGAATATAACGAATATATTCGTCATATTCGCTAATTCTACCATTGAAGCCAACCATAGTAAAAAAAAAATAAAAAAAATAAAAAAAAATCGCAAATGCGATTAATATAACACGAAATAATCGCATTTGCGATTTTTAACTTAGTAATGCTATATTCCATGCTCATGGGAACGTCTCCATATACTAGAATGTACTGTCGGATTTGAGAATTACGTTGAAATCGCAAATGCGATTATTTCGTGTTATATTAATCGCAATTGCGATTTCAACGTAATTCTCAAATCCGACAGTACATTCTAGTATATGGAGACGTTCCCATGGAGATGGGGACGCTCCATGAGCATGGAATATAGCAGGGATCAGCAACCTTCGGCACTCCAGCTGTGGTGCAACTACAACTCCCAGCATGCACACCTCCATGGCTGTTCTCAGGACTCCCAAAGAAGTGAATGGAGCATGCTGGGAGTCGTAGTTTGACAACAGCTGGAGTGCCGGAGGTTGCTGATCCCTGGAATATAGCATTACTAAGTAAAAATCGCAAATGCGATTATTTCGTGTTATATTAATCGCATTTGCGATTTTTTTTTTTTTATTATTTTTTTTTTATTTTTTTTTTTACTATGGTTGGCTTCAATGGTAGAATTAGCGAATATGACGAATATATTCGTTATATTCCACAAAACGAATATACGAATATATTCGTTATATTCCACAAAACGAAGATAACGAAGTATTCTGCATCTCAGTTATATCTACCTATTCATCAACTTCGCTAATTCTAGCAATCATATAGGACAGTTTACTATAGAGACAGATAAGTATAATTCGCTATGCGATTATATTACTTTGCTTTTTTATATAAATAGATTATAATAATTATCAGGTATTATAATTATTCTATTTATATTAAAAAAAAAGCAGTCATATAATCGCATAGCGAATTATACTTATCTGTCTCTATAGTAAACTGTCCTATATGATTGCTAGAATTAGCGAAGTTGATGAATAGGTAGATATAACTGAGATGCAGAATACTTCGTTATCTTCGTTTTGTGGAATATAACGAATACATTCGTATATTCGTTTTGTGGAATATAACGAATATATTCGTCATATTCGCTAATTCTACCATTGAAGCCAACCATAGTAAAAAAAAAAAAAAAAATCGCAAATGCGATTCATATAACACGAAATAATCGCATTTGCGATTTTTACTTAGTAATGCTATATTCCAGGGATCAGCAACCTCCGGCACTCCAGCTGTTGTCAAACTACGACTCCCAGCATGCTCCATTCACTTCTTTGGGAGTCCTGAGAACAGCCATGGAGGTGTGCATGCTGGGAGTTGTAGTTGCACCACAGCTGGAGTGCCGAAGGTTGCTGATCCCTGCTATATGCCATGCTCATGGAGCGTCCCCATCACCATGGGAACGTCTCCATATACTAGAATGTACTGTCGGATTTGAGAATTACGTTGAAATCGCAAATGCGATTATTTCGTGTTATATTAATCGCATTTGCGATTTCAATAGGAGAGTAGCCTTTAAGTTTAAAAAAAAAAAAAAAAAAAAAAAATAAAATTAAAAAAATCGCATATGCGATTTTTTTTTAATCGCATATTATTCGCAATAACTAGCATAATGACGAATATTCGATTTCGACGAATATAAAACGAATATTCTATCGAATATTCGCGAATTTCGTCGAAATCGAATATGGCACCTGCCGCTCATCACTATTTATGAAACTGCCTGACCTGTTCCATGTTTGTTTGGCAGCTAAAGGCATCTGTGTTGGTCCAATGTTCATATATGCCTGCATTGCTGAGAAAAATTATGTTTTAATATATGCAAATGAGCCTCCAGGAGCAACGGAGGTGTTGCCGCTACACCTAGAGGCTCAGCTCTCTCTGCAACTGCCGCGCCCTCTCCACTTTCATTGACAGGTCTAGGCATTATGATGTTTTCATTAAATAATGGGAGAAAAGAAGAAATGAATCGCACATCTACTGCTAATGCTATGATCTCATCCCTGCATTCCTGCAGGAGACAGCACTAAATAGCGCATGTGTACTACCTCCATGCTACATGCTAAATGAGGCATTTGTGTACATTTTGATCAAAAGGCAATAACCCACTCACCACGCCAAGGTTGCCTCTATGAGTGGGTCCTAACCTAAAATTGGCGCGGCGCTGCACAGCGACCACCAGCGCTGTGGCGCCATCCCGGCCGGCGGCGGGACCCAGTGGTCAAACAGCACCCCTGCTGCCTGACCATGTCATACCTAGCTCTGGGCCCCACCAACCAGCCAGAAAAACAGCACAGTGGCCCCCGATGTTTTCACTTCCTGGCCCATCAATCAAAGTGGAGAGAGTGTGGCATTTGCAGAGAAAGCAGAGCATCTAGGTGTAAAGGCAATGCCCCCATTACTCCTAAAGGCTCATTTTCATATATAAAAAATTACTTTTTTTCAGTTATGCAGACACATATGAACACGGGATCAAAACAGATGCTTTCAGCTGCCAAGTGCACATGTAACAGGTCAGCCAGTTTCATAAGTACAAATCTGCTGACAGATGCCCTTTAAACCAACTGAGAAAAAAATAAGAAGTGGCAGAGATCGACGCACAGAAACACTTTTCGCTGACTGATCCTGTACTCAAGTGTGAACTCAATTAGTACCTTAAAGGGAACCTGTCACCTCTACTATGCCACCCTCACTGAGTGTTTCTAAATGTTCATTGTGTTACCCTAAATATATAAATTACACTTAAAATTAAATTTCCAGACAAATTCAATAAGTATTATGCATTGTTGTACTTCCCGCCTTTTATGCAAATTAACATTAAAGAGTCATATCTTACTTGTATGACGAGAGAAGAGTCATATTTTCAAGCTCTGACTCATCTCCGATTAATTGGCATATGTATCAAATCAATTTTTTTTACACAATAAAAGCACACAGAGCTATGGGGACTGGGTATTGCGGATGTGCTAGCGGACATCTAGCAACCCATGTCCTCAGCTCTATACCCAAAATCCAGGTGACAGGTTCCCTTTAATCTGTACATATCTTAAAGTCAATGTGGATATAGACTGTTTAAAGAATGAAAAAGGTTCCGGTGAACATTTCTATCAATTCTAAAGTAGCAACGTGCGCTAGGCAGCAATGGCTTCTGTATATGCTGCCAATAATAATATGATGGCTACTGATTATTGCTCATTTCTGCACTTAAGGCCATGTCATTTAAAAAATTGCCATTGAAAGTTCACTTGATAGGGAAAATAAATGACACAGAAAAGTGCATTTACAAAGTTGCTCAGTTTTGGAGGTCAAATAATGTTTTTCAGTCTGGAACCAGAATTGTATGTCAGCTGTTTACCGCCGACGTGTAAAAAGCTGCAGTGTCAAGGAGCACAGGTTGTTTTGGGTATTAGTGCTGTTCACACATTCCAGTGGTTTTAATATTGGTTTATTTGCTCATGCAGGGATTAAGCGCTACAAAGCATCCTAATCTGCTAACAACCTGTGTTTCTTTAAAGTGTCTGAAATCCTCGCGCTCTTGTCCTGGTCTTGGAGTGGACCCTACTGTTAGCTTAAAAGCTTTTTAGACTAAAATAGGAGAACATTTTATGCTCCCATTAGTAGGAAACACATGGTGCCATTTACTAATTGCCTCCATCTGTAAACTTGGTTAGCATAAAAAAATATATATTTTCCACTTCTAACCACATCTTTTTTTTCCACTGTTATTGTTGTGTTGCTGAAAACTAACATTTTGAGA
The DNA here is from genome assembly GCF_014858855.1 of Bufo gargarizans. NCBI lineage: Eukaryota > Metazoa > Chordata > Amphibia > Anura > Bufonidae > Bufo > Bufo gargarizans. Next base: position 519,645,078 of record NC_058082.1, on the reverse strand, counting down.
ATTTTGAGTGCTTTAAACACTGTAATGTGTAACGTTCATTGTGCTAAATGGAATGTGAATATGTGGATTGCTATATGATTTGTGTTTAGCATCAAAACAATGGAACATACATATTTGTATGTACGTGTATAATGCTGATATCATTTATGGAAAGGGAGTCGTTTTCTAGCAATCTAATATGATTTTTCTATGACTTCTCTGCTGCATTTCAATAGCTCATTGAATAGATCAATATCACACATGTTTAACACAAGTCTATCTCAAGAATACAACATGACTAATGAAATATTCTTTTTGAAGCATATTGGCACCAATTGGCACCATCCTTAAAGGGTTTCTGTCATCAGAATTAACCCTATTAAAGTAGCTGACATTAGCGATGTGCTAATGTCAGCTGAACCTAACTAGCCTATTCCGACTTTAATCTATGCCCCCGTTACTCCAGAAAAATAAAGCTTATAATATGCTAATTAGCCTCTAGGTGCAGGGGGGGCGTTGCCCCTGCTCCTAGAGGCTCTGTCCTCCCACCTCTGGTCACGCCCTGCTACACTAGTTAGGTTCAGCTGACATTAGCACATCACTAATGTCAGCTAGTTTAATAGAGTTAATTCTGGTGACAGAAACCCTTTAAAAATAAGGGGAACACTTGTATATTTTCAGCCTAAAATTGCATATATAATATATTCAGTGGCAAGGATTAATATGTATAAGAACATTTTATAAAGTAAAATACTAAAAACAGACTTTCAAAAGGTATTTATTATATAGGACTGAAGAATATTATCTTTCCACAAGTGATCCAAGAGGATTGTAGTTTTAAATGTCGACAATGCATACTAAAAACTACATTGTTTCTTTCCTGCAGTATATAAATTGTATTTTGGAAAATATTTGTTTGTGAAAATCAAAACCAAATATATTCAATAATTCAACATATACACTCCTTAACATCACAATTGCAGCGCCAAGAAGGACAATTCATAAGGTTATGCAAATCAAGGAAGTAGAAGTTGTTTGCTAAGATCTGCAAATGATCACAATTTAAAGCACCTAGCTCCAATTGGTGGTATAGAAGATCTGTGGCATAGAGATCTGTGGAGGGGCATTAAAGCCAGATTGAAAGCAATGTTTTTTAGCCATGAAACCTAAAAAATCTGATCAAGTTATGTGGGATGATTGTGTGATGCTTCCTGTTCATCAGAATGCCAGTCATTGCCACTGATCGCAAACCAATAGAGAGAGAATTCTTGAACTGAGAGACCTTAATTTATAACTCCAGCAGATTGCTACATGCAAGCTCGAACTGGCCCACCGGGGAGCCAGGAAAATCCTAGCTTGTGGTTATAGGACCTGTGGTGATGTCACAGTAATGTGATCAGCCATGTGTGTGGGAGGGGTTAGGGGAACACAGGCTGTGCTGTGGAAAATGCAGAGGTACTTCATGTATGGAAGGTGTGTATAAAGCAGGGCTATGTCAGTGTAACCAGTCTGTTGCACAGTTTTCTGTGTGTAATGTGTACACAGTAGTTCTATCTGTGTAATGGACATGTAGCAGAGCTGTGTGTGCAATGTGTATATAGTAAACTATCTGTGTAATGGGCATATGGTAGACCTGTGTATGTTATATGTATATAGTAGTGTCCGATGGGCGCTGTGTATGGCAGCGTCAGGCGGGCGCTGTGTATGGCAGCGTCAGGCGGGCGCTGTGTATGGCAGCATCAGGCGGGCACTGTGTATGGCAGTGTCAGGCGGGCACTGTGTATGGCAGTGTCAGGCGGGCATTGTGTATGGCAGCGTCAGTTGTATGGCAGTGTTAGGTGGGTGCTGTGTATGGCAGTGTCAGGTGGGCGCTGTGTATGGCAGCGTCAAGTGGGCGCAGTGTCTGGCAGTGTCAGGTGGGCGCTGTGAATAGCAGTGTCAGGTTGGTGCTGTGAATGGCAGCGTCAGGTGGGCTTGTGTATGGCAGCATCAGGTGAGCCCTGTGTATGGCAGCATCAGGTGAGCCCTGTGTATGGCAGTGTTAGTCGGTCATTGTGTATGGGAGCGTCAGGTGGGCGCTGTGAATGGCAGCGTCAGGTGGGCCCTGTGTATGTCACCATCAGGTGGGCCCTGTGTATGGCATGGTCAGGTGGGCGCTGTGTATGGCAGCATCAGGTGGGCGCTGTGTATGGCAGTGTCAGGTGGGCGCTGTGTAGGCAGCGTCAGGTAGGCCCTGTGTTTGGCAGCGTCAGGTGGGCACTGTGTATGGCAGCGTCAGGTGGGCGCTGTGTATGGTAGTGTCAGGTGGGCACTGTGTATGGCAGCGTCAGGTGGGCGCTGTGTATGGTAGTGTCAGGTGGGCGCTGTGTTTGGCAGCGTCAGGTGGGTCCTGTGTTTGGCAGCGTCAGGTGGGCGCTGTGCATGGTAGTGTCAGGTGGGTGCTGTGTATGGCAGCGTCAAGTGGGCGCTGTGTATGGCAGCATCAGGTGGGCCCTGTGTAGGGCAGCATCAGGAGGGCGCAGTGTATGTCATCGTCAGGCGGGCGCAGTGTATGGCAGCGTCAGGCAGGCGCAGTGTTTGTCAGCGTCAGGTGGGCGCTGTGTTTGGCAGTGTCAGGTGGGCGCAGTGTGTGGCAGCAGTGGTCTTATGTTTAGTGTATGATGTTGGATAAATGTGAAATTGTCTACATTTATTTCTGCATGGCAGACTAGCAATGGTTTCCCTGCAGAAATATCAGCCTCATAACGTTATATGGGCCTATGCATTATATATATATGAATTACCGCAAAATTTTTACTCCTCCTCAGCTAAAAATACTCCTCAAGGAGTATTTTTACTCTTCTGGAAAAAATGTAGTGCGACCTCTGGTCTACATATTAATCAGCAGTGACAGGGAGTCTCAGCTTTCTGCTGGCAAGCGCTGCTGCCTGCCGCTTCAATAGGAGGAGCAGAGCTGCACAGACATACAGAATGGCAGCGTCAGGTGGGCGCTGTGAATGGCAGCGTCAGGTGGGCTCTGTGTATGTCACCGTCAGGTGGGCCCTGTGTATGGCATGGTCAGGTGGGCGCTGTGTATGGCAGTGTCAGGTGGGCGCTATGTAGGCAGTGTCAGGTGGGCCCTGTGTTTGGCAGCATCAGGTGGGCCCTGTGTTTGGCAGCATCAGGTGGGCACTGTGTATGGCAGTGTCAGGTGGGCCCTGTGTTTGGCAGCATCAGGTGGGCCCTGTGTTTGGCAGCATCAAGTGGGCGCTGTGTATGGTAGCATCAGGTGGGCGCAGTGTATGGTAGTGTCAGGTGGGCGCTGTGTATGGCAGCGTCAAGTGGGCGCTGTGTATGGCAGCGTCAGGTGGGCCCTGTGTATGGCAGCGTCAGGAGGGCCAGTGTATGTCAGCGTCAGGCGGGCGCAGTGTATGGCAGCGTCAGGCGGGCGTAGTGTATTGCAGAGTCAGGTGGGCGCTGTGTATGGCAGTGTCAGGTGGGCGCAGTGTGTGGCAGCAGTGGTCTTATGTTTAGTGTATGATGCTGGATAAATGTGAAATTGTCTACATTTATTTCTGCATGGGAGACTAGCAATGGTTTCCCTGCAGAAATATCAGCCTCATAACATTATATGGGCCTATGCATTATATATATATGAATTACCGCAACATTTTTACTCCTCCTCAGCTAAAAATACTCCTCAAGGAGTATTTTTACTCTTCTGGAAAAAATGTAGTGCCACCTCTGGTCTACATATTAATCAGCAGTGACAGGCAGTCTCAGCTTTCTGCTGGCAAGCGCCGCTGCCTGCCGCTTCAATAGGAAGAGCAGAGCTACACAGACATACAGAAGGTGGCGAGATGATCTTGATCATCTCGCCACTTAACTTGCCCTGCAGTGATGCTGGTGCTGCCATCTTTCAGGGGGCGGCAGGACGCTCCTCTTGATACATGCGGTGCGCTGCCTGCGCTTCCTTCTCACTCCAAGCGCTGCACGCACGTTGCGTTCTCACAGAGCCCTGCCGCACGCCCATATTCTCGAGTCTGCAGAGCGCGGCGGTAGGCTTTTACTGTGCTCCTGAGTATGCAGACGTGCAGGTGGTGCTGCTGTGTCCCGCATGAAACAGAAGCTGCCTGTGATTGAGTGGTAGACATCACAGGCTGCCGCTAGTCCCCCAAGACATTATTATATAATATAGGTAAATCTATAGTTTAATAAAAATATAATTTCACATTTTACTCTGCATTCTGCTCTTCCGCTTTACAACTCCTAGCATGCCCTGTGAGATGCAAACCTTGAGGACCTGCTGGGAGTTGTAGTTTTCCTGCAACATGCTGTAATTTTATATCACAATTATGATTGCATGCTACAAAAATTTGAATAAAAAAATAAAAAATAAAAGCTGCCGCTCCTGCCTATTTCAGCAGCTCTCCATTTATTCTTGAGTTTTTCCTTTTTTATTTTTCTTTTAGACCTGTTGTGTATTTGTTTACTTACTTAGTTTTTGCTTAGTGACAAGATGGAGTGGACTACATTTTGGTCAACCCGGTTTTTATTTTATTTTTAATGGTTTTTGCGTCCGGCGAGAGAGTGAGCGACCAAGCTGCTTACAGCAGGGATCAGCTGTTAGCGCTCCGCTGGGTCATTTACCACACAACAAGACGATATTCCCCACGAGTTAAGGAAAGGAAGAGGACGTCGGGACCGGAGGAAAAGGAACAGACCCGCCATCCCTGCCATCATCATGGGAAATGTGAGATCGTTCCAAAACAAAGCAGATGAACTTCTGGTGCTAACGAAGCATCAGCGGGTCTATAGAGAGAGTAGATTACTCATTCTGACTGAGACATGGCTGACAGGATTAACGCTGGACATGCATGTATACATGGAGGGTTTCAACTGCTCCGGACTGACAGAAGCAAAGAGAGCGGTAAGAAGAGAGGTGGAAGTCTGGCTGTGTTTGTCAATGATAGATGGTGTAACTCTGGGCATCTAACTATCAAAGAGATGCTTTGCTGTGAAGAAATTGAGCTGCTAGCTGTTAGCATGAGGCCTCACTACCACGTGAGTTTACACAGATAATTGTGTTAGCAGTCTACGTGCCCCCCTCTGCCAATGCTTCAGCTGCCTGTGACATTATTCACGCTGTGACCAGCAGACTCCAGACAAAACACCCCCAGGCTCTCTTTTTGATCTCTGGAGACTTTAATCACGTGTCCCTGTCTTCTACTCTTCCCACCTTCACCCAGTATGTTAACTGCCACACCAGAGACAATAGATTTCGATTTTATTACAGCACTCAGTCTTTTAGGTATGAGTCTATCAGCATGGCACATTTTGTCTTGGCAAGACTTGCCTACTCTTCTTTGCAAAAACACTCCAAATCTGTCAGATTGCGAGGGCATCTCCTGTGCACAGCCCTCTTCAGATCACCCCACAGATTTTCAATCGAATCCAGGTCTGGTCTATGGCTGGGCCATTCCAAAACTTTAATCTTCTTCTGACTTTAATCTTCTTCTGGTGAAGCCATTCCTTTGTTGATTTGTATGTATGCTTTGGGTCGTTGTCATGCTGAAAGATGAAGTTCCTCTTCATGTTCAGCTTTCTAGTAGAAGTCTGAAGGTTTTGTGCCAATATTTACAGGTATTTGGAACTGTTCATAATTCCCTATAGCTTAAAGGTATTCTGTCACCTGTTTTAACCCCCTCCAGATAAAAATATGGTTATGTTCAGGGAGCTTTACTGATTCCTAATGTGGTCTTATAAATGTAATCTGTAGGCTCATTTTGCCTAAAAAACGCTATTACTAACCTGTCATTCATATAAATAAGGTGCCCAAGGGGATGTAAATGGATCCAAGCTGCCGCCCGCACCCGCCGCCGTTCGTGCACAGCTCCGCCTTTCCTGACCTCAGCGCCGCCTCATAGTCCTGTGTGACGCCTCCGGCTCTCCCTCCCTCCCCCCTCCTTCTGCTCTAACATCTCGCACGTGCGCGCAGGCCTCTGTCTGATGCGCCCGTGTGGACTTCTCCGTTCGGCTTCATGGAGCGAGTGAGCAGGTTATCGGGAGGTTGAGCGAAGTGCCGGCGCATGCGCACTTCGCTCCATGAAGCCGAACGGAGAAGTCCGCACAGGCGCATCAGGCAGAGGCCTGTGCCCGCGCGCGAGATGTTAGAGCAGAAGGAGGGGGGAGGGAGGGAGAGCCGGAGGCGTCACACAGGATTATGAGGCAGCGCTGAGGTCAGGAAAGGCGGAGCTGGGCACGAAGGGCGGCGGGTGCGGGCGGCAGCTTGGATCCATTTACATCCCCTTGGGCACCTTATTTTTATGAATGACAGGTTAGTAATAGCGTTTTTTAGGCAAAATGAGCCTACAGATTACATTTATAAGACCACATTAGGAATCAGTAAAGCTCCCTGAACATAACCATATTTTTATCTGGAGGGGGTTAAAACAGGTGACAGAATCCCTTTAACTAAGGCTCCAGTTTCAGCTAAAGAAAAACAGCCCCAAAGCATGATGCTGCCACCACCATGCTTTACTGTGGGTATGGTGTTCTTTTGGTGATGTGCAGTGTTGTTTTTGCGCCAAACATATCTTTTGGAATTATGGACAAAAAGTTCAACCTTGGTTTCATCAGACCATAACACCTTTTCCCACATGCTTTTGGGAGACTTCAGATATGTTTTTGCAAAATGTAGCCTGGCTTGGATGTTTTTCTTTGCAAGAAAAGGCTTTCGTCTTGCCACTCTACCCCATAGCACAGACATATGAAGAATACGGGAGATTGTTGTCACATGTACCACTCAGCCAGTACTTGCCAGATATTCCTGCAGCTCCTTTAGTGTTACTGTAGGCCTCTTGGTAGCCTCCCAGACCAGTTTTCTTCTCGTCTTTTCATCAATTTTGGAGGGACGTCCAGTTCTTGGTAATGTTACTGTTGTGCCTTATTTTCTCCACTTGATGATGACTGTCTTCACTGTGTTCCATGGTATATCTAATGCCTTGGAAATTCTTTTGTACCCTTCTCCTGACTGATCTTTTAACAATGAGATTCCTCTGATGATTTTGGAAGCTCTCTGTGGACCATGTCTTTTGCTGTGGGATGCGACTAAGAAAATTTCAGGAAAGACCAACTAGAACAGCGGAACTTTATTTGGGGTTAATCAGAGGCACTTTAAATGATGGCAGGTGTATGCTGACTCCTATTTAACATGATTTTGAATGTGATTGCTTAATTCTGAACACAGCTACATCCCCAGTTATAAGAGGGTGTGCACACTCAACATTATTTTAGTTTTTTTGTTTTCTTCCCTCCACCTAAAAGATTTCAGTTTGTTTTTCAATTGAGTGGTACAGTTTATAGGTCACATCAAAGATGGAAAAAGTTCTGAAATAATTTATCTTTGTGTCATTTTTTTACATCACAGAAACCTGACATTTTAACAGGGGTGTGTAGACTTTTTATATCTACTGTATATTAGGTATCGCTGCATCTGTAACAACGCTCTATAAAAATATCACACAACCTATCCCCTCAGGTGAATGCCATAAAAAAAAAACTAAATAAAAACAGTGCCAAAACAAAGTCTAATGCCAAGCAATCGAAAAATCGTATGTATTCTGAAATGGTACCAAACAAACTGTCACCTCATCCTGCAAAAAACAAACTCCTACATAAGATAATCACCCAAAAAAATTTATAAAAATATGGCTTTCAGAAAATCGTAACACAAAAAGATATTTTTCACTGTGTAAAACTTAAAGGGATTGTCTTATCTCAGACAATGGGCGAATATGGCTTGTCTTATAGATGTGGGTCCCACCTATATCAGTAACAGAGCCCCGTAAGGTGGTGGCTGGAGGATTCCAGTCTGGCCATCACCAAGCGGTCTCCCCATAGAAGTGAATAGGAGCGCACTGCTCATGTCCGGCCACCGCTCCCATTCACTTCTATGGGCCCGACGGAAATAGCCAAGTCAGCGCATGGCTATTTGTGGCAACTTCATAGTTAATAAATAGAGGGCGGCTGCGTATGCACAGCGCGCCCTCCACCACTCTTAGGGCTCTGTTCTCAATATAGGTGTGGGTCCCAGCGGTGTGACCCACACCTTTAAGACAATGGGGGTATATCCTATCAATATGCCCCCATTGTCTGAGATGAGACAATCCCTTTAATAGAAAAAAATAAAAATAGACATATTAGGCATCACTGCGTCTGTAATGACATGCTCTATAGAAATGACATGACCAATTCCCTTAGGTGAATGTCATTAAAAAAAACTGCCATTTTTTTGGTCCACTTGCCCCAAAAAAGTGTAATATTGAATGATCAAAAAATCATATGCACCTAAAAAATGCAACAATAAATATGTCAATTCCTGCAAAAAAAAGAAGCCCCCTACACAAGATCATTGGCAGAAAAATAAAAAAATATATGGCTTTCAGAAATGGAAACATGATTTAAAAAAAAAATAGCTTTATTAGGTAAAAAAATAAATAAAGATAGACATATTGTCACAGTGTAGTTCACTGTGACACGGGTTACCGCATCGCTCGCTTTAGTAGCTCTTGGGCGGTGTAATGGCAGCGGTGGATGCCGTGTAGGCTGATTACCTGATGAACAAACACAACGCTCATTCATCGGGTACCGTAATTCGATCGCTTGGGCGCACATAAAAATGATCATTTACTGGAAGTATATTGTGCTTTGCAATCACGATCTGCTGCCGGCAAACAACTAGTCAGTATGGGGAAGAATATTGGCAGTAGTGATCACTGCTCTCTATACAATGGTGATCACTCCATGTAAATACAGCATTCTCCTCCGTTAAAGAGCAGGCAATTATCGGGAAGGAACGCTTCCTTCCCAACAATCTCCTGCTCTGTCGCCCTGTGTAAAGGGACCTTAACAGATTAGGTTATCAACTACAATGATCTGCTTAATGAGAAACAATTTGATATAGAGCAGTGCACAATACTGTTCTGTTTCGCACACTGTATTGTTTATTCATGTGCATGAGCCCGAAAACTAAACACGTAATATTTATTTTTGGTAGCCCTAGAATAATTTCCACTGGTGGGCTCTAGGCACCCCAATCCGACACTGACTACATGCCTAAGCCAGGATGTAAGCAATGTTTCCAACTGGTTGTTTTGTGAACAATGACAAACTGGAATGACAGCAACAGGTGCACAGAGGTGAACCTATGCACAGACAGATCATCTGATTAGACAAACAGCGCATAGTTATCCATTCTGTACTGCAAGTGAAAATGGACATCACATCCTAAGCCTAGGGTGGAAAATAGTGTCTACACAAACCATCAGAAGGAATTTGCACAACATTGGGCTACAAACCAGTTGTCCAGCTACAGGTGTTCTATTGCTCTCATGCCATTGATCTCAACGGAATGGAGGTCTACCCTCTTAAGTAATGAGTCCAACTTTTGTCTCGGATGCAATGATAGCTAAAGATTGGTCTGGAGATGACATGGGCAATGCCATAAAGAGGCCTTTTTACAAATTAATATTACACTGGTCCTACTCTCTGGATTATGGTGTGGGTGGCATAATGTACAGTAGCTGTACCCATTTAGTCTTCATTTCAGGTGCACTAACAACTCAGCGTTATATAAATTTGGTCATTGAACCAGTGGTACAGCTATTTCTCGAAAGTGTGCCAAGAGCTGTTTTGCAACAGGACAACACCAGAATGCATGTTGCTTGTGCTATTTCAAGCAGCCTGCATGGCCAAACATGCTACCATGGACTGCAGCATCTCTGGCTTGTCTCCCATTGAACACATCTGGGATCAATTGCAGAGGGGGCCACTAGAAGTGGATCTTGATGATTTGTGTGCCCAGGTGCATTCAGCATGACAGAACATTCATAACCACGTTGATAGCATGCCAAGGTATGTAATTGGATGTACTTCTGCCCATGAAGTTCATACTTGGTACTGAATAAATCAAGATGTTTTGAGTATTCTGTTTCCATTTTTTTATCATTTGCATAATATCAACATGTCTGTTGATCCTGTGATTTCCATAATTCAATGAATTTTCCTTCTTGGTGTTGCAATTTCAGTGCTGAGGAGTGTAGTTTAAACGGTTGGACCAAAATTTTACCTTTTAGATTGGTATATTGCAAAGTTTAATACTTTTATTAAATCATAATGTACCAAATATACGTACATGTCTCTGGTGAAATAGACATGGTTAAAAAAGAACAAGTATCTTTTCATTTTGTAAGTTTTGGGGAAATGGAAACAAGTACTAATTTCCTTGTTAATTAAAGTGGTTAGTTAACCAAATAAATGTATGTCAATTAATAATCATAACTAGTAATAACTTTCTTGCTCTTTTTCCAAAATGAATCACCAAAATTTTAATTCTGTCAAAACCCAACTTTTTGGAAAATTCGGGTTGAATTCCCCAAATGTAGAATCGATTAACTCATTTCTAATTATGGATGATACTACAGCTCAAGTTGACAGGTCTTGCTGCCAATGAAGGGTATGCATCTATGCCTGTGTCTTGTGTGATCGTAGTTACTGTATGTTTATAAATAGTCAATGCGTTTCATAGCTCTTGAAAACCCCTTGTGCATTTCACAAGGTGGTGTGGCTGTTTCAGTATCCTCAAAAACTAGACACTTGAGCAAAAATGATCCACCTGGTAGAGTTGCCAGAACAAAGTTATTGTTGAACCAACCAACACAATTTATGATCCAGGCAGCCCCTAGCAAAAGGAATTATGAGTGATGAGACCAAAGCTGAACTTTATGGTCACAACCAAATAGTATTACAATTGTTTAGAAATATATAGATACCTCTCTTTGCATGGAGCATTGCCAGTAAGTCTCCATACCATGGAGTACTTCCAGTAAGACTCCAAACAACACTGATCTCTTTAGGGAGATTCAGCACCCTGCCTAAGCCGCTTCCAAGACATCACACTGAGCCAGCCAGAATCCTACTCCATACTGATGAGGGGCAAGCACCCTGAAACAATTGTCTACAAATAGATATCTGATTTGACTATAGATCCTTGTCAAATCCTAAGGCTTGTTGGAAAGTTGGATCTTGACTAGGGATGAGCGAACTCGAACTGTATAGTTCGGGTTCGTACCGAATTTTGGGGTGTCCGTGACACGGACCCGAACCCGGACATTTTCGTAAAAGTCCGGGTTCGGGTTCGGTGTTCGTCGCTTTCTTCGCGCTTTTGTGACGCTTTCTTGGCGCTTTTTGAAAGGCTGCAAAGCAGCCAATCAACAAGCGTCATACTACTTGCCCCAAGAGGCCATCACAGCCATGCCTACTATTGGCATGGCTGTGATTGGCCAGAGCACCATGTGACCCAGCCTCTATTTAAGCTGGAGTCACATAGCGCCGCCCGTCACTCTGCTCTGATTAGCGTAGGGAGAGGTTGCGGCTGCGACAGTAGGGCGAGATTAGGCAGATTAACTCCTCCAAAGGACTTGATTAACTGATCGATCTGCAGCTGTGGATCATTGAGCTGCTGATCCTCAATTGCTCACTGTTTTTAGGCTGCACAGACCGTTTGTCAGTCACATTTTTCTGGGGTGATCGGCGGCCATTTTGTGTCTTGTGGTGCGCCAGCACAAGCTGCGACCAAGTGCATTTAACCCTCAATGGTGTGGTTGTTTTTTGGCTAAAGCCTACATCAGGGTGAAGCTGTCACACCAAGTGCATTTAACCAGCAATAGTCTGTTCATTTTTTGGCCATATACAAAATCAGGGGCAAGCTGCGCCTGTCACCAAGTGCATTTAACCCTCAATGGTGTGGTTGTTTTTTGGCTAAAGCCTACATCAGGGTGAAGCTGTCACACCAAGTGCATTTAACCAGCAATAGTCTGTTCATTTTTTGGCCATATACAAAATCAGGGGCAAGCTGCGCCTGTCACCAAGTGCATTTAACCCTCAATGGTGTGGTTGTTTTTTGGCTAAAGCCTACATCAGGGTGAAGCTGTCACACCAAGTGCATTTAACCAGCAATAGTCTGTTCATTTTTTGGCCATATACTAAATCAGGGGCAAGCTGCGCCTGTCACCAAGTGCATTTAACCCTCAATGGTGTGGTTGTTTTTTGGCTAAAGCCTACATCAGGGTGAAGCTGTCACACCAAGTGCATTTAACCAGCAATAGTCTGTTTATTTTTTGGCCATATCCCAGTCTAATTCTGTCACTAAATCCATACCGGTCACCCAGCGCCTAAATACTAGGCCTCAAATTTATATCCCGCTAAATCTGTCCCTAGTGCTGTAGCTGGGCGAGTTATTTAGTGTCCGTTCAAGCACATTTCTTGTTCTGGGTTGAAATACAATTCCCAATTTAGCAATTTCATAATTTAGTGGTTTCTGCTATATCAGAGCTATTTGAAATCTATCCCTAAAAGGGTATATAATATTCAAGGTGCACATTGGGTCATTCAGAATAACTTCACACACACCCGCTACTGTGTATTTCCAAGTCTAATTCTGGCACTAAACCCATACCTGTCACGCAGCGCCTAAATACTAGGCCTCAAATTTATATCCAGCTAAATCTGTCCCTAGTGCTGTAGCTGGGCGAGTTATTTAGTGTCCGTTCAAGCACATTTCTTGTTCTGGGTTGAAATACAATTCCCAATTTAGCAATTTCATAATTTAGTGGTTTCTGCTATATCAGAGCTATTTGAAATCTATCCCTAAAAGGGTATATAATATTCAAGGTGCACATTGGGTCATTCAGAATAACTTCACACACACCCGCTACTGTGTATTTCCAAGTCTAATTCTGGCACTAAACCCATACCTGTCACCCAGCGCCTAAATACTAGGCCTCAAATTTATATCCCGCTAAATCTGTCCTTAGTGCTGTAGCTGGGCGAGTTATTTAGTGTCCGTTCAAGCACATTTCTTGTTCTGGGTTGAAATACAATTCCCAATTTAGCAATTTCATAATTTAGTGGTTTCTGCTATATCAGAGCTATTTGAAATCTATCCCTAAAAGGGTATATAATATTCAAGGTGCACATTGGGTCATTCAGAATAACTTCACACACACCCGCTACTGTGTATTTCCAAGTCTAATTCTGGCACTAAACCCATACCTGTCACCCAGCGCCTAAATACTAGGCCTCAAATTTATATCCCGCTAAATCTGTCCTTAGTGCTGTAGCTGGGCGAGTTATTTAGTGTCCGTTCAAGCACATTTCTTGTTCTGGGTTGAAATACAATTCCCAATTTAGCAATTTCATAATTTAGTGGTTTCTGCTATATCAGAGCTATTTGAAATCTATCCCTAAAAGGGTATATAATATTCAAGGTGCACATTGGGTCATTCAGAATAACTTCACACACACCCGCTACTGTGTATTTCTAAGTCTAATTCTGTCACTAAACCCATACCTGTCACCCAGCGCCTAAATACTAGGCCTCAAATTTATATCCTGCTAAATCTCTCGTTAACGCTGTCCTGTTGTGGCTGGGAAAGTTATTTAGTGTCCGTCAAAGCACATTTTTTGTTCTGGGTTTAAATACAATTCCCAATTTAACAATTTCATAATTTAGTGGTTTCTGCTATATCAGAGCTATTTGAAATCTATCCCTAAAAGGGTATATAATATTCAAGGTGCACATTGGGTCATTCAGAATAACTTCACACACACCCGCTACTGTGTATTTCCAAGTCTAATTCTGGCACTAAACCCATACCTGTCACCCAGCGCCTAAATACTAGGCCTCAAATTTATATCCTGCTAAATCTCTCGTTAACGCTGTCCTGTTGTGGCTGGGAAAGTTATTTAGTGTCCGTCAAAGCACATTTTTTGTTCTGGGTTGAAATACAATTCCCAATTTAGCAATTTCATAATTTAGTGGTTTCTGCTATATCAGAGCTATTTGAAATCTATCCCTAAAAGGGTATATAATATTCAAGGTGCACATTGGGTCATTCAGAATAACTTCACACACACCCGCTACTGTGTATTTCCAAGTCTAATTCTGGCACTAAACCCATACCTGTCACCCAGCGCCTAAATACTAGGCCTCAAATTTATATCCTGCTAAATCTCTCGTTAACGCTGTCCTGTTGTGGCTGGGAAAGTTATTTAGTGTCCGTCAAAGCACATTTTTTGTTCTGGGTTTAAATACAATTCCCAATTTAACAATTTCATAATTTAGTGGTTTCTGCTATATCAGAGCTATTTGAAATCTATCCCTAAAAGGGTATATAATATTCAAGGTGCACATTGGGTCATTCAGAATAACTTCACACACACCCGCTACTGTGTATTTCCAAGTCTAATTCTGGCACTAAACCCATACCTGTCACCCAGCGCCTAAATACTAGGCCTCAAATTTATATCCTGCTAAATCTCTCATTAACGCTGTCCTGTTGTGGCTGGGAAAGTTATTTAGTGTCCGTCAAAGCACATTTTTTGTTCTGGGTTGAAATACAATTCCCAATTTAGCAATTTCATAATTTAGTGGTTTCTGCTATATCAGAGCTATTTGAAATCTATCCCTAAAAGGGTATATAATATTCAAGGTGCACATAGGGTCATTCAGAATAACTTCACACACACGCTTCTGTGCATTTCCAAGTCTAATTCTGTCACTAAATCCATACCGGTCACCCAGCGCCTAAATACTAGGCCTCAAATTTATATCCAGCTAAATCTGTCCCTAGTGCTGTAGCTGGGCGAGTTATTTAGTGTCCGTTCAAGCACATTTCTTGTTCTGGGTTGAAATACAATTCCCAATTTAGCAATTTCATAATTTAGTGGTTTCTGCTATATCAGAGCTATTTGAAATCTATCCCTAAAAGGGTATATAATATTCAAGGTGCACATAGGGTCATTCAGAATAACTTCACACACACGCTTCTGTGCATTTCCAAGTCTAATTCTGTCACTAAATCCATACCGGTCACCCAGCGCCTAAATACTAGGCCTCAAATTTATATCCAGCTAAATCTGTCCCTAGTGCTGTAGCTGGGCGAGTTATTTAGTGTCCGTTCAAGCACATTTCTTGTTCTGGGTTGAAATACAATTCCCAATTTAGCAATTTCATAATTTAGTGGTTTCTGCTATATCAGAGCTATTTGAAATCTATCCCTAAAAGGGTATATAATATTCAAGGTGCACATAGGGTCATTCAGAATAACTTCACACACCCGCTACTGTGCATTTCCAAATCTAATTCTGTCACTAAACCCATACCTGTCACCCAGCGCCTAAATACTAGGCCTCAAATTTATATCCCGCTAAATCTCTCGTTACCGCTGTCCTGTTGTGGCTGGGAAAGTTATTTAGTGTCCGTCAAAGCACATTTTTTGTTCTGGGTTGAAATACAATTCCCAATTTAGCAATTTCATAATTTAGTCGTTTCTGCTATATCAGAGCTATTTGAAATCTATCCCTAAAAGGGTAGATCATATTGAAGGTGCACATAGGGTCATTCAGAATAACTTCACACACACTCTTCTGTGCATTTCCAAGTCTAATTCTGTCACTAAATCCATACCGGTCACCCAGCGCCTAAATACTAGGCCTCAAATTTATATCCCGCTGAATTTGAATACAATACATTGGGCCAAATAATATATTTGTTGTTGTGGTGAACCATAACAATGAGAAAAACATCTAGTAAGGGACGCGGACGTGGACATGGTCGTGGTGGTGTTAGTGGACCCTCTGGTGCTGGGAGAGGACGTGGCCGTTCTGCCACATCCACACGTCCTAGTGTACCAACTACCTCAGGTCCCAGTAGCCGCCAGAATTTACAGCGATATATGGTGGGGCCCAATGCCGTTCTAAGGATGGTAAGGCCTGAGCAGGTACAGGCATTAGTCAATTGGGTGGCCGACAGTGGATCCAGCACGTTCACATTATCTCCCACCCAGTCTTCTGCAGAAAGCGCACAGATGGCGCCTGAAAACCAACCCCATCAGTCTGTCACATCACCCCCATGCATACCAGGGAAACTGTCTCAGCCTCAAGTTATGCAGCAGTCTCTTATGCTGTTTGAAGACTCCGCTGGCAGGGTTTCCCAAGGGCATCCACCTAGCCCTTCCCCAGCGGTGAAAGACATAGAATGCACTGACGCACAACCACTTATGTTTCCTGATGATGAGGACATGGGAATACCACCTCAGCATGTCTCTGATGATGACGAAACACAGGTGCCAACTGCTGCGTCTTTCTGCAGTGTGCAGACTGAACAGGAGGTCAGGGATCAAGACTGGGTGGAAGACGATGCAGGGGACGATGAGGTCCTAGACCCCACATGGAATGAAGGTCGTGCCACTGACTTTCACAGTTCGGAGGAAGAGGCAGTGGTGAGACCGAGCCAACAGCGTAGCAAAAGAGGGAGCAGTGGGCAAAAGCAGAACACCCGCCGCCAAGAGACTCCGCCTGCTACTGACCGCCGCCATCTGGGACCGAGCACCCCAAAGGCAGCTTCAAGGAGTTCCCTGGCATGGCACTTCTTCAAACAATGTGCTGACGACAAGACCCGAGTGGTTTGCACGCTGTGCCATCAGAGCCTGAAGCGAGGCATTAACGTTCTGAACCTGAGCACAACCTGCATGACCAGGCACCTGCATGCAAAGCATGAACTGCAGTGGAGTAAACACCTTAAAACCAAGGAAGTCACTCAGGCTCCCCCTGCTACCTCTTCTGCTGCTGCCGCCTCGGCCTATTCTGCTGCTGCCGCCTCGGCCTCTTCCTCCGCCTCTGGAGGAACGTTGGCACCTGCCGCCCAGCAAACAGGGGATGTACCACCAACACCACCACCACCACCTCCGTCACCAAGCGTCTCAACCATGTCACACGCCAGCGTTCAGCTCTCCATCTCACAAACATTTGATAGAAAGCGTAAATTCCCACCTAGCCACCCTCGATCCCTGGCCCTGAATGCCAGCATTTCTAAACTACTGGCCTATGAAATGCTGTCATTTAGGCTGGTGGACACAGACAGCTTCAAACAGCTCATGTCGCTTGCTGTCCCACAGTATGTTGTTCCCAGCCGGCACTACTTCTCCAAGAGAGCCGTGCCTTCCCTGCACAACCAAGTATCCGATAAAATCAAGTGTGCACTGCGCAACGCCATCTGTGGCAAGGTCCACCTAACCACAGATACGTGGACCAGTAAGCACGGCCAGGGACGCTATATCTCCCTAACTGCACACTGGGTAAATGTAGTGGCAGCTGGGCCCCAGGCGGAGAGCTGTTTGGCGCACGTCCTTCCGCCGCCAAGGATCGCAGGGCAACATTCTTTGCCTCCTGTTGCCACCTCCTCCTTCTCGGCTTCCTCCTCCTCTTCTTCCACCTGCTCATCCAGTCAGCCACACACCTTCACCACCAACTTCAGCACAGCCCGGGGTAAACGTCAGCAGGCCATTCTGAAACTCATATGTTTGGGGGACAGGCCCCACACCGCACAGGAGTTGTGGCGGGGTATAGAACAACAGACCGACGAGTGGTTGCTGCCGGTGAGCCTCAAGCCCGGCCTGGTGGTGTGTGATAATGGGCGAAATCTCGTTGCAGCTCTGGGACTAGCCAATTTGACGCACATCCCTTGCTTGGCGCATGTGCTGAATTTGGTGGTGCAGAAGTTCATTCACAACTACCCCGACATGTCAGAGCTGCTGCATAAAGTGCGGGCCGTCTGTTCGCGCTTCCGGCGTTCACATCCTGCTGCTGCTCGCCTGTCTGCGCTACAGCGTAACTTCGGCCTTCCCGCTCACCGCCTCATATGCGACGTGCCCACCAGGTGGAACTCCACCTTGCACATGCTGGACAGACTGTGCGAGCAGCAGCAGGCCATAGTGGAGTTTCAGCTGCAGCACGCACGGGTCAGTCGCACTACAGAACAGCACCACTTCACCACCAATGACTGGGCCTCCATGCGAGACCTGTGTGCCCTGTTGCGCTGTTTCGAGTACTCCACCAACATGGCCAGTGGCGATGACACCGTTATCAGCGTTACAATACCACTTCTATGTCTCCTTGAGAAAACACTTAGGGCGATGATGGAAGAGGAGGTGGCCCAGGAGGAGGAGGAGGAGGAGGAGGAAGAGGGGTCATTTTTAGCACTTTCAGGCCAGTCTCTTCGAAGTGACTCAGAGGGAGGTTTTTGGCAACAGCAGAGGCCAGGTACAAATGTGGCCAGCCAGGGCCCACTACTGGAGGACGAGGAGGACGAGGATGAGGAGGAGGTGGAGGAGGATGAGGATGAAGCATGGTCACAGCGGGGTGGCACCCAACGCAGCTCGGGTCCATCACTGGTGCGTGGCTGGGGGGAAAGGCAGGACGATGACGATACGCCTCCCACAGAGGACAGCTTGTCCTTATCCCTGGGCAGCCTGGCACACATGAGCGACTACATGCTGCAGTGCCTGCGCAACGACAGCAGAGTTGCCCACATTTTAACCTGTGCGGACTACTGGGTTGCCACCCTGCTGGATCCACGCTACAAAGACAATGTGCCCACCTTACTTCCTGCACTGGAGCGTGATAGGAAGATGCGCGAGTACAAGCGCACGTTGGTAGACGCGCTACTGAGAGCATTCCCAAATGTCACAGGGGAACAAGTGGAAGCCCAAGGCCAAGGCAGAGGAGGAGCAAGAGGTCGCCAAGGCAGCTGTGTCACGGCCAGCTCCTCTGAGGGCAGGGTTAGCATGGCAGAGATGTGGAAAACTTTTGTCAACACGCCACAGCTAACTGCACCACCACCTGATACGCAACGTGTTAGCAGGAGGCAACATTTCACTAACATGGTGGAACAGTACGTGTGCACACCCCTCCACGTACTGACTGATGGTTCGGCCCCATTCAACTTCTGGGTCTCTAAATTGTCCACGTGGCCAGAGCTAGCCTTTTATGCCTTGGAGGTGCTGGCCTGCCCGGCAGCCAGCGTTTTGTCTGAACGTGTATTCAGCACGGCAGGGGGCGTCATTACAGACAAACGCAGCCGCCTGTCTACAGCCAATGTGGACAAGCTGACGTTCATAAAAATGAACCAGGCATGGATCCCACAGGACCTGTCCGTCCCTTGTCCAGATTAGACATTAACTACCTCCCCATAACCATATATTATTGGACTCCAGGGCACTTCCTCATTCAATCCTATTTTTATTTTCATTTTACCATTATATTGCGATGCTACCCAAAGTTGAATGAACCTCTCCTCTGCCTGTGTGCTAGGCCTAAATATATGCCAATGGACTGTTGCAGTGGTGGCTGACATGAAGCCTGATTCTCTGCTATGACATGCAGACTAATTCTCTGCTGACATGAAGCCAGATTGTCTGTTACGGGACCTCCCTCCTCTGCCTGGGTGCTGGGCCTAAATTTATGACAATGGACTGTTGCAGTGGTGGCTGACGTGAAGCCTCATTCTCTGCTATGACATGCAGACTGATTCTCTGCTGACATGAAGCCAGATTGTCTGTTACGGGACCTCTCTCCTCTGCCTGTGTGCTAGGCCTAAATATATGCCAATGGACTGTTGCAGTGGTGGCTGACGTGAAGCCTGATTCTCTGCTATGACATGCAGACTGATTCTCTGCTGACATGAAGCCAGATCCTCTGTTACGGGACCTCTCTCCTCTGCCTGTGTGTGTGCTGGGCCTAAATATATGCCAATGGACTGTTGCAGTGGTGGCTGACGTGAAGCCTCATTCTCTGCTATGACATGCAGACTAATTCTCTGCTGACATGAAGACAGATTCTCTGTTACGGGACCTCCCTCCTCTGCCTGGGTGCTGGGCCTAAATATATGCCAATGGACTGTTGCAGTGGTGGCTGACGTGAAGCCTCATTCTCTGCTATGACATGCAGACTGATTCTCTGCTGACATGAAGCCAGATCGTCTGTTACGGGACCTCTCTGCTCTGCCTGTGTGCTAGGCCTAAATATATGCCAATGGACTGTTGCAGTGGTGGGTGACGTGAAGCCTCATTCTCTGCTATGACATGCAGACTGATTCTCTGCTGTCATGAAGCCAGATTGTCTGTTACGGGACCTCTCTGCTCTGCCTGTGTGCTAGGCCTAAATATATGCCAATGGACTGTTGCAGTGGTGGGTGACGTGAAGCCTCATTCTCTGCTATGACATGCAGACTGATTCTCTGCTGTCATGAAGCCAGATTGTCTGTTACGGGACCTCTCTGCTCTGCCTGTGTGCTAGGCCTAAATATATGCCAATGGACTGTTGCAGTGGTGGGTGACGTGAAGCCTCATTCTCTGCTATGACATGCAGACTGATTCTCTGCTCACATGAAGCCAGATTGTCTGTTACGGGACCTCTCTCCTCTGCCTGTGTGCTAGGCCTAAATATATGCCAATGGACTGTTGCAGTGGTGGCTGACGTGAAGCCTCATTCTCTGCTATGACATGCAGACTAATTCTCTGCTGACATGAAGCCAGATTGTCTGTTACGGGACCTCTCTCCTCTGCCTGGGTGCTGGGCCTAAATTTATGACAATGGACTGTTGCAGTGGTGGCTGACGTGAAGCCTGATTCTCTGCTATGACATGCAGACTGATTCTCTGCTGACATGAAGCCAGATCCTCTGTTACGGGACCTCTCTCCTCTGCCTGTGTGTGTGCTGGGCCTAAATATATGCCAATGGACTGTTGCAGTGGTGGCTGACGTGAAGCCTCATTCTCTGCTATGACATGCAGACTGATTCTCTGCTGACATGAAGCCAGATTCTCTGTTACGGGACCTCTCTCCTCTGCCTGTGTGTGTGCTGGGCCTAAATATATGCCAATGGACTGTTGCAGTGGTGGCTGACGTGAAGCCTCATTCTCTGCTATGACATGCAGACTAATTCTCTGCTGACATGAAGACAGATTCTCTGTTACGGGACCTCCCTCCTCTGCCTGGGTGCTGGGCCTAAATATATGCCAATGGACTGTTGCAGTGGTGGCTGACGTGAAGCCTCATTCTCTGCTATGACATGCAGACTAATTCTCTGCTGACATGAAGACAGATTCTCTGTTACGGGACCTCTCTCCTCTGCCTGGGTGCCGGGGCCTAAATATCTGAGAATGGACTGTTCCAGTGGTGGGTGACGGGAAGCCAGATTCTCTGCTATGGAACCTCTCTCCAATTGATTTTGGTTAATTTTTATTTATTTAATTTTTAATTTAATTCATTTCCCTATCCACATTTGTTTGCAGGGGATTTACCTACATGTTGCTGCCTTTTGCAGCCCTCTAGCTCTTTCCTGGGCTGTTTTACAGCCTTTTTAGTGCCGAAAAGTTCGGGTCCCCATTGACTTCAATGGGGTTCGGGTTCGGGACGAAGTTCGGATCGGGTTCGGATCCCGAACCCGAACATTTCCGGGATGTTCGGCCGAACTTCTCGAACCCGAACATCCAGGTGTTCGCTCAACTCTAATCTTGACTCATAGGGTCAATTTTTCTACCACACTTTTTCCTTCCATTCAACTCTCCATTAATATGCTTGGATACAGCACTTTGGACAACTGTCAAGTCAGAATTCTTCCCCATGATTGTGTAGCCTACTGACCCAAACTGGGGGACCATTTAAAGGCTTACGAAACCTTAGTTTGTGTTTTTTGTTGATTAGCTGATTAGTGGTTGAAATTTTAATATCATAGGGGGGTAATAATTCCCTGGTATAACAAATAATGTTTAATCATGTACAATGTGGAATGAGGAACATTCATATAAAATCCCTCAAAAACCTTTGTATGACTCTTTAAAAAAATAATACACACCATAGAGTGTTAAGTGTGAATACTCTCTTAGGCCCAATGCATATGGCCATAATTTGGAATTGTATTGTATTGTATGGGTATTAGGTGAGGGGAGTACAGCCACCTTAAAAAAGAGGTGCCATTTCTCCAAAGACTTTAACAGCGCTTCTGCTCCTATACTGTGAAGCAGCATGGCCTCTTTACTTGCTAGGTTGTGCTAATACTCCTGAACTTAATTAGTGAGGAGGAGATTCTGGGTTCCTTGTGCATAACTGTTTGAGGGTTTTCTAAGAGATGCTGTCTTGGAGTATCTTAATAAAAATAAGCGTATAACAATGTATCAGCACGGATTCATGTTATATATCTTGACTTCTCACAAGTAGGGTTGAGCGAACCCGAACTGTGCAGAGCAGCCAATCAACAAGCGTTTACCTTGTGTGCCCTTAGAAGCCATCACAGCCATGCCTACTATTGGAATGGCTGTGATTGGCCAGTGCAGCACGTCACTCTGCTCTGATTAGTGTAGGGAGAGTATGCTGCTGCTGTGAGGGAGAGAATAGGACAGAATCTTTAATCTGAAGTGCTTGTTAACTCAGCGATCTACCTAGATTTTGTTTTGTGGGTGCAGTGCGCAATCTTTTTACCCTGCCCTGAGCCCAGTGACCGAGAAAAAGAACTTTTATCCATCTGTTAGTAAGGCGGGCGGCGGCGGCCATTTTATGCAAGTTCTGTGCATCAGCACAGTATATGTGCATTTCTGACAGTCAAATAGAAGCTTGAAATACTGCAATTATATTCTGGGTTTAAAAAAATCACCCATTTTTGGCAAGACCCTACATCTGTGGCCTTTGCAGCATTTGTCTGTGTGCAATCTAAGCTTGAAATACTGCAATAATCTTCTGGGTTTAAAAAAAACACCCTTTTTGGGCAAAATACTACATTTTACAGCCCTTGCTGCATTTGTCAGTGTAAAATTCAAGCGTTATATACTGCTGTTATATTCTGTTATAAAAAAAACACCCATTTAGGGCCAAATCCTAATTTTGCGGCATTTGCTGCATCTGTCATTGTTAAAAACAAGCTTTAAATACTTCAATAATTTTCTGGATTTAAAAAACACCCATTTTTGTCAATACCCTCCATGTGGGGCCTATGCCGCATTAGTCAGTGTGCAATTTAAGCTAAAAAAATAGAGCAATAATTTTCTGGGTTTTAATAAACACCCTTTTTGGGCAAAATACAAAATTTTACAGGCCTTGCTGCATCTGTCAGTGAGAAATACAAGCGTTATATACTGCTGTCATATTCTGTTATAAAAAAAAAACCGTTTAGGGCAAAATCCTAATTTTGCGGCGTTTCCTACATTGTCATTGTTAAAAACAAGCTTGAAATACTTCAATAATTTTCTGGGTTTTAAAAAACACCCATTTTTGGCAATACCCTCCATCTGGGGCCTATGCCGCATTAGTCAGTGTGCAATTTAAGCTAGAAATACAGCAATAATTTTCAGGGTTTTAAAAAACATCCATTATATACTGCTGTCATATTCTGTTATTACAAAAAACACCCTTTTTGGGCAAAATACTAAATTTTACAGTTCTTGTTGCATCTGTCATTGTGAGATACACGCGTTAGATAATGGTGTTCTATTCTGTTATTAAAAAAAATACCCATTTTGGGCAAGATACTAAATTTGAGAAATATGAGGAGAGCGTCAAACAAGGGACGTGGACCCAGTCGTAGTGCTGCTGGTGGAGATCCTGTTGCAGGGAGACGACGTGGTCAATCTGTGCCAGCTACATGCACAAGTGAAACCCCTTTATCAGGTGCGAGTAGGCAACAGAACCTTCAGTGGTATTTGGTCGGGCCTAATGCAGCTCTACGAATGGTGAGGCCAGAACAAGTACAGGCGATTTTAGATTGGGTTGCTGACAGTGCCTCCAGTTCAAAATGTATCTGTTTGGGGGATAAACCACACACTGCGCAGCAGCTATGGACAGGTCTTGAACAACAGACCGATGAGTGGTTGGTGCCAGTGAGCCTCAATAATGCGATAATGGGCAAAATCTCGTAGCAGCTCTGGGACTAGCCAGTTTGACGCACATCCCTTGTCTGGCGCATGTGCTGAATTTGGTGGTGCAGAGGTTCCTTAAAAATTACCCCGATATGTCAGAGCTGCTGCGGAGATTGCGGGCCGTCTGTGCGCGCTTTAGACATTCTCACCCTGCTGCTGCTCTCCTGTCAGCGCTGCACCGTAACTTCGGCTTTCCCGCTCACCACTTCATATGTGACGTGCCCACAAGGTGGAACTCCACCTTGCACATGCTGCGAGCAGCAGCAGGCGATAGTGGAGTTCCAGGTGCAGCACGCACGAGTGAGTCGCTCTGTGGAACAGCACCACTTCACCACCAATGACTGGGCCTCCATGCAAAACTTGTGTTCCTTGTTGCGCTGTTTCGAGTACTCCACCAGCATGGCCAGTGCCGATAACACCGTTCTCAGTGTTACTATCCCACTTCTATGCCTCCTTGAAAAAACGCTGCTGGCGATGATGGAAGAGGATGTGGCACAGGAAGAGGAGGAGGAAGAGGAATAATTTCATAGGGTTTCCGGCCAGTCATTCACAAGTGGCTCAGAGGGTAGGTTCTCACAATTGCCAGGCACACAATTGTCCAGCTAGGGCACTTAGGCAGTTAGGCAGCTAGGCAGTTGTGGAGGATGAGGAGGAGGAGGATCCGTGTTCACAGCAGGGTGGCACCTAAACCAGCTCATGGCAATCACTAGTGCGTGGCTCTGGGGATACAGAGGACAGCTTTTCGTTGCCTCTGGGCAGCCTGGCACACATGAGCGATTACATGCTGCAGTGTCTCCGCAACGACCGCTGAGTTGCCCACATTCGAACTTGTGCTGAGTACTGGGTGTCCACGCTGCTGGATGCCCATTACAAGGACACCGTCAATATACCGTCCTTAATTCCATCACTGGAGCGCGATTGTAAGATGCGCGAGTACATTCCCACCTGACAGCGGGGGCACAGTGGAAGTACAAGGCGAAGGCAGAGGAGGAGGAAGAGGTCACCAACACAGCTGAGGCACCACCAGCACCTCAGAAGGCAGGATTAGCATGGCTGAAATGTGGAAAAGCTTTGTCAGCACGCCACAAAAACCAGCACCACCAGCTGATATGGAACGTCTTACCAGGAGGCAGCATTTGAGCAACATGGTAGAGCAGTATGTGTGCACACGCCTACACGTACTGAATGACGGGTCTAACCCCTTCAACTTCTGGGTCTCCAAATTGGGCACATGGCCTGAGCTTGCCCTTTACGCCTTGGAGGTGCTGGCCTGCCCTGAAGCTAGTGTATTGTCTTAACGTGTGTTTAGCACAGCAGGGGGCGTTATCACAGACAAGCGCAGCCGCCTGACCACAGCCAATGTGGACAAGCTCACGTTCATTAAAATGAACCAGGCATGGATCCCACAGGACTTGTCAGTGTATTTTGTATATTTCCCACTCTTTTGAAGTGTACCCTAATAAAAAAATAAAAAATTTAAAACAAAAAACTGTGTTGGCTACCTCTTCCTCCTCCACCGTCGCTCCCACCTACACCGCTACGTCCACCGCCTCCTCAAACTCCTATTCCATATGGACCTCCACCTCATAAATCAAGTTTATTTATTTTTATTTTGTACATATTTTATTTTGTCATTTCACTAATTTGTCTGTTACATTTTCGGGTGAATTTAACCAATTTTTGGGTGTGATATACCCCTGCTGTACCTAGTAGACATGCAAAAACATTTCACAAATTTGTCTGTTACATTTTCTGGTGAAATTAACCAATTTTTCGGTGTGATATACCACTGCTATACCTAGTAGACAATTAAAAAATATTCCCTAATTTGTCTGTTACATTTTTGGGTCAAATTCACCAATTTTTGGGTGTGATATACCGCTGCTATACCTAGTAGACAGGTAAAAACATTTCACTAATTTGTTACATTTTCGGGTGAAATTCACAATTTTTTGGGTGTGATATACCACTGCTATACCTAGTAGACAGGTAAAAAAATATATAAATTTTTCTCTTACATATTTGGATGAAATTCATCAATTTTTGGGTGTGATATACCCCTGCTGTACCTAGTAGACAGGTAAACAAATTTCACTAAATTGTCTGTTATATTCTCGGATGAAATTCACCAATTTTTGGCTGTGATATACCCCTGCTATACCTAGTAGACAGGTAAAAACATTTCACTAATTGGTCTGTTACACTCTTGGGTGACATTTTACCATTTTTGCTGTGATTAAACCCCTGCTCTGCATAGGTGATAGGGACATAAATTTCAAAAATCGTCTGTTACATTGTCAGGTGACATTTTACCAATTTTGCCGTATACAAACCCCTGCTCTGTATAGGTGACAGGGAATTACATTTCAAAAATTCTTCTTTAATTGATGCGCGCCACCTCCTTTCATTCAATGCTTAAACTTTAACAACTTGTCCCACATTTGCGCTTCAATAATTTGTCCCACTTATCAGTTCAATCACATTTAATTTCAAACAATTAACCTCCCTTGGATGTGGTCTCTCTTTCTCACGCTCCCTCTCCGGCGTGGAACTCTGATTCGCCACTAACCATGATCAACATGGTAGGCACAGAAAAGAACATCGAAAGTCGATAGTGCAGATATCCAATTGGATCGTGGACATCACGGGACGTGCGACATGGTGGAGCAGTATGTGTGCTCACGCCTACATGTACTGACTGATGGGTCAGCCCCTTCAACTTCTGGGTCTCCAAATTGGGCACATGGCCTGAGCTTGCCCTTTATGCCTTGGAGGTGCTGGCCTACCCTGCAGCCAGTGTATTGTCTGAACGTTTGTTTAGCACGGCTGGAGGGGGTTAGCACAGGTTATATTTCCCTATGTTTTCGGGTGTACCCTAATTTAAAAAAAAATTATAATAGTTAAAGAGGACCTTTCACTTGTAAAAACAATGTGAACTAAGTATGCCGACATGTAGAGCGGCGCCCGGGGATCTCACTGCACTTACTATTATCCCCGGGCGCCGCTCCGTTCTCCCGTTATGCCCTCCGGTACCTTTGCTCTGTAAGTTATAGTAGGCGGTGTCTGCCCTTGTCCTGTGGGCGTCTCCTTCTCCTAGGCTGCAGCGCTGGCTAATCGCAGCGCACAGCTCACAGCCTGGGAGAAAAAAACCTCCGGAGGGCATAACGGGAGAACGGAGCGGCGCCCGGGGATAATAGTATGTGCAGTGAGATCCCCGGGAGCCACTCTACATGTCAGCATACTTAGTTCACATTGTTTTTACAAGTGAAAGGTCCTCTTTAAAACCAAAAACCAGTGTAGACTATCTCCTCCTTCTCCACCGCCGCTTCCACCTACACTGCCTCCTCAACCTCCTACTCCATATGGACCTTGTCCTCCTAGATCAAGATTTATTTTATTTTATTTTTACATATTTTATGTTATTTGAAGTCATTTCCCTATCCACATTTGTTTGCAGAGCACTTGCCATGCTCTTAACCACATTTTGCTGGTATTTGCAGCCCTCTAGCCCTTTCCATGACATTTTTAGAGCCATTTTAGTGCTCAAAAGTTTGGGTCCCCGTTGACTTCAATGGGGTTCGGGTTCGGGGTCAAGTTCTTTTTTGTGAAGTTCGGCCAAACCCGTCAAACCTGAACATCCAGGTGTCTGCTCAACTCTACTCACAAGCGTTTAATACTGTGCCACATAAAAGGTTACAGAGTGGTTATTAACGGTACATATTCAGATTGGGTCACTGTCACTAGTGAGGTACCTCAGGGGTCAATATTGGGCCCTATTCTCTTCAATATATTTATTAATAATCTTGCAAAAGGCTTGCACAGTAATATATTAATTTTTGCAGATGATATTAAACTGTATAAAGTAATTAACACGGAAGAGGACAGTATACAGCTGCAGATGGATCTGGATAGATTGGAGGCTTGGGCAAAGAAGTGGTAGATGAGGTTTAACACTGACAAATGTAAGGTCATGCACATGGAAAGGAATCATGCAAGTCACCCGTACATACTAAATGGTAAAACACTAAGTAACACTGACATCGAAAAGTACTTGGAAATTTTTGTGGTCAACAAAGTTAACTGTAGAAACTGGTGTCAGATAGCTGCTGCCAAAGCCAATAAGATTAAGGAGTGCATCAAAAAGGGGCATATATGCACAGGATGAGAATATAGTCCTGCCACTTTTTTTGTGTATTGTGTACAATTCTGGGCTCCTGTGACCAAGACATAGCAGAGCTGGAGAGGGTTCAGAGGAGGACAACTAAAGTAATAACTGGAATGGGGCAACTACAGTAACCAGAAAGATTATCAAAATTAGGATTATTCAATTTAGAAAAAAAACTGAGGGGAGATCTAATTACTATGTATAAATATATCAGGGGTCAGTACAGAGATCTTACCCATCATCTATTTATACCCAGGACTGTGACTGTGATGAGGAAACATCCTCTGCATCTAGAGGAAACATAGAAGTGGATTCTTTATGGTTAGAGCAGTGAGACTATGGAACTCCCTGCCTGAGGAGGTGGTGATGGTTAATTCACAAAAAAAAAGTTCAAGAGGGGCCTGGATGTATTTCTGGAGTGTAATAATATTACAGGCTATAGCTACTAGATTTCTGGAGAATGGTTATTGATCCAGGGAGTTATTCTCATTGCCTGATTGGAGTCGGAAAGTTTTTTTTCCCCCGAAAATGAAGAAAATTGGCTTCTACCTCACAGGGTTTTTTTTTGCCTTCCTATGGATCATCTTGGATACCAGGCTGAACTGGATGGACAGATGTATTTTTTCAGCCTTACAAACTATGTTACTGTTATTATTAGTGGTGATGCACTAGTTATTCACCCATTCAGAGAAGACAATGAGGTGCTAGGAAAAAAATGACCCCCTTTAGATGACACTAACGGATACACTGTCATGTTGTGATGGCTGCAGAGAAGCAGAACACCAACAAAAGCTGAAGTGGGAAGAGAAAGCTACCTGTCCAGAAGGAAAGTAGATACTCTGGGCAACACATTAAGCCCTGAAAATACTAGACTTGGAGGGACAGGGAGGTAAAGCTGGATGACCGAAAGTATGTAGAGACTCCAAACTGGATGGCCTAGTGTTTATAATATCTCCAAGGTAGCAGAACATCCCACTTGGGTCTAACACTAGCAATTGTGTAAATGTGGACTGTAAATACAGGGTGAGACAAAAATCTCAGGATAGCCTTTTATTTAAGAAATGAAAGGGAAAGTGGAATATATAAATACCCCAGCCAGTAATGGGTGAGGGGGCTTATCTTTTAGTATATGTCCAGAACATGGGCCCCAATCTTGAAAGCTGCCATATTCGATCAAGGGCAAATTTTTCCAATGGGAATGGGATTATGTGGCACATCAAAGAAGACCAGAATTTGCCATATCTCTTGTGTATCAAAAGATATCAACACAGAAACTTCAAAACTTTAAAGTTCAAAATTCGTGTTCAGCACCAGGGACAACACATTGAACACATCAAATAGCTGTGCATCACAGGGAACATTACTGCTGGTTGTTGCTGCAATTTTCTGTGATGCTAACTTTTGAACCACAAGAGATATTGCAAATCTGATTGTGCCAATTGTTTTCTGAGAAAATTCAGGTCTTCTGTGATGTTCTACACGACCCCCTTCCCTCTGGAAAAATTTGCCCTCGATCCAATATGGTGGCTTTCAAGATGCTGTCCATGATCCGGACATAGTCTAAAATATAAGCCCCCTCATCCATTACTTGCTAGGATATTCAGATATTTAATTTTAACTTTTGTTTCTGAACTAAAAGGGTGTCCTGAGACTTTTGACTCACTCTGTAGTTGCATGGACTGTACCTCTACATGAGTACCAATATGCTGCAGATGCACTGCAGATGTGTAACTGACAAAAGTATATGCCCCCACTTTAAAAAGCACTCCCACACAATGTTTTATCCTCTGGCCCATTAGAAAAATGCATGACGTATATTGTAGTGAAGGTAAACTTTTACTGGTGACTCTCCAACTAACACAGTGTCTTATGTGTCCATAAGAAGTCAGTTCATTCCTATAGGAGCCTCAATGTGAGTCTCATAGGAATGAATAGAGAAACTGACATCATGTCTATTCATAAGACACTGTGCCAATTGGAGAGTCAGAGTATCCATCACGTGACACAGCTGCGGACCAGAAGGGAGTAGATAACTGAAAAATACAGTCACAAGTAAAAATTTTCTTGCACTACAATTTACATTCTGTTCCTTTCTAAGCGGCTAGGGAATAAAAATAAATTGTGGGACTGGTTCTTTAAGAGAGTGTAGCTATTTTCATGCAATATTTGTCAAAGTATGGTGTCCTCCTGTTGAAGGGGGACCCCTCTCTGAGCAACCTTACAAACGAACGACCCTTAGTCACATTCAGAAGGTGCCCTACCCTCAAGGACAAGCTGGTCAGAAGCGTATTTAATACGCCTCCAGAAGAGACCTGGCTTAAGAAACCCAGAGGGAATTACAGATGTGGTCACTGTTCTTTCTGTGCACTCAACACCTGCAGTAAGGGTCTACAGATAGGAGGAACCAAACACGTTGTACGTGAATTTATTAATTGCCGTACATCCTATGTGGTATACGTAGTCTTCTGCTCCTGTAAAAGTTTTTACATAGGCAAAACGATCCGCCCCCTATTTGAACGCATCCGTGAACATGTTGGCTCTGTACGGTCGGGCAGAGGTTGCCCACGTCTGATTGACCATATCCGCACCCCCCACGATGCCCATCCACATTGTCTCTCCTTTGCGGGGGTAGAGCATGTCCGACCTATCCCTTTTTATAAATGGGATGTTGTCATTAGATGGGTGAGCAGCCGTATACGGCCTCCAATACTTGTGCTTCAATAACCTCAGTGCATATTCTTAGCCAAAATGTGATATGTATATAGACTGTAGCCTGTACAATTGCGCTTTAATTACATTGCTACACCTAATCTCCTCTGTCATGTGTGTATGTGCTTGCAGCCATACACTTAATCGCATGTGCACCTTAACCTTGCATAAGTTGTATTTCATTATGCCCCCTTGTATATTCCCCAGCATTCACACTTGCATATGTCTACATTGGTCATGTTTTTAAGTTCACGTCACAGACCGATGGGCGCACATGGTGCCGGCTGCTCTGAGTCCTGCCCCTATAAAGCACAGGCTTGCGCTATGACGTGCAGCCGCTTGCTACAGTGTGTCCACCCCAGGATCCTACATGCACTATCTTCCCAGGAAGTTTTCAAATAAAGCTGCAACATTATTTCAACTCTGGTGAGTGCCGCGATTTTCTTCCTTGCTTCTCTCCATATAGTGAAATGGTGTCCTCCTGTACAGTAAAGTTTTGTGTTCCTGCAAAGAAATGTATTTGCCTCCACCAGCCTTATATCCATGCCATCAACAGAACCAGTAAAGTGCATCAAACCCTGTACCCACACTTTTTATGGATATCTAATTTGTCAACAGTAGCCTGCCATGTAGCCATGCTGTACCTCTGCATGTCTCAATTTTTTTTTTTATGTAGGAACACAGATTGTCTCACATTTCCTTACTTTTGTTTAATAATGCACATCATACCATGGTAGGACTGTTTTTAGGAGATAAATGGTGCTTAAGGGAGGCACAATGTAGTGGCACACATGGTATGTACAGGTCCATTGTACATCTATGGTCCATGCACATTAATAAATATGGTGAGAGGTATATTAATATTTTTTAATAATTGCATTCTACTCATTTGGGCTACAAATATTTTTTCTATTGGTCTTTATAAAATAATTGTCAGCTCTGTACAGATTTAATCTCTGTGTATTTGAGAGTAGAAGGTTTTCTGTTCACAGTGAGTCCCGTCAGATGGAAACCCTGAAGACTGATGTGTAGACCTTATCTCATCTCTGAACTTCTGACAGCTCATAAACAATTACCAAGGATGTGATTTAACTTTTCAAAATCAGTACCTGGAACCGTAGCCGATATTTACTACATGAGATAGGGTAAAAAAAATAATCAGATCCGCTGCTCCATTTTACTCTGTGCCCGGTGTTCTTTTTGGCACTCTATATACTAATCAATAGCATTAGTACAGGGAGGAGTAGATCTCAGCGTTTTTCAGTGGGCATCTCTTTCTCCCTGGCTGTGAGCTTTCCAATCAAAGTGGACCATGTCACAACCAGGGAGAAGGTGAGCTGTGTTTTCTCAATGGCTGTGACGCAGTCCACTGTGATTGGAGTGCACCACAGCCAGGTAGAAGGAGACGCCCACTGAGAAATGCTGGTGTCTTCTCCTCGCTGTACTGATGCTATTAATTAGCATATGGAGCGCCAAACAGAATGCCGGGCACAGCGGCGAAACAGAGCAGCAGATCTGAAAAAAATGTGCCCTATCTCATCTATTAATCATTGGCTACAGTGCCAGGTGCTGATTTTGAAAAATCACATCACTCAAAATGTCCTCTTTGATAAGAATTGAGCTATAATGAGTGTTTATGAGCTGTCAGGAGTCCAGAGAGCTGTCAGGACTTCTAAGGGATCGGTCTCACTGTGAACAGAAAGCGTACTATGCAAATACACAGAGACTGACATCTGTACAAAGAAAAGAGCTAACAATTTTTAATTAAGACCAATAAAAAAAATGACTCGTAGCCCAAAATGAGTAAAATGCAATAATAAAGAAAAAATACCCCCCCCCCCCAAAAAAAAGTGTCCATAGCCTTTAATGTGTTTCTACTCTTGTTCTTCTATAGTGACATACTTTCTTATACCCAGTGCCACCATAAAAAATGATATTATTTGTAATACAAGTTGAGTAGTATACATTATTATATGATCTGTTTGTGATCTTATGTATATGGGCAGTAAATCCAGAAAGTTCAAAACCAGAATTTTAGAACACATCAACTAATGCCAAACATGCCCAGAACCAGACTAAAATATGAAAACACACTAGTAAATTGATTCTATAGTCTGGTCTCTCTGGTCTTTTTAATACTGTTCACACATTGAGTTTTGCATATGAATTTTATAGGAATACTATCATGTTTTTTTATAATTCCTTTGATATATATTTATAGAAATTATTTTATATCAGGAAATACGTGATGTGTTTTTCAAGTCATTTTAACCCCTTAAGGACCATACCATTATTCACCTTAAGGACTAGGCCATTTTCTGCAAATGTGTCACTTTATGTGGTAAAAACTTTAAAACGCTTTTACTTATACAGGCCATTCTGAGATTGTGTTCTCATTACATATTGTACTTCATGATAGTGGTAAAATTGAGTCAAAAATGTTCATTTTTATTTATAAAAAAATACATTTACCCAAAATTTTGAAAAAGTTGCAAATTTCCAAATTTCTATTTCTCTACTTTTATAATACATAGTAATAACTCCCAAAAATTGTTATTACTTTATATTCCCCATATGTCTACTTCATGTTTGGATCATTTTGTGAATGCCATTTTATTTTTTGGGGACGTTAGAAGACTTAGAAGTTTAGAAGCAAATCTTGAAATTTTTAAGAAAGGTATTCAAAACTGATTTTACAAACTTTGTTAACCTTTTAGGTGTTCCACAAGAATTAATGGAAAATTTCAGAATTTCACTTTTATGGCAGATTTTCCATTTCAATAAAAAAAATTCTGCTAACAAAGCAAGGGTTAATAGCCAAACAAAACTCTGTATTTATTACCCTGATTCTGTAGTTTACAGAAACACCCCATATGAGGTCGTAAACTGCTCTACGGGAACACGGCATTGCGCAGAAGGAAAGGAACGCATGTGGTTTTTGGAAGGCAGATTTCACTGGGATAATTTAAAGCTGCCATGTCCCATTTGCACCCCTAGAGTAGAAACTCCAAAAAAAGATCCCATTTTGGAAACTACGGGATAAGGTGGCAGTTTTGCTGATACTATTTTAGGGTACATATGATTTTTGGTTGCACTATATTACACTTTTTGTAAGGCAAAGTAACAAAAAATAGCTGTTTTGCTTATTTACAGTATTCATCTAACAGGTTAGATCATGTGGTATTTTATAGAGCAGATTGTTATGGACGCGACAATACCAAATATGACTTATTTTGGTTGTTTGTTTCAGTTTTCTATAATAAAGCATTTTTGAAAAAAATTTATATACTTTTTGATTGCTTGGTATTACACTTTTTGTCATGTAAGGTGACAAAAACTATTTTGACACACTTAAAAAAAAATGTTTCCAATGTCCACCTGAGGGGTTAGGCTATGTGATATTTTTATACAGCAGGTTCTTATGGACGTGGGAATACCTAAGGCTACTTTCACACTGGCGTTTCTGGGTCCGCTTGTGAGATCCGTTTCAAGGCTCTCACAAGCGGCCCAAAACGGATCAGTTTAGCCCCAATGCATTCTGAATGGATAAGGATCCATTCAGAATGCATCAGTTTGGCTCCGTTCAGCCTCCATTCTGCTCTGGAGGCGGACACCAAAACGCAGCTTGCAGCGTTTTGATGTCCGCCTGGCGGAGCAGAGCCAGACGGATCCGTCCTGATTTACAATGTAAATCAATGGGGACGGATCCGTTTTCACTGACACAATATGGTGCAATTAAAAATGGATCCGTCCCCCATTGACTTTCAATGTAAGTCAAAATGGATCTGTTTGCATTATCATGAACAAAAATAAATAAATAAATACAATATATAATTTTTTTGTTCATGGTAATGCAAACAGATCCGGTCTGAATGGATACAAGCATATGCATTATCGGTGCGGATTTTTTATTTATTTAACACTTTGGCTACCGGAGGTTTTTTCGTTTTTGCATTTTAATTTTTCTTCCCTATTTTCTGTGAGCCATAACTTTTTTATATTTTCGGTCACATAGCTGTATGAGGGCTTATTTTTTGCAGGACTAATTGTACTTTCTAATAGCACCATTAATTATCGCATAAAATGAAGTGGGAAGCGGGAAAAAAATTCCAAATAAAAAAAAATGCAATTCCTCCACCGTTTTACTTTTTTTTTTCCAACAGCGTTTTGTTTACAGCAAAACTGACCCATGCCCTCCATTTCTTTGGGCGTTATCACCGATGCTGGTGGATGTAGCAGGGATCCGGTTGTCAGTAACAGCTGGATCTCTGCCGGGAGGAAGGACCGCAGAACGATAATGCTCGTCCTGGGGCACTAAGTACCGGCCTTTTAGGACAAGCATTCTCGTCCTGTTTTCTTAACGTGTTAAATCATGTTTATTTGTTGTGAGCTGATGTGACAAACACCTGTAAGGGTTAAATAAGAACTGTCACAGTCTTTGCCCTCCCTATCAGTGGGTAGAGCTGTTTCTTTTCCTTTTTAAATTCCATCAGATGTGGTCCCATTTAGTTACGATTAAGAACATTTTTGTTCGAAACGCGTCAACTACTTGTGGAGTGTCTGTATCTGTGAGTTATTGCAATGTAAAGAAATAAAGCGCATTTGAAGATTTAAAGTGCTGGATTTACTCTTTTGGATTTCCAGTGCCACCACAGTCAGGCTCAGACTAGCCCACAGAGGAACAGGTGAATCCACCAGTGGGCCCCTGAGTAAGGTGGGCCCCTAGTCCCCCACCCTTTGCACAAGTGACACATGGAACAGTAGACTGACTGCAATACATATAGATAGGCAGCACATAACATCTCAACCAGTCTATGTTAACATAAAAACTGAGTAGATTATTTGAGTAGATTATTAGATTAACTACCGTGTTCATTATTATTATTATATATGCACTGGATGGTTCTTTTATCCGGGACCCATCTTCTTGAAGTCACTGCAGGGACCCCTATAATCAATCATCTTTAGGGTCTTGCTGCTGCCTGCCTCTGTGTGAGCAGATAATGTCTGCATGTAGCCATACAATGGGCCCACATAACGAATTTTACTAGTGAGTCCAAGGCACCTCAGTCCAACACCACACGACATTAAATACCTATTTTTCCAAGCAAGTCATAATTTTACAAATTCTGTGAAAAATGTAATCTCTGATGGTTCAGATCCATCTTCACTAATAGTGTTTTACATGTATGTCAAGAAGAAATGTGTAGCATTACAATTTCTCCCACCAATCTCAAATAACAATTATATTGGACCATGGTCAATTCTGAAAATTGGCTTTATAGGACCCACAGTCTAAAATGTTCTTCTATCGCTCTTCTTTCACTGAAGCTGCCCAATACCAATGAGTTCCTAGAATGGAATATTGAAGTGAAATGGGTGATAAATAAGAAAATGCAATGTTTTTGTTGAAAGGTTTTTCTCCACCACTTTTAATTGCTCTATTTGGTGAAAATCCCAAAAGGATGACTTTGTATACTGACCCCGGATTTAAAATTCACTTGAGAATGCTTTGTACTGGTCTTAGATATATTTGTATGAAGTAATCTTATCCTCTCATGGGTGTCATGACATTTGAATAAACAAGCCTAATTTGGATAGTCTTTTCCACAAATAAGATCTTTCCTTCTGCTTAATTTGTTGAACTTCTTTGAAGTCTTCCTAATTATGCAATTTAAAAAGTGCTTTTTGCAAACAACTCTGTTTGTTTTGTTATCTCTTGTAACAAATATTTTGTATTGGATTTTAAGAGGATGTAAAATAGCTTCATATAGCGAATATATACAAAAAAATTAAGTTTATCCACTGAGATAAATGAACAGTAATAGTAAATACATTGGTGAAAAATACATTGGAGCAGCTTTATCAGTAGGTCGCAGCAATAATGTTCAGTGCTATGTTAAAGGGAGGTTATCTAATGAAAGCAACCCTTTTGCAGACTGCAGCCATTCTAGTGGTCAGCTAATCTCCACAGGTCTGTCTTTAGAAACCACCAAGTGCAGAATTCCAATATCCGGTTAGGGCATAGGGACAGATTACCGGAACCCAGCCAGAATCTGCAACAGGGGCTCCTGCACCACAGATTTGAACCTAGCCTAAGCTGAATTTGCAGATATGCACCATGGGCTTTAAAAAGGACCTATCACATATCCTGACAAGTCTGTTCTACTAAATAATTTATTCATCATACAATAATAATTCTGGAACTGGCATGTTGGATTTCATTGCAAAAGCTGTCTGGTGACAGCTTTCTCTCCTTTTCCCATTCACAGATCCAGTTCCTCTAACAAAAAATGTGATGTGAGGATGAATTGGTTATACTTTAGAGCTCAGTAACTTTAAAGGGGGTTTCTATCTTCAGGGGCTTTGCAGGAAGACCGCCACCATGTGGCCAGACCTTCGAAGGGAAGCATACTTACCTGTTCCCCGCCGCTGGCTTCTGGCTCCTTTGCTCCCCTTCCGCCATTGTAGCATCCTGACCCATGTGTCAAAATCTGGTTTGGAGGCCGCTGTAGCCAATTACTGGGCACAGCAGTGATGCCTACCTTTCTGTCATGTGACCCATTGATGTAACGCAAGGCAGACACATCACTACTTTGTCCAGTGATTGGCTGCAGTGGCTGTCAAACCGGATGTTGACACTCATGGACCAGAGTGCTGCACCAGCAGCTGGGGATAAGTAAACCAGATGGGGGAAGCAGGTAAGTATGCTTCTCTCCACAGGCCCACCATATGGGGGGCCTCCATGAAAGGTTTTCAAAGATGGAAAACCTCTTTAAACTTGGTACTTAGAATGCCTACTTTGCCACAAGTCATTTTGTGAAATTTTTGATCTACTAGATCTGCCTAGTCAGTTGTTAAGAAGAAGAGTCTAGGACTAAAGCTACGCATACACATTCAATAACTGTTGACCGACAATTATCTCTCCAGACTTCCTCCCAACTCCCCTATACACATACGTATTTAACTTGGCTAAACGCTTATGTTTATTTTATGGGGAAAGTGGAGAAAGCCACAGCCAAAAACTTCTGGTGATGGCGTATCTCCCGGGAGAACAAAAGAATTGGCCAAAAATATTCATTTTGCCCTATCCTTTTCTCATCTGTCGCGGGAGAGTTAAGAGCTCCCCACACAAACTAGTGTGTGTGTCGACCAAACCGCCATTCTCTGCGGTTTCCGTCAACAGAAGACTAATGTGTCTGGCCAGCTTAGCAACAGCTCAGCCATGAAGTGGTACACCATGCAAAATCACAAACCATGGCCATTGATTACTCAAGCAGATAGTGCAGCAAAATTGCCATTACACTGTTGCTCACCTTTTACAAAGCTCAGCACTGCCGCTGGAAATTACATTAGCACAAGATCTGTGCAATAGAAAATTATGAAATAGGTTTCCATGGGGAGGGGCAGACTGGGAACTTAAAGAGGACCTTTCACCACTCCTTATATGTCTGTTTTAATAGCTTCATGCATTCCACATGTAATACAATTCTACAACATCTATTCTTATGGCTCTATGTTGAACTATTCCTGTATTATTTCTACTAGAAGTTATGAATGACTTTCTAGCAGTCTGTAGTAAGGGTACAGAGGCATGGTAACCAGTTGGGGGGTGTACATGTACAGACTCACTCTATCCAGTCAGTGCTGCCATTTTCAGACTGTGCAGGTACACCCCCCCCCCCCCCCAACTTGTTACCACGCCTCTGTACCCTTACTGCAGACTGCTAGCCATTCATTAATAACTTCTTAATGACACAACATAGAGCCATAAGAATAGATGTTCCAGAATTGTTTTTACATTGGGAATGCATAAAACTATTAAAACAGACATGTCAGGAGTGGTGAAAGGTCCTCTTTAAAGTGGCCCTGAAAAAAATAAATCTAAAAGTGGCCCCAATGTTGTAGGTGTGTCTATATTGACAAAAAGTGGGGGAACACAAAAGCATGGAACCAATACAGGTTTGTAGGGTCAGCAATACCATAGTACAGTACAGAATACCATGCCACAGAACCAAATACTACAATGCACCACAAAATACCTCCCCAGAAGTTATCTCTCTGTGGTGGCCATTAACAGCTGCCACATTCTCTCCTCCTTCTCCACTTGTCTCTAATAAGGATATTGAGCAGGGGGCTTAGTTGATGAGATGTGGGCAACAGCACCAAACCAGCCCTACATTCAACATGCTGCCTGGACTTCCTCTAACAATGAATCTATAATGCCCCAAGTAGTATTTACATGATCAGTGGCAATGTGGAGAGCTCAGGTGGCCCTATGGGCATCATACAACTGGGAAAATTCCCTGTCGGGTCTATCGCCAGTCCACACCTGGCAGCTGCATACAAATAGTGAAAATGTATTGTCTGAAGTTATTAATCATGTTTTACTAGCTGGTGGTCTGAATTTTGATTTGGGAGATGCCTGGACAACTATATCTACCAGAATGCATATTGCCTATTGTAAAATTTGTTGGAGGAGGGATAATGTTTTGAGGCTGTTTTCAAGGTTTGGACAAGGGCCCTTAATTCCAGTAAAGAATAATGTTCAATGCTACAGCATACAAAGCCCTGACCTCAACCCTGTGGAACACCTTTGGGATTAACTGGAATGCCAATTATGAGCCAGACCTTCTCATGCAAAATTAGTACCCAACCTCAAAGATGATCCTCTGGCTGAATAGACGCAGAATATCATAGACACACTACAAAATCTTGTGGAAATCCTTCCCAGAATAATACAACAGTAGTGTCCCCCATGCTGCCCCCCCCCCCCACAGTAGTGTCCCCCACACAGTAGTGTCCCCCACGCTGCCCCCCACACAGTAGTGTCCTCCAGGCTGCCCCCACATAGTAGTATCCCCCACACAGAAGTGTCCCCACACACTGCAGTGTCCCCCATGCTGCCCCCCACACAGTAGTGTCCCCCACACAGTAGTGTCCTCCACTCTGCCCCCACATAGTAGTATCCCCCACACAGAAGTGTCCCCACACACTGCAGTGTCCCCCATGCTGCCCCCCACACAGTAGTGTCCCCCACACAGTAGTGTCCCCCCACGCTGCCCCCACATAGTAGTGTCCCCCCACGCTGCCCCCACATAGTAGTGTCCCCCACACTTCCCCCCACACAGTAGTGTCCCCCATGCTACCCCCACACAGTAGTGTCCCCCACGCTGCCGCCCACACAATAGTGTCCCCCACATTGCCCCCCACACATTAGTGTCCCTCAAACAGTAGTATCCCCCACGGTGCCCCCCCACACATTAGTGTCCCACACACAGTACTGTCCCCCACGCTGCCCCAACACAGTAGTGTCCCCCATACTGCCCCCCACACAGTAGTATCCGCCACACAGTAGTATCCCCCACACTGCCCCACACTGCCCCACACACAGTAGTGTCCCCCATGCTGCCCCCCACATAGTAGTGTCCCCCACACAGTAGTGTCCCCCACGCTGCCCCCATACAGTAGTGTCCCCCACACACATTAGTGTCCCCCACATTTCCCCCCACACAGTAGTGTCCCCCACATTTCCATCCCTCCCATAATAATTTGCCCCCACTGTGCCACACAGTAGTATCCCCCACACTGCCCCCCACATAGTAGTGTCCCCCACACAGTAGTGTCCCCCCACGCTTCCCCCTACACAGTAGTGTCCCCCACACAGTAGTGTCCCCCACACTGCCCCCACACAGTAGTGCCCCCACGCTGCCCCCATACAGTAGTGTCCCCCACACTGCCCCCACACACATTAGTGTCCCCCACATTGCCCCCCATACAGTATTGTCCTCCACATTACCATCCCTCCTATAATAATTTGCCCCCCACTGTGCCACATAGTATCCCACCATATCCTCCCCCCACGTCCCCCTGTGTGCACCCCCCTCATGTCCCCCAAAGTTGGCACATAAAAGAAAAAAAAAAGAAAAAAAAAACTAAAAGCTAAATACTTACCTGCGTTTGCTCGCAGAGTCCCATCATCACGCGTGCCTGCGCCTGAATTTCACTACTGGATAGGCTCCAGGCGGGGCAGGGAGCGGAGCGCATATGTGGGAGCAGGGAGCCGCAGTATGTGGGTCACGGGTGTCAGCGCTTCAGCAATGGGCGCTTCCATCTGTATTGATGGAAGCGCTCATTGCTTCTGGGCCTGCTGGCACCCCCGTCAGAGCTGGCACGCGAGGCGCCACTGGTTGGAAGGTGAACCTTCAGTCCTATAAATCAACCCTGACCAGTCTCCCTGTCCCAACCACTGAAAAACACGGCATGATGCTACCACCACCATGCTTCACTGTAGGGATGGCATTAGGTAGTGCCTGGTTTCCTCTAAACATGATGCTTAGAATTGAGGCCAAAACGTTAAATCTTGGTTTTATCAGACCAGAGAATCTTGCTTCTAAAAAATCTTTAGGCCTTCCCTTATTATTAGGTTTTCCTCATCACAGACATCCTGCTGGTCTGGGGTGCTCCAGTATTTATTATTTGTCTTGCATATGTATTATCAATTGTTTATTTAATACCTATTACCACACTGATACTGTTGGTCCCCTGATGAACCTTCGCTACTTTTAAGGGGAAACGCGTTGGGACATTGTATATGGTGTGTCAGATTAAGTAATAGGGCTGGTTTAGGACAGGCTAGGCGAGGTACGTGGGCGGAGTACCCCTACCATCAAGGGGTATCTCAGGGCTGAGCAATGATTGCTTAGGGTGAGTATAGGGATTGTTAGAGTATATATGTAATTACTGTCCCTGACTCTACACCAACCTCTTTTGTGTGCTAACCGTCCTTGGTTTAGAAAGTTCTTTTTACTACAGGTATCAAGGTCCTGTTTAAACCACCTGCACAGTGTATTTTAAATATATGTTAATTAAAAGTTAAGTTTTAGGAAGTTGCTCTCAGTGATTTATGTGTAAAATTGCAACTGTCCGTTTTGATACAATTTGTTAATTTCAGTGATTTGCAGAGAATCTTGTTTCTCACAGTCTGGTGTTTGTTTGTGTCTTTTACTGAGGAGAGCCTTATCGCTAGTCATTCTGCCATAAAGCACAAATTTAACCTTCTGGAAGTTTTTACCATCTGCACACAGAAATTTTTACGCTCCGCCAGAAAGACCATTGTATTCTTGGTCACCACCCTTACCAAGAACCTTTTTCCCTGACTACATAGTTTGATGGGGCAGCCAGCTCTAGGGAGAGTCCTGGTTGTTCCAAACTTCTTATATTTAAGAATTATGGAGGTCACTGTGCACTTGGGAACTTTCAATGGAGCAAAATGTTTTTTATGTCTGAGCTGTACAGTCATTTCTTTCCTCCTCATGGCTTGGTTTTTGCTCTGTTATGCATTGTCAGCTGTGAGACATTATATAGACAGGGCTGTATCTTTCCGAATCAAGTTCAATCAACTGAATTTACCACAGGTGGACTCCAACCACACTGTAGAAACATCTCAAAGATGAAGACTTTCCAAACACACTGTAGTTGGGATGGTCAGGTGCCTACATATTTTGGGCCACAAACTGCTGTTTGCTGTTTTGCATATTTCAGTCTTTGTCCTTTTCACTTTCATTGTTTAATGTAAGTTATTTCTTATTCTGTGTTTGTACCCTTTTACTTAGTAGTGTAATTGCAAAATTTGAAGCATGGACTTTTACAGAAATTCCAGCTCAATTAATTAAAATATTTAAAAGGAACAGGTCAAGTGCTAAACTCAGAGACACTCCATTAGAAAAGGGTTATATTAAAATCAAGGTTTGGCATTTTGTCATTAGCCAGCTCCCTATCCATAAAAAAAATCTTTTATGTTATTCTCTAATTTGTGTGATGGCTCTATGTCAAAAAGCTTTTGAAATACCTAATTTGGCATAAGTGTGCCTTCTTACATCAGCTATGCAGGCTTGGCATTACATTCTTCAGAGATTGCCAGTGAAATCTACCTATTCAACATTTGCCTATGCTTAGCTTTGAAGAAAAAGTTCCTGTAGAAGAAAATGAAAGAGTATCAATAATCATACAATGTGAATGTTACCTGTCCTGCTACCTCCAATATAATGGCAGGAAAAAATTAATAAAAGGTTAATAATATTTCTATACTAGGTACAGACCAGGTACAGCCATACTCACAAGATAAATGTCAGTAAAACCGACTGATTTCACTGGGACTGGCCATATGGTTGTCACTGCCTGCCCTGTGAGAGATCTGAGAAGATCGGTAGACTTGCAGCACGTGAGTCTATCTGACAGGTCTTTCTGTGATTCTTTTCTGTTTGTTGTTGTGGGCTGGATCCCACCACTCCGCAGATTCTGCTTGTTAGCTTTTTAAGAGGCTCTATTTAAGTCCGCCTCTCACTGCTGACTTTGTGGTTGATATTTTCCTTCTGGAGTTCTATACTGATTGTTTGTGGATCCTCTACTTCCTGCTCGTCTCAACCTAAGTCCTCCTGTTTTCTCCTTTGTGCATGTGTTGCTTCTAGGTCTCAGGGAGATGCTGGTCCCTTCACGGTGGAAGGTACTGGCTGTTTCGTTCCCCGCTCCCTAAGTTAAGGTTTGCAACAGTGTCAGCAGGGCTTAGGTTCCAGAGTATGAGTTTGTTCACTATCAGGACTTGCTCATACTGTCAGCAGTCAGGGAGAGGCTCAGCGATTGTTAGAAGGTTACCATTCCCTCCTCCCTAGCTTTGAGGCCTAGTCTGTTTACCTGTTGCTGTTTGTTTACTTGGTGTTCCTCTTATCCCCACTTGCCGTGACATTGGTGTTGTCCTGAGTGTGTCCTGATAACAAATGATGAGAAAATGAAGGGTCACACATGTTTGATTTCAAGGTTTCTGATTGTTTTATTCTTACTGGAAATAAGCTGCAGCTTGCTCCTCTCTTGCTATTGTGAATACATGCACGCTAAGTCAATCATACATGTGTATTAGATAGTTGGAAGGCATAGCTATTTCAGGTGTATGACCATCTTAACACTAAAACCACAGGCAAGAGGATGTACATCTGATATTTTGTTTCTCAATTGAAAGACTTTCCAGGCATTCTTTAGATCAGGCATGCTCAACCTGTGGCCCTCCAGCTGTTGTAAAACTACAACTCCCAGCATGCCCGAACAGCCTACAGCAGGGCATTGTGGGAGTTGTAGTTTTACAACAGCTGGAGGGCTGCAGGTTGAGCATGCCTGCTTTAGATGAGTTCATATGACCTAGACAACACTACACCACACACAAAGAGTGATATGTTTCAAGTGTTTATTTCTTTTAATGCTAATGATTATGGCTTACAGCAAACGAAAACCCAGAAGTCAGTGTCTCAGAAAATTAGGATATTATATAAGATCAATTAAAAAATAATTTTAAATACAGAAAAGTTGGCCTACTGAAAAGTATGTACAGTATATGCACTCAATACCTGGTCAGGGCTCCTTTGGCATGAATTACTGCATTAATGCAGCATGGCATGGAGGTGATCAGCCTATTGCACTGCTAAGGTGTTATGGAAGCCCAATTGCTTTGATAGAGGCATGCAGCTTGTCTACATTGTTGGTCTGGTGTCTCTGATCTTCCTCTTGACAATACCCCATAAATTCTCTATGGGGTTTAGGTCAGATTAGTTTTCTGGCAAATC
Source organism: Bufo gargarizans (assembly GCF_014858855.1). NCBI lineage: Eukaryota > Metazoa > Chordata > Amphibia > Anura > Bufonidae > Bufo > Bufo gargarizans. The sequence continues at coordinate 519,600,824 of NC_058082.1, read as the reverse complement.
AAGCACAGTGATACTGTGATTATTAAATCACACTGTACCTCAAGAAACTTGGATTGTGTGCGTCTGCACCCTTCCTCCAGACTCTGGGACCTTGATTTCCAAATAAAATGCAAAAGTTACTTTTGTCTGAGAACACTTTGGACCACTGAGCATGAGCAACAGTTCAGTCCTTTTTCTCCTTAGCCCAGATAAGACGCTTCTGACGTTGTCTTTGGGTCATGAGTGGCCTGACACAAGGAATGCGAAGGTTGTAATCCATGTCCTGGATACGCGTGTGTGTGTGTGTGTGGTGGCTCTTGAAGACCATCCTTTTAAGACCATCCTTTTAAGGCTGCAGTTATTCCTGTTGCGTGTGCACATTTTTCTACCATACTTTCTTTTTCCACTCAACTGTCCATTAATATGCTTGAACAGCCAGCTTCTTTGGCAATGACCTTTTGTGGCTTCCCCTCCTTGTGACTATCTTCTGGACAACTGTAAAGTCAGCAGTCTTCCCAATGATTGTATAGCCTACTGAACCAGACCGAGGGTCCATTTAAAGCAGAGGTGCACAACGTTTCCTGGTTGGGGGCCACAATGCCAGACTGAACCAATGACGAGGGCCGAAATTAAAATTTAAAGGTGTATTAACAACTGAAATATTGTACTTATGGCATATTGAACACACATTATATACCATTAATGTCTAGTTACACTTCAGGACTCCCATCTAATGGGAGAAATACATGAAAAATACATGAGAGCAGCCACAAGACATAGGCATACATGTCTGTTACCAGATGGTTGAGGGCCGCATAGAATGGTATCAAGGGCCGCATGTGGCCCCCGGGCCGCAGGTTGTGCACCCCTGATTTAAAGGCTTAGGAAACCTTTGCAGGTGTTATGTTTTCATTAGCTGATTAGCATGTGACACCATGAGTTTACAAAATTTTACTTTTTCACAATATTCTAATTTTATGAGACACTGACTTTTGGGTTTTCATTAGCTAAAGTCAAAATCATCAGCATTGAGAGAAATAAACACTTAAAATAGATCACTCTGTGTGTAATGAATCTATAAAATATATGATTTTCACTTTTTGTATTGAATTACTGAAATAAATTAACTTTTCAATGATATTCTAATTTTGTGAGATGCAACTGCACATACTAAAGCATATACATTTTGTTAACCCTCTGCAGCTTACACTATACAGCGACTCTTGGAGCAGGATGCTGCATATATACCACAGTAGAAAAATGAGTAAACTTCTGTGAAACTTTAGCTTAGCAAAATCTGAAAAATTTATGCAACTACTCAATATAGACTCAATTCTTTGTTGACTAAGGTTGCATGGCACCTTTCAATCTGTAGTGGAGCTCAACAGTTAGGCCCTATCATTGATGAAAACTAGCATCATGATTTGCTAAGTAAATGCTCAATATCTTGCGTTTCCTACATTGTTAGTATGATTGAATTTGAATATACGATAATTATGATATCGTGAATTGTAATCTTTCATAATGATTTTGTTTGTGGTTTCAAAGATTGTGACATGTTCATTATACTTTATAAATGTTAGTAGCGATTGTTACAATAATACAGAATGTGTGTGACTAAATGTAACTGGAAAAAAAACACTTAAGGTATGACTCTCAAAGCTGAATGTAAACCAGTAAACAATATATATATTTTTTTTTTCATTTTTTTTTTTTTTTTTTTTAATAGTGGTATTTATTCCAAAGGTATTAAATGAATTAATATTAATGAAATGAATATACATATTGGAGGTCCAGTCCCCATAAATAGAGCTGCAGGCCCTGTAGCTATTTGTCACTGTATAAAATATAATATAAATTTATAGTTACAGTGATATATTGTACCAATATATTTTTCTTTTCTATTTTATTCTTTCTTTTAATCTCTCTTTTTTAGTTTTTCTTTTTTTTTCTTTTTTTTTTTCTTTCTATTATTTTTCTTTGTTTTGTGTTTATGATATGTGATTTACTTTAGTGTTTATTGAAGGCCTCATGTTGCTATTCCCTGAAAAATGACATATGTACTGTATATACTAGAACTCTATGGAGCTTCAGTTTTTTTACATGTTTTACATTTAACCACATCCAATCCACATTTTCTTGTATTCTTTTTTTTTATTAACGTTTTATTAAGGTTTTTCAGTATAATCAGAACAACACCTAACAGTTTCTTGAATTCTTTTTAATCATTATTCATTTACCACACTTGTGATTGTGACCTTTGAATGCTATATATTGAGAAAAGTGGTAGAGATGTATGATTTTGGCTACTGAGGAAGATAAAAGGAGCCCCGAAATGCGTTTAGATAATTTCACTGTACCATAACTGCTACAATTATTATATGTTGCCGTTTTACTTTTATTTATGTTTTTATAATATATTTTTTTCGGTTTTAACAGTTATTTTTTTTTTGCACAAGATTAGTAAAGTGCATAAAGATGAATGAAAGTGCAAACATAATGGACAGCCAGTGACTTATTGTGCTTTGATAAGGCTGACAACAACCTGTGGAACTAAGAGTCCCAGCCAGCTCATACAGACATACAATGCAAACACAAACAAGGAAGTCTGAGCACCTCCAAAGCATCACAAGTGTCAATACACAGGAAGAAGGTGCTGTCACAGATGTAGTAGGGGAGAACACCAAAAGACAATCAAGAAGGAAGGGGAAAGACACTAGGCCTCACCGCTAGGGAAGGAAAAGGGTCACCACCTATAAAACCCTGCTCCTGGCCCTAACTCCTATCCGTATGGGCACCTCTCGATGGTAGAGATACCCATACACAGGAACCTAGAAAACCATGGTGACCCTCAGATGCCCTAAAGATAATGACAGGGCAGAGACCACCCGTTCCTTCCCTGGTGAAGGAACTAGCGTCTCACTGAGGCCTAGTAAACAACCAGGGGGGGGGGAATACAAAACACAACAAGCAGAACACTTAACTTCAGAGGATGATGGATAAACAGGACTTCAACACGAACCACACTACAGCTCTTTCAAGACCAAATGAAGCTATCCCAAGCAAGGAGTGATGGGAAAAGTCAGACTAAATAGTGCGAGGTAAAGGTCACATGATCCACACCTGAACAGGAGGTGTGGACATACCAACAACACACAGACAAAGTGAAACCGAAAGAGGCTGTCAGATCACTAATGCGTAAATAATCTTTCAGACCTTCTGAGACCTGTCACAGATGTGACAGGTACTATTGGACTGCTACAACATGGAAATATCGGGAGGGGTGAGTGAGACTGGCTCCATTGAGCGTGGTATAGCTCCTTATCCTATTGGGGCATTGTTACTTGGGAAAATAAGAACATTTACTATTGAAAGAGTGGGATTCCTTATAGGTTACTTTTACAGCCTGTTATAATCATTGGGACATAACAGGATTCTATCATAGGGATTCTATCTTATGGAAATTTTTTTGTTATATGGTGCTTTTTTACTTCAGGACAGAAACTAATTATATTACATCTATATAGCAAATTTATATTTTATAAAGTTATAAAGTGTATATATATATATATATATATATATATATATATAATATATATATATGTATTTTTTATTTTTTTATTTTTTATTAATATATAGAGCTGCAGGGCCTGCAGCACTATTAATGTGGACTATACCTCCACATTGTTTTATTTTATATTTCATTTATACTAGTTTACGTAATTCCTTTAGAATAAATACCACCATTATTAAAAATATATATTTTAGAATATATAAATATTCTGGTTTGTTGGTTCATTGAGAGTCAGAACATAATTTTTTCTTTTAGGTATTTTTTATTTCTGTGTGCAACAGACTGGTATAGACAGTCAGCATACCTCTAACAGATTAATTCCCCAAATCTTTAAGGTGAGCCCTCCCGTTTATAGAGTATTAAATGTAGCTTGAACTGTGTCAAAAATCAACCTGTGCATCAGTACAGCCAGGGGAGTAGCAAGGGAAGGGAGCAAAGGCAAGCCCCAGGCGCAGAGGCAGGGGGTATGTACTGCCGGGTTGTTTATTTCCATGGTATTTCCACTGTTTCTGCTGGTCTCCAGTGCTTTCCCTCAGACCACACATCGAACTGATGGCTGTGTGGGAGGAGTGCTGAAAGGCCAGGAATCAGCCTCCTGCACAGCCAGCAGCGCCATGTGTGTTATTAGCGCTGCTGCTGGGAGCGCAGGATGGTTATGCCAATCATCAGGGCAACAGGTAAGTATTTGTGGGCTTTTTTATGTAGCTGGAGAGGGCACCAGGGGCCAAAGGGGGGGGCACAGGGATGACATATCTTCAGTGAGGGGACATAAGGGTGGGCATTACTACTGTGAGGAACCACAAAAGTGGGCATAACTACTGTGAAGGGGCACAAAGGTGGGTATAACTACTGAGAAGGGGTAGCAAGGAGGGCATAACTAATGTGAAGGCACCACAAGGTGGGCATAATGACAGTGAGAGGGCACAAATGTGGGCATAACTACTGCAAAGGGACACAAAGGTGGGCATAACTATTGTGAAGGGGCCACAAGGTGGGCATAACTATTGTGAAGGGGCCACAAGGTGGGCATAACTACTGTAAAGGGGCCACAAGGTGGGAATAACTACTGTGAAGGCGCACCAAGGTGGGCATAACTACTGTAAGGTGCCAGAAGGAAGACATAACTACTGTGAAGAGGCCATAATGTGGGCATAACTACTGTGAAGGGGCACAGAGATGGGCATAACTACTGTAAAAGGGTTACAAGGAGGACATAATTAGTGTCAGGGGAGTACAATGTGGATAGTAATACTGTGAGGGGGTACAATGTGGGCATTAGTACTGTGAGGGGGCACAGTGTGGGCATTAGTACTGTGAGGTAGCACCAAGGGGAAATGCCCTAGATTACCCTGTTATACATTTGGATGGCTCGGCCTTACAGGCCAGCACAGCGCTCCCTCCTAGGTACTTAACAGGAACAATTACCATCCCGTCCTTATGTGATTATTCATTTATTGCAAGGTATATTGGTACCGCCATGTAACCTATGATAGATTTTATTAGTTGGGACTGATTGAGTACAGTTACGCATTGGGCGGAGCTAGAGGAGTGGCTTATTGTAAAAAAATTCCTGCGGCTTCCCTTTTTCCTCTTTACATAAATTTGAGTAGTGTGGCATGATGCTGAATCCTTGAAACAGGTGCTGTAAATCCTAGCTATATCTCTGAGCACTGTAAATTTGAGTGGTGGGGGGAGCGCGATACTCAATCTTTGACCCGGGTGCTGGAAAGCCTAGCTACACCTCTGAGTACAGCACCAAAGGCTTCTAAGAGAGAATACCTTCATAATATGGCATCTGATGTCACTGTTATATAACATTAATAAAGCAACAGTACAAGCGAAAATATCACATTCTATAGGACAATATATCTTATTACATATGACAATATATCTTATTACAAAATATGCTTCTTTCTTCACACACCAGCCACTTCTTCTTATCCCCCTGCCTTCTGCAATGATCATTTGTTCTCAAATCACTGGTATTGAGAAAAGACAAGAGATGAGTCAAATTTTTTGCGTCATTAAAGGAATTTTCTGGTTTGCTTGAACATTCTTTAAAACAAGGGTCTCAAACAAATAGCCCACATGCAGCCCCTGATGTGTTTGTGATCATGTAATCGTGCCGCCTAAGACCTGGCACAGGAGGTCGCTGTGATGTCGTCATGCTTACATGCGCTGACCCACGGCAACTCAAGCAACAGGCCAGAAGAGGTCACGGATGGTAGAATGGAGTGGGAGTCAGGTGATTATTTTATTTTATTTTATGTTACATATATATATATACAGTACAGACCAAAAGTTTGGAGACACCTTCTCATTCAAAGAGTTTTCTTTATTTTCATGACTATGAAAATTATAGATTCACACTGAAGGCATCAAAACTATGAATTAACACATGTGGAATTATATACATAACCAAAAAGTGTGAAACAACTGAAAATATGTCATATTCTAGGTTCTTCAAAGTAGCCACCTTTTGCTTTGATTACTGCTTTGCACACTCTTGGCATTCTCTTGATGAGCTTCAAGAGGTAGTCACCTGAAATGGTCTTCCAACAGTCTTGAAGGAGTTCCCAGAGATGCTTAGCACTTGTTGGCCCTTTTGCCTTCACTCTGCGGTCCAGCTCACCCCAAACCATCTCGATTGGGTTCAGGTCCGGTGACTGTGGAGGCTATTTTTACAGTATAGTGTTTGTGTGCATTAGGGAGCACAACAGGCACTTAAAATAGATAAAATTAAGTTAAAAAAAAAGCTTTTAAAATATAAAATTTCAAATCACTTTCATTTCCCCATAATAAAAAAATAAACAATTAAAAAAATAAAGATCATAGGCATTGCCATGTCCCAAAACATCCATACTATTAAAATATATAAATATTTATTCCATACAGTGAACCCTGTCAAAGGAAGAAAATCAAAATGGCTGATTTACTTTTTATTTTTTTGTCAGATCACCTAGCAAAAAAATGATCACCCACATAGCTCCGCAGATGTAACTATAGAAAAGTTATGGGGGTCAGAATACGGTGATGAAAAGAAAAAAATAATTTTTCCAAAGTTTTTTAAAGTATTAAAACACAAGAAAAGACTATACATATGTGCTATTACTGTAATAGTATTTAACTGGAAAATGAAGGTAACAGGTCAGTATTACCGCATAGGGAATCCTTTAAAAACAAAACATATAAAACTATGGCAGAATTGCATTTTTTTTCCAGTTCCAGCCCATTCAGAATTTTTTTACATTGACAAATGAAAATGGAAAAACTGAAAATTGTCCAGGGCTGAAATAGCAATTTCTGAAGGTAGCTCTAATTTTGCATTTCTATTACTTTTATTTCTCCTATCTTCCATGGTCCTGTCTCTGCAGCTCTTTGTAATGTCCTGTGCTGTTATGTCCATGGGTGTGAGCAGCAACAGGTGGGACATCTGAGCCTGTGGAGAGGAAAACTAAAGATAAATGCAGACTACAAGTCATATAATGTCCAGGTACTATATGTGCTATAGCTTGTATATACATATAACAGCTTTTTTCTGAAAAGTCACCCACAATAACAGATATACTTTTACAAATAAAGAAAACATTATTGTTTAGCTTAATTAATAATTATGTTTTTTGTTTCATATGTAATGTTCCTTTAAAGTTCGCCTTTCCTGCTTCCATGTCAGGAGCAGTAATAATTAGCCCTGATACTGTAAAACAGTTCTTGCTCAGAGCAATATTCTTTAGTGGCTATGGCGCTAATTGGTGCTAATTTATTCAATTAGTGTTTGCAATGCAGCAGATAATCTTGTAAAAACTGATAAAATACTACATCCATGGTCAATTGTGTTTTATCACCCCTCAATAAAACTATAGGAGAGCAACCAAAGCATGTAGACATGTAGGACAATATTTTACCTGTTTAATCTATTTGTAAAATGGAAAATAAATCATAATGACTAATTTATTGCTCAGATCACTGAGCTAAAGCGCAGGAATATTTGTAGCATTATTTGCATTTTGTTAGAATTATTTGTTTTGTTGCGGACTTCAAAGCTCCTATATTAGGGGTGCATTGCCTTTCAATCTAAGTGCCACAATGAAACTTTGGCATGGCATAGTATGTATTACAAATATTGAGCACATTTACTGCTCTGCTGTTTTATTCATATATGGCTAGGGCTGAACTTCAACTTTTAAGAAATCACTCTCCATAGGAATGCACTGATTAGCTTGAAAATCAAGCAATAATTACTTTTTTCCTCCATAAAGTAATGTAAAAATTGCCCATAAATCTCTTGAAAAGGGTGTTCAAGAGTCTGTGTATTTGGAGAAATCTACTTGTGCCACACAGGATTTCAGCCGAGATCTTCAAGCAGGATGGCGGCAGCCAGCCCATCGTGAGCAAATGGAGGCGGTAAGTTTGATGAAATGTTTTTTTATTGTTAATTTTACACTCAGATGCCATGATCATGTATGAAAGCGGCATCTGGGGGGTACAATGACAGGGGCGGTGCTATCGCAGCTCCCTGTCACTGCACCCACTACTTACTCACCATGTTTACAGTGTTTTGTTTTCTTACATCCAGCACAGTGAAGAGATTTTACAAAATTTACCAGGATCTTGGATGCACCACATTCCCTTCATTGTTTACGCTGTATACATAGTTGCACCAGTGTCTAATCTGGCAGCTAACTGCAGCTCAGTCTTTTTCCCCCTCCCAACCATCCCGGGCTCACTGGAACAGTCTCAGATATCAGTGGCTGTCTCGGGAGGGCCGAGTTATGTCCCTGCTTCACCATTCAACTGCTGGTGCTCCCCAGCAGGCATTATGTGGCCACACATCGCACTGCTGGGCTGTGTAGGGGGAGCACAGGCTGATTTCTGGGCCTGCACGCTCCTCCTACACAGTCCAGCAGCACAATGTGTGACTGTATTGTGCTTGCTAGGTAGCACAAGATGTGATCAGATCATCAGGGAACAGCCAGGTCAGTATTTAGTGTTTTCTATTTTAACAGAGGTGGCACAATGTGGGTATAACTACTAAAAGGGGACACAATGTGGGCATAATTACAAAAGGGGGCACAATGCTGACATAACTACTAAAGGGGCACAATGTGGAAATAACTACTAAAAGAGGGCACAATGTGGGCAACACTGCTAAAAGGGTGGCACAATGTGAGCATCATTACTAAAACAGGAGCACAATGTGGGAATTACTACTCAAAGGGAGCACACTGTGGCAATACTACTAAAAGGGGGCACAATGTGGGCATTCCTACTAAAAGGGGGCACAATGTGGGCATTCCTACTAAAAGTGGGACAATGTGGACATAACTACTGAAGGTGGGGCTAAATGTGGGCATAACTACTGTGTGGAGACACAATGTTGGCATAACTACTGTGTGGGGGCACAATGTGGGCATAACTACTGTGTGGGGCATAATGTGGGCATAACTACTGAAAGGGGGCACAATGTGGGCATAACTACTGTGTGGGGCATAATGTGGTTATAACTATTAAATGGGGCACAATGTGAGCATAACTACTGAAATGGTGGCACAATGTGGGCATTACTACTGTGAGGGGCACAATGTGGGCATAACCACTATGAAGGGGCACAATGTGCATATAACTTTGTGGAGGTGGGATTGGGACATGTATAGATATGCATTAGAGAGTTAGAGTTAGAGCTGTGGCTTAGTATTATAAAATTTGTTGCTGCACGCTATCTGCGCCTCTGCCATTGTCCATCCTTGTCACTTTAAAAAGTTGGGAGGTTTGTAGCTCCTTCACTCAGCTGGGAATCAAGCCCACACTGATAAAACATTAAAACAACATTTAAAGTTTCCCCTTTAAATATAGCTGAGCACAGAACTGAAAACACCTACGGGTAACATTTATGGTAACTTTTGAGGCCAGTTTTGTTTCAGTCCACTTGTGTACTTCGGACCAAATTTGTCAAATGTCACACGTTGTACCAGATTTACTAATCCTATAGATGGAGTAAACTAAGACAGACTGGAAGGATTTTAAAACATGATTGTCCCTGTGCTCAGGGGCAGGCTGAGCTGGGGGGGCACATGACCCCCTGGCCGCTAGCTGTTCAGGGCCGCTGTGGCCACAGAAACAATTGAGCCTGCAGCAGCTTTGGTGGGATAAGGGAACCAGTGGTCTCCTGCCCTGTTATTCTCGTGGTGCATTGATGTGATGTAGGCGGCACAATGACGCTATCGCACCACCAACGCTCCTCAGGATCAGACCCCCCAGAAGAGGCCAGGTCTGCATCCCTGCATCCTTGGACCGTGCTGGGACAGGTGAGTATAAACTGCCTTCCCCTATTCTCTCCATGTGCCCTAACCATAATACTGACCCCTAATACTGGCCCCTGACACTTAACCCTAGTACTCACCCCTAACTCTAATACTGACCCTTAACCCTAATACTGACCTCTGTCTCTAATACTGGCCCTAATACTACTGACCTGTAAGCCTTATACTGACCCTAATACTGACCCTCTAACCCCAATACTTGCCCCTAAATCTAATACTGACCCATCACTCTAATACTGGCCCCCAATGCTAATACTACGCCATACTGACACCTAACACTAAGGCTACATTCACACGATCAAATGTGTTTTGTGGTCCGCAAATTGCAGATCCGCAAAACATGGATACTGGCCGTGTACATTCCGCATTTTGTGGAATACACACGGCCAGCCCTATGATAGAAATGCCTATTCTTGTCTGCGCTGCGATTGCGGACAAGAATAGGATATGGAATAGGCCGCCAAACGGAACTACGGATGCAGATCTTTTGCAGCTCCATTAAAATGAATGGAAATGCGATCGTGTGAATGTACCCTAATGCTGACTCTAACCCCAATACTGGCTCCTAACTCTAATACTGACCCTAATCCTAATACTGGCCCTAATGTTAATACTACACCTAACTCTAATACCGGCGCCTAAGTCTAATGCTATGCCTAACTCTAATACTGGCCCCTAACCCTAATAATAACCCTAACCCCAATACTGCCCCCTTACTAATCCTAATACTGATCCAAATGCTAATACTATGCCTAACACTAATACTGGCCCTAATATACTAACCCTAAGGCCTCATGCACACGAACACATGTATTTTGCCATCCGCCAAAAATACGGATGACATCCGTATGCATTCCGTATTTAGCAGAATGGAACAACTGGCCCCTAATAAAACAGTACTATCCTTGTGCGTAATGAGGACAATAATAAGACATGTTCTATTTTTGGGCGGAATGGAAATACGGACATACGGAAACTAAATGCACACAGAGTACCTTCCGTTTTTTGCGGATCCATTGAAGTGAATGATTCCACATACAGTCCGCCAAAAAATTGGACACGGAAAGAAAATACTTTCATGTACATGAGGCCTAATACTAATCCTAACCCTAAAACTGGAAATAACCTTAACGTCAACCCCCCATACGTCATGTACCTCACACAGTGACCATAATATATGACTGTCCACATATATCTCTACCCACTGCATCTTTTATACACCTGCACCTGACACATATTATACACACAGAGGACTGATAGATACGTCAGGTACGAGGTATAATAGATGCAGTGGGTACAGATCTATAGTATACACTGCAGTGTCCTGATATGTGAGGTATAAGGCATACTAAATGCAATGTGTACAGATATATAGTATACAAAGCAGTGTACTCACGTGAGATATGAGTTTTAATTTATACCTCATATATCAGTACACTGCTGTATATACAATATACCTGTACACACTGCATCTATTATGCCTCGTACTCACATATCAGTACACTGCTGTAATTAAAATTTTTGCACACACTGCATTTATTACACCTTGCGCCTCATGTATCAGTACACCTCTGTATATACGATATATCTGTACACACTGCATCTATTATACCTCGTACCTCACATATCAGTACACTGCTAGATATACTATATATCTGTATATCTATATATACTTTTATAATACATGTACAGTGCTGCCCATAATTATTCATACCCATGGCAAATTTTGACTTGAAGTTACTTTTATTCAACCAGCAAGTCGTTTTTTTGACGGGAAATGACATAGGTGTCTCCCAAAAGATAATAAGACGATGTACACGAGGCATTATTGTGGGGGGGGAAAACATTTCTCAGCTTTTATTTACATTTGAGCAAAAAGAGTCCAGTCCAAAGTTAATCATACCCTTCTCAATAATCAATAGAAAAGCCATTATTGGCTATTACAGCAATCAAACGCTTCCTATAATTGCAGACCAGCTTTTTGCATGTCTCCACAGGTATTTTTGCCCATTCATCTTTAGCAATGAGCTCCAAATCTTTCAGATTGGAGGGTCTTCTTGCCATCACCCTGATCTTTAGCTCCCTCCACAGATTCTCAATTGGATTCAAGTCTGGACTCTGGCTGGGCCACTCTAAAACGTTAATGTTGTTGTCTGCGAACCATTTCTTCACCACTTTTGCGGTGTGTTTTGGGTAATTGTCATGCTGAAATGTCCACTGGTGCCCAAGGCCAAGTTTCTCTGCAGACTGCCTGATGTTGTCGTTGAGAATCCTCATGTATTGCTCTTTTTTCATGTTGCCGTTTACTGTGATTAGGTTCCCTGGTCCATTGGCTGAAAAACACCCCCAAAGCATTAGGTTCCCACCACCATGTTTGACAGTGGGGATGGTGTTCTTTGGGTTGAAGGTTTTTTACGCCAAATGAAGGAAACATCATTGTGACCAAAAAATGCAATTTTTGTTTCATCTGACCATAACACAGGAGACCAGAAGTCTTCTTCTTTGTCCAGATGAGCTTTTGCAAAGGCCAAGCGAGATTTTGTGTGCCTTATCTGGAGTAGTGGCGTCCTCCTTGTTCTGCATTGTGCAGTGTCTGTTGGATTGTCTGCCTTAAGACATTGCCACCAGCATGGCCTTGGTGGTGATTCTTTTTCCCCTCTCTAACTATCCTCCTGGCCAGCAAAGGTGTCACTTTTGGCTTTCAACCACATCCTCTAAGATTTTCCACAGTGAGGAACATTTGATCAAATGTAAATAAAAGCTGAGGAATGTTTTTTTTTTCCACAATAATGCCTCTTGTACATCATATCATTATCTTTTGGGAGACACCTATGTCATTTCCCGTCAAAAAATTACTTGCTGGTTGAATAAAAGTAACTTTAATTCAAAATTTGCCAGGGGTATGAATAATTATGGGAAGCACTGTAGTACATACAGATATATAGTATACACATCAGTGTACTGATATGTGAGGCATGAGGCATAATAGAAGCAGTGTGTACAGATATATGGTATATACAGTAGTGTACTGATATTTGAAATACAAGGTGTAATTTTTACCTAGTAGCACACTGCTGTATATACTATATACCCACTGCATCTATTATTCCTCGTACCTCACATATCAGTACACTGCTAGATATACTATATATCTGTATATCTATATATACTTTTATAATACATGTAGTACATACAGATATATAGTATACACATCAGTGTACTGATATGTGAGGTACGAGGTATAATTGAAGCAGTGTGTACAGATATATGGTATATACAGTAGTGTACTGATATTTGAAATACAAGGTGTAATTTTTACCTAGTAGCACACTGCTGTATATACTATATACCCACTGCATCTATTACACCTCTTACCAAGTGACACACCTTCAGTTACCCACTGCATTCTAGCTTCTACCGAGTATTATAATACAGTATGTGTACACTGTATTCAGAGGGCAGAGCAAAGAGACACTATACATAAAGGGGCACATAGAAGAGGCACTATACATGAAGAGGTCACATATAAGATGCACTGTACATGAAGGGGCACATATAAGAGGCTGTTGCTTGCTACTTGGAGCATCACATAGGAAATGAGCACAGACTCCAGGCATTGAAGCTGTTGCAAGGGAACCTGTTTGGTATCTGCCCAGGCTCAAACTGACCCACAGGGGAGCAGTTCAATCCCACCCTGGGCCCCTGCGCCAGTTGAGCTGCTAGTCCCACCACCACCCCCACACAAGTGGCACCTGGAGCAGATTACTGACTGCGCTGTATACCGATATTTAGTGTACAGCATCTCAACCAGCCTATGTGATCATATTCTGGGTAGCTTATTTAACACACACGTTATTATTATAGATGCACCGAGAGGCTGAGAAGACAATTTCCCCAACACAGACCTCTCTGAGGCACAGACTAGGCCTCAGGCTACTACTGCAAATGAGTGTATTGGTGCAGTTTAGTTGTATGTACCAATAGAGTGGGCCCTCAGAATTAATTTTACCGGTGGGCCCTAGGCACCCCAGTCCGACTCTATATCTGCCTGAGGCATGTGAGTAGGTGGTTCTGTCCTATAATAAGCATTGTGCCCTCATTTAACATACCATGAAAAAACTGTCTGTTCCCCACAGCAAGCAATCGGAACTAGGCTTTCATTCCTTAAAGAGGATCTTTCACCTGGAAAAACATTGTGAACTAAGTATCATGATATATACAGCGGCGCCCAGGGATCTCACTGGACTTACTATTATCCCTGGGCGCCGCTCCGTTCTCCCGTTATGTCCTCCGGTATGTTCGGGGACTTGGTTATAGTAGGAGGAGACTTAGGACTCTTGGTTATAGTAGGCGGAGTCTGCCCTTGTTCTGCTGGGCATCTCCTCCTCCTAGGCTGTAGCGCTGGTCAATCGCAGCGCAGAGCTCACAGCCTGGGAGGTTTTTTTCTCCCGGGCTGTGAGCTGTGAGCTGTGATTGGCCAGCGCTACAGCCTAGGAGGAGGAGACGCCCAGCAGAACAAGGGCAGACTCCGCCTACTATAACCAAGTCCCCGAACATACCGGAGGACATAACGGGAGAACGGAGCGGGGCCCAGGGATAATAGTAAGTGCAGTGAGATCCCTGGGCGCCACTGTATATGTCATGATACTTAGTTCACAATGTTTTTCCAGGTGAAAGGTCCTCTTTAAACTTAAGGGAAAAAATGAAATCTGAACTGTGATTGGTTGCAATAAACATTAGAATTTTTCTGTCAGATCGCCTTCATAACGGAGTGCCTAAAGTTTTATATATATATACCTAGACAACGAAATATGTTTATTCTTTCAATCCACTTTTTCTTATTGGGCAATTATTTGACTTTACTGCTTTTATCTGTATCTTTGCTGCTTATCTGTAAAATAAGACTACACAAGTCATTTATTATATGTATGGTACCTCTTTACCATTTTAGCCGCTTGTAAGAACTGAAAATTACAAAATTGAACAGAAATTACACGATACATTAACATTCATGTAATGCTCTGAGATTCTAGTGAAGTACCTAGATGTGCTCAAAATGTGTTTGTAAAGTAGAAGCAGCAGTAAATATTTTCTTGTTCTCATAATACGGCAAATACTTTGCATATCGAAAATGTTCATCATTATCCAGAGACTCAGGTAGGAGAACCAATCAGCTTGGTATTGATACAGGTTACAGCAACCCTGCATCCTACCCGCTGTATTGTGCCATTTCCATTACACATTGCCGAGCTTATTCACTAAGCGCACAATATGTATAATTTGTGCTAAATTACCCATTTGAAAGTCATTTGCACACCTACTTTTGCTCTAATGCAGAATATATGACTTTGCACAACAAAAAAATCAGCTATTTTTATTACGTCTGGATTTCCCACTTACAGGATGTGAATATTATCCCTATACATGCATGTATATATATACTAGTCAACATATTTCTTAAAGTAATACATTTGTAAATGTTAGCTTAGAATATTGTGTTATAGGCCAACTCGTATTTTGCATTTAGTGGTATTTTAACCCTTCTTGTATCATATGTTGACATTAATTGTACACTTCACGCCACTTTTCTCCATGGGTTGTGTCAAGCCCTGTTCACTTAAAAGGGCAAATCCATCAGAAAAACATCATCAACCTATTTGTGACTATTCTATGTATTTTTTGTTTAAAAAATGGGTGGATGGATTTCTGGATATCATTGTTTTGAAGTCACTCCATTTATACTATTTCATCTCCTGGTTCTATAACCTCCTCTCTGTCTGGACTTATAGCATGGCAGAGAGTCTCACTTAAAGGGGTTCTCTGGCCTTTTAATATTGATGACCAATCCTCAGGATAGGTCATCAATATCAGATTGGCGGGGTCCGACACCCGGCACCCCCGCCGATCAGCTGTATGAGGAGATGACGCGCGCAGTTTGCACATGCTGTCTCCCTTCTCTCTTCCTGCTGCTGCTATGTCTATGGCAAAGCAGCAGCGAGGAGGAAGAGAGATGACATGTGCGAACTGTGAGCGCCTTCCCTTCATACAGCTGATCGGCAGGGATGTCGGACCCCCGCCAATCTGATATCGATGACCTATCCCGAGGATAGGTCATCAATATTAAAAGGCTGGAGAAACCCTTTAACACTCTTTGTCAGACCATAGGTTACAGCAGGGAGGAGCAAAGGGCGTCTGGTCAGGGCTTCCCACTACATCCTAATCAATGCACTGTTCTTCTGTTTATATATTTTTCTAGGCCTATAAAGAGAACAATGTAGTTGTCATTCTGTTAGTCAATGCAATACTCTACCTACTATACTAATGAGGAATAGCTTGCAGATAACCCCATCACTAACAGAGTCATAAATTTAGATTATTTTGTTTCCTATGAAAACTACTCCTAAAAATATCCCTTTCTGCCCTTTCTGATAAATTTGCCCAGATTTTCAATAGCATACACATCCCATAGACAAGCATGCTCTTTCTAGATCTCATGTTTCTGATCTCAAAAAATCCAAATTCTTAAACTGACCACCATTCTACAATTTAGATATCCATAAAATCCACAAGTTGGGCAACCTGTTGTTTAGCCCCTTTTAGCCCATTCTCATCCACAGCTACATTCATAGTTCCTAAAGCTACAGAGCTCTGCTACCACAGCTGCTCCTGCCTGTTCAGTGTTTGTGCAGAACTGAATGTGGCTATTTCACTTTGGAAAAAAATGTTTTCTACACCAGACAATATGCATTAGGGACTCTATATGAGGTATACAGTAGTGTTGATTGAGCACCAAAGTGCTTGTGTGCTCGAATAGAACACTTTGTGATGCTCGGGTGTTCTACCGAGCACCCAAGCACAATAGAAGTCAATGGGAAAACCACCTGCTCTGAATGTAGTGTCCCACTAGGTAAATGTGGGCACTACAAAAGGGTCAATTGGGCCACGTTGTTCCCACCTCCTGCGGGACAGGGTCATTGTATTTTATATAATGTTTTTATGTATATTTTCCTGTTATCTCTTGTACCAGGCCTGTTAGGGGTGTAGTTCCTCCTTCTAGACAGTAGAGGGAGCTAGGGAACCCCCTAGTAGTCAGAAGTCAGTGTGGACTTTAGCCAAAGGAGAGCTGAGGAGCAGCTTCTGACATGCAGCTAGATAGCCCAGGCTCCTAGCTTGCCACCAGGAGAAGAGTTTGCCTCCTGAGAAACCTAGTTCCTTAAAGGTGAAGTGCAGAGACAAGTTTATTTCCAGCCGAACAGAGAGCTGAAGGGCAGAAGGATATTTCTACAGCAAGGAGACATATACCAGAGGAAGGTTTCCCTACCCAAGGATAAAGCCAGCAATAGGGCATACGGGCCTAGGAGAAGGACAGACAGGATTCTGAGGAAAAGTGCAGCTTGATCTGTAAGTGTTATTCCCTCTGAGTATCTTGCAAGGACATTGCCTGCCGTTTTATATAAAGCCTGCCTGTATCCAACCTTTTTACATGTGGAACTGACCAAAGACTGTAAATAGTTGAACCGTTTCAGTAAAAAGGAAGTTTTGGTTCACTACAACATTGTGTTCCTCAATTATTACTACAATAAATCGGTGTGCCACCGTTACCGGCACTGGCGTTATGAACTTAAAGGGATCTTGCCACCGGCAAATTAAAAACCTGCAACACCCAGGGCATCTCACCTACCACCCAGCCTGGTCCCTATACACCGAGAGTGACCCAGAGGATCCACGTGCCAGCCTCTCCATCACTGCTGTACGCTTGCCCAGGGTATATAAAAAACTGTGAGTACCAAAACCACCCTCGGTTAGTAACTACCTCTGTGACCTCACCATCGCTCACCCTGCAGGGCGGCATACTGCATGAATAGGGGATGGTGTCTGGGCTCTAGTTCAGCTTAGGAGTCCCTGCTCTGACTCCATATATAGCTATGTTTATATATAGAGCCAGTGCTTGGGGACACCCCAGTGTATTTACATCTAATTTAGCCTGTATTTCAGAAAATCTTCTGCTGGGATTCAAACTCATGACCTTCTGTATTAGAGGCAAGGCAATTAACCATTCAGCTATAATAGCTGCATAGCCAGTTACAGTTTTTACAACTACTAAAAAAAATATTAAATATATAAATCTAATTTAACCTCGATTTCTGAAAAAGTTTGTGACGGATTTGAACTCACAGGTTCTGCATCATAGCCCAGAACTTTAACCACTACACTATAGAACTGCATAGCCAGTCACAAAAAAAAAAAATATATATATATATATATATGAGACTTCTACTGATGGGTCTCAGTAGAAGTGAGTGATTCCCTCACTGTACAGCGATCTTCTGCAAAGAAATAAAGGCTAAATTAGATTAAATACACTGACTCGAGCATCGCACTCAAGCACACCGGTGTTCGGCTGAGCATGCTCGCTCAACACTAGTATACAGTCAGTTTTCTATATGACTGCATTAGTTGTGATGCCTGGAATTAACTAGAGCCAGACAAAAAAGCATAGATGCAAACAGGTGTGCAAATTGCAAAACTGGTATATATATATATATGGACAAACCCTAATATGATGTGGGAAAAGCTCTGTCAGAATACAATGCAACAGAGTAGATTGAATCATAGGAATTATACTGATCTGTTGGGCATCTGTCTGTTGACAGGGTGTTGACTGATTCCAGTGTTAAAGGGAATGTGTCATCAGAAAGTGACCTATTGTTTAAATCATGTTTAACATATTTTTTAATCATTTTTTATGTTATTTTAAATTTTCCATGTCAATATGTATATTTAAACAAAAACCATAAAATCCTGCAGTTTTTACACTGACCAATAAGCCTAATAATAGGCACAGATCCCTTTAATGCAGTTACCTGCTTATATGTCATTCTAATCCTGCCTGTAATTATATCACCTCTGTGTATAGATAATACAGGATCCGTCATTCACAATAGGGGATTGTCAAAGCTTATTTATTCTTTCCCTGTACAATGACCGCTGCACAGGTCACAGAGCATTCCTAGAAAACTCTCCCATAGACGTCAATGAGGTCCCCTCCTGACCATTGTTTCTATGGACCATGGGGCTGTCGTAAAGCAATATTCTTAATGCTTTCTAAATGCTGTTAATAACAGCTCAGGCAAGATGGCTACTCCCATAATCATATTCAGGAAACAGAATACATAAATCTGCAATCAGAAAATAAAAAGAGAATAGAAAAAAGGATATGTGTTACTATCTGGTTTAAACTGGTAGATAAGATTTTTGGTGACAAAAATAACCAATAGAATTGTGAAAGCGGTTTGGGGCTTTTGTAAATGTTGTACCTCAGGAGCACTACAAGATAGCTGTCAAATAAAATGCATAGCGGTTGCACCACAAAAAAAACCTGTTAAGCTAGGGTGCTACACAGGGCATAGCAGGAAAAGTCCACAATTTCTAATATAACTCCCATATACTATTAGTAGGACTTGCAAAGAATGTAACCAAACCGACCATCACAGTCACTAATAATCATCACTTAAAGGAGTTGTCCCACAAAAAATATTGTACAGTTTTCAAACCAGCACCTGAATCTCAATACTTTTGCAATTGCATGTTCACTGAGATGGCCGCACATGCTCAGTTTCAGCCTTCAACTGCCTCCTGAGCTGTGATAGGTAGAGCTGAGACACGCCCCCTTAGCTGCAGCCAAAAAGACACGTCCCCTGAGCTGTCAGCTTGATGTGGATCTAGCAGAGCAATGAATGTGGAGATCTCTGGATCCATGTGAGGTACAGGGCTGGTTCTAGCTTTGTTAGAAAGAGATTGGCAACTATATGAGGTCTGGTTTTCATTTTTTATATTAGTCATGAGATTACCTTTAAGGCAAAACAGGAGGTGCACTTAGCTTAGCTTCATGTCTCTGGTTTCTAGCCCTCCACAGTCCAAGTCACAGTGAAGGAGGTTTATATAGCCCAATGCTTGCTTTTTTGGTATAAAAAGGTCAAAAACCTCTGGTTTGTGACTTTTTAAAAATCATTGCGAGATTTAGTTTCCATTTGGCATATTTAAGCCGCCCTCGCCAGTTCGCAAAAAGAGGGTGTGGTAAAGGTGGTGTAATCGGCACATTTAACATAATTCACGGCAGTTTTATGGTGCTAATGATGACAGAGATCTGTGGTAGCTACGAGCCGGCCTAGATTTCAGTCAAGCACACGGACCGCCAAAGGATGTATTTAATTTATAATGATATTAGATATTTTTATGTGATAAGCACGTGTTTTTAAACTCTATGTGAATATAATAAAGCTACAATTTTATCTGTATGTCAAGCAGTCTCCACCATGTGGCTTCTTATATCCTTATAGCAGTAGCACAATCTACAGCTGGACTCCTTGCAATTGGATATTATCTAACTCACATCAAAAAAGATTGCAACTTGGACTGCGGAGACATAAAGCTTAGCTAAGTGTATAACATCACATTCCCTGTTTTTGCTTAAATGATTACTGTCATTTTAAAAAGCTTTGCATAAATCAATAGTAGAGGTGAATATAAGAAATCTTATAATATATAAGAGGAAAATGCCATTCTCTCCCTCTAGTAGCTGTCTCTTCCATAGACTTCATAGACCTCTATGGGTAGCATGTCTGTGTTTGTCTCTCTTCACTTCCTCCTCGCTTGTACCCTTTCTATAGATTTCTATGGGCAGTATATAGTCTGTACCTTCAGTGAGCTGCCAGTCATCTTGTCTCTCTAGATAGTTTCAGCAGAGAATGCTAGTTTAGGAGGGAAGAGAAATAAATATTTTTTTCTGATAAGCTATATTACAAAGTTATTCATCAGTACTATTGATCTATACAAAGTTTGTTGAAATTACATTGACCATTTAAGCGTGACTTAGTAGTGACGGTAACAGTTGGTTTGGTTACATCTTTGTAAGCAGGGGTAGTTGCCTCAGGTCCTATTTATACAGAATAGCTAATGCACTGTAGTAACAAAGTTATCTAACTTTGTATTGCAAAGTTCTATATGAGTGGGAAATGATATTCAAAGGTGAACATATGTTTTGAAGCAGTTGACTCATCAGGGAAGAGCCACCGCAGCAATCATTTAATCGCTGTAGATCCAGCTCCCAACACTCCCAGCAAAGAGAGGACTTTGCTGGAGGTGAAGATCCAGCCAGCAATGCATCTCTGCTGCAGTGGGAATATATGTTTAACCCCTTAAGGACTGGGGGATTTTACATTTTTGCGCATTCGTTTTTCACTCCCCGCCTTCCCATAGTCCTTACTTTTTTATATTTCCATTCACATAGCCTAATGAGGGCTTATTTTTTGTGGGACGAGTTGTACTTTCTAATGGCACCATTTACGGTTGCATACCATGTAACAGGAAGCGGAAAGAAAATCCAAATAGGATAGAATTGGGAAAAAACACAATTCTGATAAAGTTTTTTTTTTTTGTACACTAAAATTGACCTGTTATCTTCATTCTCCAGAACAATATGGTTACAACGATACCACACTTGTATAATTTTTATTGCGTTTTAATACTGAAAAAAAATGAAAACCTTTGAGGGAAAAAACATTTATAACCATATTCTGACCCCTATAACTTTTTTGTAGTTATGTGTACGGGGCTGTGTGAGGGCTAATTTTTTGCAAGACAATCTGTTCTTTTCAGTGATACCAATTTGTAGTGTGTGCGACTTTTTGATCACTTTTTATAAAAAAAATATTGAGTAATTGAAGTGACAAAAAATGGCAAGTTGGCTGTTTTTATATTTTTGGGCCCCCCACCAATGTGATAATGATGACCTATCCTGAGTCAATCATTATCTTTTCCATGATAACCCCTTTTAAAATCACAACAGATGTTAAAAATGTCCCACTCTCTACAGAAGAAATCTGGCCACCACCTGGTAAGCTTTTCAACAGCTCTCTAATCTGGCTGTGGACCCCCTTCTATGACATCCTAAGGTCCCTTTCACACGAACGTGATTTCCGCGCGGGTGCAATGCGCGCACTGAATCCTGACCCATTCATTTCAATGGGGCTGTGTATATGAGCGTTGTTTTTCACGCATCAGTTCTGCGTTGCGTGAAAATCGCAGCATGTTCTATATTCTGCGTTTTTCACGCAGCCCTGGCTCTATAGAAGTGAATGGGGCTGCGTGAATAACGCATTGCATCCGCAAGCAAGTACGGGTGCGATGCGTTTTTCACTGATGGTTGCTAAAAGATGATGTTTGTAAACATTCAGTTTTTTATCACGAGCGTGTAAAACGCATCAAAACGCATTGCACCCGCGCGGAAAAAACTGAACAACTAAACGCAATCGCAGACAAAACTGACTGAACTTGCTTGCAAAATAGTGCGAGTTTCACTGAACGCACCCTGAACGCATCCGGCCCCAATCCGCAACGCCTGTGTGAAACCAGCCTAATAAAGCAAATCAAAAGGGGTTGTCTTCATAGGACGCTCATCTAACTAGTGTCACACCTTGAAGGGGTATTCTGGTCATAATACGTTATTCCCTTTTCACTGGACTAGCAGGACTGTTGGATCTGTGGTGAGCATGCTCAATCAGCCCTCCATTCAAATGAGGGACTTAGATCTATTGATCTTAGGATGAAATGATGGTTCCATGTGGATGGATCTCCGCCAATGATGAGAACGCAGGAGCCATAGAACAATGGTCGAGCATGCGCACCATCGCTCCAACTAACAGTGGATGAAATGCTGATCAAGCATCCACATCACTGCTCCATCTCTATGGGAATGCAAAGGATAGGTGAGTACAGCACCCAGCCAACTCTGACAGTCGTATAGACATTGAATGGAGCAGTGACGCATATCATCGACCTGCTCTTCATTCAAACTCGGCACATGGGACCCCGATTCTCATGGCTGGCGAGGGTTCCTGCAGACTCCTACTGTGGATAGGAAATAGCTTATTGTAACTTGTTCTACCCCCTAACTTGTTTAAAGTTATGTTTTGCTCCACACATCACATTCTGTCCATTTTATATCATAAAATGCATATAAATAAGTGCAAGCTACAGTTAAATTGTTGCCAGTGCACAATCATATATTCTAATTCTTACAAATATGAATGATTATCATGAAAAGTACTACTCGGTGTTCTTATTTTCTGCATTCAGAGACAACTGCTTCATTAGTAGTCTTGATACTGGATAAACACATTTTTGCATCTTCCGTACCAGTTATACATCATTCCTAATTGTCATTTCTGTGAAATAAATTAATGAAATCTCCTGCTCCCGTCATGAGCTAGAGTTAAGTACATATTTTCTAATGTCTTATTTTACCAGATGTTCTTACAAATATAGGGAATTGCCAAGTTAAATACAGAACTGATAAATCAAACTATTTAATTAATTTTAATGGACAAGGACATTTCCAGGCTCATGTCTCAATCACTTTACAATGAAAAAAATAATCAGCTAATAATTTCATTCTGAGATGACATGCAGCATTAATAGACTATGTTGTAGTTTTGCAAAGTTGCTGCAAAAACACATGCATTAAAAATGCTATAGTTACTATATTAACATTTTTTAACCTAACTATGACTCTCTTACGAGGGGGGTCTGCCTCCCTTCTAACTATGACTCTCTCACGCACACTGTCATATTATGGTTCCATTTTGTAGGGAACACTACAAAGGTTGCCACAGAGGTACATGACACCTCTTTTATGCCTCCACATTCCTCATATTTCATACAGAGGCATAGGTATAAAAATATGATATAGTTTATTGCTAGTCGATTTTACACAAATCAAATTTGTTACAAATTTCCCCCCCCCCCCCCCCCAAAAAAAAATCTAATTTCTGTGAATTGCAAACTTTTATGTTGTCCCACACATCACAAATCGTTCAAAATGGTGGCCACCACTTTACAGGTCAGAAAAAGGATAATTTTGGGACTGCTTTTTAACTTAAAGGGCATTTGTCAGCAGATTTGTAGCTATCAGCCTGGCTGACCTGTTACATGTCCACATAGCAGCTGAAGGCATCTGTGTTGGTCCCGTGTTCATATGTGCCCGCATTGCTGAGAAAAAAGGTGTTTTATTATATGCAAATGAGCCTCTAGGAGCAACGGGGGCGTTGTCATTACACCTAGAGGCTCGGCTCTTTCTGCAACTGCCGCACCCTCTGCACAATGATTGAAAGACCCAGACAGTGTAAATGTGATCACACCTGGTCCTGTCAATCAAAGTGCAGAAGGAACGGCAGTTGCAGAAAGACCTGAGCCTCTAGGTGTAACAGCAACACCACCATTGCTCATTTGCATATATTACAACATAATTTTTCTCAGCAATGCGGGCACATATGAACATGGGACCAACACAGATGTCTTCAGCGCCCAAGCGCACATGTAACAGGTCAGCCAGTTTCATAGGTACAAATCTGCTGACAGATGCCCTTTAACCTCCCTGGCGGTATGATTATGTCAGGAATTTTGTTCCAAAAGCGGTACCATTTTTTTGCATGGAAATTTGGTGTTATGTATTGTAGGCCTGCAATTCTTAGTAATTACTTACTTAAACCTGACCAAAGAAGACTCTAGTAGACCTCTCAGATGTGATAAAGTTCGAAAAAATTAAATCATGAGTTATAATCTAATAAATAATATAATTTTATTCAGTAATGTAATAAATAATGAAATTTGTCAAACAAAAGAAAATTCAGTAAACATCCTGGGTGTGGTAAATTTTGAAACATGGGACTGCACATAGACCAACGTCACAATCAGGGCAATGGAACCTGGTTTCCTTTCGGATTTTTTTTCCATATGTCCTCCTTACTCACCGGTTCCCATTTTCTGGTTCTGGAAAAC
Source organism: Bufo gargarizans (assembly GCF_014858855.1). NCBI lineage: Eukaryota > Metazoa > Chordata > Amphibia > Anura > Bufonidae > Bufo > Bufo gargarizans. The sequence goes on along the minus strand of NC_058082.1, from coordinate 519,576,113 downwards.
TTGCTGTGCAGAGTAGTGGATTGCTGCTCTTTGTAGCGGTTTGTCTCCGTGACAATCTTTTCAATGACGTCATCCGTCAGAAATAATTTTAGGTACGCCAAAGGATCATTGTGATCAACGTCTACCTTCATCCCAGGCGATCCTGTAAACGGGAATCTTGGCGGTGGTACTGCATCCATACCGCAATCAATAGGGCACCAAGTGCGCACCTCACTGAGCTATAGTGCAGATTTGTCGCTGTCGCCACTTCTCTGGTCAGTGTCAGAGTCAGATGACGAATCTTTCCACGAATCGCTATCGCTGTCGCTCAATTCTGCGAGGGGCTCTGTGTCGCTGTCGCTGTCACTTATCTGATCCAAACCCGCTTTGGTGATGCTAAAGTGACGCTTTGATGCCATGGTAAAAAATATATTTTTTTTTTATATTTTTTTTTTGCTTAGAAAAAACAGCTAATAGGGCAGCCAGGGCAGTGTAGAATGATCAGATGTCAAATCTGTCAAATCTGAGGTGATACAGTGTAATCTGACAGGATTCCACTGTATCACCTAACTTTATGTGTGTGTTTGACTTTTATACAATGTATCTTTTTTGAATCTCCCGCCCAGTTCCGCCTCTGTGAGGCGCTGCGGCTCACAGAGACGGAACCAGGAAGAGAGATGAGACATCCGCCGGGGCTCTCACCGGCGATCACAGCGGGGAACATCGCTGGATCGCCGGGATTAGGTAAGGACACCCGCTGCTCCCTCTGCAATGTACCCCGAGCGTGACTCGGGGTTACCGCTTCTGGCAGCGAAAATTAACCCCGAGTCACGCTCGGGGATACCGCTAGGCAGGTTAAGAAAAAAATTAAACAGTGCAGTATGTTATTAAATGGGTTATTTTTTTACACTGACTACCATCCGTATACCCATAGTCATATTGTTGCTATCTTCCCATTTAAGAGCTTGAAAGGGGTTGGATACAGTCCTAGGAGACCTGAGAGTGTCGCAATTTTTCAGGGTTATTGAGAAACTTTTGAGTCTAATTTATTCAGACTGTATCCAATCTGATGGCCAAATCACAACCAAAATGAAAGATGGGAAAATCATTCATCTCTAATGGAGAATTGCATTTTGGGGAGAGTATCTTAGTACAGAGATCAATGGAACCTGTACAGCAGTATATGAAGGCTTTATGCCAATGTGCACGCCCGGAGGCCACACACACCGATGTATCAATCTGTATCCCAGGGATGCATTAAAGCTTTTCAGTTGGGCCATACAGTGTATATTACCCTATCAAAATACAGTGAGCAATTTATCATGCACATTGCTCCAGTTTTGCGTTAAAAACCTCACATTTTGGCAAAAGACATATTTGCTCAAGAAGTTGCTTTTTTTCTACTGCTTCTGCCACTTTTCAAAAAAGTATATGTGGTTATATGGGAGTCTGAGATTGACCACCAGATGGGCAGATTTATTATGATTTGCATCAGAAAAAAAGACACATTTGTGGAGCACAGGAGGCTTAAAATATGCTAAATGTGTACCTCTTAATACATTCAGCACATCTTATTCAAGTATACATTGATTAAAGACTGACATATGAAACACCAGTATTAATAAATCTTTCCCATAATGGTAAAGGGAATGTGTCATCAGAAAATTACTGTTTAAATCACATTTCACGTTTTTGGAATGTTTGGTGATTTTGTTTTTTAAGACGAGCTTTTATGGGTCCAGACATTATAAAATAAGTAGCACGTTATGTAAGGCATAAAGCAGGGATCTAATAGCGTTTAGTATTTTTCCTGGGCGCCGCTCCGCTCGCCCGCTGTGCCCCTGTTAAATTCTCCCGCCTAGTATGCTAATTAATGGCATCGGAACAGGGAGGAGGAGACGCCAGGGTTTCTCAATGAGAGCATCACAGCCAGGGAGAAGGTGAGATTTTTTTTTCTCCCTGGCTGTGACGCTCTCCTCTGTGATTGGATAGCTCTACAGCCAGGGAGAAGGAGACGCCCATTGAAAAAACCCTGGCGTCTCCTCCTCCCTGTTCCGATGCCATTAATTAGCATACCAGGCAAGAGAATCTAACAGGGGCACAGCGGGCGAACGGAGCGGCGCCCAGGAAAAATAGTAAGCGCTATTAGATCCCTGCTTTATGCCTTACATAATGTGCTACTTATTTTATAATGTCTGGACCCATGAAAGGTTCTCTTTAAGTTTTCTTTGCCACTATATATAATTTTTTTAATGTATTTTATCCTGCAATTTTCACACTGGCCACTAGGTCTAATAATCGGTCATGAAGATTTCCTGTTCTTTACTGTACAGGTAACTATTCAATAGCTATTGTCATTCTCACCATCGGCAGAATTACAATGACAAGTAACACCTCTATATAGATAACACAGTATCCACCACTCACAATAGGTCATATCACAGATATTGTGGGCTTCCGAGTTCTATGTGAAGTTCTGATTCACAAACTGAAGAGAACCTGTCACCATAAAAATGTAGTTTAATCTACAGATGGCATGTTATAGATCAGGAGGAGCTGAGCAAATTCATATATAGTTTTGTGGGAAAAGATTCTGTAAAACTTGTAATTCCTCCATTTAAATTCCTGCACATTCTGAGTCCAGGAGGCGGTCCTATCAGTAATTGACAGGCTTCCCTCTATGACTGTGTATACAGAGATAGCTGTCAATCACTAGTAGGACCGCCTCCTGGACTTCAAAGCCCAGAATAAGCAGGAATTTAAAAATGTCTAAATTACAAAATACACAGAATCTTTTCCCATAAAATTATATGTCAATCTTCTCTGCATCTCCTGCTCTATATCATGCTGCCTATAGATTATTTTTGTATTTTCATGGTGACAGGTTCCCTTTAATTTGTGAATCAGAACTTCACATAGAACTAGGAAGCCACAATATCATGAGCAATACAAATCTATTGTGCACCGTGTTGTAGGCTTATGCATGCATTAGGGAAGCCAAAACAATGGGTGAATTCAAAAACAGAAATCATCTCTGTCCTTTGTACTTTCTCTCCTTTTATGATCTGCTCTTAATTTCGGCTTCCTAAACTGCATCAGGAAACCTAGGTGTGGACCTATCCTTGGGCTTAATCTGTTTTTAACAAACATAAGAAATGTAAAAAACATAATATATAATATAAATGTAATATATAATATATCTAATGCGTATGTATGTATATATATATATATATATATATATATATATATATATTTAGGATGCTTTCACACAAAGATTTTTGCTGGTGTTTTTCTTCACTTCACCTGTTTTTTACAACGTAATTTTGCAGTAAAACACCAGATGTTAGCTGAATGTCTATAGGAAAAATGAAACACAGGACAAAAGTGCATTTTGTTTCCTCTTTCTGTCTTCTGTTCAGTCATTTGCACATCACAACCTCTAAATACCATTTTTTTTAAATGCTAAAGGGAAAACACACTGCAAAAAGTCACTAAAAAGTGGTTGACAAGCAGGTGGACAAAAAACATGCAGCCCCTAAAAAATGCCATGTAGAGCCCCTAATTGTACTTTTTCAGATCTGTATTGTAATATACTGCAATCTGCCATTGCCCTATAGACCAGAAAGCCTGTAAAATAACCTTTAATTATCTGTTCAAGATATCTTCCATTTTCTGAGTTATTTTGTTAATTGACAGCAGTTCACAAGATAGTAAATAAAATAAAAAAATGTTTTAAATGACTACTTCTGTTCTATTTTCCTACTCTAAGCTATTCTATTTTTCCATCTACACCCACTAGGGGGAGAGCTTCATCACAGAAGATGAAATCATTCTTGGGAACATTTGCACAGTCCCCAAAAAAAATTGGTTTCAGAAATCTATCGTTTATGTTTTTTGATAGCATATCATATTTTCAATCTGAGTAGATAGATAGACAGATAGATAGATAGGTGACAGACAGAATGGGCAGTAGAGAGATAATTGTAGTTCTCAAAAAGATTCAGGAATGCATAGAAACTTTAAGGTTTATTTATTTAATAAATAATAACTATGTTTTATTTTATTTAATAAACGTTAAGGTTTATTTAGAAACTTTAAGGTTTATTGTCAAGAGTCTGGTTGCAATTTTTGTTGCTGGTGATAAGTTTAATAGGTAGCTTTTCACCTAAGGAGATAGATAGATAGATAGATAGATAGATAGATAGATAGATAGATAGATAGATAGATAGATAGATAGATAGATATGAGATAGATAGATAGATAGATAGATAGATAGATAGATAGATAGATATGAGATAGATAGATAGATATGAGATAGATAGATAGATATGAGATAGCTAGATAGACAGATAAATAGATAGATAACTAGATAGACAGATAAATAGATAGATAACTAGATAGATAGCATGACTGTGTGTGTGTGTGTGTGTGTGTGTGTGTGTGTGTGTGTGTGTGTGTGTAATTGTAATTCTCAAAAATTCTTTATGGATCATTGAGAATAAAATCCAAGGACAGATGGCAGCTGTTTTTTTTTTTATACATTTTCATAAATTCTTCCTGATTTATGTGCCACCTAAAAGCAGCTTTAATGCATTCTGCTACCTCAGGGTGATGGCAAATGCTTGTTCTAGTTTTCTACTTAAGAAAACAAAGCCATCATTTTCTGCCAGTCCTTGTAGAAACATTTTACTGCATGTGCCATCCTGACTGTCTGTTCTTGTATGCCAGGAGAGGAAAATGTGTGCAATCTACTAGATAGAAATCCATTGAATCTGGTGGGCATGTATACCGAATAGAAACTTGATAGATACGTGTCAGCAAATAAGGCTCAAGAAAAAATGGCCGCCTCTAAGGATTCAGTTGGAAAATCAAGATAAAAGTGAAAAGGAGCAGTCCCAGGCTGGTAATTATGGCATGACTGTGTGGGGATTGTTTTGGGTTGGATCAGGTCTCAGTAGATGAGATGTCTACAGAAAGGTGCAGGTGGAGAGTGCAGTTATTTCCCCTTTTTTAGGAAGGGGGGTATTTCCATGTGCTACTCTGTCAGGCATCCTAATTAGAGGCATTATTATAAGGTTAGTACCTAGATGCTTTTTTTTTTCATATTGAAAACACATACCTCCAAAACAGAGTAGTAGCATTAAATAAAGATGAATAGCATAATATCAAATATAAATGTAGTAAAATAATATGCACTTGAAAGGGATTATTTATTAATTGCTCTCAATGATTGTTCTGGTATCTAAGAAATTTTACAAAAATGTGAATATAATAGTTGTCTAGTTTCCACAACTTTAGTGGCTTTTATGTATAGTCTTAGTCTAGTCTTTGTCACTCAAACCAGCCCTGTCTCCTTGTATGGTGCAGAAGCTTTGAGAAATATGCTGTAGGTTCCCAAATAAATATCAGTAATTTAATGATGTTATAAATGGTACAAATCATTTCTATTCATTCATTAGTAAAAAATTTCCAAATTAAATATATTAAATAATAACACTTTGTTTTATTATAAATAAATAAAATCATCAGTATTTAAGTAGAAAAGCTTTTCTTTTTTTCCCTTCTTTTTATTTTTAAGCTGTAAAATAACAACTCTATTCCATCTACTGTTTCTATGACGTGTGTGGATGCCTATTAGTCCCTGGAACCTAAGCCAGCAAGTAGTTTTACTGTTTCTAAAGAACTAGTGGCTTGTGGAAATCATAGGCTTATTTGGGGATTTATCTGCTACCACTGGGTAAATAGGGGAGATTACATGACCTGCCTCAGCAGACATCATTTCCCCACAGGTGAGAATGACCTGCTACCTTAAGAGTGACAGAGTGAAGGAACTGCCAGGAGCTGAGCTGTGAAGATGAGGTGAAGGAGGTCTCTATCAGTCCCATGTACACAAATCACCATGTAAATAGCAGTGTCTGGGGGAGTGTGGCCTGCATGGGGAAATGCTGTTTTGGCCTCATGAATAGGAACTACATGGGGACAGTGCAAGGTACAAAAAGACAGATAATGAAGACATTATAGACACCAGGCACTGCATTACATGAAGAACACTGGACACATTATTATCAGCAATGGAGTATTAGCTGTAAGTGATGTGGCTGTGATGAATTTGTTATTAATTCTGCATGATTTCTCAGTCATTCCTACCTATAACCAAATAGATCAAAATGAGATCTGCCAAAAAAGTACACTCTGTATGGGTTCTCTGATGCAGTGTGTGGGTGACAAATAATAAAATACATGATTTAGTTAATAGTTAATGTATTTAAAATATAATGACATTTTTTTTAATCTGATACAATCTCTATTAAAGGTCAATAAAGGGTGTCCAAACTAGTAACTGAATATATTATTGCAGGGGAGTACACTGCCAGGTTTTGGCTACCACCATAGACTTATAAGAACTTCTCAGTAGATAGTGGAGGCATTAATAGCCTTGGGTATGATAAAAGCAACAGTTTACGGATGTTCTCCACATAATCCCAGCTGCATAGTAGAAGCTGAGGCACTGCTAGCAGGTCCCTGTGGTCTATGTACTGCTAGCTATTGTCCTGCCTGGAAGGTCCATTCATTGTAAATCTCTGTTACCCTGGAGTTCCCTGTTTACCTATGTAGGAGCAGCACTGGCATTCCTTATAGCAGCACTCCAGCTCCTAAATATACACATTTCCATATGTTTTCATACTGTTTGAAAGGCCTGATCAGAAATAACACATTACTGTTATTAATGGCAAGGCTTTGTAGGAAACCTCACATGTTTATTTGTCCAAATATGACTGACAATGCCTATACAATGCCTGCATCATTTATTAAACACAGGTTGACAGGCTGAAAAATAATATAGTTTGTCCCAGGCTGGTGCTGATGTTAATATTGTGATAAAAGTAACATTTCAAGAGGTTAATTTTGGCTGGCTGGAGTTAATATTGGAGCCTGTGCCCTCCTGCCTCTCTCAGCACTGGCTGTCAATCCTCAGGCTTGTTATCCTTACCAGGCATCACTTTGTTTGGCTGATCTCAGCAAGGTTTTCTGCTACAAGTATATGTATAATTGCTATAATTCTACTGTATCATTTGGATCATTGTACTATTGTTGTTTGCTGTTCTTCTTTCTCTCTGCTAACACTGGCAAATTAGCAGCTTGCGGGTACAGCAGCAATGAATGAAAGTTAGTTAAAAATAAATAAGGGAATAACTTGGCAGCATTATGACAGGGCAGAGCATTCTTCCATGTAATCAGGGAGCATTGTCTCCAGGGCTCTGCACAATGCGGCCGCAGAGAACAACAGGCGCTCTCTATTGTTTAAATACAGGGAAGATGATCTTAATTATGGGGCCCTCCGCGGATCGCAGCCACATCCAGCCCCTCATCCCAGCTTCTTTTATGGGAATATTTCATATTATTTCACTAAACTGGTTAAGCTGCACAATTCATGGGCAATGAGGAAGGATGCCATTGTTTGCAGGTTGTTTTATGTCTTTCAGAATATTCAATTAACCCCTGATTACATTTCTATGTATATCTAGATATACCGAGTATGTATAGACCAGATGGATGATAGATAGATAGATAGATAGATAGATAGATAGATAGATAGATAGATAGATATGAAATGGATAGATAGATAGATAGATAGATAGATATGAGATAGATAGATAGATAGATAGATAGATAGATAGATATGCATTTACACAATAAAAATAACTATGTAATAAAAAAGTTGCACTAATAAATATAAAAAGATGCACATATTGTCCTTATAATATTCCGTAATAGTTCTATACCAGAAAACTAAAATAGATTACTTGCAGTAATAATAGTATTACATGGGCTACATTAGCGATGTATTATATATCATTATTATCTGCTGTGATTGCTGTTATTATGCAGCATCTGTTATTATAATACTTTTCTACGGATTACATGTAAAAAGGCTGTATAAAATGTATATCATGGGGCTGCAAATTGGGGTTTATCAGAAATTTATTATAAATATATATATATATATACACACACACACACACGTTCTATAGGGTATGGCCACACGTTCAGAATTCCTTATGTAGTTTTGGAAGCCAGGAAGAGGAGTAGTAGTATCTATCCTTACCCCTTCTCTCCTTTTATTATCTACTGACCGTGTGGCCAGGGATGTCCTACAATATGTCCTTCTACTCCGCTGTGGAGCAATTATTAGATGTGTAGAGGTGAGGACATTAGCTGCTGTGTAGTATCAGCTAGTAGTGCTGGAATATAAACTACATTGGAATTGTTTTGAATACAGTTGTTCACTATGGCAGCCCCTGGGTTTTGTGGTGGGTGAGGTAAGGGGGATAGTGAAGGTATTGGGGATCACTGCTCAGTATATTATACGAGTGCAGCAGATCCATACCTTAGTATATGGCATCTACTTGGTCGCAAAATGCGATCAAAGTGGTGGTATACACACTCCCTGGACTCTACATACTGGGATTAGGAGGAATAGTATTAGTATAGTTAGGACGAATAGTTTAGTAATACCCTATAGTTGCTAAAGTGCCTAGATAGAGAGCTAATAGATAGATAGATAGATAGATAATAAATAGATAGATAGAATACATATACAAAGATAAATGTGTAGATAGGACGAATTTAGGACAAATGTGCACTCTATAGTTGATAAAGTGCTAGATATATCCAGTGAACAGAGAATAAAGGTGGGTGGATGGATGGATGGATGGATAGATGGATAGATAGACATGAGAGAGAGAGAGATAGATAGATAGATAGATAGATAGATAGATAGATAGATAGATAGATAGATAGATAATATACATATACAAAGATAAATACATAGGACAAATTTGTACTCTATAGTTGCTACAGTGCCTAGATATATACAGTGGATAGACAGAGAATAAAGATGGATGGATAATAGATAGATGTAATGGGGCCACAGAGGCCAGTGCCATACTCCATGACATATTAGCATGTGAAATCCGTCTCCAGATGTGGATTACGCTCATAAGAAGTTCCCATTATGACTCCTTGTATTTTTAAATACTGACGCTTACAGATTCAAGTGCGTCTTTGTAAAATGCTCTTTTTATTAGATACGTTGAAGTGGAGGAGAGGGGGGTGATGGAGGGTGCAGATGATGATACATTAAACCTGCCCTGGATCACTATGTGGATGGATCCAATATTAAATATGCTAGATCACATCTAGAGTCCTGGAAAACACGTCAAGCCCATGTTAATTCAATTTAACCATCAATAAACGCACACACAAGAGGGGAATGTGAGGCCATGGTAATATTCGGGAATCGTGTACAATATGATTGTTCATCAGGGATACGGTATTTGTCCTTGAATTATCGTCACTCCCGAAATAAGTATAACACTTCTGCAGTATATTCCATAATCAAATGATATACATTATATATATATATATATATATACATACACTATATATTCTGTATATATATATAGAGAGAGAAAGAGAGAATCTGTTATATGCCACACATTTATCATCGACATATGACTGTAGATACGGTTTAATATTGCTGATTATTATTATTATATTATTATTATTATAGTCTGCCTCGTGTATTTCATATGTATTTCATCAAGTAGAAAAGCCAAAATGCAATTGCAAAATCTGGTGCTTCTGAAATAATTATTCTGCAATGACAGCATTACATACATGATATAAATAAAGTACAGATATTTCTACAGATTTTTCTGTATCATAATGTATCACATTTACAGCCAGTAAACCCTTTGGCTCATGCCCGGTGTCTATTGTGTGTATTGCTGGTTACCTTGTGTCTATGGGATTTGGAGCAGCAATATACTATGTAGCATAGATGAAATGTATAAAATAAGAGATGATGTCCCCAGCCATTTCTCATCTCAGCGCTGTGCCCTTTGGATGAGAGCATTGAACCTGGTCTATCATAATGTATTGGCAGCAGATGAATCCATGGTAATGAGGGGGCTCCAGTCCAGGCTTTGGTGCCAACCATTGGCTAATCTGTGTATGAAGAGTAGCAGGGAGTGCCTGAGCCAATCCAGTAGCTCTGAGTAACACGTGGAGGAGAGGGGCTCAGGAGCTGAGCTGTGCACTTCACTACTGCCTGCTGCCCTGATCAGGAACAGGGGGGACAGGGGACTGATGTGGATCTGGGATCCTGAACACACTCTCATCATACTCAGTGACAGCAACCACAGCCAGCACCCTTACAGACAGCACCCTGACAGCCAGCAGCAGCACAGAGAGGAAGAGCCCAACCATGAGCAGCCAGTATCATGAGGAAGCAAGTGAGAGGCCGGAGTGCAAGAGCAAATCCCCCACCCTGCTCTCCTCATACTGCATAGACAGCATCCTGGGCAGGAGGAGCCCCTGCAAGATGAGGCTGCTGGGCACCCAGAGCCTGCCACCACTCACTGCCAGGACTGACCAGGAGAAAAGTTTGGAAGGTAAGAAAAGAACCGAGATCTTCACCTCCATGCAGGCCTGTCTGCTCAGCTTATGCCGTCAAATGAAGGCAACTTTTCCAACTCTAAGACACTGACAAGTAGCATATGAAATGCACTTACTTTTTAATACTACATAATGGTCGTTTCTAAAATTCCACAAATTGTAAAAATCAATGGAATTAAGAATGTGTGGGTATTATTTATTTGGTTCTTATTATTGCTAATATTATTACTCTTATTATTGCTATTATTACTTCAATCTGTTAAGGCCATTTTAGGCTGAAATATTGATATCGGCCTTTGATGCAAATAAAGGCAAAAATGGCTTTCTTTTCAGCAAGAACGCAATTATTATTATTATTATTATTATATTATTATTATTATTATTATTATCATTATTCATATACCGGTACATCTCTGAAAACATTTAAAATTGTGTTTCAATATATCCAAATATTAGTTATTGTAGTAAATAAATAAATACAGAAATATATGATTGGCTAGATATCAAATGAATAGATAGATGTAAGATGGATAGATATATTTAAATATAAATATATATTTTTCCGTTTTATAAAAATAATAATTTGATTTAATTCTACATTTATATGCAGACTGTAGATGAAAATTGACCACTTTTCAATGTTCAATTCAATGTAAGGATGGAGTTATTGTTCATCATATAATATTTCTCACACTTAATATGTCTGAAAGCTTCCACTTTTGGTCCATGCCTGGTTGATACAACAAGTTCCAGTCTGCCACCTCCATCTCCAGAGCCCTGAGCCGCCATCTCCTGTTCTCAGTAACGTGCCTATGTAACTGTATCCCTTCAGTTGTGGCTTTAATAAACATACGGAGGGCTAGAGGTGAAATCTACTTGTACATGTGTTGAAATTCCTTGTTGACAGTAATTAGAGCGTTTCCAGAGGCATCCAATTACCAGAATGTGTGATGTTAACTGCACCATTCAATCTAGTGCACAGGAGAATGGCTCTACTATAGTGGGTGTGTGGTGCTAAATTGTTATCTTTACAGCAGAGGAGTAGAGATAGCTGAGGGCATCATCTCCTAGTTCTTCATGGTCATTTTAACACTACATCCCATGTTCTTCCTTGTGTGTTTACAGTATAAAATTTAGATCTGCTACATAATAAATCCATGATATCATGGTGTAATCACTTTTCTTCTTCTGTCTTTTCCCGACTCCCTGAAGGTTCTCCAAAGAACAACTCTAGTTTTGATGCTGAGCTGCATCTACCTCCTAAACTGAGAAGGTTATATGGTCCGGTGGGGGCAGCTGGGAGGCTGCATATTCAGACTCTGCCTGATGCCAGGTCAGCAGTGCCCAGGTCGGATAAGCCTGATCGGCTGCTACTACTTGGGAGTGCAGGGGAAAGCAGCTGGGAGAACCACAGCCTGAAGATCAGCCAGGCCCCACAGGTCAGCATCAGCCGGAGCAAGTCCTATAGAGAAAATAGCGCCCCCCTGCTGCGAGAAGACCAGAGCAGTCCTGATGGTCTACAGCAGCCACTCCAGACCGGTGCCTCTCTGCAGGACAGACTGGGAGTAATATCCCAAAATCCAACAGAGGAGGAAGAGGAAGATGAGGAAGACGAGGATGATGAAGAAGATGAGGATGAAGAAGATGAACCAGACAAGCAGCACAGCAGTAATAACACCAGCAACAATCCTAACAGAGGACTCCTGAAGGAGCAGCACCCACAATTCCAACAACAGCAGCAGCAACAACAACAGCAAGCAGGTTGTGGACCTGATGGAGACATGTCTCCTAAGGAGGAACTTCTACTTCATACTTCAGATGCTGATGGCAAAGATGGTGAGGACAGTGTGTGCCTGTCTGCTGGAAGTGATTCAGAGGAGGGCATGCTAAAGAGGAAACAGAGGAGGTATAGAACCACCTTCACCAGCTACCAGCTAGAAGAACTAGAAAGGGCTTTCCAAAAGACCCACTACCCGGATGTCTTCACAAGGTATCTTCATAGGGGTTTATTAGGTGGCTGGGGAAGGGGGTGCAAGTGAGTGCCAGTGCAATTGACAGTGTCTGTGTAAAGTATAAGAAGTCTGTGCCCATTTACCGTGTCTGCAGAAATCAGACAGTTGTCCCCGTACAGAATATTTTATGTATTTATTTATTTTATAATAATTGTCTTTAATAATTGGACTAATGTTAACTTCTAGTTTATTATTACCATAACATGTAATTCCCAGCCTGCTTTTAAATGACATTTACTTGTCTGGGTCTCCTATTTTTATTATCAGAGTCACCCACAGCCCGGTAATGTTTGTAATTCCCAGAGTAGGGTGATGTTCCTCTCACCACTGCCCAATGTATTTATATCCCTCATGTCAGCGATGCCTCAGATTAGTTACATTGTGTGCGGATAGGCGAGCCTCACCTCCAGATCAGTAGCCAGAGCCTTCCCAGGGCACCTGATCATTGTCACTTATTCCAGTGGCGACTACAGTGACAGCACAAAGAACACGATAGATAGATAGATAGATAGATAGATAGATAGATAGATAGCAGAAAGAGAGACAGATACAAGATACATACACATGTATATTGAGAAAAATTTTCATTTCTTTAATTAGTTTGGAATCTCTGCTTATTCCAAAATACTAAAAAGCACAGAAAATAAAAAATATTGTCTTGCTGACAAAAATACCTCACTGGACGCAAACTGAAGCATTCTGGCATCACAATAATTAGCTTCAGTTCATTTATTTTTTTAATCTGAAAAAAAAATTGTAATATTGCCCTAATTACAATTAAAAAGTGGCTAACACGCTTTAACTTTTTTGGCCAACTTATGCAGAACATTATATTATCCATCATGAGTAAATAATAATAGATTTTTTTTTCATTCTTCTTTTCTTTCTTTCTTTAAAAAGCAAATCTTAAAGTTGGAATGGTATTATATCAATCGTAGGCACTAGTTCCAATTGAATAATTATAACCTCCAGATCAAGCAAACGTTAGAAAGCTTATTAGGATTTAGACACTTATAAATAACTGAAATATAAAAATGGCAATAAAAACAAATGAACGCAAGCATGAAATAATATTTATATGCACATTTTATGTGCATTGGTTATTAAAAGCAATTGCCTACTTGCATTGCAATATTTTGAAAAACTATATAATATACATATATTTATTATTTGTTATCATATTATTTCTAGTATTAGTAATAGTAACACTGGTAGGTTTGTTTTATGGACTGTATGAAGCCAGTTTTGTCTAATGTCTGATACTATGTCTTATTCATTTTTGTGTTCATGAAGAGAGGAGCTAGCCATGCGCCTGGATTTGACTGAAGCCAGAGTACAGGTGAGTCTGGGTGTGAGGGTCTGGTGCTCTTAGTACAATATATGTTTCTCTATCTAATATTTATATATTTATCTAATATCTATCTATCTAATATCTATCTATCTACCCCTATCATCTCCAGCTTCTCCTTTACACATGCATGCCCTTTACAGCCTATTTATAGAAGCCCCAATGTCACTGGTGCTGCAATCACCATCTAAATGCTACACTGAAAACAAATCAATCTCCCCTGAGTCCAGGAATTAATTAATCAAACAAGGTGCAATTATTACATTCCACCTCTGATAAGTGTGAAGGCCACTGGGGAGGAAGCCCCGGCAGAACACCATAGTGCCCATGAATGATGCTTGGGGTAGGTGGAGGAGGGCAGGTGGCATGAGTGGTGCCAGCCCATGGTACCTCTGAATGGAGACCTGGTTGTTATAGACAACTGTGCTGAGCTCCAGGCAGGTATTTGGCTGTGATGAAGCCTCCAATCGGGCTCCATAAAAGCACACTTAGTGCTAGAGCAAACAGGGCTATTTCATGGCAGAGGGCTGTTTGATTTGCCCAAGGAGCTGGCTAATGCTATTTGATTTGCCATTTTTGTGATAGCATTGATCTAATGGCTGCCCTGGGAGTGAGTGCAATGCTATTAGAGGTGTTTGCTCTCCATATCCTGAGCCAGGGCTCAGAACCACAGAGACGATAAACATTGGGATGCCCTGATTGCCAACACTAAGCAGATGTCTCCGAGCAAATCACTTTACTGGTACAATCAGGGCTGATAAAGCCTCATAAATTCCATATGGCTCATTTAATACACAACAGCTTCCAGCATTAGGTGGGGGGCGGCGGGGCCCCCTCTTTTTGTTGACACATTTCTCCATTGTCAAACAGGGATGTGACAGTAAAGTGAGTGGAGCTGGCACCAGGGGGACAGTCGTGGGAAAGTCCTCTATCGCTGGAGAGGACCACCAAATACTATTCAGGGTCCCTACAAGCCCCCGTGGGTGCTCCTAACTAGGGGCCACATACTGACAAATGAGAGATGATCTGCAGATGAATATTTATTCCAGACATGTGGGTTATTGGCGCTCACAAAATCCCACCAGAAATGGGCAATTTCCGTTTGATTTCCGGCTGCAACAAACCATTATGTCCCTACAGTTTGGTATAAAGATTAGAAAAATATAAAAGAACGAAATTCTAGAATATATTTATTTTGGGTTTATTTTCGTTGTTTTTTGTTTTATTATTTCATATTTATTTAAATTGTAATCCAACGGGACTAACGGGTGGAAATAGTACAACGAAACAGCTAGAAAATAATAGGAACATAATAAATGCAGAGCCGGCTAGCAGCGAGCCGAGCAGATGCGGGATACTGCCGCCCTGTGTGCACACAGGCCCATAAACGACCACTGATGACAGGCGGCAGAGAGCGACATGGCGTTTATAGAGCGGTAATGGGGGATTTACGAGCAGGTTTCATAGGTGAGCACCTTCCTGTCATCTGCCCGACACCAGTACAGGACTGGCTGTATACAGGGCACTGGCCGGGGGATGGGGCTTTCAATACAACTATGTAGTCTACTAGAACGTAATTATCTATCATCAACTATTATCTGTCTAATATCTATCTAAAGTATCTATCCATCTATAATCTATTTATCTCATGTCTATCTAGTTATCTATTTATCTATCTATCTATCATCTATTTATTATCTACCTGTTTATCAAGATTGGTTTGTGTGTTTTTATAAGGATTGTGTTTACTTACATATATGTTATATAGCATAGTAGAGTTAATACAAATTACCTGGGAGCCTGATACAGAGACATATTCATTATATCTGTGTGTGTATAATATATATATATATATATATATATATATATATATATATAGTGAATCCTGTATATATATATATAGTCTGTGTATGAATCATTTAAATATATATATATATATTGTGTGTGTAGCCGGGTGCTGCCTCCTCATCAGCCCAGTCTCCGCCATTAGTGTGCAGTGCAGCAGGATCTGATCACCTGCAGTGTACACGGCTCTCTGCTAATCAGGCTCCTGTAATATACTACATCCCCATGCTATTCCCTATATACTACAGCTGACGTCCTGCTGCAGGCATCCCATGTAGTACATCTCACCCTATATATACATGCTGTGTGTATATATATATATATATATATATATATATATATATATATTACAGTATTTATACACTGTGTATATGTGTGTGTGTATATATATATATATATATATATATATATATATATATATATTACAGTATTTATACACTGTGTATATGTGTGTTCACAGTACTTTTTACTTTTTCCCATATTCACCGTTTGTGTCTTAGTCCATTTAGTGGTGTGCTGCTGCTTCTTCTAGTTCTATATATAATATATGTACTGTGTGTAATGTACTAGATATGAAGTAGAACTACAGGTCGCAGCAGAAGGGTCTATCAATAAGGTGGTCTTCTCTGTCTCTCAGGTTTGGTTTCAGAACCGAAGAGCCAAATGGAGGAAGAGGGAGAAGGCGGGCGCCCAGACCCACGCCCCGGGCCTGCCCTTCCCGGGCCCGCTGTCTGCCAGTCACCCGCTGAGCCCATACCTAGATGCCAGCCCGTTCCCCCCGCACCACCATGCCTTGGACTCTGCCTGGACCGCCGCTGCGGCCGCCGCCGCCGCCGCCTTCCCCAGTCTACCTCCCCCGCCCGGCTCCACGTCGTTATCCCCCGGCGGCACCCCACTAGGACTCAGCACTTTCCTGGGGGCGGCTGTGTTCCGGCACCCGGCCTTCATCAGCCCCGCATTCGGCAGGTAAATACGTCATAGGACTGCATTAGATGACATCAGGAAGGCAGGGTGACGTCACTGAATGTACTTATTTATTCCTCAATAACGCTCTTTCCTGCAAGTCAAATAGTTCATGTAGGGGGGGTACCAGCCTCACAGGTTACAAACTATCAGCTTATTTCCTAAAAGTTTGGTGAAGGATTATTGTAGTGAAGAATGAATGGGGGCGACTAATTATAGATACAGAAGTGTCCACTGCCCCCCATTAACGGACCTACAGCCCAAGGCTGGCAGCCACCATGCCAAGGCCCAAGGGAACATCTTCATCTCTCTCCTCTAAGATCGATCTGTCTATCAAATCATTTATCCCCTTGAGTCCCTACAAGTTCATTTATTGAGTGCAGTCTACAAAATAAAGCTTCTTCTAGTATACAGCAAATGCTAAAACTAATACTGTTCCATCTGGAAACCATCCAGGGAGCCACCTATGGAGAATACATACCCAGGATATTCCTTTAGTTACATCCATTCCACAGTTCTGGTTACAATATTCCATTCATGGTCATATTTTGTGGCCTGCTTCTAATAACATTCACATACAGATTTGTGGAGATGTTTCTGGGTTTTGGAGATATGTGGGATAAAGGACATATCCTGAGGGCAGATAACTTACTGGCCTTCCTATCAGTCATCAGCTGCTACAGAGAGAAGACAGACTGGAGTCCAAGCAGTGGCTCCTCTGGTCCCACACACCAATGTCCCTGTTTCCCATACACTCCTGCCCATAACGGGATGTTCTCAGGAAATGGGTAAAAGTTCCATCTCAATTAGTGAAGCTCATAGAGTTACTGGAGTCATTTTTGAAGGACACATCCTCCCTGGTGTTTTTGGAAGAGCTCTACTAGCTCATTACCCACCAGGCCATGGGTCATCAGTTGTCCTTCTGCCTGATATCTGAGGTCCATAGCCAAATACATGGTGCAGTGAGGCTCTCATATAGATAGTGACACTTCTCCATCACATTTGGTTTTGTTGTGATGGGATGGTCCCTGCAACATTTCAATAAATTACAAGGGTTTTATACATTTTAACTAAGGGAAAAGCCTATGCGTGGCCTAGTGTGTAAATATAGTGCTATATCCCTCCCCCCAGCTCTCTGTATAAGAGGGAATGATCTACTAGAGGTTGTTATATTTATACAATACAGCCTCATGCACACGACCGTATGTATTTTGCGGTCCGCAAAAACGGATCTGCAAAAAATACGTATAATGTCCGTGAGCACGGAACAGCTGGCCCCTAATAGAACTGTACTATCCTTGTCCATGATGTGGACAATAATAGGACATGTTCTAATTTTTTGCGAGCGGAAATACAGACATACAGAAACGGAATGCACACGGAATACCTTCCGTTTTTTTTTTTGCGGGCCCATTGAAATGAATGGTTCTGTATACGGTCCGCAAAAAAACCTGAAACAGACACGGAAAGAAAATACGTTCGTGTGCATGAGCCCTAAGGGAGATTTACTAAGCTGAATGCACCAGAATTTGGGCTGAATTTGCAGCATAAAGAAGTTGCCTTGTTGTCTTTTATTTATTAGGCTTTTTCAACACTTTTTAAACTTCAGATGTTTTTGAAATATGTCTATAAAGGGGCGTGGCTTAAGGGAGTCTTAAAGCACACCAAATTGTGTCATAATTGCACAAAAATTTGGTGCGAAACATTGATATAAATTAAGCCAATCAAGAGGTAGTCTAAGGAAGTGTCCAAAATGTCTAGTAAGGTGAGAGCCACTATGATGGGTTTGGTGCATCTTTCCACCTGTCTGGTCTAGTTTTACGCTGTCTAAATTTAAGGCTGTCACAAATGAATTTTCAGACATACTTGAGCTATTTTTCTGTCGCAGATGGACTGATGCCCCTGTTTGGTGTTTTTCTCGTTGGTAGCCGCGCAGTGTATCCTCCGTTCTTGTCTTTGCTAAGCTCACGGCTCCGCACACTACAGTATCTCTCAGTAGCAGAGCCAAGAGTCTTCAAATATCACAGCAAGGAGGCTGATGATCACAAGCCTGGCTAATGGAGAGTCTATAAATCTCCCCGTGTCTCCTAGGCCTGTCACCTGTATTTTGGTGGCTTCTGTGGGGAGAGCAGTAAAACATCTATAGCAAAGTATAATTGCTCTTCTGTCATTCAACCGGGATGCCAGGCTGCTGATGGGGATTTGACGTTCAGCTGAAGAGGAAAAAAAACGTATTACTTCCAGCTAGAGGAAGGCCACTGACATTGAGCGGCAGCTGAGCTCCCGGGGTGGAGCCTTAAAGGGACATTGCATGTGAAACCTTTAAATGATTGTACAAGAAATAATAGATACACATTTTTTTATATAATGCAATTGTTTGCATCCTAACATTGATCACTACCTGACCTTTGGAAGCCATTTCTATGCAGACTACTAATTTGATGTAATGACTGGGCCTGTATGGTGACTTTTTAGGAAATGGTTTGATACAGCTGTAATTCATCCAATCACATGCAAGAATATAGAATGTGACCTCCGAAAACTGGCCGCACATGGAAAGACAATACCTCCTAAGCCAACAAGCACATATATGATTTAACATGTCCATCAGAATTGAAGTAGAAGTTTACAAAACCAGAACTGTCTTTTTTTTAAAGAGACACTTCAATCAAACTATTGAAACTATATTCAAAGAAAACTTTTTTAAATTTTTTTTCAAGAATTTTGGCTTTTTTCATTTTGGCAGCACTATACAATTGAAAATGAAATGCAAAGTAACATCCTTCGGTCGCAGTCAACACAAATAATAAGTCTTCCAATATTCGATAGGTAATCCATGGTTAGTTTGTTGCTGCTGTGAGGGGAATATACTATCTGCAAGGTAATCCTCATTATAACAGTAGGTGTAGAATGGAGCCAACACCATGACAGTTTTGTTGTTCTCTTGATAGGCCTAGACAAAGTTGGCCACAGAAGAGCATGGCATTGATTAGTGTAATGTGTGATGCTCTGAACGGGTTATCATGGAGGAGGTGGCAACGGGTTCTTTTTGGGAGCAGTGATGTCTGACTAAAAAAGGCTGTTTGTTGGGCTAAACCTCCAAACAAAGGAGGAAGTTAAAGAGGTAGAACATGAAGTAGAATACAAGAAGTGGCTTCCAAAAATGATATCCAATTATACCCCAAAAAGACATAGAATGCTCACATATAGCTTGTTAATTTGTGATAAAAAAAATTGAAAGGTGTATTTATCCATAGCAAATAGAAATGTCCACACATTCTACAGAAACCACCCCATTTAGATGTAGTCACAGAAATGTCTGCAGTTAATCTGTAGTGTGTGAATTTACCCATATTCTGCTGTAGACACAACTGCGTTTCCCTTTTGCTGCATGTCTACAGATATTCTGTCCCCTACTATGGCAATATGATTACAATCCTACCCTTGCATTTGTAACTACACCCTTACCACGGTGACACCAAGAACACCATGACCAGATGTCTCTGTGCTGGACAGTAGTGATGAGCGGCAGGGGCTATATTCGAGTTCGCGATATTTCACAAATATTTTGTAGAATATTCGTCATATATTTGCGAATTTCAAGAATTCGAGATTATTTTATTGAACGCGAAAAATCGGCAATGTAAAAATCACGTAATGCAAATTCGTAACGCAAAATACAGGCATGGGTCAGTATGGCTACATTTTTCAAGCTGGTAGAAGTTTCCTGAGACTGGAGAAACTGGTTGGCACGGCAGAACATTACAATAGCTTTATATGCAGATAGAGTCAAGTGCTTCAATATATTCGCGATTGCGCTAATCGGCAGTGATTAGAATATTTTTTCGCATTACGTGCAACTTCACATTTTAGCAGGTCTGACTACAGATTACTGATTGGCGCACTAAGTATTGTTATTAACTTGACATTGCTTCCTTCTCATTGCAAGAAGCAGAGAGGAATATTGTGTTCAGATCGAAGAATAGGCGGAATATTCGATATAACAAATAAATAGCACTCCATTCTAAATATTCGCAAATTCTCGAAGTGGCGACACTCGCGATAAAAATTCACTATTCGTGCTCAACACTACTGGACAGAACGCAGCATGTAGAGTTTTTCGGTCCGGCTATCTCCAACTATAGATGTCAGAGCAGGAGCAACTCCCAAGTTTAGGTTTTGAGCTTCTTTAATAGTTCTGCTCAGTAATGTGGTTATTTACTAACATATTTACACAATGACATACAGACAATGGGAGGTTGACAAATATCAGTTTTATATGTTTTGTGGTGTAATTCATTGTGACTACTGTTTGTATCCCGTTCACTAGTATGTTCCATACACCTCAGCGGGTGACTATAAATGGAGGATATGGAATAGGCTACATTGAAGAGAAGGTGAATTTAAACATGTCTGGGATAAACACATGTCCATCCTATAATATTATAAGGGCAGACTAGATGGACCAGGGGGGTCTTTTCCTGACGTCAATCTTCTATGTTTCTGTACTTCCTGCACCATGATATTACATTGCCTTTATGTCTGAGCACACTATCCCTTTGCTCTGCAGGCTCTTCTCCACCATGGCTCCCCTGACTAGTGCTTCCACTGCCGCCGCTCTTCTCAGACAGCCCAGCCCTGCTGTGGACAGCGCAGTGCCATCCGGTGGCTTATCAGACCCAGCCACAGCTGCAGCGGACAGGCGGGCGTCCAGTATAGCAGCCCTCAGGCTCAAAGCTAAAGAGCATGCAGCACAGCTAACACAGCTCAACATCATCCCCGGGAACAGCACAGGGAAAGAGGTCTGCTAAGCCCGGCCCCCCTCCCCCCCCCAAAAAAAATAATAATAAAAAAAAAAAAAATCACCAAGCAAGACCAAATGGAGGGCAAGGAACACAGCCGAGGACCAGAGACTATAGGACTGTGCTAGAAGAGTCATGGAGCATCCTTGTCTCACAGTAATAATGAGTGTACTACATTATGCAGCTCCAGAGCAGCAACCTTGGTACTGTATGACGTCACTGTTGAACCCCCCCAGCCCCGCCCCTGCTCTCTGTGACATCATAGCATTGCTGTAGTTAAGCAAAAGAAGAAAAAAAAACAAGCCAGTTTTATTTCTGTCCTTTTCAGTATGTTTTTGTTACTTTTTATTTTATTTCAAGGACATTCCCTAACTTCTGTTCGCTACCAGGTAATTAACCCTGCTTCTGCCAGGATGCTATTCATTAAAGCAGGACTTTCCATTGATGCAACCACTCCACTTAGCTGAATGATCTAGTCAGTGCACTTACAAGAGATGTATATCTGTATCGTATGATTTTCTTTCGCTTACACCAACCAAGGTTCTTTTTTTTGTTTTTATACCAAACCAAAGGGAAATGAACTGTCAGATTTATGGACTGTTGAAGTCACTAAACTGTGATCGCTGATTCTGTACATAATAGCATTGTTATAAAACTAAGGAAAAAGAGCTTTGTATATTTGAAATGTTATAAAAGAATTGCACTCAGTGTAGTGTTGTAAGTTTGTCAAACTGTAGAAATCTATCTGTGTTGTAGATACCACACGATTCCTAGCACATATATTTATGTAAAAACCCTTTATTTAACTTATTAACTGTAGAGCTTTCCAAACCTTTAAATCAGTGCTACCGTACCTGTGTAATGTTGTCTTATTGTCATCATTTTCCAGGCTTTCCATGGGGAAAGTGCGCCACTCGGAATAAAAAACAAAACAAAAAAACAACTACATGTTTACCTAAAGCCGGAGCCTTTGCCATGCATATACCTTGACATATGGATGTGAACGATGATGTGTGTGTGTGTAAGGAGTGTCGGTTATTATGGAGGGGATATTATTGATTCCACTTAATTTTGTGTGTTTTGTGACATTAAAGGGACTGTCTCATAATTGACTCTTACGACGCACCAATCACTAACATCAGTTGGGCTCCCAAACATGTTCTGGCCTTAAAGGGCATCTGTCAGCAGGATCAACCATATGAAACCAGCGAGAATACCTGATAGGGTGACCCCGATAAATAAAAAGACACCTTCCTTCTCCCAATCCATCGCTGCGTTAAGGATAAATAGGTGTTTTAAAAATATGCAAATATTGTCACCAAAAGTGGGTTCTGAGCACTAAGTGCACCTTAGCTCCTTGTACACTACCCCTCCATTTGATTGACAGGGACAGGCATCCAGGGAAGAAGAGCAGTGGAGCTCAGGTTCATCACAGCAACGCATTGGGGAAAGAAGGGTATGTTTTTAATCAGCAGGGTCAGCCCAACCAGGCATTATGGCTAGTTTAATAGGGATGATCCAACTGACACATGCCCTTTAACTCTGGTCCCAGGCATGTGTCAGGAATGTTTCCATTCAAATCAGGGACTGGCCCAGAGTCAGCATCAGCCGCAGGACCCCCATGAATCTTGCGGCTTGGACTGATATATCATTAAAGTGGTTATTTCATGAATAATGTAAAAAAATGAAAAACACACCTCATATACTGTTTTACACAACAATCTCTAAAAACGAGAAAAGCTAGAACCAGCCCAGCACCTCACATGTATCCAGAGCTCTCACCATTAATTGTTCCAATTGCTCTGTTAGATTTATAACAAGTTGGCAGCTCTGGGGTGCCTCCTTTCTGCGGCAGCTCAGGGGGCATGTCATTTCTTCTGCAGCTCAGGGGGCATGTCCTTTCTGCTGCAGTTCAGGGGGCATGTCCTTTCTGCTGTGGCTCTCTCCCTATCACAGCTCAGGAGGCAACAGAAGGATAGAACAGAGCATGTGTGTCCATCTTAGAGAGGTTGACAGAGAAACAAAAAACAAAAACAGCAGGTGGCGCTATACAGATATGTTTTATTGAATAACTCAGTGGCTATGCTAAATTACATGCAAGTAGCTAAGGTATTCAGATCCAGGTGCTGGTTTAAAAACATGCAGAATATTTTTTCAAGGGACAACCCCTTTAAAGGTACTACATTGGGTACCTTATTGTTCACACTAAAACAATTCAAGTATCAGTAGAACAATATTGCTAAAGCTGTCTACTGTGTATTATCATTAGAATACCATCATCATCGTGGTTTCAGTTGTCATGAAATTTAAGGCCTAATATATGTGACAAATCTTTGGTGGTGATCTTCCAGTAATAATTTAGTCTTATATTGTGCCTATATCCCTTGTAAGGAAGGCTGCACCTTTAGAAAAACCTGAAGACATTTAGGCCTCTTTCACACGGGCGTTGCGGGAAAATGTGCGGGTGCGTTGCAGGAACATGCACGATTTTTCCACGCGAGTGCAAAACATTCTTCACAGAAGTTCGGGCTTGGGATCGGTGGTTATAAGGGAAAATAATAGCATTCTGAATGCAGAATGCATAGTACAATAGCGCTGGAGAGGTTAAAAAAAATAAAATTAATTCACCTTAATCCACTTGATCGCGCAGCCGGCTTCTCTTCTGTCTTCTTCTTTGCTGTGCACAGGAAAAGGACCTGTAGTGACGTCACTCTGGTCATCACATGGTCCGTCACATGATCTTTTACCATGGTGATGGATCATGTGATGACCAGAGTGATGTCACCACAGGTCCTTTTCCTGCACACAGCAAAGAAGACAGAAGAGAAGCCGGGCTGTGCAATCAAGTGGATTAAGGTGAGTTCAATTATTTATAAAAAAAAAATTACCCCTCCAGCGCTATTTTACCATACATTCTGTATTCAGAATGCTATTATTTTCCCTTATAACCATGTTATAAGGAAAAATAATAATAATCGAGTCTCCATCCCGATCATCTCCTAGCAACTGTGCGTGAAAATAGCACCGCATCCGCACTTGCTTGCGGATGCTTGCGATTTTCACGCAGCCCCATTCACTTCTATGGGGCCTGCGTTGCGTGAAAAACGCACAAAATAGAGCTTGCTGCGATTTTCACGCAATGCACAAGTGATGCGTGAAAAAATCACCGCTCATATGAACAGCCCCATAGAAATAAATGGGTCCTGATCAGTGCGGGTGCAATACGTTCAACTCACGCATTGCACCCACGCGGAAAACTCGCCCGTGTGAAAGGGGCTTTACAGTCTATAGAAAAGTTTGTGTTTGAATTGAAGTATTTTCATGTATAAGAAGTATAGTAATAATGGTATGTGGCTTACAATGGGATGACAAGATACAAATATACCCTATACCAGTGATGGCTAACCTCCTGCACTCAAGCTGTGGCTAAACTACAATTCCCAGCATGCTCCATTCGTTTCTATGGAGTTCTGAGAACAGCCAAGCAAGTTTGCATCTTGGGAGTTGTAGTTTCACCACAGCTGGAGTGCCGGAGGTTAGCCATCACTGGCTTAGGCTTTAACCTCTCCTTACATGTCAGTTTTAGTAAATCCTTGTGATCCTTATGAAATAAGTCTCCTGCAGCATCTTTCCTAAGAATGCTATGGTGTGTTGTCCTTCTGTCCTTCCTCCTAGAAATTTCAAAATAATCTGACAAGTGGGTGTTACCATTCCCCCTTGTCAAAGGGGTGTGTTCAGGGGCATAGCTATAGGGGAAGCAGGCCTGAACTCAAAAGGGGCCCACCCAGGATGAGGATTAAAAGATTTTGTCAGGGCCCCCTCAACAGAGACACTGTAGTAAACCGGCGAGTGGCTGCTGAGCCTCTTCTGAGAGATTCATCTTGACTGGGGGTGGCATGGGAGGAGGTGGTTTCCAAGTTTCTGGAGGGGGTGGGGGCATTCAAAAATTTGCTGTGGGGCCGAGTCATTTCTAGTTACGCCACTGGGTGTGTCCCTGCACTGTCAGGCCTCGTCTGCACTGATTGGACAGTGTCAGTCTATGTAGGGACAGAACCCTACCTGGTAACACCTTGCTGTCACTGTACTCATTCATATTGTAGTAGGAATAACAGAGGAAAAGTACAATATAGAGTTATAAGGATAGATTTCTTTCGGAGTACAATTATTTACTTAGACATGTCAGGAGTAATGATAGGTCCTCTTATATATAACAGAAGACCAAATCATTCCACTGGTGTGCCATATTTCAATAGTCATGAACTGAACCATAGGCGTAACTAAAGGGTGGAAGGCATAGCGGCCGCTATGGGGCCCAGTAACTAGGGGGCATCTCCACTCAGACATAAGCACAGTGATATATATGGACGGTGGCAGAGTGCCTTACATTTTTGCATTATTTCTGTGCTGTGCCATCACTGATTTATTTCTGCACATCACCATGTGTATTACACTGTTGTGACATGACTGTGAGCCTTATTGCTTTACTGTAACATCATAACGTATTATACCACTGCTTGCTACCGAAGCTGGTCTTAGTGGTGTGGGGCCCCATGGGTCCTTGTTACGCCCCTGAACTGAATCAATGGATATCATGTATTAAAAGTGTCGTGGTGTAATAATATGATAAATCTGTCATAATGGTTCCACTGCTTGGTCTTTTAAAAAAAAATGATATGTAACCAGATAAAACCATGAGACCCACTGTATCACCAGCTCACATGGCACCCTGAAGGCACGTAGTGGGCGTCTATCTAGATGATGCTAAACATGCAGAACCATTATTGAAGATATTAGTAAATTGGTCCTCCATTACCAGATTTAAGCCCAGGAAAATGAGAACGATCTAACAAATCAAACCATCTTATGATCTAGTTGCCGTGACAGAGTTGACAGGATCTGCTTATATGTGTCCAATATTAAACAAAAGGGCCATATTATTCTGTGACAGAAGTACTTTATGTCACAGAAAAACATTTTGGACACAGAATAACGGACAGAAAAAATGCTATATCCAATACATGGAAATTATATAGGCACATTATGCTCTTTAAACACTGCTCCCTTGAAAGATATCATTGTCTCTCCTGACAGTCCCATGGCTGCCTAGCTTATTGCCTGTGTAATGTCTATTTTCTGCCATGCAGCAATCAGTTCTATTTTATGTTCAGTTTATTTTTAAGTGATCTTATTGTTTGCTGGGAAAAAAGTCACTAGGGTCTAATTTAGTCGCATAAGCTGAAAACCATCCAAAATAACAAACTGTCTTCAAGTGTTGGAAATCAAAAGAAACTTTTAGGATGTCTGCCAGTTTTGCAATATTCATCTTCTTGTATTCTTTCATCTGGATAAAAGATAGGACACCCCCTGCTGATGGCTACAATTGTGACGTTTTGAAGTGCCACAGCAGATGGATTCAAGCGCACACGTCGGAGGACCAGACAAGGGTCTATTCAGTGGTAGTAACCTGTGCAGGCTAATGCCTTGTTAGAAAGTAAGGAGGGGAGGAACTGACCCAATAGTCACAGAAAGGGTGCAGATTGTGAAAAAAAATACTTGATTTAGCTAACCAACCTTGGCACCAAGAGGAATAGAAGATGGGCTCTAATATAGCCCACCCCATCACATAAAACCTGATCAATGTATGGAGCAGGGTCAGAATGGCCTACCAGAGGATCCTCTGGTGGGCCCAGGCTCTGATACCATAGTGGCCTCCAAAAGTCCAGGAAAAATAAGAAATTTGGCTGCCATTGGAACCAATCACCAACCACAGGGGCCTTCTTAGGTTAAAAAAAAAACTATTAGACTTTATTGATGATATAAGATTTAGGCCTCAAGAATAATTTCTTCTGGTGGGCCTAAGGAACCCCAGTCTGACACCGGTATGGAGAACAAGATTTTGCCATTACAAACCTATAATAATATTTTTTATTGATCATTTCCTCTGATTTGGGGTCTTGTATCAGTGCAATCATTTTCAGCATGATCATCATATGCTTGAGAAGTAATGGTGAGCAACACCAGATGAGACCTGGCATTGTTCAGTAAATATTCCAGTTTTCATACAAAACCCCCTTTTACCTTTATTACAAAACTGTATGAGCAAAATTTAACACATGTATAGAGATTGTCACATTAGGTATTGTACATGTGGAAAATGACAAAACAGTATCAGACTTTACAGTACACTGCACAATTATTTACATCAAGCTCTGACAGCTCCATCAGGCAAAATATCTCAATATGTTCAATATCATCAGTTTCAGATTTATGTATCAAAAATGTACTTGTACTTCAGACAAGGCCTGGCTTTCATGCAAGTTTGAGTTATGGAGGAATTGTGGAGAACCATATCACTCTAAAAAGTTTCAACTCTTATTCTGATAAAAAATAATTTAGAATTGTCTTGGTATTTTAAAGAATTGCTAATATGATCTTTCATAGCATCTGTGGGCAGTGTCAGACTGGGGTGCCTAGGGCCCACCAGTAAAATTTATTTTGGGGCCCACCGTATGGTTACATTGAAATATTACCTGCTCACCCAGCAGCAAGATGCTACCAGATTACTAAATATGGGAGTCTCTGCAGCAACTTTGAGAAGGTAGGTCCTGGGAAAAAGAAGATACTGACTAGATTTCCTCTATACCTAGGAGACATCTCAGCTCTGATCGTGTCTATAATAATACACTGGGGAGTTTCTTTAATAATCTATCAAGTTTTTTATATGAACATAGGCTGGTTGAGGGACTGTACATTGAATATATGTAAGTAGTGCAGTAAGTCTACTGTGTTATGTGCCACTTGTGCAGGGGGTGGGAGACTAGAGGCCCACCGGGGAATTCACCTGTACCCCTGTGGGCCAGTCTGAGGATGTCTGTGGGGGAGAAAGTATGTGCAAAATGTGGTCATAGCTCAAGCATTGTCCAGAGTTACTTTGTTCACATTTGCAGTAAAATTATCGTATCCGGCATAGCCAGATATTAGCTTTCTCAGCCAGAGTTCATTGACTATAATGGGATCCGGCAGAGATTCAGCCTGACAAATACTGCTACAAGCCACGTTTTTTTTGTCAGGCCAAATTCCGTCACTAATGTCAGAAACATGCTGGATTCTTGCCGGGTCCCATTATAGTCAATGGGCTGTGTTGGAAAAAGGTAGTATCTGGCTATTTCGGATACGATAAACCCCAGTAGGATATTTCTCTACCGAACAGCCATTTGGAACAGTTTAGTGCTAGTGTGAAAATAGGGGGTAATTTATCAAATCTGGCACAAAGGTCCTGTGCGCCGCAAACTGCAGCTTCTCCACACTCACGACAGGTCTAAAAAAGTGTGTGTGGCGTGGGCTGGCAGGCACGTCTCATTTACCATTTTCTACGCCTGTTCTAGAAAGCTGTCTTACATTTAGAAGTGGAGCCTCTTCATAACTCTGGCAGATCCACCACCAGGTATAGGAGTTATTAAGACCGGGGTCTGAAACATCGATCTTAATAAATGTGCCATTATAGTTTTAATTTGAAACTAAGACTTAGATAATCCCTTACATTATTTTTACAATTCGGCTTTGCTGTAGGCATAACCCCATAAATCCACATACCATCTAAACTCACTGTACACATACACACAACAATGTTAATACCATACAAGACAACAGTTCCAGTACTGTATATCTATAAAGCACCAGACATAAATGGATTAGTACTAACTCTAGTACTCAGGGCAGTCTTTAATATTGATTGGACCCTGGGCAAGAATTTGCTTGGGCCCCCTGGATCCCGCTTCCCACACCCTAGCATGCAATCACGTCCTCCACCACAACACACACACACACAAAGAAATCCACACACCTCGTAGAGTAGTAAACTTTAATAATGATGAGTAGCCACTAGAGGTTTTTTTCTGAAAAGGCAGTGTTTACATTAGAAAGCTTGCAGAGACATGCTAAAGACACCAGAACTACTACGTTTAGCTGTTGTGGTTCTGGTGACTATAGTGTTCCTTAATATAGAGAAAAAAAAAGAATCAGCACAAAAGTATCAAATAAAATAGCTGTATCATTATTCTAAAAATTTAAAAGTACAACTTCTGACACAAATATATAGTATTTTTTTTTTTTTACAATGTGCAGATAGTACTGTACTACTAACCCCTCCATCCACCCCTACATACAGGGTAATACAGCGCCACAGTCCTCTTACATCCAGTGACGTCTCTTTGATGTAGATGTTCTCTTTCCGCATCTTCTCCTTTCAGACCTTCAGACCAGACCACCATTTCTCGTCTCTGCAGTTTGACAAACAAAGTCTTAGTTTACTACTTTTCCATCATCCTCCCATCTTCTGGACAAATCATCCTACCACCTTCAATACTGTGCCGCTGTGCTCCCCAATACTATACTGCAGAAACAGATAAACCCCCTGATAATAGTAGTACCATGCAGATAGTGCCCTTCAATTCTTATTGGCACACAGTGCCCTAAAATAACTGCGCCCAGCAAATAGTGCCCCTGACACTAATAGTGTAAACATAAAGTCCCCCAAAAATAATTGTGGTAAGCCGATGCTGTGCCAAGGTGCCCCCACAGTAATAGTGCTCCCAAAAGTCCCACAAATAGGAATAATTCTCTGTTAGAGCACACATGGTAGTAATAGTGCTCCTACACTGCACCCAACATGTCCCCACTGTGCCTCAGAAGTAATAATGCTTTCATAGTGCCCATACTAGTAATCATGTTCCCCATAGACCCCCAATAGTAATAATTCTCCTTACAATGTGCCAGTGCACAAAATACCCCCAGTTGAGCTAATGTCCCCATAGTGCCTCCATAATGTGCCAGTATAAAATGCCCCTATATAGTACTCCTAGTAAATGCCCCATAGTGCTCCTCTCCTCCCTTCTTCCTAGTGCCCTTCATAATGTACCAGTACAAAATGCCCCATATATAGTGCCTCAGTAGATGCCCTCAGTATAAAATGTCTCTTCTTAGTGCTCCCATAGATGAGCCCATAGTACTCCTCTCTCCCCTTCCCCATAGTACCCACCATAATGTTCCCCAGTATAAAATACCCCTATACAGAGCCCCCTCATAAAATACCCATTCATTGTGGCCTCAGTAGAAGCCCCATAGTGTTCATCTCCACCCTTCCCCATATAAAATACCACTTCTTTGTGGCCTCAGTAGATGCCCCCATAGTGCCACCAATAATGTGCCAGTAATAAGTGCCCCCATAGAGTACCCCCAATCATGTGCCATTAACAAGTGCCCCCATAGATGACACCCAATCATGTGCCATTAACAAGTGCCCCCATAGATGCCCCCAATCATGTGTGAGTAGTAGTAGTACCATATAGAAAAAGAAACACTTATACTTACCTCCATCAGGCTGGTAGCAATGCGAAGCAGGCCTCTTCGGGCCTGTGTCCTGCGCTGTACGGCTCAGGCGGCGCAATGACGTCATCGCGCCGCCTGCATCAGCCTCTGATAGGCTGCAGGCCTAGTGCCTGCAGCCTATCAGAGGAACGGGGAAGGGAGACGCCTCTCCCTCCCCTGCCTCACAGCACAGCCATCTGTATCGCTGTCCTGAGGACGGCGATACAGATGACTATGGAGATGAGCGCCTCCACAATGGAAGTGCTCAATTCCCAGTGCCCTGCCGCCGCTCTCCACGTCATCACTGTCCAGCGGGCTCAAGAAGCAGCTGCCTTGGGCCCCCCAGGAGCAACTGGGCTCGGGGCAGCTGCCCCTTTTGCCCCGTGATAAAGACGGCCCTGCTAGTACTTAGAAAGTCAGACATACAGTAGTACTGGCCATATAATACCACAAACCTTATCTTGGTGCCAAAGCAAATTCAGTCACCCCATGATAACTAACACAGAACCCAAATAATAACTATTTTTCTATGTGAGGGCAAGTACAAAATTCTAAAGAAATATACTCCAGTACTCACATATTTGCATGTACCGTAATGACTGCCAGAATGCCCAAAAATAGCAACATCCATGTACCTCTAAAAAGCATCAATGCTCCTGTATTCAAAACAAATGGCTTACATAATATAGTGATCATATAATAGAATATAATGACTATAGATAGTATTGATTAATTCATAGATTGGTGTTATGTCCTCTGAATAGTGTCGGAACGAGAAATCAGATTCCTTCATTTCTGATCTCTGGTCTCCCCTAATCTGGATTGCCAGAAATTTCTGAACAGTCTGTAAAAATTGGCAACTTTTTTTTCCTGCATCCGTGAAAAAAAAAGGGCTGTGTCCATGAATTTTTTGAGGCTGGAGGTATTTGACTAGATGATTTTGGTGGTAATTATCATCAATTTACAGCTCACAGTAAATGCTGGGAATGAGGTGTTATCAGTATACTATAGACATGTATTACTTATCATCTTCATAATCATCATTCATTATGGTTTTTCAATTTGTCCATAATTTTTTTTAGAGGTTTGCGATTTTTGGATAAGTTGTCCAGAAAAAGAAGAATTCAGGTTGGCAATCCTGCCCCTAATACTCACCATTTGGACTCAAAGCTAAGAGAAAAGTGTGTCGTAACCAATGACAATGCTGCTTCCAGTTTTCTGGAGCAAAATGTGGGCTCCGATTGGCTACTTATAGGCAACAATGAATGAGGCCCATTGTGTATAGGTATAAAATGAATGTAAAAGTACAGTACCCCTTTTCATTATACTAAACAATATACATAATCTGCAATGCCATTAAAGTCCACTTCTCCTTTTAATCTTTATTTTATTTTTTTGTAAAGTGAATCTGTGACCAGTGACTTCCCTATCAAACTGTTTGCATAGACACTTAGCTGTGGTTCATCTGATTACATTTCTTTTTTATGCAAAGCTCTTTTCCTGAGATATGACACCTTTTCTTAATATGCAAATTAGGCATTTAATGCAATAAGGGTGTCACCATTGCTCCTGTTGCACCTACGCTCCACTCCGTTCTGAGCCCAGCCCTTTCTGAGCCCAGCCCTTTCTTCGCTGCTTTGATTGACCAGGCCAGGCAGTGGCAAAGCAAAGGAGGAGGGGCTAGCCATAGAAATGCGTGGAGCTTGGCTGCAACAAGAGCAATGGTCAAACCCTCATTGTACCAAACAAAAAGTATCATAACTTGGAAAAAAAAGTCTCGGATAAAATAAAAACTGTATTTTAATCAGGTGAACCACAGCTATTTGTCTATGCAAACAGTTGGATAGGGAGGTCGCTGGTGACATATTTCCTTTAATGAATAGTTTCTCCTAAAACTTAAAATAAAGTTTTGTGTTGTTCCTACGTTTTTCCTCCCAGAAGTTAATAAATTGACAACTGGTTATTAGCTTTTTTATGAACAGACACAGTCAGCATTAATTGGGCAGTTACATACAGAGTTACCTAGTATGGTTTAAAACAGGTCCATGAAGTCTAACATATGATCCTTGTTATGGCAATAACCACTGGAACCACTGGGTTAACTTTGGGCTAAACCTAAAGGCATTGTCCTAGCAGCTTCCTGGTATTTACCCATTAACCCCTATGCAGGGATCTGGTCTTCGCGGCAGGGAATCACCAGACCGCTACCTCTTGGAGTAGTTCGGTGTGGTTGACAGCTCACACACGGGATCAGAGACACCGATGCAAGGCAGTGAAGGAACATGCAAAACACAGAAACAGGTCAAGATCAGGGCACACAGAGCTTGTGCAAATCTGAGAAACTGGTCCAAGGTCAGGGAGTAGCAGGTCACAAAGGTAAAACAAGCACAGGTCAGTACACAGGCAGACAACAGGAAACAGCACACTATAGCACGGAATTTATCAAGCTAGGAACTAATTGCCCCGGAAAGGGAATGCAGCATCAGCAGCACAGTGTTATTGCAGAAGCTGATTAGCAATTAGAAGCAGCCGTGTAGCAGCACACAAAACAATTGGAGGAGGGAAGTGGTAGCGAAGGCAAAAATGGTAGTAGTAATTATTCCATGAGTAATGTTTGGCAACGGACCTAGATAGCAGATGTAACAATCCTACCAAGTTGATCCAGAAGAAGGCAAAAAAAAAACAACAACTATGATATGAACTCCAATTGTCCCATATTAAGGTGAAAAAAAGCATCAGAATAAATCCCTGGATCAACATGCATTGACTGTGTAGTAATACCCAATTATCAGGGACAGAGCAATGTAGAGTTCTCAGAATAGATGCTGCAGAATTGTTATTTAATGGGGAATACAAGTATTTACTAAAACGGACATGTCTGGAGACCTTTTTTTTGTGAAGAGTATTGATTAAAATATCCTACCATTTTGTACATACAGTTCCTATGTGTCTCTGTGTTTACAGACTACAAAGAAACCTTGTGTAGTCTAATTCTGTAGTTATGTCTCAAATTTTCCATCAGCCTCCTGTCAACTGTCTGTAGATTAGCAAGAAGAAGGCAGCATTGGGCAACACAGGATTGTACAGCCAGACAAAACCAGGTTTGTAGGCTTTATCCATGGAGGCCATCATGACTGATCAGTTGCCATTTTACTGAAAAACATTATGGGTTTTCCATATGTGAAAAAGTGTCCCCAGAAACGCCAGTTCAGTCTGGTATGTTGATGCCATGTTGATCAGCCTATTTTTGACCAAGATTTTTGTCAAAAAATGCCAATGGATATGGTACTATGTCCATACATATCAGTTTCAGCCTTAATGACTTTTTCAGCCTTAATGACTTTAAAGGAAATGTGTAACCAAAAATTGTATCTGCCAGTTCAAACTGGATAGTAACACATCTCATTTTTTTTTTATCAGATTTTATTTTGTGATTTAAATTTTATTTATTCTATTTCCTGGATATGATTATGGGGGTGGCCATCTTGCCTGAGCTGTTCTTAACAGCATTTAAAATGCATTTATAAAATTGCTTTATGGAGCCCTATGATCCATAGACACAATGGTCAGGAGGGGACTTCATTGACTTCTATGGGAGAGTTTTCTAGACATGCTCTGTGACCTCTGCAGAAGTCACTGTACAAGGAAAGAAGAGATAAGCTTTGACAATCACCTATTGTGAATGGTAGATCTGGTCTTACCTGTCATTCTAATCCTGCCAGTAATGATATCACCTCTGTGTATAGATAAGCAGATAACTGCAGTAAAGTGATCTGTAACGACCAAGAAGTGGCACCTATTAGGCTTAGGCCCCTTTCACACGGGCGAGTTTTCCGTGCGGGTGCGATGCGTGCGGTGAACGCATTGCACCCGCACTGAATCCTGACCCATTCATTTCTATGGGGCTGTGCACACGAGCGGTGATTTTCACGCATCACTTATGCGTTGCGTGAAAATCGCAGCATGCTCCTCTTTGTGCGTTTTTCACGTAACGCAGGCCCTATAGAAATGAATGGGGTTGCGTGAAAATCGCAAGCATCCGCAAGCAAGTGCGGATGCGGTGCGATTTTCACGCATGGGTTCTAGGTGACAGTCTATTCACTGTATTATTTTCCCTTATAACATGGTTATAAGGGAAAATAATAGCATTCTGAATACAGAATGCATAGTATAATAGGGCTGGAAGGGTTAAAAATAATAAAAAAGTTAACTCACCTTCTCCTCTTGTTAGCGTAGATCCCGGTCTGTTCTTTAGCTGTGGCTGAAGGACCTTTGATGACGTCAGATCACATGCTCCATCACCATGGTGATGGACCATGTGATTGGAGCATGTGATCTGACATCACCTCAGGTCATTCAGTCCACAGCTAAAGAACAGACCGGGATCTACGCTAACAAGAGGAGAAGGTGAGTTAACTTTTTTTATTATTTTTAACCCTTCCAGCCCTATTATACTAAGCATTCTGTATTCAGAATGCTATTATTTTCCCTTATAACCATGTTATAAGGGAAAATAATACAATCTTCAGAACATCAATGCCAAGCCCGAACTTCTGTGAAGAAGTTCGGGTTTGGGTACCAAACATGCGTGATTTTTCTCACGCGAGTGCAAAACGCATGACAATGTTTTGCACTCGCGCGGAAAAATCGCGCATTTTCCCGCAACGCACCCGCCTCTTATCCGGGCAAAAAACATGACGCCCGTGTGAAAGAGGCCTTAGTGGTCAGTACAAAAACTGCAGCATTTATGGTTTTTGTTTAAATATAGATATTGACATGGAAAATTAAAAATAATATAAAAAATTATTTTAAAATATGTTAAACATAGAAAGGTGATTTAAACAATAGATAATTTTCTGATGACACACTCCCTAGGTTCAAACCATTTTTTGATGCATAGCAGTTGTGTCCAGCAAGTGCTTTTTTGCTTGAGCCAGAAAGAACTGAGGGACAAACTTTGCCACCAGACACTGGCCATATAGGAAACCATGGTAACAGTTTTCTCATCGGTTTCCTTTTTTTTTTTTTTTTATTGTACTAGGTACTAGGTCCTAGGCAAAATGACTGGAGAACCAGTTGTATTTAAACAGGCCAAAAGAGCTTGCTACGATGGTATCCCGAATGGGAAACATCTGTGAGCTAAACAGCCTGGACACCAAGCTGGTACAAGTCATCTACCCTAAAAGTATGCAGCAATCTATTGTATCAGAACAGGAGAGAAATGTTTTCTACTAATGTGTTTAGCTGACAGAAGAATAATTGCATTGACTAATAGCGATCTTTTAAATAGCAAGAAATGCACTGTACAATGGCAAAGTATAATAGAAAGTTTCAGAAACTTTAATTGATACATTTGCATTATTTACATATATTTCAAGTAGATTCTTTCTCCCCTGATGACGTCATCACTAAAACAAGTTCCCCAGGAACAACAGGACAGGCTTTTATCTAACTAGTGCTACAGATACAGAATAAAAGGCTTCTTTATAAGGCACATTTAAACAGGCCGAACAAGCAGGCAATTATCCGGAAGGAACAGTTTCTTCCTGATAACTGCCTGCTCGTCAGTGAAGGTAAAAGATGCATATACATGCAGTGATCACCTCCACTGTATAGGGACGAGGGGTGTCTACTGCCTTCACTCATCATCATACAATTTTTTGTGGGCAGAAGATCACTGTTTACACAATCTACTGCCCAGGAACAAAGATTTAGGTCCTCACCAATAATGATTTCAAGCAGAGGTGTTGCTAGGTTAAATCATTTGAGGCCTGGGCACCTGATGTTTTGTGCCAGGCCCTGAATGTACTGCCTGACAGATAGATCCAACTGTATTGCCATCCTCAGGACAGCAATACAAGTGAATCTAATGCACTGCAAGATCTGAAGGACCTGTGATGACATCACAGGTCATGTGATCAGTGCAGAAGGCAGGGTTGAGAAGGACCTTTGATTATGTCATCATCATGTGACCAGTGCAGGAGAGGAGGGCCTTCAGCAGTGAAGAGAAGTCCTGGGAAAAGCTTAGGTGAGGTCTGCTACATGAGGAAAGGTAAGTGAAGGGGTAGATTATGTTGGGAGTTGTAGTTATCTAACTGGGACTGTATGCTAGGGATGAAGGGAGGGTAGTTATTTTCATGGGACAGTGGGGTGGAGCAATGTTATTTACATGGGACTGAATGTTGAGAGGGTGGTGTTATTTACATGCCACTGCATGTTGGAAGTGGCTGCGGCAGGGTGATGTTATTTACATGGGACTATATGTTGAAGGTGATTGTAGGAGGGAGTGATGTTATTCACATGGGACTGAATGTTATGGGGTAATGTTATTTACATGGGACTGTATGTTGAAGGTGTCTGGGGGAGGGAGTGATGTTATTTACATGGGACTGTTTATTGAATGGCGGCTGGGGAGGGGGGCGATGTTATTTATGTGGGACTGTATATTGGAGGGGGCAGGAGAGATGGTATTTACATGGGACTCTATTTTGGAGGCGGATGTAGATAGAGAGGGATGTTATTTAGATAGGACTGTATATCGAAAAGGGCTGGAGAGATGTGATGGTATTTTCATGGGACTCTACGGCGGAAGGAGGAAAATAATGTTATTTACATGGAAAAGTATGGTGGAGGGGCTGAGGAATTATAATTTCTGAGGACACTAAAGGGTGGAATATAGCTACAGGGGGCATTGTAAATACTGGGGGTGCTTCAGGTCGAGCACTATTACTGTAGGGGGTTATATAAATACTGGGTCACTTCAGGGTGAGCATTATAACAGTAGGGGGCATTATAAATACTGGGGGCACTATAGGCGCTCTTATTCCTACTGGGGGCTCTATAGGAGAGACTTAGAGATCCACCTTATTTCTACTAATAGCACTATGGGGGGCCTTATTACTACTGAGGGGTCTGTAGAGAGCTTTATTACCAGTGGGGGAACAATAGGGGGCTTATTTCTACTGGGGGCTCTGTGAGGGCATTATTTATACTGCAGGGCTCTTCTACTAATGGGGGCACTGTTGGGGGCACTATTACTAATGGGGGCACTATAGGGGACAGTATTACTAATGAGGGCATTCTAGAAGGGAATTACTATTGGTGAGACTATGGGGGCACTCCTTTTTCCTCAAGATAGTATTTGGGGGTATTGGGGAGCACAACGAGCAGCAGGATAACACTGTGGGGACTCCAGGTTGGTGGATGATTCTAGAAAAGTGAGGAAGCTAAGATGTCTGTGTGTCACACTCTACAGCGGAAAGAAGGCAGCTGAAAGAAGTTGTACGGACCAAATGGAGAAGATGATGATAGAGAAGATCTACATCAGAGGAAATGTCTTCAGTGCTAGTGTTTGCGGGGAGGGGGGTCGTTTGGTCGACTTAGAGAATTGGGACATATGTATTGGGCCCCTGATTTCAAGTGATGAACAAGTGTTTTGTTCATTTATCGAGTGACCTGCGGCACATTTCGACGAGCAGATTATCGGGAGGGTTCATAGTAATGTTTATTCCCAAGTACTGACCTAACAGTTGTGCAGTGTAAATCTGCCTTTAGACTAGGATACTGATTACTGAGATATTAGCCCCACGAGATCTAATATGGCGGGAAGTAGCCTCTTATTCTGTTCAGAAGCTGAATGTTAGGTCAGGGGTCAGTATCCGCCACTGCCCTGCTACTTACCATTATCCCCGGAAACCTCTGCAAGCTGCTGTCTCCATTGTTCCTGTCTCTGTTCCCTTAGGGTCTGTTCACATCTTGTTTTTGCTGTACGTCAAATGGATACGTTTAGATATACAGTCAAAAAAAAAATATCAATTTTGTGGTTATCTATTTTTTTTTTTACATATACGTTTGACAGATGTGCATATGTTTCAATACTTTTGTATCCATTTTTAACAAAAATGTCCCGTATATGTTATTGTAAAACCTTTGCTTTTTTAAATATATGATTTAAAGATTTGAAGACATCATCTGAAAAAAAAGTAAATGTTTAGCGGATGGATGTATTGATTTACGTTTCCATTCATCTCTTATTCACTGCAAAGTTAAAAATAAAGTATATCTTTCTAGCTTTTTTTTTTTTCTTTATTTTTTTTTGCTGGCTAGAAAAGCGCCCTGCAAAAGAAAAATGTACAGAAATTTAAACAAGTACAAATGGAGTCAAAAGAGTGCAGTTTTGAACTATGTTTGCCCAATTACAGTCTATGGGTACGTCAGGTAATATGTTTCTATACTCACCCGGCAGTTCTTGCTACTGCTGGGCAGGGCCGTCTTTAACAAGAGGCAAAAGGGGCAACTGACCCGTGCCCAGTTGCTCCTGGGGGGCCCAAGGCAGCTGCCTCTTGAGCCCTGATAGCCACTGACCCGGGTGTCAGGCTGTCAGCTACACAGAGGGGTGCTGCCATGCCATGCACTCAAGGCTGCGAACTGTGAGAGCTGTGGCTCACATGGCTATGAGGTCATCAAAGGTCCTTTCTTTCTGCCAGGAGTGTTGCTGCAGGAGAAATTTGCCTTAACTGTGGAGCTTCTTTTTTTTTTTGTAGATGACATCAGGAAAAGGTGACATGGGCTGTTATGCTAATATACTGTAAGCTACTGTATACTGTGGGGTGCTGTATACTGTGATGTACTGTATATTGTGGGGAGCTGTATACTGTGGGGTACTATATACTGTGGGGTGCTATACTGCTCTACTGTATACTATGGGGTGCTGTATTCTGTGGGGGGTGCTGTATTCTGTGGTGTGCTATACTGCTCTAGTATATACTGTGGGGTGCTGTATACTGTATAGTGTGGGGTGCTGTACTGCATACGGTGGGTTGCTGTATACTATAGGGTGCTATACTGCATACTGTGGGTTGCTGTATACTACAGGGTGCTATACTACATACTGTGGGGTGCTGTATACTATAGGGTGCTATACTGCATACTGTGGGGTGCTGTATACTATAGGGTGCTATACTGCATACTGTGGGGTGCTGGTGTGCACTGTAACGCTAGGATGAGCCGAGCCCCGGTCTACTTCCTGCAGAGCGGTGACCAACATCCAGCCCTGAGCCCAGCTGCCCAGAGGACTGATCCTGAGCCGCTGGAGTCTTCAGAACTGGAAGTATTTACAGTCATTCAGTGTACTCTACGAGGTGTGTTGATTTTTTGTGTATGTGTTGTGGTGGAGGCCGTGATTGCATGCAAGGGTGTGGGAAGGCAGGATCCAGGGGGCCCAAGTAAATATTTGTCCAGGGTCCAATCAATATTAAAGACGGCCCTGCTGCTAGGCTGTCATTTCCAGAGTGCAGCAGGGAGCTCTCTCCGCTCCCTGCTTCACTTTTCTTCTGAGCTCCGGTGCTCCCTCTGCAGGCTGCATATCACGCTGCTGGCTGTGGGAGGAGCGCTGAAAGCCCGGGAATCAGCCTCCAGCACAGCCAGCAGCGCGATGTGAGTGTGGGAGCGTGTCATCAGGGAAGAAGGTATGCTTTCTTTTTTTTTTTTTTTATAAAGCTGCAGACTGGAGGCAAAAGGGGGGCCACAACAAGACCTAGGGGGCACAAAAGTTGTCATTTTTACTGAAGGGGCACCTAATCTACAACAACAACTTTGAGGGGCACCTAATCTGGCATAACTACTGTGAGGGGGCACATATGTGGGCGTAACTACTATGAGGGGGCACATAACTGGGCATAACTACTGTGAGGGGGCACATATGTGGGCGTAACTACTATGAGGGGGCACATAACTGGGCATAACTACTGTGAGGGGGAACATATCTTGTATAACTACTGTGAGGGGACACATATCTGGGCATAACTACAGTGTGGGGGCACATAAGTCGGCATAACTACTGTGACAGGAACAAAGGTAAGTATGTGTTTTGTTTTTTCATAAAGCTGAAGACTGGAGGCAAAAGGAGGGCCACAACAAGAGTGAGGGGGCACAAAAGTGGGCATTTTTACTGAGGGGGAACCTAATCTGCAATAACAAATTTGAGGGGGGCACCTAATCTGGCATAACTACTGTGAGGGGGAACATATGTGGGCATAACTACTATGAGGGGGCACATAACTGGGCATAACTACTGTGAGGGAGCACATATCTGTCATATCTTTTGTGAGGGGACACATATCTGGCCATTACTACTGTTAGGGGTCACATATCTGGGCATTACTACTGTGAGAGGGGCACATATCTGGGCATTACTACTGTGAGAGGGGCACATATCTGGGCATAACTACTGTGAGGGGGAACATATCTTGTATAACTACTGTGAGGGGACACATATCTGGGCATAACTACAGTGTGGGGGCACATAAGTCGGCATAACTACTGTGACAGGAACAAAGGTAAGTATGTGTTTTGTTTTTTCATAAAGCTGAAGACTGGAGGCAAAAGGAGGGCCACAACAAGAGTGAGGGGGCACAAAAGTGGGCATTTTTACTGAGGGGGAACCTAATCTGCAATAACAAATTTGAGGGGGGCACCTAATCTGGCATAACTACTGTGAGGGGGAACATATGTGGGCATAACTACTATGAGGGGGCACATAACTGGGCATAACTACTGTGAGGGGGCACAATCTTGCATAACTATTGTGAGGGGGCACATAATCTGACATAACTACTGTGAGGGGGCACATAACTGGGCATTACTACTGTAAGGGGCACATAACTGGGCATAACTACTGTGAGGGGGCACATATCTGGCCATAACCACTGTGGGGGGGGGCACATATCTGTCATATCTACTGTGAGGGGGCACATATCTGACCATAACTACTGTAAGGGGACACGTATCTTGGCATATTTACTGTGAGGGGGCACATATCTGGGCATATCTACTGTGAGAGGGGCACATATCTGGACATAACTACTGTTAGGGGGGAACATATGTTGTATAACTACTGTGAGGGGACACATATCTGGGCATTACTACTGTGAGGGGTCACATATCTGGGCATTACTACTGTGAGGGGGCACATATCTGGGCATATCTACTGTGAGAGGGGCACATATCTGGGCATAACTACTGTGAGGGGGAACATATCTTGTATAACTACTGTGAGGGGGTGCAAAAGTGGGCATAACTACTGTGACAGGACCAAATGTGGGCATAACTGCTGTGAGGGTCCATAAGGAGGACATAACTATTGTGATGGGGCCACAAGGTGGCTTCATTACTGTGAGGGGCAACAATGTGGACATTAGTACTGTGTGGTAGCACTTAGACGAAATGTCCTAGATTACCCTGCAATACATTGGCATGGCTAAGTCTTACAGGCCAGCACAGCGCCCTCTGCTGGTGA
Organism: Bufo gargarizans; assembly: GCF_014858855.1. Lineage (NCBI taxonomy): Eukaryota > Metazoa > Chordata > Amphibia > Anura > Bufonidae > Bufo > Bufo gargarizans. The sequence goes on along the minus strand of NC_058082.1, from coordinate 519,534,041 downwards.
TTTCACAGGGGCAGTCACCACCCCTTCCTTGTGATTATTCTTTTTTTCTCTATCACCACAGGGATTTTGTTCTGGATCCAGTGGATGTCAAACGACAACGCCAGCAACACCCTGGATGAGGTAGGACCAGATTTTATTAGTTAGGACTGGGTGAGTGTAGCCATGCATTGGGCTTAGTGCCGCCTCTTTGTATAAATTGGGGAAGGTGGTGGGCAATCCAAAGTTTGCACTGGGGCCCTTAACACTCTAGTTACGCCACTGTTGCTGTCTACTGATTCTGCTCCTTGTCGCCTGCCCAAACCTTGGATTTGCTATCTGGAATACGCACATACTCAGCCTGCCCCGACCTTGAACTGTGTTCAGACTATGCCTTGCTTGATCTCTTGGTGCTTGAGCTATTCTCTTTCATCTTGCCTGTGTTATATTTGCAGTATCCTCCACCTGTGTTCCTGTGTGTTTTCCAGTGTTTACCTGCCCCACCAGTGTGCTCCAGTACCTGTAGTTTTCATTGTCAAGTTCTGTTTACCTAGTTGGTCTTTTTTGTCCGTGCTCATGCCCGGTATCCAGGCTGTTAGCCCTGCCTGAGTCTGCTCACCTCACTGCTTGAGGCTTCAACCTGTATCCTCATGTTTCTGTACAGCCTGGACTCCAAGTTACCAAAAACCGGTCTAAGAGCAAAAACTGTACAAAACTGTGTGGCGATAATGAAATTGGGTGAAAACTTGCAGATGATCCAGTAAAACATTTATAGTGTTTTGTAAAATAGATTTTAAAAAAAAATCAGGCAACAGGCAATATCAATCATTACAGGCAATGGGCGAGGCTGAAATACTAAACCATATTAATATGAGTCAATCAATAGATTTCACTTACTAGGCATAGCTATTAACCTGAAACTTTGTGATCATTGCGCGGATGGTTGAGAGAATAGAGAACGCTTATTTTTAATCTTTATTCCTTCCCAGAACTCTTCCACCATCTGAAGCAATCATCCCAGGGAGTTGATGTATTTTCGATTGTTTTCCAATCGCAAAGTGATATATTGAAGGTAATCTTGTTCTCCTATGAATCTAAATGAAGTCTATGGTATTGATTGCAACTTACACCAACCGGCAGACATCTTCATTCTGTCCTGCTCTTCGAGGACCCATGCTGCTCTTCTGATCAGCCTGCGTTTTACTTTAAATAATACAAAACTTTAGGGAAGATCTTTTTGTCAATATCATTTTCTCTGCCTCAGTCTGCCCTCAGTTCTAGTATCAGTCTTATTATTACTGTTAATGAATGAAGCTTTTTTTTTCCAAGTCATTTTTTTTCCCAATTTGACCCTTTCATGGAACGGAGGCAAACTGCGTGAAATTACCTGCAAGGATTACAAGTATTACAGGCCAATGAAAGCCCGCAGCCTTGTTTTACAAACCCTTAATCCCCTGTCATTCTGAGGATACAAACAAGCCTAGCTCTATTCTTTAACTTTCACCAGCTGGACACAGCTAATTCCTATGCTTAATATTCCCGAGAAATATCACAAGTTGAAGACCCCCGGATTTCCAGTGCATCCATTATAAACATTTCACATATTATGCATGAAAAACTCTGAAGTTGTCTTTTAAAAGGGGGCATTAAACCCCCAAAGAAACTCATTTTCTTCTCTGCCCAAATCGGAATGTTCGGGGTTTAGAAGGAGTCACTGGAGCGTATTTAGAGGATTTTATGAGATTTTCCAGAATGATTTAATCTTATTGTGATCATTATTAATGAATGGAACCCCAATTTGGACCTAATATATTGTACAATGCAAGGAGATCCTGACCCACAACCTTAAGCAAACCTCATCCAGTGCCTGCAAACAATCTAGCTAAAATCCCACAGACTGCGAAGAGACAATGAGACAACACAGAGCAGATAGCCTTCTACTTTGGTCCATCTGTGAATACCGCACCAATTTCCTAGAGCTTTGTGCTGAGCAAATGAAGTCATTATCTCAACAGATATTCTCACAAACTCAATAACGTCTTTAATAAAGATTGGGGAAGTATTTGTTCTACATAGTGGGGCAGGATTAATCTGCACTACTTGGGACGGCAATTGTGCCATTGCAGTTGTTCTCTGCTTTGGCAGATGCTGTATTGAAAAATCCTCCTAGAAGAACGCCACCTGTGTCTGACAGCGCTGCCCGCCATCAGAAAATTGTCAGGGAAATGCAAGTCCAAGATTTAACTGTCAGAAACAAAAACAAAATACATAAAAGTCACTAAGAGAGAACATTTTGGGTAATGGCTCTAAGGAATGCAACGATCCGTACTGATTTTGATATTGGGCATTTTGGAATTTTCTGAAGAGCAATGTTTTCAGACATTTATGTTTTCTTATGTCCCTTTTAGGGATTGATATGGATTTTTAGAAAAACATTGAACAACATACACGATCAAGTTAATCAAAATACAATTCAATTAACCCTTTAAAAGGGGATTTTTGGGAATGTATAAATATCTAGTGGTTAAAACTCCTACTATCCTCCACTGCAATGCCATGTACAAAAAGCCTGCATGGCAGCACAAGTCCATATGTTCCATGTTATAGGGCCATAGGCACTCCATGTGCCACAGTATGACATACTTTCCAACTTTTTGGACAGTCAAAGAGGACCACTTATGGTTCACTGTGCAAGAGATCCATTTTGTTCAAGCATATCTATACTCTTAAATCTAAGTGTTATCATATGAATATAGCGGCACATTTATTAAGACGCCAGTCTTAATAAAGCCCTAAACTGGTGGTGGATCCACCAAAGTTATGAAGAGGGCAGGCCTCTCCGTAACTTCGACGCATCCAGCGCCAGTTCTAAATGTAAGACCCCTTCTAAGCTGTCTTACATTTAGACCTTTTTCTACACCTAAAACAGGCGTAGAAAATGGTGAATGAGACAGGCCGACAGGCCATCCCGCCCACAATTTTAGACCTGAAGTAAACAGGGCAAAGTTGCGCCCTTATCTGCACCTGAAATATACCTAATTTAGCCGTATTTCAGCATAGTAAATGACCCCCATAGAGTTTTTTTTTCTAAGATGCACCAGATAATAGAATGATATACAAGATGGGGTCTAATCTTCAGGGAAGAAGCAGATAGAGTTTCTGGAGCAATAGGATAAGTTTATTAAAGGGGTTGTCTCATCGTGGACAGTGGGGGCATGTCACTAGAATATGCCCTAATTGTCTTATAAGTGTGGGTCCTACCGCTGGGACCTGGACCTATGTCGAGAATAGAGCCCCGCAAATGACTCATTGTGCATGCGCAGCCGCCCTCCATTCATTTTCTATGGGGCCATCGAAAATAGCTGAGCGCTGGCTTGGCTATTTTCGTCGGCCCCTTAGAAATGAATGGGAGCAGGGGCCGCGCATGCTCAGTACGCTCCCATTCACTTGTATGGGGAGCCGGCTTGGTGGTGGCTGGACCGGAGGGGTGGGACCCGCACCTTTAAGACAATGGGGGCATATCCTAGCGAATAGGGAAAGAGGGAATTGAACCAAAAGAAGGGACTAGGGAGGTACATGCATTATTGACACCATAAGTTACCATATCCTCCCTTAGAAGTAATGTAGTCCAAAATCTGATGCAAAAACTTATTGAGGCATGTGTATGAGCCCTTAAACTCTGGCACCAGGAGATGAACCTATGCCACCTATACCAAGAGTCGCATAGTAACATTTCTCAAGATTTACAAAATTTTAAGGAAATCTTATATTCACATGAATAGGGTTTTTTTTACTGTCAGATCCCATACAAAACAAAAAACAATGTGATGTGGACCATTCCCTCTATAGATTCCACACAAAGCCATCATAAAAAAAAAAATCATGTTTCATCACATGCAAATGGTTAAGGAGATTGGAGAGGGCACCACAAAAAAAGTTGGGGCAGACTTGCTAATCCTATATTTAGAATGAATTATATTAGACCTACAGAGGTTCGGCCATACCATAGCTAACAAGCGCACGTAGGAACGCTCATTAGCGATGATCTCCCTGTATAAAAGTGCCGCCTATTACCGTTTGCTCATTAACGTATGCTCATTTATGGGGCAATCAAATTTTTTATGCAGGCTAAAAAAAAATCATAATTTGATTGGCGGCAGATCTAATCAAACTCTGCTGCTGGCAAACGACCCCTTAAACTTTATCTTAGCCTAGATGCACCAGTTTGCTTTTTCACCCAAATCTAGTTACACTCACATTAGGAAATGTGGGTCTTTGGGATCAGAGTTCCAGTCAGCATGAATGAAAATCCACAATTTAAGCCCATAATACAACACATGCAACAATGATTGCACCTTAGAGATATGGACTATACAGTTTCATTGAAAAATATTTTTTTTGTACACATATAGAACAGATTTACAAATTAACAGGGGTGTCTGGGTTAGAGATATTGATGACCTATCTTCAGGATAAATACTATACTATAAGAGAATTTAGACGAGACCCTTCAGAATCACAGGTGCATATCCATGAAGCAAACATAATTATAAAAACCAAGATGGCTGCACACCATTATACATACAAACAATAGAGCTAAGAAATGGGGGTCATTCTAAATTAAAGTGGTACAATACCGACTATAAATGAGTTAATGGAAGCTTTTCGCGCACATATTTGATCAAACGTGTGTCGGGCACATCTACCAGGTGTCAAGGTGGCTTCTTCAGATGGGTCCCTATCACTAAATATACTGCCTCTCTTTGGACTTACTTAAGCCTACAATATTCAGGGCTGTGTAGGAACCAGCTACAAACGTACTCTTCTCAGAAGTCCCAGGTAGATGGGCGTGTTCAGTCTAAAAGAGGCGCTACCCTCAATATAAACTACAAGAAAATTTAGACTAGAACCTTCAGAATCACAGGTGCATATCCATGAAGCAAACATGATTATAAAAAATAAAATGGCTACACACCATTATACATGCAAACAATATAGCTAAGAAATGGGGGTCATTCTAAATAAAAGTTGTACAATACTGACTATAAATAAGTCAATTGAAGCTCTTAGAGCACATATTTGATCAAACGTGTGTGTTTACTATCTTCAGGATAAGGCATGATTATCAGATTGATGGAGATCCGATACAGATTTTTGTCCAGAAAGTATACATTGTACAGAGCTTGAAAGAGACAACTCCATACACTGTGTAGTGGTCATGAAGGGGTACTGCAGCTCTCTTCCTTTTCAAGTGACTGGGAGCTAAGCTGCCTTACACCAGACTGGAAACTACACAATGCACAGAGCTTTCTGCTTCCAGCTCTGTACAGTTTCTGGTACCGTGGCTACCGGAAACAGCTGATTAGTGAGGGTGTCGGGCGTTGTCAATATGTGTAGCCTGATACCTTTTAAAAAATCCAAAAACAGTAAAAAATTACAATAATGTCACAGTCACCTACATGATCATAATTCAATATCATATGCTACTAGGACAAGAGAATAAAGATGCAGAAATTCAGAATACTGAATGGAAAAAAGGTGAATTAAAGTGATAGTATGAAAGATTCTGTCCATAATGCCATTTTCTGAATGTACTGTATGTGTATTCTCTTGTCCTAGTAGCATAAGCCACCCCTTCACTGCCCTAGACCACCAAAAATGTCACCATTGACCCCTCCAACACTTAGATCATTAGGGATACAACTATAAATCTATTCTGTACCATATATCACAATGGATGTTACCAACTGCTTCACCAATCTAGCTAACCTGGGATTAACAATTAACCCCTTAACTGCCCTAGATCACAAGAAATGTTACCACTATGTCCATCGTCACCCTTGAACAACAGGGTTACATCCAGTTGCAAAAAAAACACAGCAAACTTTTTTTTTATCATGATACATTTATTTTACATATGAGAAATTGTAAGTGCAATTTTTATTTGTCAAAATGGGGCTCACAAGTTATTTTTGCACAACAGCCCACTGGCTCTATCTGCCGCTGGCAACACTTATGGGAACCATATTATCAAGACAGGGTTCCTTAAGATAATGGTCTCTGCAATGTCAATACGTGGGTTTGACTAAATGATCACCTCTCGACAATTCATCAGAATTGAGTTATTCCTATATTACGGAATTGGCGTTACTAGGAAATGAGCCATGTAATCCACCCAACTCTGATGAAAGGCTGAGAGGGTTCACAAAAGCTAGAAACATTTGCAGCAAGTTAGTTTTCTTGCCTTTATCCTTAATAGTAGTTTCCCTTAAAAAATATTTAGTGGGCACAACTTTACCCCATAGTGTAGTTCTGGCAGGGCATCATACTTTACAATGCAATTGGTCTTGGTGCCTGGTAGAGCTGCACCATGTTCGAGCAGGACATGTCTCTTCTAGGATGTCCTCTTTACCGCGTTGTTTATCATCAATTCATCACACAAAGCAAAGAACATGAGAATTTTCTTCTATATGTTGATCCAATACAATTACTTCCCACGATATACTTCACCCTCCCCCACTTTATTACCCCATGGGGCCTTCATAAATGTCTCTCTCTGTTTAATAGCTGTAACGCTATTCTAATCATAGCTGGACACTTATATGTAATCACTCCATTTTTAAACACTTCATAAATGCATTTTTTATCCCTGTAATTAAGAAAATGGCCGTGTACAGTTTATCTCTTGCTGGGCATTGGCTGCAATGTTCAGCACTGCTAAGCTCCAAAGTCTGTAGCTCTGTGGCCCCCACAAATCACTCACTTTATGGGTTAAATCACTGTATTTGCTTTACCATAGCATCGACGCTCTGAACAATACCGCTAATCTGTCTCTGCGGAGTGTTATGTGTAAATTATTTCACTTGTTCTAGGCCGTGATGAATTTGCAGTGGGGGATATTGCTTCACAATCTTTCCCAGGGGATAAAAATAACAGAAATACCCCATGAAATCAATGTAAATGAAAGGTAGAATAGTGAGGAGGCAATGTCTTTAACGTTGATATAGACATTCTTGCTAAAATATTAGTGTAATATAGAAGAAACCATGAAATATTCCAGCTTGCTTACGATGGTTTTTAATTTTTCATACATGCAGCTCATATATATGCTCTTTTGTACTGTATGTGGAAATTCAGTTCCTGAATGTGTTTCTAGATGGCTATAGTTGTGAGGAGGTAACAATTCCCTCTATAGTTATGGTCCTCAAGACCCAAACCCAGTGAAAGGATTTAAAGATACAGGAGGGAGATTATCATGAGGGAAATTTAAATTCAACTTTGTTTGAGTCTGTATTACACATTATTTGATAATTGTGGCAGATCTTTACTGAGAACACATTTCTAGAGATGTTACTTCATTTGTTACTCCAAGTCTGAGTATGTTTTGTGTTATGTTATATGGTGTGTTTATAAAAACTATCTATCTATCATCAATCATCTGATATAAGCCATAACATTCAAATCCTAATACTGTTTAGGTCTTACAAAATGGCTCTGACTTGTCGAGGCATGGACTCCACAGGCCCTCTGAAGGTGTCTTGAAGTCAGGGGCGTACCTAAAGGCTCATGGGCCCTGGTGCAAGCGTTCCATTTGGGCCCCCCTTCCCTCAGTGCTCTGTGGTCAGGGTCAGGGAAGCATATACCCTTTGTGCTGCCTGAGGTAAAAATTGAAACTACCCCCACCCCCATGCCAAATTATTGAACTAACCCCTTCCCTCCAGCCGGAGGTGTAACTTGACCAGCATTGCTATAATACCGGTGTCTTCTTATGCAGCACAAGGGGTCTTTGTGCCCCCTCAGGCTCCTGGGCCCAGTAGCGACTGCTACCTCTGCACCCCCTATAGCTGCGCCCCTGTTAGAAGTATGTGGCACCAAGATGTATTAAGTACTGTAAGTTGTGGGGTGGGGCCACCAAGAATTGGATGCATACCATGACCCTGTTGCCAGGCCATTGTTTGTCCTTTGACACTTTTGGTATTTACTAATCACTACATACCAGGAACACCCTATAAGATATGCTGCTTTAAAGTTGTTCTGACCCAGCCATAGGCTTACCCATGTTTTCTGCTTTCAACAAATCATCTTCAAGAACTGACTGTTCACTTGCTGCCTAATATAGCCCACCCTTTGACAGGTGTCATTGTCAGGAGATAATCCATGCTATTCATTTCACCTGTCAGTGTTATGGCTGATTGATGTATATGTCACATCTTTCTGTTAAGAATCTTTTTTTCTGGGATCCATATACCTGTGAATATATCAGATCTGTTATTCTGTGTATTTGCTATCTATATATGTATCTCAGAGCAATGTGTTACTGCTCTCCGGAGGGGATGGTAAGGCGTGGTACACCCCAATGGGAAATAAGTCCAGAGAGTCAGAGTTTGCAATGAACCAGTATGCTTCTTTATTGGAGCAACTCAAGTGCAAAACAATACAGGTAATGCACTGAACTGGCTTCTTCAGTTTCCCCTCTGGTATCAGAGGGTTCTGTGTTGAGGAAAGGCCTTAGCTAGCTGTCTCTCTCCTTATTAGAAGGCTGGTGACACAGTGTCTGTCTCTCAATCGTCCAGCTAGCTCCCTGGTCAAAAGGCTGGCAACCAAGTATCTGTGGCAGAATATCTCAATCTCAGCATCTTCTTCTGGTAACTCATGCAGTCTGTCAGAGTCTCTCTCTGTCCTATCTGCAGACAACTGGACTCTGACTGCTCTACTTTCATACAGTTTCTAACTGATCTAGAGCCTTCTAGTGGGTGGAGGTGGGGGGGGGGGTAAAGCTGGAGAAGCACAGCCTAACAGAAACAATGTTGCAGTTCAAGACTGCCATAGACTTGTATTGTGCCTCAATACAAGTCATTGGGAATGACTAATCCATTTTAGTGATAACCAACAGTCTGACAGAGGTAAACCAGACAGTCAAATGTACATTGTGTCTGGGTCTCCCCCCCCCCCCCCCCAAAAAAAAAACTAAAAACGTAGCTCTGCCTAGTCCCTTATAACAGTGGAAACTACTAGTTTCTCGGTACACAGGCAGGAAATTCCCCCAAATCCCCTTTCACACATGCACAGTAAACCAGAAATGTTCTGGAGTTTACCCAGAGGAGCTGTATGTGTGAATGCAAACATCTGCATTATCTGTCCTGGATTTTACCCAAACTTTATCCCACTGGTGCCCTAGTAGAAATGGTAATGTCCGAGTCACAGCAGTGAATGTTCCGCAAAATCAAGTGGGAGCTGCAAAGGTAAAGCCCCATGCCTACTCACCAGGAACATTCCGTCTGTAGTGAGAACACGCCCGACATGGAACATCTCTGGGCTGATCACTACATGTGTAAAAGGGCAACTCCTTAAGGTTCACTAAAGTAGTGAGTTGATGGCTTTGCATTGCAGCAATAGGGGTAAATGTCCACAAATGTCCAGACTCCAAAGTACCCTTGCGCCAGGGCACTACAAATGTTTCTAACTTAACTTAAGTGATTCGTTCAAGAACTTTAATTTGAATGCTGTCTTCGCACAGCATTAAAATGTATTGGCTTCGTGGAACCAAACTTTGTTTCACCAAAAGTTCCATGAGACTTCGGGGAATTAATTCAGGATTCATTTCTGCATCTTTAAAAACATTTAAAAATGGGAATCCAAAGTCAGGTTTGGTACTGGCTGGTACCTCTTTGATTCGTAATTTTAAATGTTCTTAAAAGATGCTGAAATGAAAATCAAATTAATTCACCAAAGTATTGCGCGATTTTGAGTGATACAAAGTTTGCAGACTGCATTAAAATCGAAGGTTTTGAACTAATCCACTTCGTATCGATGATCCAAAGCCTGATTCGCTCAAGACTATTTCTAACACGTATCTAATAGCAATCTTTACAAATTTTCTTTATCTGTCTCTATGCATTTACCTTTCACCTAACATGTATCTATTATATTCATTAAATATGTATCATATTTTAAGGCTATATATATCAGTTGTGTCCAGCCAGTTTTTTGGAGAGCTTGACAAAACTGATATATACTCCGCTACATTGAAATTGCAACACCAAGAAGTTCAAGCTGTAAGGTTATGCAAATCAAGGAAGTAGCAGGTGGAACACCTGTAGATGATAACATTTTCAAGCACCTCCACCACTGATGAAGGAGGCAGCTTAGACCGAAACGCGTATGGTGATGGTGAAAGCATAAATAAACCCGCAGCTAAACTGGTTGGACACGACCACTGGACATCTTGGAAGCGCTTCCAATTATATCCTTCCCTTTTTTCGGATTAAAGACCGTTAATACAGTGAATGTGGACCGACCCTAGACACGTGAGACGCCATACAAAAATGTAACGTCACACACGTGGGATGCCGAAGGAGAACATCTACAACACAGAGTCCTGAAAAGTGCCCCGGCAGCTGCAATTAACAAAACCATCAGAGAAGGTAAATACAGTCAGGGTGCGAGCCTTCTTATCGTGTGGGATGCCACACTAGGCACAGCACCCGACTGACAGACTAACACCCTGCTAATAACAGTGGCTGGCTAACAATTCAAAGTAAATATACTAATATATTAATCTTCTAACCAACGAACTAATTTCATTGAAAATCATCTGAAGTTCATTGATATATTCATCATCTTAGAGATCACAAAGTGGCATTTCACAACCGACTCACTTATTGGAAGATTTGATCAATAGATAATAATATATGGTGGAGATGATCGCTGAATGACCATTCATTCTGCCGCTCATATATTTGCACATCTTTGACTATTCACAAAAAACTATTTATAAGAACCAGATACGCCTGATTACGGGCTACCACTGATTGAGTCCACATCTCCATTGACGTGGCACCAGAATAACGGGGAACCCCCCTCCCCACTGAAAGGGTGAAGCCAGTGTATGCATTTTTAAACTCCAATTTCACCATGTATTAACTTTATGCACTAGTTTTATGCATTAGTTTTATGTACGATTTTTATGGAAGGGTAATACCCCCCTTGTTTTTCTTTTAAGTGATTTTTTTATAACGAAATAACCTTCACGGTTGATGTTCAAATGAAATACATGTATATTTTATCTATATTGCTCTCTGTGTGTTGACCAGGTGAAGAGTACCATATTCAAATTCATTTTCAAGCACCTAGCTCCAATCTGTGGCATGTGGGAGGGGCATAAAAGCCAGATTGAAAGCAAGTTTTTTAGCCACATGAAACCTCAAAAATCACATCAAGGTCTGTGGGATGATTGGATGATGATTCCTGTTTGTTGACATGACAGTTATTGCCACTTGTCACAAACAGAGGGACAGAATCCTTGAACTGAGAATACTTGGTTTGCCACTCTGGCAGATTGCTAACCGCCTAGGCCGAGATGTCAGCAGTGTTCAACGTTGTGTGTCCTGGTGGTTGGGAGAACAATAGTGAATTGGAATGACAAAAATAGGTGCATGGAGGTGCAAGGACAGGTAATCCGATTAGAAGAATTTCATGTAGTGATCCATTCTGTACTGCAAGAATAATTGGACATCACATCCCAAGTCTAGGATGGCAAACAGTGTCCACACAAACCATCAAAAGGGGCTTGCGTGACATTGAGCCAGACGTCTAGCTACAGGTGTTCCATTGACCTCACATCACTGCTCTAAAAGGCTATCATGGTGCACAACCAGACAGCAATGGAGGCTGGAATGGAGGTCAATCCTCTTCAGTGATGAGTGCTGCTTTTGTCTTGGATGCAATGATACTTAGAGATTGGTCTGGAGAGCACATGAGCTCACAAAGAAACGTCATACTGGTCCTATTCTGGTGAGTATGGTGTGGGGTGGCATAATGTACAGTAGCCGGACCACTCTAGTCTTCATTTCAAGTACAGTAACAGCTCAGCATTACATTGATTTGGTCATGGAACCAGTGGTAAGGCCATTTCTACAAAGATGTATATATATATATATATATATATATATATATACATGTGTGAAAGATCCCTTGGAAATCTATGGGATCAGTTCTAGCTACAACTTCCCTCCGGCATTTTCTGTACCACACCAAAGGGAAAAGGAGCCAGGTCAACAGATATGTGAAGGGGCCCTAAAATCCATGCATTTACTTACTTACATTTTCTATATCTAACTATCTATACATACATACCATACAGGTGATGGACATGTCTGCACTGACTGGCCCTGGCTTGCAGTTCCCTAAAAACGTCTCTCAGAGACAATGGTGTAATGATATGCAGACACAGTGACCTCAGTACTGTCAGTGCAGGGTGTTAGGATTTGCACCAGTGCTCAGCAATCCCATAACATGGTGAAAAGAAGTTTACCTCCCAGTAATACAAGTAGTCGTGGTATTTATACTGTGCAGTAATTAGTGTATTACTTGAATCCTGTGCCTCCTCTGGTGCTGCTGGAGTGGGGAGAGTGAATGGATGGAGGCTGCTAGCACTACTCTCCTTTTGCATTGCCTTAATTCCCATCTCTTTCTGCTCTCATCCAATTAGTGCAGTGTATTAAGCGGTTTATCATCTCATAGTCAGCCATTGAGAGAAACAAGGCGAACACTTTGCTATAGAGCCTGCTCTCCTTTGACACCCTCAGGTACTTACATATTCCACTGTGCTATGAATAATAGAGGAAGAATAGAGCACTAATTCCCTCATCAAAGAATGCCTTGTCTGCTGCTTTGCTCAACAACACCATTCTGATCAAAAGAAAAGCAATAAAGCTTAGCATAACAAAACGAAACCTACTTATTAGCTTAGTGGTTAAATTAATGCAGAGCCGCTGCTATTCACATCCAACGTTTGAAAACAGCCTCCAACAAGCTGATAATGCAGCATTGGGGATGGAGGAATTTTAAGCTGAAATGTGAAGCTTGACTTAATCTAGAAAACAACCAGAAGGGGTTTGGGAAGAATGGGGTAATTAAGAAATATTTAGCTGATATACAGCAGAGGCATCAGGGTGGAAAGCAAGGGATGGGGAGTACAAACATGCTGCTCCCCAGCCTCCCATTCATCCCTGTAGCTTGCTTGGGGGGGGGGGGGCAGTGCCAAGGTCCCATGGCAATAGATTGCTATATGTGCCTGCTGCTGCCCTTTTCATGGAATGCACAAGAAGACATACTCTTATCACATCTGGAGCACTTACTCCTCCATTGACCAGACAAGGAAGAATTTACGAGAATTGACCAACACTACGTAGCACTATTGAGAAGGCACCTACTGTCATTGTGGCAGATTTACTAATCCTGTCTAAAATGTACACAAATTAGGTTTAAAGTGTCCATGCTCCTACACCTTCAATAGCTGTCAGTTACCAGGTATTCCCCTTGACTCCCCATACACATACCCGCTTGCGTCAGCCAATTGTGTGTTTTCAATGGGGAGAGAGGAGAAAGACGCCGTCAGACACTTTTGGCAGCAGTTTTTCTCCCAGCAGGACCAAAGGATCAGGCAATGAAAGTTAACCCACCCAATCCTTCTATCCCCAGACATCATCATATACTGTCTATTACAGTAGATTCTCACCTGGTTTGACCAAATTATAATATGTATGGGGGTCTTTAGACAGGCAGTTTAGGGATCCACCCAATGTACCACAGGGGCTTACATTGCAACAGAATTTGACGCATCTTAAATGGAGTCTTTTAACAGCTAAACCATGATAACTAACTGCTGACACCTCTAGGCAGGGGCCAGGTGATAGCCATAAAAACATACCTTTTGTGACTCTTTCATTATCAGGAGTAATGCAAATATGAACTTTTGCCAGATTCTGCATCTTAGGTGCAATAGAGGTGGAGCTTCACCGTGAATAGCTGTCTGCATTAAGCTGCTTCACAGCCTCTCCCCTCTGAATGACATCTCTAGCATCCAACCAGGAGTCCACTACAGCTGTACTTCAGAGCAGAGGTCTGTGAAGCTCTCCATGTAGTGGTCAGACAGCACTTAACAGTGAAGCTCCACCTCCATTACACTTAAGAAACAGAATCTGGGAGAATCAAATTTCATATTCTCACCACCCCTGATGATAAAAGCTATGTTTGATAAAAGGGTATGTTTGCACTGCTCTCTCCAGACCCTACCTAGTGCTCTCAGCAGTTTAGCATTGTCAAAACTGCTTTACAGATTCCCTTGCACTGTCAAAACTGTTGACAGTCACCTATCCTGACAATTGTGTTTTAGTAACAATTCTGGAGTATATATTTTTTATAATTCTGTGTCGTTCCATTCATCTATCATTTCTAATAGAAATAATGAATGCAGTGTCAACAGTCTGCAATAAATCTCCATCTGAATGTTACCAGTTGGGGGGGGGGGGGGCACTGATTGGACAATGTCAGACTGCGCAGGGACACAGGCTCAACTTGTAACACCCAGATGGACTTTAATTGCAGACTGCTGGCAATTCACTCATAATCTTCTAGTAAGAATGGGACAACATAGAGTCATGAGACTAGATGCTTCAGAATTGTTATTACATGGAGAATGTAAGCAGTTAATAAAACATTCATGTCAGGAGAAGGGACAGGTCCTCTTTAATGCACAACCTCAGTCCACTAAGCAATGCTCACTTTCTTGCTAAGCCACACTCCTTTGATGAGCGAGGCACCGTGGAAAGTTCATTTTACTGCATTTGCTTCATAAAAATGTCTAAAATAAGATGAAACATATTTTGGCACACAATAAGCCCGAATTAAGGCACAGCCACAAGAGTAAATGTGGACCATTATGTTCTGTAGCTTTGTGTGTACTGTAGGTATCAGAGGTGCCATCATCAAGTGTTTTTGTGGCTTTTTTTATTCAGATTTTAACTTCTCATTTATCATTCCATTTCCAGCATAATTCCCGTGGCAGAAGATAAAAATTTTGTCTCGTGTCATTTATGCAAAAAAATTGCATTTTTTGTTGTTCTATGACGCTCTCAGAACTTTTGACTGAGTGGAAATTGGTGTGGTGGGTATGTTAATAAGGTTTATTCCAGATTTATCAACTTACTCTAATAGGGGATAGCGAATAAAAACAGAGGCAACATCTCTAGACGAATGTGTTGTTTGAAGATGCACAAAAATTTATCATCACAACGTGATCATTTTTAACATGTAATTTATGGATTTAAACCTCTACTCATTTTATGCATAGAGGTCATGTGGACAGTCCTACTAAGTGATTGACAGCTGACTCTGAATAACCAAGCATACAGGGAAGGCTGTCAATCACTGAGTAGTAGGACCAACATGACTTTTATACATAAAAGGACCAACATGACTTTTCCTACAAATCAACATGACTTTTCCTACAAATCTATATATCAGTGTACTTAGCTCCTCCTGCTCTATAACATGCATCTTGCAGATTACTGTATTTCATGGTGGCAGTTTCCCTTTAAGAGGACAATAAATGAAAACATAAAATAAGGACAATACTATTTACTGGTTACGTACTTTAGGAAAAGTTCAAGCCATAAAGTTTAAAAACACTAAAAAGAATATAAATGTTCATCCATATTCTGCATACAAATAACTTACAAATATCAAACTTAAAGAGGACCGGTCCTGACATTATCATATAACTAGGGGGCTGTGGAGGGCATATTGAAGGTATGTTATCGCGCCTACTATGCTTCCTAAGCGCTGCTCCGTTCGCCCACTGTGCCCGTCCCCCCGTATTGGTTTCCCAATACCATCGGTGCAGAAAGGAGGAGACAGCCCTGTTTCTCAAGGGGAGTCTCCTTCTCCCTGGCTGTGAGCGGCCCAATCGCAGCAGAGAGCGTCACAGCCAGAGAGGAAAAAAGCTAACCTTCTCCCTGGCTGTGAGGCTCTCCACTGTGATTGGACAGTTCACAGGGCCGTCTCTTCCTCCCTGTACCAATGCTATGAATGCCAGGCAGGAAACCAATACGAGGGGCACACCAGACGAATGCAGCGGCGCATAGGAAACCATAAAAGGTAGTTACTCTCTGTCCCCATCTGCTGGTCAGGGTTACTTCTAAAGTAATAACCCAAACAATACACCTCTTAGATATTAGAAAGGGCCTGCAAGAAGGAGTTAGGCCAAAAATGATAACTGCCTTTCCAGCTATCCATCAAGACACGCCATAATTTTGGCAGCATAATTATTAATTATCGATCACCTCTGATGGCCCTTTAAGAAGCACAAGTTATACTCGTACAGGGTCTAAGCCACTAGACAATGTAAATTTAGGCAGTCTAAAAATCCACCAGATTTATCACAGTGGCTGAAGCTGGATGGTAAATCTGGTGCACCTTTACACTGCCCTAGCCTAATTTTATACCACCTATTATGACTAATCCTGATCTTTTTTCCCCAAAAAGGCCATACCCAAATATTTTCAGAAATACACTACAAACTACTGCTTGTGATTTTTTTTTATCACTTTTTGATTCAGAAACACAACTTTTTGTTCCAAACAGAAACATTTTCTTTTCTCATGTATACCACATGCTTAGCAGCTACTGTTCCTTTACGTTGTTCATATATGTATTGGTTATAAATTCTGGAATAGGTACAGAGCTTGGCAGTTTCTGTCACAGTTGATGGGTAAATACAGAAGACCAGCTGGACAAAGTTCAAAGTCTCTAATGCAATCTATTGGTCAGGTCACGCCTAATTTCGTATCTGTACCTTCCACACCATCATGGGTCCAAGTGAAAAGGAAAAATAATTCTACGACATCATAGTCATCATCAGTTAATTCCTTTAGGACACAACCATATTTCACCTTAAAGGGGTTGTCCGGGTTCAGAGCTGAACCCGGACATGCCCTTATTTTCACCCCGGCAGCCCCCCTGAGCTTAGCATCGGAGCATCTCATGCTCCGATGCGCTCCCGTGCCCTGCGCTAGATCGCGCAGGGCACGGGCTATTTTGTTTTCAATAACACACTGCCGGGCGGTAACTTCCGCCCAGCGGTGTGTTCGGTGACGTCACCGGCTCTGAGGGGCGGGCTTTAGCTCTGCCCTAGCCGTTTTACCGGGGTTCCTGTCAGCCCCATGGAGAGCCACGGTACGTCATCGGAACTCTGAAAAATGCCTTTGCCCTGTGCAATTTAGCGCAGGGCAAGGGAGAGCATCGGAGCATGAACTGCTCCGATGCTCATGTCAGGGGGGCTTCCGGGGTGAAAATGGAGGGCTGTCCAGGTTTAGCTCTGAACCTGGACAACCCCTTTAAGGACCAGGCCACTTTTTGCAAATCTGACCTGTGTCACTTTAAGTGGTGATAACTTTAAAACGCTTTGACTTATCCAGGCCATTCTGAGATTGTTTTTTCGTCACATATTGTACTTCATGAAACTGGTAAAATGAAGTAAAAAAAATTTCATTTTTATTTAAAAAAAAATACCAAATTTACCAAGTTTCAATTTCTCTACTTCTATAATACATAGTAATACCTCCAAAAATAGTTATTACTTTACATTCCCCATATGTCTACCGTACTTCATGTTTGGATCATTTTGGGAATGACATTTTAGTTTTTGGGGACGTTACAAGGCTTAGAAGTTTAGAAGCAAATCTTGAAAATTTTCAGAAATTTTCAAAAACCCATTTTTTAGGGACCAGTTCAGGTCTGAAGTCACTTTGTGAGGCTTACATAATAGAAACCACCCAAAAATGACCCCATTCTAGAAACGACACCCCTCAAGGTATTCAAAACTGATTGTTCCTCAAGGGCAAATGGAGATAAAATTTCTGATTTTAGATTTTTGGGTAAATTTTCCATTTGAATCCATTTTTTCCAGTAACAAAGCAAGGGTTAACAGCCCAAAAAAATGCTATATTTATTGCCCCGATTCTGTAGTTTGCAGAAACACCCCATATGTGGCCATAAACTACTGTACGGGCACACGGTAGCGTGTAGAGGAAAAGGTGCGCCATTTGAAGCCCCCCTGATGCACCCCTAGAGGAGAAACTCCATAAAAGTGACCCCATTTTGGAAACTATGGGATAAGGTGGCAGTTTTGTTGGGACTATTTTTAGGGTACATATGATTTTTGGTTTATCTATATTACATTTTTGTGAGGCAAGGTTACCAAAAATAGAAATTCGGAAATTTCATCTCCATTTGCCATAAACTGTTGAGGAACACCTAAAGGGTTAATAAAGTTAGTAAAATCAGTTTTGAATACCTTGAGGGGTGTAGTTTCTTAGAAGGGGTCGCTTTTATGGAGTTTCTACTCTGGGGTGCATCAGGGGGGCTTCAAATGGGACATGGTGCCCCAAAAAAAAATTAAAAAAAAGGCCATCAAAATCTGCCTTCCAGAAACCATATGGCGTTCCTTTCTTTCTGCGCCCTGCCTTTTGGTCATACAGCAGTTTACGACCACATATGGGGTGTTTCTGTAAACTGCAGAATCAGGGTAATAAATATTAAGTTTTGTTTGATTGTTAACCCTTGCTTTGTTATTGGGAAAAAAAACTGATTAAAATGGAAAATAAATTGCTGTTTTGGCACCATTTTTATTTTATTTTTTTGACCGTGCTCATCTGAGGGGTTAGGTCATGGGGTATTTTTATAGAGCATATTCTTACGAGCGGCGATGATCGGAAATACATAGGATGTACCGGTACGCCCTGTGTCCTTAAGTACCGGGACATAAGGGCGTACCGGTACACCCTATGTCCGGAACAGGTTAAAGGACATCTGTCAGCACATTTGTTCCTATGAAACGGGCTGACCTGTTACATGTGCACTTGGCAGCTAAAGGCATCTGTGTTGGCCCCATGTTCATATGTGCCCGCATTGCTGAGAAAAATGATGTTTTAATACATGCAAATGAGCCTCTAGGAGCAATAGTCTCAGTTCTCCCTGCAATGGCAACGCCCCCATTGCTCCTAGAGTCTCATTTGCATAAATTAAAACATAAATTTTTCTCCACTGTGCTGGCACATATGAACATGGGACCAACACAGATGCCTTCAGCTGCCATGCACACATGTAACAGCTGGTTTGATACCTACACATCTGCTGTCTTTCCAAGTGTAATGTCAACCTCCACACTACATATATAAAAGGAGAGAGTAGCTTACTGACTTTTAACCAAGAGCCTGCAAAAGCACAGCAGCTTCAGATCATCACACTACTACCACCACGTTTGACTGTTGGTGTGATGTTATGGTGGAATGTGGTTTTAACTTAAGGCCAGATATAACAGGACACATGTCTTCTAAAAAAATATATCTTTGATCTATCAGTCCATAAAATGTTATTACAAGATCCTTTGTATTCCTTCGGTCTGCAGTGGTTTGCATCTTGCAACTCTCCAATGGATGCAATTTTTGCCAGTGTCTTTCTTATTGTGGATTTGGGGAATAAAATTGCCCATTATCAGTGCAGTGCAGAGTAGAGAGTACTGGCTTAACTGTGCGAGAGGCCTAGGTCAGGATTTGGGGAATGCAATATCTAGCTTATAGGCCAGGAAAGACTCCTCTGGAAACTTGCAAAAGGGTATGCAAAGGAGCTCTTAGCAAGCTCTGCCTCTGATGCCACCAGATGTAAGGTAGCTACCCTATAAGTCAATGTTCAACCTTTTTAAAGACCTTGAGGCATGACTTGGATAATAAATAAGCTAGTATTTGATCTGCTGGTTCGGGATGATTTCTGCAAATATCAGTGTTGAAGGTCCCAGAAGGGAACTAGTAAAGCTACAGTGTCTGCAGGATTGGACGAAAGCTTCATTCAGATATAGTAAAAAATCTGGATTTTGTCCAAACAATAAAACTTTTATGCAATATGAAGAGAAGAAACAAAGTATCTTGCGGCACTCACCGAAGTGGAAACAGTATAAAGCTTTATTCTTCCTCTTTTCAGGATACTTGTAAACAGGGTGCAGGGGCGGACAGCTGATTACAGATGTCAGAAGCGCAATATCGCGCTTCTTCTGGCCGCTCAAACGTCATCGTGCAAACTTGCTCTTTATAAAGACAACGCCCCATAGCCGTGACTGTGAGTAACAGCTGAGTGCATAAATTAGTGACGTTAAAATCACATACATGAAAAAGATTGTTACATACATATTTGTACCATATACTTAATTGTGCAATAATGATAATACTGACATGTTCATATCATGCAGTTAACTATGCAGTAATAATACTAATTCGCAATCTCTACTGGTTACTTAATTCCAGATATACAGTACATATGGGCATAAGTATCCAGGAGGGGATCTTCCTCATAAAGAGTCCACTATCTCATCATAACAGAACTCGACACAAATAGGTTTCATCATTTCATAATTCACATCTTAGAGGAACACGGACATGTCATTCCTATCGTTCAACCCAGCTGCTCCGGTGCGTATGATCCACCTTGCCTCCCTCTGCAGGAGCAGCCGGTGTCGATCCCCTCTCCTAGGGATGGGTCGAACCTGTTCCACTCCTGCAAAAGAAAAGGCAATGCGGATGGCCGCCATGCGGCTCTGCTATGTTCAATCAAGCGGGGGCATCCCTTGCCCGATTGAATGGAATTGACATGTTCCCGTATTCTCTCAAAAAGTGGGTGTATTGTTTTGCCAATATAAAACCTCTTACAAGGACATAGGGTGTCCGACAAGTCATGAAATCCCTAATTACGTGTTTGACTCCTCCTATTTGTAGCCATTTGCTACACACATTCAGTGTGCAAAAGGAGCAGTGCCCGCACTTATAGTTACCTCTTGGTTTTCTACTTGTAAGCCATGTCTCAGTCGTCGGTTTATACAACACACTACTGACCAATTTATCTTTAAGGGTTGAACACTTTCTAAACGTAACCAATGGCCGCTGGCTAGTGAGGTTCTTCAAGGCAGGATCCCCCTTAAGCAGATCCCAATTTTTATTTATTACCCGCTTGATAATATCAGCGGGACTATATTTAAATGAGAAGGCAAAACGGGATTGTTTGATGCTTCTATCTTTCTCAACCAGCAATGCGTCTCGATCGAGTGCTGCAGCCCTCCGCAATGCTATCGAGACTATTCTCGGAGGGTAACCCTGTCCAACAATCGGTTCCTGAGCTCATTTGCCTGCCGATAAAATCCGCCATCGGTGTCGTTGATCCTCCGCAAACGGATGCACTGTCCGTATGGGACGGCTCCCTTCACCGATGGCGGATGAAAACTGGTCTGGTGGAGCAGCGAGTTAGTCGCCCTGGGCTTACGAAAGCCTGCGGTATGTAATACACAGTCCTTTACTGTGACGTGCACATCTAGGAAGTCCAGCGATCTACCCCTAAAATTGAGAGTGAATCGCATGTTCATCCGGTTGTGCTTGTTGAGGTAGTCCACGAATTCGCGACACGACTCCTTGCCGCCTGACCAAACCAAGAAAACATCGTCGACATAACGTAAAAATAAATGTATAAACCGCAGGAAGGGGTTACCCACTGAGAATTTATATGTATCTTCAAATACTGCCAGGTACAGGTTCGCAAAGGTGCAAGACACAGGCGTGCCCATTGCAGTACCTAGTACCTGGCGGTACCACTGGCCGTCGAACTGGAACACATTGCTGGTGAGAACTAAATCAAGTGCTTCAGAGAAAATTATTCCAAATGTCTATATAAGGTCCAGTACGGGATCAAAAGTTAGTGATTGCTGGTACTTGTAGTGCTGCCTGTAATGGTGTTTTTATTACTTCTTATTTTCCTGTTGGGTGGCAGCGTTCTTGGTGCATACCAAGGGATCCTCCTGCTTGTGGGTAAATGTTGCAATAGGGTATGTGCTGCCTCTATTGCGATGTATTTGCCGGGACCATGATTATTGTGCAATCTGGCTGTTTCACCATGTGAGTCCTCCTTCTTTTATGGAATTTACACAGATGTAAGTGCAACCATATGTGTAAGGAACATAGTTAGAGTCTTCCCCGTATTGTTGTAATACTGACGCAATCGCTGTATTCCGTGGTGTAGGTAAATTGAGACGCCCTTTATACTCCCCAGGACCATTCGTGGCATCCCACGAGGGCTGGAGATGGGCTTGTTTGAGAAGCGCAGGCGGGAGTAGCGCTGCTCCTGTCCGTGTAGTTCTTTGGATCCAGGGATTGATGACCGGTCTTCTTTGAGAGGGCAGTAATCCTGGTGCTGCTGCAGGGGAACCACACGCATTTCGAAACAGAATATTTCTGCATTCCCGATGACGGAAGGAAGGGGGTGTGGTTGTGATATCCCAGGTGTTGGATTTGGTTGGTGTTTAAGCAATATTCCATAATGGTGTTGCGGCAATGCTCCATAGTGCGGCATGGGGATTTAGTTACTTGAGCAAACCTGCGTTGTGAAAAGATAAGTGTTTTTCTTGAATGGTCATTATGATGTCAGTGTAGTGTTATGGTCAGGTGATTGAATCATGTGCATCGGAAGGGGGTGTGTAGAAGGTGCGGTCATGTGATTTTTGGATGTGATTAGACTTTTTGTTGTGATTTATATTTGTATGTATTTATTGTGCACATGTATGTGTGCATGAGGGATCCTGATGGTGAAGGTGAGAGATATTAGTATGCAAAATATAAAAAGGGATATATGGAGAATTTTATGTATGTAAGTGTATATAAAAAAATATATATAAAAAATATAGTGTGAGGACATAAGGATGTTCGTCATAATGGAGAAGGCCCTGAATGGAGATGTATGATGGCGATTATGGGGTGTTTATTGGGATGTTTTATTCTATATATTGTGTGTGCCTGTGCACAATTTGAAAATCTTTAATCGGTATATCTGTTTTCTCAGATTTTAGGTAACATATTTGATCCAAGCGTGTCTTCACAAAGGGATGATCCGGATGGATGTGTAGGTAAGTGTTATTATGGATACTTATGATCAATTCCTTTGGTAAGTTATTGTTATAGAGGATTATTAGTTGTATACAATTTTTTGTTGTAGAACAATTTTTTGTTGTAAAATGATTTTTTATTGTATACATCTTTTTATTGTATAAAAAATTATTGTATAAAACATTTTTGTATAAAAAATTCTTTTAAAAATGTATTTGTTGGGCAATCTTTTATGTTCGCCGTTAGTATATAGTAAGTAGAATTTGGTACAACCAAATTCTACTTACCATATACTAACGACGACCATAAAAGATTGACTAAGAAATTTTTTACATTATTTTTTATACAATTTTTTTTTATACAATAACTTTTTTTATACAATAAAAAATCTTTTTACAACAAAAAATTGTTCTACAACAAAAATTCGTATACAACTAATAATCCTCTATAACAATAACTTACCACAGGAATTGATCATAAGTATCCATAATAACACTTACCTACACATCCATCCGGATCATCCCTTTGTGAAGACACGCTTGGATCAAATATGCTACCTAAAATCAGAGAAAACAGATATACCGATAAAGATCTTCAAATTGTGAACAGGCACACACAATATATAGAATAAAACATCCCAATAGACACCCCATACTCTCCATCATACATCTCCATTCAGGGCCTTCTTCATTATGACTAACATCCTTATGTCCTCACACTATATTTTTTATATATATTTTTTTATATATACACTTGTCTACATACATAAAATTCTCCATATATCCCTTTCTATATTTTGCATACTAATATCTCTCACCCTCACCATCAGGATCCCTCATGCACACATACATGTGCACAATAAATACATACAAATATAAATCACAACAAAAATCCCTAAAATCTAGGAAACGTTCCCAAATAAAATGCAACAGAACCACACCCTAACCCTAGCCCCCACGAGATGTGGATGTATATATATGTACACACACGAATATGTGAAGATTATCCATACCACCAGTAATGCCCTCACATATTGAAAGACAGTTTCCATGAAAAGAATGCATTAAAACCGCATTTTGAAACAACTTCATATGCCAGCGCACGGTCACAAGTCTAATCACATCCACAAATCACATGACCGCACCTTGTACACACCCCCTTCCGATGCACATGACTCAATCACCTGACCATAACACTACACTGACATCATAATGACCATTCAAGAAAAACACTTATCTTTTAACAACGTAGGTTTGCTCAAGTAACTAAGTCCCCATGCCGCACTATGGAGCATTGCGCAACACCATTGTGGAATATCGCTTAAACACCAACCAAATCCAACACCTGGGATATCACAACAACGCCCCCTTCCTTCCATCATCGGGAATGCCCCCGCTCTTCTCTTATAAGCCGAGAATATTCATTATGCTGCAGGCCACTGAAGAAGAAACATCCTATTTCAAAACGCGTCTGGTTCCCATGCAGCAGCACAAGGATTACTGCCCTCTCAAAGAAGACCGGTCATCTATCCCTGGATCCAAAGAACTACACGGACAGGAACAGCGCTGCTCCCGTCTGCGCTTCTCAAACAAGCCCATCTCTAGCCCTCGTGGGACGCTACGAGTGGTCCTGGGGAGTATAAAGGGCGTCTCTATTTACCTGCACCACGGAATACCGCGATTGCGGCAGCATTGCAACAATATGGGTAAGGCTATAACTATGTTCCTCACACATATGGTTACACTCACATCTGTGTAAATTCCATAAAAGAAGGAGGACTCACATGGTGAAACAGCCAAATTGCACAATAATCCTGGTCCCCGCAAATACATCACAATAGAGGCAGCACATACCTGTCATGGTCTTACCTTCGTTTGACATGTGCTGGCGGCCATCTTGGTTTCTGGGTTTCTTGTAGCCTCCCACCCTGCGGCTTCTCCTTCCCACTGGGAGGAGCTGGATGCCTAGCTCATATATATAGAAGGTCTGTGGCTTCAGTTCCTTGCTTGGTCCTCCTGTGTTCACATGCTTCTAAGACTGCTGCTGCTTCTGGTTCCTGATCCTGGCTTCGTCTGACTACCCCGTTGGTTCCTGATCCTGGCTTCGTCTGACTACCCCGTTGGTTCCTGATCCTGGCTTTGTCTGACTACCCCGTTGGTTCCTGATCCTGGCTTCGTCTGACCACCCTCCTGGTTCCTGACCTCTGTCTACGCAAGACCCTGCTTCGGTTTAGCCATCCGTTTGGACTTTTGCTACGGCTTGATTTCCAATAAAGCCTTCTTACTTCCACTCATCTCTGTTGTACGTCTGGTTCATGGTTCCATGACATTAGGACCAAGCCATGAATTCTGACGGTACAGGGCCATCCTCGCTACCTACGCTGGTTGCCAGACTTGATCAGCAGGATCACCTGTTGGGTCGGTTCGCTGTGGCGTTGCAAACCCTGCTTGAACGCACGGCTCATTTCGCTTCCGTTGCCGATGGGTCGGTTGTCGCTCCTGGGCCCGCTCCTACTGCCGCCCCGGTTGTTGCGCCAGAGTCTACCCCGACACCTGTTGCTGCGCCTGCGGTGTCTCGGGGTATGACCGGTTCTGCCCCCCTTCCACAGCGCTTTGGGGGAGAGCCAACTCAGTGCCGAGGTTTCCTTAACCAGGTGGGCATTTATTTTGAGTTGCTGCCACATGCCTTTCCTACTGAGAGATCAAAGGTGGGCTTCTTGATCTCGCTGCTCTCGGACAAGGCCTTGGCCTGGGCCAGCCCTTTATGGGAGAACAACAATCCGGTGGTTGCCGAGTTTTCCGGTTTTGTTGCTTCTCTTCGGAAGGTATTCGATGTGCCGGCTCGTGCTGCCTCTGCTGCGAAGCTCCTTATGTCCATCAGACAGGGTTCACGATCCGTAGCTGAATACGCCATTGAGTTTCGTACCCTGGCAGCAGAGGTGGGCTGGAATAATGAGGCTCTGGTCGCTGCTTTCTCTCATGGTCTCTCGGATGCCTTGAAGGATGAGGTTGCAGCTAAGGACCTACCAGTGGAGCTCGAGTCTCTTATTTCTTTCCTGATTTTGATTGACACCAGACTCAGGGAGAGACCTTCCTTTAAGGAGAGCCTGCGGAGGTCTCCTAACAGATTGGCGCCTACGTTTGCTGTCCCACCCGTGCCTCCCTCTCCTCCCACGCCTCCTGGGGATGACTTGTCTGGGGGTGAACCCATGCAGCGGGGGTTTGCTCGCCTGTCCGAGGGGGAGAGGGCACTCCGGAGACGCGAGGGCCGATGCATGTACTGTGGTCTCGGTGGGCATTTTCGGTTGGCATGTCCGAACCGTCCGGGAGAACGCTCGCACCTGAGGTCCTGTCGGGGGCAGATCTTGGATGGAGTCTCCTCGTCCCCGGTTTCCCGTGTTGACAAACCACTGATCACGGTTGTCCTCTCCTGGGTCGGGGGCTCGGTGACGACCCAGGCGTTGGTGGACTCTGGTGCTGGTGGTTTGTTCATTGATAGAGTGTTCGTTGCCGCCAATTCCATTCCTCTGCAGCCTCGAGGTTCCCCACTGGCTCTTGAGGCGATAGACGGCAGACCCCTTCTGCCGCCACACGTGACTCATGAGACCCTTCCAGTGGGGATAGCCATTGGTGCCGTTCACAGAGAGTCGGTCTGTCTCCAGGTTATTTCGTCTCCACACTACTCGGTGGTCTTGGGGTACCCCTGGCTCCAGAAGCATAATCCGACTTTCGATTGGAGATCGGTCGAGATCCTCTCGTGGTCACCGCAGTGTGGGGTTAGTTGCATCCATGGGCCTGTCAAGTTGCTGTGTACTTCCTCGGACTCTCTGTTGCCTCCTGAATACGAAGAGTACCGGGATGTATTCGATAAGGTGCGCGCGGTTGCCCTACCTCCGCACCGCCCATACGATTGTGCCATAGAGTTACAATCCGGTGCCGTTCCTCCTCGTGGCAAAGTCTATCCACTGTCGGTAGCGGAGAATGAGGCCATGGAGGAGTACGTGAGGGAGGCGCTTTCACGCGGACACATTCGCAAATCCTCGTCCCCGGCAGGGGCTGGATTTTTCTTTGTGAAAAAGAAGGGCGGTGAGTTGAGGCCTTGCATCGATTACAGGGGTCTCAATCGCATCACGATCAAGAACGCTTACCCGATACCCTTGATTTCCGAGCTGTTCGATCGCCTCAAAGGGGCCACGGTCTTTACCAAACTCGACCTGAGGGCGGCATATAACCTGGTAAGGATCAAGGCGGGCGATGAGTGGAAGACCGCGTTTAACACCAGGACCGGTCATTATGAATCCTTGGTTATGCCCTTTGGGTTGTGCAATGCGCCCGCAGTCTTCCAGGAATTCATCAACGATGTTTTCCGTGACCTGTTGCAGCAGTGTGTGGTGGTCTATTTGGATGACATCTTGGTATATTCTGAATCCATGGAGGCCCACATTATGGATGTCAGACGAGTGTTGCAACGGTTACGAGAGAACAGGCTGTTCGGTAAGCTTGAGAAATGCGAATTTCACCGATCCCAGGTAACCTTCTTAGGTTACATCATTTCCGCTGAGGGGTTCTCCATGGATCCTGAGAAGGTTTCGGCTGTCTTACAGTGGCCCCAGCCCAGTGGTCTCCGTGCCCTGCAGCGCTTTTTGGGCTTCGCCAATTATTATCGGAAGTTCATCAGGGACTTTTCCATGCTAGCCAAGCCTCTCACGGATCTGACCAGGAAGGGCAGTAATTTCCAGGTCTGGCCGCTCGAGGCCATCCGAGCTTTTGAGGCTCTAAAGTCCGCCTTTGTGTCGGCTCCGATTCTGTCGCATCCCAACCCTGGGTTGCCCTTTGTCCTCGAGGTGGACGCGTCTGAGACGGGAGTAGGCGCCCTTCTGTCTCAGCGTAGAACACCAGAGGGTCCTCTGCTTCCCTGTGGGTTTTACTCCCGGAAACTGTCTTCCGCGGAGTGCAACTATCAGATTGGTGACAGGGAGTTATTGGCCATCGTGCAGGCCCTTAAAGAATGGAGGCACTTGCTCGAGGGCTCGGTGGTTCCGGTTCTCATCCTGACGGACCACAAGAATCTGACCTACCTTTCTGAGGCCAAGAGATTGACACCACGTCAGGCCAGATGGGCTCTGTTCTTGTCACGTTTTAATTACGTGGTCTCCTACCTACCCGGTTCCAAGAACATCAGAGCGGATGCCTTATCACGGCAGTACTCCGAGCTGTCCGGGGAGGAGTCGATTCCGACTTCGGTCATACCTCCGAATCAGATCCTGGCCGCCATTCGCACCAGCCTGACCTCTCCCCTGGGTGAGCAGATTTTGGCGGCTCAATCTGGTGCTCCCTCTGGGAGACCCAACGGCAGGTGTTTTGTGCCTGAGGAGTTGCGCACTCGGTTGTTGCGAACCTACCATAACTCCAAGGCCGCGGGGCATCCTGGAAAGAACCAGCTGTCCTGGGCTGTTTCACGTCTGTTCTGGTGGCCTTCTCTACGTTCCGACATCGCCGCATATGTAGCGGCATGCTCCGTTTGTGCCCAGAGTAAGTCCCCTCGGCACCTTCCGTTGGGCCTTTTGCAACCCATAGCCACCGGGGAGCGCCCATGGTCACACCTGGGGATAGATTTCATTGTGGACCTCCCTGCATCCCGAGGCCATACGGTCATTCTCATGATTGTGGACCGGTTTTCCAAAATGTGCCACTGTGTTCCTCTCAAGAAGTTACCCTCTGCACAAGAGTTGGCCACGATTTTCGCCAGGGAGGTCTTCCGGTTGCACGGTTTGCCCAAGGAGATTGTGTCGGATCGGGGGAGTCAGTTTGTGTCCAGGTTCTGGCGCGCCTTTTGCTCCCAGTTGGGGATTCATCTCTCTTTCTCCTCGGCCTACCACCCTCAGTCCAATGGGGCCGCAGAACGATCTAATCAGGCCTTGGAGCAATTCCTTCGTTGCTATGTCTCCGATCACCAAGACAATTGGGTTGACCTCCTGCCTTGGGCTGAGTTTGCCAGGAACACGGCGGTGAACTCTTCCTCTGGGACGTCTCCCTTCATGGCCAATTATGGGTTCCAACCTGCCGTGTTACCGGAGGTATTCTCTCCCCAGGATACTCCGGCTGTGGAGGATCACCTTTCCGTCCTACGTGCTTCTTGGGTACAGATCCAGAGGTCCCTTGAGGTCTCTGCGCAGCGCCAGAGACTCCAGGCTGATTGCAGACGAGCGCCCGCTCCTTCCTACCAGGTCGGAGACCGTGTATGGTTGTCCACCCGCAACCTCAACCTTCGAGTGCCCACTCCCAAGCTGGCGCCTCGCTTTGTTGGTCCCTTCCGAGTGCTTCGCAGGGTAAACCCGGTAGCCTATGCCCTTGCGCTTCCTCCTGGCATGCGGATCTCCAACGTGTTTCATGTCTCCCTGTTGAAGCCGTTGGTGTGTAATCGTTTCACTTCCTCGGTTCCTCGGCCCCGTCCGGTCCAAGTGGGCAATCATGAGGAATATGAGGTGAGCAATATCCTGGACTCACGCCTGGTCCGCGGTCGGTTGCAGTTTTTGGTCCATTGGCGTGGTTATGGTCCAGAGGAGCGTTCCTGGGTTCCCTCCGCAGATGTCCATGCTCCTGCTTTGCTCCGAGCCTTCCACGCACGCTTCCCTCAGAAACCGTTCCTTACTCCGCGGAGGAGGGGCCCTTGAGGGGGAGGTACTGTCATGGTCTTACCTTCGTTTGACATGTGCTGGCGGCCATCTTGGTTTCTGGGTTTCTTGTAGCCTCCCACCCTGCGGCTTCTCCTTCCCACTGGGAGGAGCTGGATGCCTAGCTCATATATATAGAAGGTCTGTGGCTTCAGTTCCTTGCTTGGTCCTCCTGTGTTCACATGCTTCTAAGACTGCTGCTTCTGGTTCCTGATCCTGGCTTCGTCTGACTACCCCGTTGGTTCCTGATCCTGGCTTCGTCTGACTACCCCGTTGGTTCCTGATCCTGGCTTCGTCTGACTACCCCATTGGTTCCTGATCCTGGCTTCGTCTGACCACCCTCCTGGTTCCTGACCTCTGTCTACGCAAGACCCTGCTTCAGTTTAGCCATCCGTTTGGACTTTTGCTACGGCTTGATTTCCAATAAAGCCTTCTTACTTCCACTCATCTCTGTTGTACGTCTGGTTCATGGTTCCATGACAATACCCTATTGCAACATTTACCCACAAGCAGGAGGATCCCTTGGTATACACCAAGAACGCTGCCACCCAACAGGAAAATAAGAAGAAATAAAAACACAATTACAGGCAGCACTACAAGTGCCAGCAATCACAATAACTTTCGATCCCGTACTGGGCCTTATATAGACATTTGGAATAATTTTCTCTGAAGCCAATACCAGATTCTACCACGGACATTGAACTTACTATTATTCATTGGAATACACATTTCTAATATTTTTCATCTATATCGTCTACTTTTCATTTTTTATTTTATTATTATTTTTTATTTTTTACTTAATTTTTTCCATCTTTATTTTTATATACACCAAATACCTTTTAAATACATCCTTTGGTACCACCAACCCATTTTTAAATCAATTTTTATATTAATAAATTACCCCTTTTTTAAATATACAACTGTATCTATTTTATTTATTCACATCTGCACTAATCCACCTTATTGTGTACATTACGAGTATCCCAAATAGTTGAGTGCCCTCCACCCTGTTTTATGTATCTTGCTTGTAAAGATATGGCAGGACATAAGCAGTGATCCAGTGATATATTAAAGGAGTTGTATGGTTGCTTAAAGGAATTCTGTCACTAGAATGTGTGATCAGTCTCCCTGAGCAGGGCTATGGATCCACCACCTTGCCTGAGCTTTGAGGTTTTCTAGTTACAAGTAACCAGTGAAGGTGATCTTTTGTCTTAATACCCATGCACTGTACCTTATTTGTCTACTGATTCTTTTCCTTGCCCTGACAATGGAACTGTGACCTGGACTATGCACGTATTCTGCCTGCCCCAACCATGGAATTGTTGTTTGGAATACGCAAGTACTGAGCCTGCCCTGATGTTGGACTGTGTTCAGATTACGCTTTTTGCCTGAGTCCTTGGTGCTTCACATCATGTCTCTGACCCCAGTGGGTCAGCAGCCAACTACCCCAAGACTAGTCCAGGAGGTAGCGGCCTGGTTGGTTCCCTGTGCAGAAGTCCAGATCCCTGTATAGGGATAAAAGTGTGAATACCAGGGAAGCGCCAAAACAACAACCTTAGGTTTAGCCTACAGTCAAACTGGTTGCTTCGACAGTGGATCCCTCCACACCCATTGTCTGTTACAAATTCCTCTAATTCTCAGGAAATGGCTGAGGTGTGCAACTGCAGTGACTATTGATTGGCTAAGAAGCCATTTTCTGTGTGTCAAGAGGGACCAGTCGAGGATATCTTAACAGAAGTGGCAGGAAAAGATAAGGTGAATATAGTAACATAGTACATAAGGCCAAAAAAAGACATTTGTCCATCCAGTTCAGCCTGTCTTCCTGCAAGTTGATCCAGAGGAAAAAAAAAACAGAGGTAGAAGCCAATTTTCCCCACTTTAAGGGGAATAAAAAATTCCTTCCCGACTCCAATCAGGCAATCAGAATAACTCCCTGGATCAACAACCCCTCTCTAATAGCTATAGCCCGTAATATTATTACACTCCGGAAATACATCCAGGCCCCTCTTGAATTCCTTTATTGTACTCACCAACACCACCTCCTCAGGCAGAGAGTTCCATAGTCTCACTGCTCTTACCATAAATAATCCTCTTCTATGTTTGTGTAAAAACCTTCTTTCCTCCAGACGCAGAGCATGTCTCCTCGTCACAATCACAGTCCTGGGGACAAATAGATGATGGGATAGATATCTGTACTGACCCCTGATATATTTATACATATTAATTAGATCTCCCCTTAGTCGTCTTTTTTCTAAAGTGAATAATCCTAATTTTGATAATCTTTCAGGGTACTGTAGTTGCCCCATTCTAGTTAGTACTTTAGTTGCCCTTCTCTGGACCCTCTCCAGCTCTGCTATGTCTTCCTTGTTTACAGGTTCATTGTTTTACACTGTTCTGAGCCCTGAAAAAATCAAGACAACCACTTTAATTTTCCAGGTCCTTAAAGATAATATAAGGTATTTAATATTGCAAAGGTACCACTGGTATTGCATTGTGCAGGGGTGTAGCTATAGGGCATGTAGAGGTAGCAGTCGGTACCGGGCCCAGGAGCCTGAGGGGGCCCAAAGACCATTGTCTTAGAAACTGCATGCTGGTCAAGTTACACCTCTGATTTGGGGAAGGGGTTTGCCATAGTGTGGGGGGCTTCGTTTCAATTTTTGCCTCAGACAGCATGAAGGCCATGTACTTCCTTGGCCCTGGCCATAAAGCACTGAGGGAAGGGGGGCTCCAAACTGAACTCTTGCACCCGGGCCCATAAGCCTTTAGCTATGCCCCTTTATTGGATGATGTTGGAATTAAACACTAGTTCTGCTTCTTCTGTCCATGTTAATCTGTTTAGACGAGGACTTTTACATGGAAGCTTATTGGATATTATACAGGGTGGCCCATGAAAAAGTAGCCCACCTCCAATATCTCCAAATCAAACTGCCTAATAGTAAATCTGTTTTAGTTGTCCATAATAACCAGAGTTCATCTTTCATTTTTTCTAGGGCCCTGTAGGAAATGAAAGCTAAGCTCTGATTGGTTGCTATGGGCAACTAAGACTGATTTATCAGTTTGATAAAAGTGGCCTATTGTGTCAGGTTAAAGGGAACCAGTCATGTGGATATTTGATTATAATCTAACTAATTATATCTAATCATTAACTACTAAAAAGTACCTTAGATGTATTCACTTACTGGTGTGACAGATGGTTACCTCATAATATACACACAAAGATGCTGCATGCAGCATGCTAATGAGCTGATTTGAGTCCAGCGTGATGTCATTGAGTCCAGCGTATATTTAATTCAGAGCTATAGCCACTCCTCTGCCCACCTGCTGCTGATTAATATGGAAAAAAACTATCATTCAGCAGCAGGTGGGCGGGGAGAGTCAGGAGCTCATGAATATTCATGACTCATCATTATCAGCGGGAGCTTTTCAATACAAGATGTTGGCAGATTGACTGGGTCAATTAAAGAATGTGACCCTGCATTTTGCTAAGCGAATCAGTCACTTATTTATGTTGCCCTTAGTTAGGACACCATAAAACTGGTGACAGGTTCCCTTTAAGGAAGCGCAAGAGACCTTTACCGACAAGTACACAGGAACAAAACCACCAGCTAAATGTTGTACTCAGAGTCTGGTTCGGAAATCACATCAAACTTGCTCTGTTGTAAACATGAAGAAACTGAGGCCTCCGTCGATCAGGATAGCTGAAGCTGTGCATGAAATTCAGGAGCGGATTGCAAATAGCCCCCAAAAATTAACTCAAAGATTGTCTTAGAGAGTTGGTGGACCTGTCAGTGAGTGCTGAAATCTCTGAACCTGAAACCATACCGAAATAACGTGTGTGCAAGAACGGAAAGATTCTGACAAAACTAACCACGCAAATTACTGGACTTGGTTGCTATGATTGCTGACAGACATTTGGATCCGTTGCTGTACTTCATGATGGACGATGCTTGGTTTCATTTATCAGGTCATGTAAATTCCCAGAATACAAGGTACTGGTCCGCTGAAAATCCCCAATCAACTCATAAAACACCACATCACACCCAGAAAATTGGCATTTAGTGCGCAGTGTCAGGAACATGAATAGTGGGCCCAATTTTCTTCAAATCAACTGTCAATACCACAATTTACCTGGACATCTTTGAACAGTTTTATAACCAACTAATACCAGAAGAAAACATGTCCTGCTTTTTCCAACAAGATGGGGCAACATGCCAAACCTCACAGAACTCACTGGAATGGGTCCATGAACTGTTTACGGAGGAGCCAACTATGAGTAAGGGGTTATGGCTAGGCTTGAACGAATCGAGCCTAAACAATTACTTCAATTGAGCCTAGTCGATTTGTTCAATCACTTTGGTTTTAATGCTGCCTAAGACCTGTCTCCGCACAGCATTAGAATGTATTACCTCCGTGTAGGCAAATTTGTTTTACCCAAAGTCATGTGTGACTTCAGTGAATGAATTTGATATTCATTTCTGCATCTTTAAAAACATTAAAAAATTAGGAATGCAAAGTTTGGTACTGAGGTACCAGCCGGTACCAAACCCAACTTCAGAGTCCTAATTTTAAATGCTTTTAAAGATGCAGAAAAGAATAATGAATTAATTCACCAAAGTCTCATGCAACTTCTGGTGAAATGAAGTTTAGTTACACAGAGACAATACATTTTAATGCTATATGGAGACAACATTAAAATCGAAGTGGTTGACCGAATTGACAGACCGATAATCCAAAGCTTGATTTGCTCAACACTAGTTATGGCCACCACTTTCCCCAGACTTGTCCACAGGTGATTTTTATATATGGGGAAATTTAAACCAGAAGGTGTCCACTAACAATCCACATCCTCTGGATGAACAAAAGGAAAACATCACAAACACCATCCACAGCATCACAAGCAGTACCATTATATTTTTGTTAGCATATATGGCAGTAACAATAATGTGTATGTATGTGCTTAAACACATTATGTGCAGCTTTTCATTGTGGAATGTCCCACTTGGAGAGTTATTCAATGCAATTAACTATAACAGAATGCAATGCACAGCCAATACTGTCTGTAGTACACCAAGGAGGAAATATAAAGAGATTATCCCACAAATAGAATGGAAATGGTGCTCCTGACACAGCTTTAATGTATAACCAAAGGGATGAAAGTCTGGAGATGTTAATTTATAAATCAATAATGCAGCCATCTGCAGCATAGCCTAGTAGATAGCGGTGTGTAGCCCCTGTGGAATGTGGTCAACTGCAATAGTTTCAAGCATTGAAAACTGCATATAAAGCCATCTGCTCCACTTTCAAAGCTAAACTTATTAATGTTTGCTGGCAATGAAGATAACATGATTGTGGTAACTAAACATGTTAATTGGTTTTATGTGTTATGTGTATACATCTCTAAGTACATATACAGTTGTGTTCAAAATAATAGCAGTCAGACATCAGTAACCTGATCAATCACAGTTTTTGGTAGAAATGATATTTCTACATAGAAACATAGAATGTGTCAGCAGATAAGAACCATTTGGCCCATCTAGTCTGCCCAGTATACTGAATACTATGAATAGCCCTTGGCCCTATCTTATATGAAGGATGGCCTTATGCCTATCCCATGCATGTTTAAAATCCTTCACTGTATTTGCAGCTATCACTTCTGCAGGAAGGCTATTCCATGCATCCACTACTCTCTCAGTAAAGTAATACTTCCTGATACTATTTTTAAACCTTTGCCCCTCTAATTTAAAACTAATTCCTCTTGTAGCAGTTTTTCTTCTTTTAACTATTCTCTCCTCTTTTACCTTGTTGATTCCCTTTATGTATTTAAAAGTTTCTATCATATCCCCTCTGTCTCGTCTTTCTTCCAAGCTATACATGTTAAGGTCCTTTAATGTTTCCTGGTAAGTTTTATCCTGCAATCAATGTACTAGTTTAGTAGCTCTTCTCTGAACTCTCTCCAAAGTATCAATATTCTTTTGGAGATATGGTCTCCAGTACTGCGCACAATATTCCAAATGAGATCTCACTAGTGCTCTGTAGAGCGGCAGGAGCACCTCCCTCTTTCTACTGGTAATGCCTCTCCCTATACACCCAAGCATTCTGCTAGCATTTCCTGCTGCTCTATGACATTGTCTGCCTACCTTTAAGTCTTCTGAAATAATGACCCCGAAATCCCTTTACTCAGATACTGAGGTTAGGACTGTATCACTGATTTTATATTCTGCTCTTGGGTTTTTACCCCAGATGCATTATCTTGCACTTATCAACATTAAATTTTAGTTGCCAGATTTTTAACCATTCCTCTAGTTTTCCTAAATCCTTTTCCATTTGCTGTATCCCTCCAGAAACATCAACCCTGTTACAAATCTTTGTGTCATCAGCAAAAAGACACACCTTACCAGCGAGGCCTTCTGCAATTTCACTGATAAAGATATTAAACAATATGGGCCCCAGAATAGATCCTTGAGGTACCCCACTGGTAAAAAGACCATAGTCTGAATATACTCCTTTGACTACAACCCTCTGTTGTCTGTCCTTCAGCCACTGCCTAATCCATTCAACAATATGGGAGTCCAAGCCCAAAGACTCTAATTTATTGATAAGCCGTCTATGTTGGACAGTATCAAAAGCCTTACTAAAGTTTAGATAAGCGATATCTACTGCACCTCCGCCATCTATTATTTTAGTCACCCAATCAAAAAAATCTATAAGATTAGTTTAAAATGATGTTCATGAAGTAAACCCATGCTGGTTTTCATCTTTCAATCCATGGGATTTTAGATGTTCCACAATCCTCTCCTTGAGTATGGTTTCCATTAATTTCCCACTATTGATGTCAGGCTTACTGGCCTATAGTTACCCGGTTCCTCCCTACTACCTTTCTTGTGAATGGGCACAACATTTGCTAATTTCAAATCTTCTGGGATGACTCCTGTTACCAGTGATTGGTTAAATAAATCTGTTAATAGTTTTGCTAGTTCACCGCTAAGCTCTTTTAATAGCTTTGGGTGTATCCCATCAGGCCCCTGTGACTTATTTGTATTAATTTTAGACAGCTGACTTAGAACCTCTTCTTCTGTAAAGACACACACATCAACAGATTCATTAGTCTTCTTTCCTAACTGAGGTCCTTTTCCTTCATTTTCCTTTGTAAAAACTGAACAGAAGTATTCATTGAGGCAGTCAGCTAGTTCTTTATCTTCTTCCATATACCTTCCTTCTTTTGTTTTTAATTTGGTAATTCCTTGTTTTAGAATGAATGAACGGCACTCGCGGCAAGTGGGATATAACAATATAGTTTATTTAGATTATAAAGATAAGGGGAATTTAAAAAATGTCAGTTGACTATGTCAGATGATAGTTGACATAGATTAATCTAGCTTGTCTGTGTGGTTTTGATAAAACTTGTGATGTGTATACTCATTAGTACGTGACTGAGTTTATAAATAAATAGGTGTATAAATTAATTAATAGGAATATAATAGGTGTCCTAGTCGAGGTTAAATGTCCTTAAAATTATCAGTTGTTGTCTATATATATATATATATATATATATATATATACACGATTCAGCAATAAGTATCAAAACATATTTAGTGTCCATCTGTGGTTTAAAAATTCATATTATCCACAAGCAAGTTAATATTCTCCAAAGAAGTCCATAAAAAAAAGTCCATAAAAAAGGTTTGTAGGAAATTGAAATTGTACCTAAGAAATGTCTATAGATCAATAAATAATAGATCCCAATAATTCATCGGTTATTTTGAGTACATAAGTTCATGCAGATAATTTTGTCGATCGATCTCAATAATAGCTTTCTTAGTGATCACTAATAGTCAAAGGAAGAGATTGAGGTGATAATGGATGCTGCCAGATCCTTTTATAAATAAATCTTTCCTATAGTTGCTCCTATATTTGAATATGTGCTTGTGCTAGTGGTAGTTTATTTTTAAAAGGATCTGGCAGCATCTATTATCACCTCAATCTCTTCCTTTGACTATTAGTGATCACTAAGAAAGCTATTATTGAGATCGATCGACAAAATTAGCTGCATGAACTTATGAACTCAAAATAACCTATGAATTATTGGGATCTATTATTTATTGATCTATAGACATTTCTTAGGTACAATTTCAATTTGCTACAAACTTTTTTTATGG
The DNA here is from genome assembly GCF_014858855.1 of Bufo gargarizans. Classification (NCBI taxonomy): domain Eukaryota; kingdom Metazoa; phylum Chordata; class Amphibia; order Anura; family Bufonidae; genus Bufo; species Bufo gargarizans. The sequence goes on along the minus strand of NC_058082.1, from coordinate 519,496,479 downwards.
ACTTTTTTTTATGGACTTCTTTGGAGAATATTAACTTTCTTGTGGATAATATGAAATTTTTAAACCACAGATGGACACTAAATATGTTTTGATACTTATTGATAATTTATTTACATATATATATATATATATATATATATATATATATATATATATAGACACCAACTGATAATTTTAAGGACATTTAACCTTGACTAAAACACCTATTATATTCCTATTAATTAATTTATACACCTATTTATTTATAAACTCAGTCACTTACTAATGAGTATACACATCACAGGTTTTATCAAAACTACACAGACAAGCTAGATTAATCTATGTCAACTATCATCTGACATAGTCAACTGACATTTTTTAAATTCCCCTTATCTTTATAATCTAAATAAACTATATTGTTATATCCCACTTGCCGCGAGTGCCGTCCATTCATTACAATTTTTCACTCTCCTTTACTTGAAGCTTTTTGGGTTAGCTTCCTCGGACAGAGCACAGTTACCATTCTATTACTGGAAGTGAGCCACCTATATTGTACATTTTTAATTCCTTGTTTTAGTTTCCTTTTTTCATTTATGTATCTGAAGAATGTCTTATCGCCTTTTTTCACTGACTGAGCTAATTTCTCTTCTGCCTGCGCTTTAGAAGCTCTTACAACTTGTTTGGCCTCTCTCTGCCTAATCTTATAAATGTGCCTGTCATCTACTTTTTCTAAAAATAATTACTAAATGCTATCTTTTTGTTTTTAATGATTTTGCCCACTTCTGCTGAGTACCACAGTGGTCTCTTCTTCTTTTTTGCTTTTACTGACAAGCCTAATGCAATTTTCTGTTGCCTTCAATAGTGCCACTTTTAAGTAGTCCCATTTCTCCTGGACTCCATTAAAAACTGTTCCAATCTGATAGAGACTCGTATACCACTAATCTAATTTTAGAAAAGTCAATTTTTCTAAAATCTAAAGCTTGTTTTTTGTGGTGTGAATTAGTCACTGTACTTATAGTAAACCACACTGACTGGTGATCACTAGATCCCAAGCTTTCCCCTACAGTAATATCAGATACCAAATTCCCATTTGTGAATCCTAAATCTAAAATGGCCTCCTTCCGGGTTGGCTCCTCAACTACTTGATGTAGAGATAATCCCAGTAGGGAATTTAGAATATCTGTACTCTTGGCAGAACTAGCTATTTTGGTTTTCCAGTTTACATCAGGAAGATTAAAGTCTCCCATAATCATAACTTCCCCCTTCAATGTCATTTTAGCTATTTCCTCAACTAGTAGATCATCTAATTCTTTGACTTGGCTAGGTGGTCTATATATCACACCTACACGAGTTACCTTATGATTATCAAGCTGCAAGGTAACCCAATTGGCCCTGACTTGTATTAAATTAGATTTTATGCCATCTTTCACATACAGGGCCACCCCTCCCCCTTCTTGCCTTCCCTGTCTTTCCTATATAGAGAGAACACTGGTATTGTTATATCCCAGTCATTACTTCTATTGAACCACGTCTCAGTAACAGCCACTAAATCTATATTCTCAGATGCCATTATAGCCTCAAGTTCATTGATCTTATTCCCTAAACTGCGAGCATTTGTAGACAAGACTCTGAGCTCGTCATTTCTTACCTATGTGCTACTGGCATCTTCTGGCATTGTTCTGGGGGGCAGTCGGACTGCTGGATTGTCACTCTTTTGCCCCCCTTTCCTAGTTTAAATGCTCCTTAGCAAATACTTTGAACTGTTCACTGAGGACATTCGTTACCTTGAGAGAAAGATGCAAACCATCTTTCTTGTACAGTTCTTTTCCATTCCAACGAGAGTTAACATGAGACACAAAGCCAAACCCTTGGTTCAGACACCATTCACCAAGCCATGCATTGAATTCCTTAATGCACATCTTCCTGTCATGCTAAAGGTTATGCACAGGCAAAACTGCAGAGAATGAAACAGTTGATGCCACCTCTCGTATATAATTTCCAAGTGTGTGAAAAGCTTCCTTCACCTTTGAAACCTCATTGCAAACCAGATCATTTGTCCCAAGACGGACAATGATATCCACCTCCCTTTCCTGCTTTGCTTGCCTAACAATATTAAGGATACGTTGTCTGTCCCTGCTAGTGGTAGCACCAGGGAGACATCTCACAACACCATTTCCCTCAAACTTCACACCTCTTATGATGGAATCGCCCACCAACAGCTGCTTACAATCAGTCCTCACCTTCTCCTTTTTGTCTTTGGCTGCAGTCTTGCATACTTTAGGCATGGTAGATGATTGTTTCTCACCCACTGTGCTTGAGCCATGCTCCATATTGCTCTTGCACTCATATATATGCACTTATATGACTTATAAGCATAAATCATACACAGCACCAGGTAGTCAAAAAAGACTCACTTAAGATTCTTATTCCATGGGTGCTCGTGTGTAATGGAAGCAGCCCATTCTCCTCTTCTCCAATTAAACAAAAAATAATAGTACTCCCCATTAAATAACATTTTTGGCGGATATTTTCTTAGGATTCTATATTGTACCATTCCTCTGTTATCTGTTACTATTTCCCCAAAAATCCCAGCAGTGTAAAAAAAAATCTGCATAAATTTGTTGCAGATTTTCAAATCCACATCATGCACTAATTCTGCCCTAGATTGTACTTCCTGTGATTAATTCCATAGGAAACCTGTAATAAAACTAGGTAAAGACTTGCTGAGTTACCTGACATTTTCAAAAGGAAATTGTAGGACAGTAGTAGCATATACATACAATACTAATGTATGCCTCAATCAATTATGGGACTCTGAAGGGAGAGATTAATGAAGACAGATTAATCCCACTCTAACTGGAAATGATATATGTCTTCAGTCTGCTTCTAGGCTTCCCTTAGTGGAGACTGAATCCACAGAAAGCCAGAATTTAAAAATGTAACACTGTTTCTTTTGAACCATTCAGAGGTTGACCTGCTTTTGGGATTCAGATCTTTGTCTTGCAAAGCTAAATTGTGTTTGAACATAAGGTCACACTCTAAAGATTACCATAACCCTACAGGACTTTCTAGGTTTGATCAGAATTAATGGTACAGTCAATCATGGCAAGTCGCTTAGGCTCTCGAACAGGAACACATACATTATATCTCTACCACCTCCTTGTTTGATTGTTGGTAGGATTTTCCTTATCGTGGAATGCTGTGTTAACTTTACACCAGATGTAATGGGACCCAAAACGCTACGATTTCAAACTGGTCAGTCAACAGAAGATAACCCAAAAAGTATTTGGTGGCACCAAAATTCCCTTTTCCATGTTTGGTACCTAATCTGAATGGTTCCAAGTGAGCCAGGTGTGCATCATGAAGTCTGGAGTCCCCACTGCTGACTAGTGATCAGTCCGAGAGAATCATCACTGCACTGCTACCAGCTACTTTTAGAGGACACCTTAATCACAGTGGAAAACAAACCTTATAACAAAAGAGAGGACAGTAGAGTAGGATAGATCAAGTACCATGCAACAGAAAAGTGCCTAACGTTTTCTTCTGGCAAATTTTCACAATTATAGAATTTTGCCTTGCTATTTTCTTATGGATACCTTGTTTGCCAAGTCTTTTGAGCTGTTTTGTCACTTCCTGGATGAGTTGACTATTTGTTTGAAAGTTTGGTAGATCAACCATTTTAATAAGGAATAACCAGTGTACCGAGTTTTCTTCACTATGAGATCAGGGGATTTAATCATTAAATTTATGACATATAATCTTGGCACATACAAAATTAGCAAATATGGGTATGCCATTTTGTGCACAAAAATTAGCTTTTTTTGTGATTTTACATAGCTCTTACCACTTTTAAATAGTAAGGACAAAGTGGGCATCAAAGGCTACTTTCACACCTGCAATGACAATTCTGGCAGGCTGTTCCGGTAGAGAACAGCCTGCCGGAATTCAACACATCTGGAACTGCCGGATGCCGGTGGAATATCCGAAAGCCCGTTAAGTATAATGGGGTCCAGCAGAGATCCGGCTGCATTCCAGAAGACAATGCAGAGAATTGGCCGGACATAAACTGCTACATGCTGCGGTTTGTGTCCAGACGATTCTTTGCATTGTCTGCCGGAACAGCCTGACAGAATTCAAAGCAGAGGTGTGAAAGGAGTTGACATAATTACAGCAATACCAAATATGTATAGTTTAATATTTTACTATATAAACAAATTTTATGGAAAAAATAGTTTTTGTAATATTTCAAGAGCCACACATGTGAGCTTGTTTTTCTGCAGATGAGCATGTATTTAAATGGTTCACCATGTTTACATTTAAATGGGTGGATATGATAGCACTGATGTGTATTTTTTTTTTCAGAATACGGTTGTGTGTGTGTCTGTATATATACACTGAACAAAAATATAAACGCAACACTTTCGGTTTTGCTCCCATTTTGCATGAGCTGAACTCAAAGATCTGAAACATTTTCTACATACATAAAAGACCAATTACTCTCAAATATTGTTTGCAAATCTGTCTAAATCTGTGTTAGTGAGCACTTCTCCTTTGCAGAGATAATCCATCCCACCTCACAGGTGTGGCATATCAAGGTGCTGATTAGACAGCATGAATATTGCATAGGTGTGCCTTAGACTGCCCACAATAAAAGAGCACTCTGAAATGTTCACAATTTTGCCTTACTAGGGAAGGAGGTGTCAGAAAACCAGTCAGTATCTGGTGTGGCCACCATTTGCCTCACGCAGTGCAGCACATCTCCGTCACATAGAGTTGATCAGGTTGTTGATTGTGGCCTGTGGAATGTTGGTCCACTCCTCTTCAATAGCTGTGCGAAGTTGCAGAATATTGGCAGAAACTCTAACATGCTGTTGTGTACGCTGATCCAGAGCATCAAAAAAACGTGCTCAACGGGTGACATGTCCAGTGAGTATGTTGGCCATGCAACAGCTGGGATGTTTTCAGCTTCAAGGAATTGTGTACAGATCCTTGCAATATGGGGCCATGCATTATCATGCTGCAACATGAGATGATGGTCGTGGATGAATGGCACAACAATGAGCCTCAGGATCTCGTCACAGTATTTCTGTGCATTCAAAATGTCATCAATAAAAATATTTTTTTCTTATCCATAACATACACTTGCCCATACCATAACCCCACCGCCACCATGAGCCACTCGATCCACAACATTTACGTCAGCAACCCGCTCAGCCACACACGCTGTCTGCCACCTGCCCTGAACAGTGAAAACCGGGACTCATCCGTGAACAGAACGCCTCTCCAACGTGCCAGACGCCATTGAATATGAGCATTTGCCCACTCAAGTCAGTTACGACGACGAACTGCAGTCAGGTTCAGACCCCGATGAGGATAACGAGCATGCAGATGAGCTTCCCTGAGGCGGTTTCTGACAGTTTGTGCAGAAATCCTTTGGTTATGCAAACCGATTGTTGCTGCAGTTGTCCGGGTGGCTGGTCTAAGACGATCATGGAGGTGAACATGCTGAATGTGGAGGTCCTGGGCTGGTGTGGTTACACATGGTCTACGGTTGTGAGGCCAGTTGGATGTACTGCCAAATTCTCTGAAATGCCTTTGGAGACTGCTTATGGTACAGAAATGAACATTCAGTGCATGGGCAACAGCTCTGGTAGACATTCCTGCAGTCAGCATGCCAATTGCACGCTCCCTCAAACATTGCGACATCTGTGGCATTGTGCTCTGTTATCAAATTGCACATTTCAGAGTATATATATATATATATATATATATATATACACACACACACACACAGTGGATATAAAAAGTCTACACACCCCTGTTAAAATGTCAGACAAAGATAAATGAGACAAAGATAAATCATTTCAGAACTTTCTCCACCTTTAATTTGACCTATAAACTGCACCACTCAATTGAAAAACAAACTGAAATCTTTTAGGTGGAGGGAAGAAAACAAAAAAAAACAGAAATAATGTGGTTGCATAAGTGTGCACACCCTCATAACTGGGGATGTAGCTGTGTTAAGAATTAAGCAATCACATTCAAAATCATGTTAAATAGGAGTCAGCATGCACCTTTCATCATTTAAAGTGCCTCTGATTAACCCCAAATAAAGTTCCGCTGTTCTAGTTGGTCTTTCCTGAAATTTTCTTAGTCGCATCCCACAGCAAAAGCCATGGTCCACAGAGAGCTTCCAAAGCATCAGAGAGATCTCATTGTTAAAATGTATCAGTCAGGAGAAGGGTACAAAAGAATTTCCAAGGCATTAGATATACCATGGAACACAGTGAAGACAGTCATCATCAAGTGGAGAAAATATGGCACAACAGTGACATTACCAAGAACTGGACGTCCCTCCAAAATTAATGAAGAGACAAGAAGAAAACTGGTCTGGGAGGCTACCAAGAGGCCTACCGCAACATGACAGGAGCTGCAGGAATATCTGGCAAGTACTTGCTGTGTGGTACATGTGACATCAATCTCTTGTATTCTTCATATGTCTGGGCTATGGGGTAGAGTGGCAAGACAAAAGCCTTTTCTTACGAAGAAAAACATCCAAGCCAGGCTACATTTTGCAAAAACACATCTGAAGTCTCCCAAAAGCATGTGGGAAAAGGTGTTATGATCTGATGAAACCAAGGTTGAACTTTTTGTCCATAACTCCAAAAGATATGTTTGGCGCAAAAACAACACTGCACATCACCAAAAGAACACCATACCCACAGTGAAGCATGGTGGTGGCAGCATCATGCTTTGGGGCTGTTTTTCTTCAGTTTAAACTGGGGCCTTAGTTAAGCTATAGGGAATTATGAACAGTTCCAAATACCAGTCAATATTGGCACAAAACCTCCAGGCTTCTGCTAGAAAGCTGAACATGAAGAGGAACTTTATCTTTCAGCATGACAACGACCCAAAGCATACATCCAAATCAACAAGGTATGGCTTCACCAGAAGAAGATTAAAGTTTTGGAATGGCCCAGCCAGAGCACAGACCTGAATCTGATTGAAAATCTGTGGGGCAATCTGACAGATTTGGAGTGTTTTTGCAAAGAAGAGTGGGCAAATCTTGCAAAGTCAAAATGTGCCATGCTGATAGACTCATACCCCAAAAGACTGAGTGCTGTAAAAAAATCAAAAGGTGCTTCAACAAAGTATTAGTTTAAAAGTGTGCATACTTATGTAACCATATTATTTTATTTTTATATTTTACCTCTACCTAAAAGATTTCAGTCTGTTTTTCAATTGAGTGGTACAGTTTATAGGTCAAATTAAACTTGGAAAAAGTTCTGAAATGATTTATCTTTGTAGCATTTTTTTTTACATCACAGAAACATTGTTTTAACAGGGGTGTGTAGACTTTTTTTATATCCACTGTGTGTGTGTGTGTGTGTGTGTGTATATATATATATATATATATATATATATACACACACACAGTGTTTTTAAAAGTGTTTAAAAAATGTGACAAAAGCTCAAAATCCTTCTAATAGCTTTTATTTCCATACAGACAAATGCATTGAGAACACTACACATTCTATTCCAAATCAAAACATGAAGAAAAATATATCAAATTTGTGTTGTTCCTCCAAAATAAAAAGTGAATATTAGACTGTTCAAAAAAATAGCAGTGTTTGTATTCTTCTTAACAAACTCAAACATTCACTATATAAACTGAAAAATGTTTGACGTTTTTGCTTTCCTTTGATTCACTTAACTAATATTTCATTGTTTCTGAGAACTGCTGTACATCTGTGTTGCATGGAGTCAACAAACTTCTGGCACCTGTGGTATCCCAGCCCAGGATGATTGGACTACATTCCACAGTTCTTCTCTATTTTTTTATGTCACCCCACAAGTTTTCTATTGGATTAACCACTCCATAACGTCAATCTTGTTGGTCTGGAACCAAGATGCTGCACGTTTACTAGTGTGTTTGGGGTCGTTGTCTTGTTGGAACACCCATTTCAAGGGCATTTCCTCTTCAGCATAAGGCAGCATGACCTCTTCAAGTATTTTGATGTATTCAAACTGATCCATAATCCCTGGTATGCGATAAATAGGCCCAACACCATAGTATGAGAAACATCCCCATATCATTCATGATGCTTGCGCCACCATGCTTCACTGTATTCACAGTGTACTGTGGCTTTAATTCAGTGTTTGGGGGACATCTGACAAACTGTCTCTGGCCACTAGACCCAAAAAGAACAATCTTACAGTCCATAAAACTTCTCTTTAGACCAGTCAATGTGCTCTTTGGCAAATTGTAACCTCTTCAGCACATGTCTTTTTTTCAACAGTGGGACTTTACGGGGGCTTCTTGCAGATAGCTTGGCTTCACATAGGCGTCTTCTAATTTTAACAGTACTCACAGGTAACTTTAGACCTTCTTTGATCTTCCTGGAGCTGTTGAGTCGTTGCCATTTTGGATATTCTCTGGACAGAGAGCAAAAGGGAAGGATTAACTGTAGCAGTGCATAAAGGAAGAATCAATGAGCACTAGTCCCAATACTCACAGGGAGAGTGGAGTGACACCTGTGCCTGCCCGGGACAGCGGGGGACACGGGCCGCAAACATAACAATGGAAATATATCTGATGCTTATTAAGTCTTCCATCTTGCATTTCCAGATACTGTACTGCATAGTTGTGGAACATCTCTGTATGGAAACTTGAATTTAATTTGGGACGGTGGAAAGATGGAACTCTTAGGAGTACATAACTCGCATGACAGATCAACACTTAGGAGAAAAGGAAATTCAGAGCCTTGGAATATGTGGTGTGCAAATACCCGCTACCAGTTAGAAAATTATTATACTACTAATCTTGGAAGGGTATAATATCTAGGTTATACAGGGTGGGCCATTTATATGGATACACCTTAATAAAATGGGAATAGTTGGTGATATTAACTTCCTGTTTGTGGCACATTAGTATATGTGAGGGGGGAAACTTTTCAAGATGGGTGGTGACCATGGTGGCCATTTTGAATCCAACTTTTGTTTTTTCAATAGGAAGAGGCTCATGTGACACATCAAACTTATTGGGAATTTCACAAGAAAAACAATGGTGTGCTTGGTTTTAACATAACTTTATTTTTTCATGAGTTATTTACAAGTTTCTGACCACTTATAAAATGTGTTCAATGTGCTGCCCATTGTGTTGGATTGTCAATGCAACCCTCTTCTCCCACTCTTCACATACTGATAGCAACACCGCAGGAGAAATGCTAGCACAGGCTTCCAGTATCCGTAGTTTCAGGTGCTGCACATCTCGTATCTTCACAGCATATTTCACTTGGTGTGCCTACAGTAGTTGAGCTTCATTATCCAATAGATTTGGTTAATTGGATACCTAAAGGCAATCAGTTGTTGGAGTTTTCCTTTAAAAAATAAATAAAAAAGTTAAAACTTTAAAACTGTATTCTTTGTTTAGTTGAGTTGTCGATCTTAAATTAGACAGTTATGGAAAAAGGAGATTTTTTTTATAGTTTTTAATCATACTGTAAACATCATGCTTGTTTGGAGCCTCACTAGTTCTTAATTTGAAGTAGCCACAGAACTCGTGAGGAAGCGTCTGAAGTAGTCCTGGAAATTTATACAGAATTTGGAAAATCAATGCCTTCTTTTGACGTGAAAAATAGAAATAACTTATTTTGTCATGAAATTCATGCTTTGTGTTATGCTGGCAGCCCATGTCCACTGCTGTCCCGATCTCCCAGAAGGGCACGAGTGTCGCTCGACTCACACTGTGTCGGTCATAGTTCCAGCACTCTGGAAGCAGGTCGTGAACCTGTCTGCGACACTGCAAATGTTAATCTCCTATTCTGCTGCATGGCTGTGTCCAATTGCTATTCAGCTACTCCAATATATACCTGGATATTTCCTTCAGTGGTTGCCTGACCAGTAGGTCTTTATAGATCCTGTCAGGTCCTCTGGTCCTGGACTCTGAATTCTCTACTGCTAGACCTGACCCATGTCTGTTCACTGTGACCCGAGCCACCTTTCATGACCTCTGGACTATATTTAAATTTGCACATACTCTGCCTATCCTGACCTCGTCCTGTTTCCTGACTTTGACTATAGCCTGATCCCTTGGTGTTCTGCAGCGTGGGTCAGCTGCCAACTACACTAGGACTATTCCAAGAGGGAGTGGCCTGGTGGCTCCCTTGCAGTGAAAGGGGTTAAAGGGTTAAAAACAGGGGACCACAAGGACATCTTTAGGAATAGCACAAAATCAAACCAGTTAGTTGGCATAGTGGGTCCACACTTGTTGTCTGTAATAGTTTGCTCAGGCCATGGATTCCACTGACCCAACCCAGATGAATTTGCCTGAAGTATGCCAACAGCTGCTGCAACTGCAAGACCATCATGAGTGACTGCTGGAATTCATATCCGCTTCTCTGAAGCCTTTGACCATGGACTCCTTTTCTTCACTTCCGTCTCAAGACTTATCTGCAGTGGGTTCAGGATTATCCCTGTCTCCTCCCCCACTTTATGATGAAGAACCCAAGCTGTGTTGTGGCTTCATTAACTATTCTTATAAAGGAGGGGCACTCAATTATTTGAGAACTCGGGACAGCAAATATAATGGTATTTATTGAGCACCAGTAAAAACGCCTCATGTGCATAAAATGAACTCGCAACAAATAAAATCACATCAATTAAAAACACTGCAAATAGATAAATGATTAGGGGTTGTAGAGGAGGACCATAAGAGTTGGCATAAGCGTACATGGAGCGTACTGTAAATCACATGGATAATAGAATCTCATCAGATGTTGATCTAGCAGATGTAGGTAAACCACGTATCAATAGTACTGGAATGACGCGATAAGTTGTGAGATGAAGAGGATCATAAACCTTGTAAATGTCCCAGTATAGGCAAACTGTATGGGAGATTGTCCCGTATACAACAATCACTCAATATCGGAGTGTGTCCGTCTCATACTATCTGGTATGTTCCATAATAGACAGTAAAATGATGGTGTAAAGGTGTATATGGTACGTTACCACCAAACTCTTGGATGTCAGCTGTCCTCTTGTTTTACTGCCCGGTCCTACTACGGCGTCCCGTGTGGTTCCATCATTTATCTATTTGCAGTGTTTTTAATTGATGTGATTTTATTTTACGTGATTTTATTTTACGTGATTTCATTTTATGCACATGAGGCATTTTTACTGGTGCTCAATAAATACCATTATATTTGCTGTCCCGAGTTCTCAAATAATTTCTAGTTTTTGGAGGTTGGTGAACCCAGAGGAGTGCACCTAATCCACAGGAGGTTTTTGGGGGAGCTGCTAATTCGTATTTTTTGTTTACACCTGTTATCACCCACATAATTGCGCTCCCTAAGACCTTACTATGGATATTTGGGAACATATGGACAGCAAATTAAAGAAAATACAATCTTTCACATTTGATGAGTCTATGGTCACTACTATAAGAACGAGAGATGACAGCGCCAGACAATTGGAAAATCTATTACAGAGACAGCTGCGTAATAAGTGGGAAATCATGGCACTCACCCAATATTTACAGAAGGGATTTATCCCTAAAGGTCTTATGTTGAACAAAATTCCAGCAAGGGACTTAGTAGATGAAAACTTTCAGAAGCAATGGGATAATGTTTTTTAAGGTCCAATCTGAGAGCTTGATAAAGATGATTATTGATAGATTACAGATCCTAGACCAACTAACTGAACAGATAGCCAATATTAAACTAGAAATAGAACAATTTCCTGATTCTGAGGAAACACAAAAGTGGCAACATCGAATATGCCGTAATTTAGACAATTTAGAAAGGGAGATTATGCAAAAGAAAATTAAGAAATAAAAAAATGTAGATAGACAAAATGAGGACACAAGAGACAAAGACATGCAATAGAAGAAACTGGGAGGAATCATAATCCAAATAAAAGATATCAAAAATGAAATGACTATGGAACAATCTAATATTCCAACAGCATCACCTCTTTTTTAAGAGAGCCTTATCAATGCCTCTTGTTTAGATTTCACCCCCCTCACCACAAAGTAAGAACGAGAAGATCACCAACCCCAACTCTCACAACAAGACATACGAGGAATCAATCCCAACAGTACGATTACAATCTAAGACACCGTCACACAGATCATGAGAACAAAACACACAAAGTATGCCACGAACAGATATCATCCAAACCAGATGGATCAGAGCAATCACTTCAACGAAACAACACACAACAAAACACATTCAAGACAAAAAAGATACGAAGAGGAAGACACTCACACAAGGAGGGACAATTACAGCCATCACAGGACACGTCAAATGTAATAAATACAGGCCTTAAATTTGCTCCAACTAAAGAATTTGACAAATTTTCCACTTATATTGGAGTGGAGAAATTTATGAGGAGATTATGTCTCAAAAAATTTTTTTTTTTTAAATCCTATCTGTCCCATTAATGTGGAAGTAAAAGAAATAGCAAGGTATCCACGTACCACCCTGAGAGCAAAATCCAGAAAGTATCCCAAACAAGAAACAGGGGGACATCTAGCAACATTCAAAAATAATGTAGAAAGAGAATTAAGACTCCTAAAAAATGGTAAAATTCGAGACAACCTCAGCCGTAAAGAAATTGAGGCTATCCAAGAACTGAAACAGACACACGAGATTACGATACGCCCAGCGGATAAGGGTGGGGCTGTTGTAGTAATGGACACTGAACTGTATAGAAATGAATGTTTAAAGACAGTTAAATGACACAACTACTTACAAAAAACTAAAAACAGATCCCACAGAAGAATATTATAAAGAACTTACAACATTGTGTAATGTGGGGTTGAAGGAAGGATTTATGGTAGATAGTGAGGCTACATTTATTTTGGGGACACAAAGGAGAATACCAGCCTTCTATTGTGTCCCAAAGATACACAAAAATTTGAGGTCCCCACCTGGGAGACCAATTGTCTCAGGAATAGAATGCATCTCTTCTAATTTATCAAAAATACATTGACCAATGGTTACAACCACTGGTCAAGGAGACTCCATCTTATATTAAAGGGAGTCTGTCACCTCATTTGAGCATATTAGACTGATCAAATAGCGTTATATGTGCCATTGAGAACTTAAAAACGGTACCTTTGTTGTATCTAATGGAGTTTTCTTTCAGCCAAAAATGAACTTTTAAGATTCTGCAAATGCGCCCTCTCAAGTGCCCAGGGCGGCGTCTCAATCATCCGAGCCCCAGGCAGCACCTCCTCAACGGCTCATAACCCCGCCCTCCGTGTGCCTCTGCCAGCCCGTTTACTCTCCTCCTCTCTCCTTTTCCACTGTGCCCGCTACGAATTTGACCGCGCAGCCGCAGTGGAAAAGGAGAGAGGAGGAGAATAAACGGGCGGGCAGAGGCACACGGAGGGCGGGTTTATGAGCCATTGAGGCGGTGCTGCCTGGGGCTCGGATGATTGAGACCAGCGTCCATTCAGGGTTTGGCTTTGTTTGCTACTAGTATTGATCTACAATTCCAGGAAGGTGTCAAGGATATAGCCCATGAGAGACGACCTCGTTGGTTGATACATTCTTTCAAGGAATCTCGAATTCTTCAACCCTCTTCATCACTTGCATCTAAACCCACACAAGTGAATAGTCAAATTTTTTTAAAAGGGGAGCATCTGCATAGGTATTCCAACAGCTTATGCCTGTATTGCGGTACAAAGGGGCATTATGGCCGCACTTCTCCTCACATGGCGGAAGCCTGGGGACCATATGAAAAATGGCTGTAGGTGAAGGCTAGCTCACTTCAAAGTTGACCTTACCTGTGTTTCTTGCTATGTTACCAGGCCTTGGTGAACCAGTACCATATACCCATCAGGCACCTGAAGAAGCCCTTGTTGGCGACCTGCCTCAATGCCTGCCTTACTGAAACCACCCAGTATGTTACTGAGCCCTTGGAGCTTCAAGGGGGTGTGTCTCATTTGGAGAAAATTTCCCTATTTGTTCTACCAGTGTCTACCTGTCCACTTCTGTTGAGACTGTCTTGGCTTCATCTACATAGCCCAGTTCTTGACTGTTACTCTCAATTCTTAGTTGTGGTTCTGCTTGTTGTTACTAATGCTTGTCTACTATAAAGCCTGTTCAGAATCTCCCTATACCCCAACAGCTGCAAGGTCTACCTTACATACAGTAGGTATAAAAAGTCTACACACCCCTGTTAAAATGTCAGGTTTCTGTGATGTAGAATTAGACAAAGATAAATCATTTCAGAACTTCCAACTGTACAACTCAATTGAAAAATAAACTGAAAACGTTTAGGTGGAGGGAAGAAAACAAACTAAAATAATGTGGTTGCATAAGTGTGCATACCCTCTTATAACTGGGGGTGTAGCTGAAATCTCTTAAGTAGAGGGAAGAAAAAAATGTAAAAATAAAATATGGTTGCATAAGTGTGCACACCCTTAACCCCTTAGGGACCAGGCTCATTTTCACCTTAAGGACCAGGCCATTTTTTTGGCAAATCTGACCAGTGTCACTTTATGTGGTGATAACTTTAAAATGCTTTGACTTATCCAGGCCATTCTGAGATAGTTTTTTCATCACATACTGTACTTCATGACACTGGTAAAATGGAGTAAACTTTATTTTATTTATAAAAGTTTACATTTCTCTACTTCTATAATACATAGTAATACCTACAAAAATAGTTATTACTTTACATTCCCCATATGTCTACTTTATTATTTTGGGAATGATATTTAATTTTTTGGGGATGTTACAAGGCTTAGAAGTTTAGAAGCAAATCTTGAAATTTTTCAGAAATTTTCAAAAACAGCCCCAAAGCATGATGCTACCACCACCATGCTTCACTGTGGGTATGGTGTTCTTTTGGTGATGTGCAGTGTTGTTTTTGCGCCAAACATATCTTTTGGAATTATGGACAAAAAGTTCAACCTTTGTTTCATCAGATCATAACACCTTTTCCCACATGCTTTTGGGAGACTTCAGATGTGTTTTTGCAAAATGTAGCCTGGCTTGGATGTTTTTCTTCGTAAGAAAAGGCTTTTGTCTTGCCACTCTACCCCATAGCTCAGACATATGAAGAATACGAGAGATTGTTGTCACATGTACCACACAGCCAGTACTTGCCAGATATTCCTGCAGATCCTTTAATGTTGCTGTAGGCCTCTTGGTAGCCTTTCAGACCAGTTTTCTTCTCGTCTTTTCATCAATTTTGGAGGGACGTCCAGTTCATATTTTCTCCATTTGATGATGACTGTCTTCACTGCGTTCCATGGTATATCTAATGCCTTGGAAATCCTTTTGTACCCTTTTCCTGACTGATACCTTTTAACAATGAGATTCCTCTGATGCTTTGGAAGCTCTCTGTGGACCATGGCTTTTGCTGTGGGATGCGACTAAGAAATTTTCAGGAAAGACCAACTAGAGCAGCTGAACTTTATTTGGGGTTAATCAGAGGCACTTTAAATTATGGCAGGTGCATGCTGACTCCTATTTGACATGATTTTGAATGTGATTGCTTAATTCTGAACACAGCTACATCCCCAGTTATAAGAGGGTGTGCACACTTATGCAACCACATTATTTTAGTTTTTTCTTCCCTCCACCTAAAAGATTTCAGTTTGTTTTTTCAATTGAGTGGTACAGTTTATAGGTCACATTAAAGGTGTAAAAAGTTCTGAAATTATTTATCTTTGTCTAATTTTTTTTACAGCACAGAAATGTCAGCTTTTGATATTCGGTAACATTATTTTGTGGGTCAGTACAATTATGACAATTTTAAATTTATATAGTTTATGTTTTACTACTTTTGCAACATAAAATAACATTTTTATTAAAAAAGTTATTGTTGCATTGCCATATTCTAAGAACCATAACTTTTTGTTTTTAATTAACCCCTTAGGGACACAGCCTTTTTACACCTTAGGACCAGGCCATTTTTTGCAAATCTGACCAGTGTCACTTTAAGTGCTCATAACTTTAAAACGCTTTGACTTATCCAGGCCGTTCTGAGATTGTTTTTTCGTCACATATTGTACTTCATGACACTGGTGAAATGAAGTCAAAAAAATATTTTTTTTTGCACCAAAAAATACCTAATTTAACAAATTTTTGGAAAAATTAGCAAATTTCAAAGTTTCAGTTTCTCTACTTCTGTAATACATAGTAATACCCCCAAAAATTGTGATGACTTTACATTCCCCATATGTCTACTTTATGTTTGAATTGTTTTGGGAATGATATTTTATTTTTTGGGGATGTTATAAGGCTTAGAAGTTTAGAAGCAAATCTTGAAATTTTTCAGCAATTTACAAAAACGACATTTTTAGGGACCAGTTCAGGTCTGAAGTCACTTTGCGAGGCTTACATAATAGAAACCACCCAAAAATGACCCCATCTAAGAAACTACACCCCTCAAGGTATTCAAAACTGATTTTACATACGTTGTTAACCCTTTAGGTGTTGCACAAGAGTTATTGGCAAATGGGGATGAAATTTGAGAATTTCTTTTTTTTGTCAAATTTTTTATTTTAACCCATTTTTTCCCACTAACAAAGCAAGGGTTAACAGCCAAACAAGACTGTATCTTTATTACCCTGACTCTGCCGTTTACAGAAACACCCAATATGTGGCCGTAAACTACTGTACGGCCACACAGCGGGGCGTAGAGTGAAAGGTGCGCCGTTTGGTTTTTGGAGGGCTGATTTTTATGGACTGGTTTATTTACACCATGTCCCATTTGAAGACCCCTGATGCACCCCTAGAGTAGAAACTCCCTAAAAGTGACCCCATCTAAGAAACTACACCCCTCAAGGTATTCAAAACTGATTTTACATTCGTCGTTAACCCTTTAGGTGTTGCGCAAGAGTTATTGGCAAATGGGGATGAAATTGGAAAATTTCATTTTTTTGTCTAATTTTCCATTTTAACCCATTTTTTCCACTAACAAATCAAGGGTTAACAGCCAAACAAGACTGTATCTTTATTACCCTGACTCTGCCGTTTACAGAAACACCCAATATGTGGCCGTAAACTACTGTACGGCCACACAGCGGGGCATAGAGTGAAAGGTGCGCCGTTTGGTTTTTGGAGGGCTGATTTTTATGGACTGGTTTATTTACACCATGTCCCATTTGAAGACCCCTGATGCACCCCTAGAGTAGAAACTCCCTAAAAGTGACCCCATCTAAGAAACTACACCCCTCAAGGTATTCAAAACTGATTTTACATTCGTCGTTAACCCTTTAGGTGTTGCGCAAGAGTTATTGGCAAATGGGGATGAAATTGGAAAATTTCATTTTTTTGCCTTATTTTCCATTTTAACCCATGTTTTCTACTAACAAAGCAAGGGTTAACAGCCAAACAAGACTGTATCTTTATTACCCTGACTCTGCCGTTTACAGAAATACCCAATATGTGGCCGTACACTACTGTACGGCCACACAGCGGGGCGTAGAGTGAAAGGTGCGCCGTTTGGTTTTTGGAGGGCTGATTTTTATGGACTGGTTTATTTACACCATGTCCCATTTGAAGACCCCTGATGCACCCCTAGAGTAGAAACTCCCTAAAAGTGACCCCATCTAAGAAACTACACCCCTCAAGGTATTCAAAACTGATTTTACATTCGTCGTTAACCCTTTAGGTGTTGCGCAAGAGTTATTGGCAAATGGGGATGAAATTTGCAAATTTCATTTTTTTGTCTAATTTTCCATTTTAACCCATTTTTTCCACTAACAAATCAAGGGTTAACAGCCAAACAAGACTGTATCTTTATTACCCTGACTCTGCCGTTTACAGAAACACCCAATATGTGGCCGTAAACTACTGTACGGCCACACAGCGGGGCATAGAGTGAAAGGTGCGCCGTTTGGTTTTTGGAGGGCTGATTTTTATGGACTGGTTTATTTACACCATGTCCCATTTGAAGACCCCTGATGCACCCCTAGAGTAGAAACTCCCTAAAAGTGACCCCATCTAAGAAACTACACCCCTCAAGGTATTCAAAACTGATTTTACATTCGTCGTTAACCCTTTAGGTGTTGCGCAAGAGTTATTGGCAAATGGGGATGAAATTGGAAAATTTCATTTTTTTGCCTTATTTTCCATTTTAACCCATGTTTTCTACTAACAAAGCAAGGGTTAACAGCCAAACAAGACTGTATCTTTATTACCCTGACTCTGCCGTTTACAGAAATACCCAATATGTGGCCGTACACTACTGTACGGCCACACAGCGGGGCGTAGAGTGAAAGGTGCGCCGTTTGGTTTTTGGAGGGCTGATTTTTATGGACCGGTTTATTTACACCGTGTCCTGTTTCAACCCCCCTGATGCACCCCTGGAGTCGAAACTCCCTAAAAGTGACCCCATTTTGGAAACTACGGGATAAGGTGGCATTTTTTGGGGGAGTATTTTTAGGGTAAATATAATTTTTGGTTGCTCTATATTACATTTTTGTGAGGTAAGGTTACCAAAAATTGAAATTCTGATATTTCATCTCCATTTGCCATTAACTGTTGAGGAACACCTAAAGGGTTAATAAAGTTTGTATAATCATTTTTGAATACCTTGAGGGGTGTAGTTTCTTAGATGGGGTCAATTTTAGGGAGTTTTTACTCTAGGGGGGCATCAGGGGGGCTTCAAAAGGGATATGGTGTCAATAAAAAAGGCCATCAAAATCGGCCTTCCAGAAACCATGTCGGTCCTTTCCTTTTGCAGCCTCCCTTTTACGGATACAGCAGTTTACGACCACAAATGTGGCGTTTCTGTAAACTGCAGTATCAGGGTAATAAATTTTAACTTTTGTTTGGTTGTTAACCCTTGTTTTCTTACCGGAAAAAACGGACTGAAATGGAAAAGTGCCAAAAATAGCGGTTTTGGCACCGTTTTTTTGTTTTTTTTTTAACCGTGTTAATCTGGGTAGTTAGGTCATGGGATATTGTTATAGAGGAGATTCTTACGGACGCGGCAATATCTAATAAGTCTACTTTTTTTTACAATTATTTAGGTTTTTGACTATATTATCTTTTTTGATACAACTTTTTTTTTTGGGTATCTCTAAAGTCTAAGTGTAATTTTTTTAATTTTCTTTTAGCCAATTATCTTATGTGGGGGCTCATTTTTTGCGGGATGAGCGGACGGTTTTATTGGCACTATTTTGGGGGCTATATGACTTTTTGATCGCTTGCTATGAAACTTTTTGTTATGTAAGGTGACAAAAAAAAATTTTTTGCACCTATTTTTTTTTTTTTTTTTTTACTGTGTTAATCTGGGGGGTTGGGTCATGGGGTATTTTTATAGAGGAGATTCTTACGGACGTGGCGATACCTAATAAGTCAACTTTTTTTTTACAATAATTTAGGTTTTAGACTATATTATCCTTTTTGATACCCTAAAAAAAAATTTGTATCTCTAAAGTCTAAGAGTCATTTTCAATTTTTTTTTTTATCTGATTATCTTATGTGGGGGCTCATTTTTTGCGGGATGAGATGACGGTTGTATTGGCACTAATTTGGGGGCTATATGACTTTTTGATCGCTTGCTTTTTATTATGTAAGGTGACAAAAAAAAACTTTTTTTGCACCTTTTTTTTTTTTCTGGACCGTGTTAGGCTACTTTCACACTAGCGTTCGGGCGGATCCGTTCAGAACGGATCCGCCCATAATAATGCAGACGGAGGCTCCGTTCAGTACGGATCCGTCTGCATTATTTTAGCAAAAAAAAGCTAAGTGTGAAAATAGCCTAGTACGGATCCGTCCAGACTTTCAATGTAAAGTCAATGGGGGACGGATCCGCTTGAAGATTGAGCCACATTGTGGCATCTTCAAACGGATCCGTCCCCATTGACTTACATTGAAAGTCTGGACGGATCCGTACGGATCCGCACGCCTCCGCACGGCCAGGCGGACACCCGAACGCTGCAAGCAGCGTTCAGCTGTCCGCCTGTCCGTGCGGAGGCGAGCGGAGCGGAGGCTGAACGCCGCCAGACTGATGCAGTCTGAGCGGATCCGCCTCCATTCAGACTGCATCAGGGCTGGACGGCTGCGTTCGGGTCCGCTCGTGAGCTCCTTCAAACGGAGCTCACGAACGGAATACCGAACGCTAGTGTGAAAGCAGCCTTAATCTGGGGGGTTAGGTCATGGGGCATTTTTATAGAGGAGATTATTACAGACGCGGCAATACCTATGTCTACTTTTAATAAATTATTTTAGTTTTTTTGGGTGTCTCAAGTCTGAGAACCATTTTTTTTTTTTATCCCATGTCAGTCCTAAATTGGGATATAAATTTAGTACTCCATGGAAGTGTGATACTCCCTGAAGCAACCGTCAATGCAGAGGCCCGGATGATCGGGGCATGTGTCGCACTGAGTAGTCGTGTCCTTCCGTATCCCCCTCCTGCGACACACTCTGCACTTTTTTTGGGTTCGTCCCTTCTTTCCAGTATGGGGGACCACACCTGGAAAGTGTTGGCCAGGGACGATCCGGGCGCCTACAGTTCCCGAGGTACTCCGGCCTGCTCTTTCCCGGTCCGAAAAGATCAGGGCCTTGAGGACTGCCTCATAGAACTGGAGGAATGTCCCTGTGCTGCCAGCGCTTCGGGATAGTACAAAAGAGTTGTACATGGCAACCTGCACCAAGTAGACCGCAACTTTTTTGTACCATGCCCGGGTTTTGCGCATGGCGTTATATGGCTTGAGGACTTGATCCGAGAGATCAACTCCTCCCATATACCGATTGTAGGCGACGATACAATCGGGCTTGAGGACCGTTGCCGCGGTACCTCGCACAGGGACAGGGGTGATGCCGTTACCATGAATTGTGGACAGCATAAGGACATCCCTCTTGTCCTTATACCTGACCAGCAACAGGTTTCCAGTGGTAAGGGCACGGGTCTCACCCCTGGGGATGGGTACCTGGAGGGGGTGGGCAGGGAGGCCGCGTTGATTTTTCCGCACGGTCCCACAAGCGGACGTGGATCTGGCGGCAAGGGACTGGAACAAGGGGATACTGGTATAAAAGTTATCCACGTACAAGTGGTAACCCTTATCCAGCAGTGGGTACATAAGGTCCCACACGAGTTTCCCGGTAACACCCAGAGTGGGGGGACATTCTGGTGGTTGAATCCGGGAATCTCGCCCCTCGTACACACGAAATTTGTAAGTGTACCCTGAGGTACTCTCACAAATTTTGTATAGCTTCACGCCATACCTCGCCCGCTTGGAAGGCACATACTGGCGGAAAATGAGTCTCCCCTTGAACGCAATGAGAGACTCATCAACCACGACCTCCCTTCCAGGTACATAGGCCTCCATGAATTTGGCCCCAAAGTGATCGATGACCGGCCGTATCTTGTACAGACGGTCATGGGCAGGATCACCTCGGGGTGGACATGCTGCATTATCGGAATAATGCAGACATTTCCTGATGGCCTCAAACCGGGAGCGTGTCATAACCGTACTGTAAAGTGGGGTCTGATATAGGACGTCCCCACTCCAGTACAGCCTGGCACTGGGTTTCTTGACCAGGCCCATATGCAGCACGAGGCCCCAAAATGTCCTCATTTCGGCTGCACTGACCGGCGTCCAGCCACCGGGCCTGGCCAAAAAGGAGCCCGGGTGTTGAGCGACGAACTGTTGGGCGTACAGATTCGTCTGCTCCACCATCAGATTTACCAGTGAGTCACTGAAAAAATGACAAAAAAAGTCATATTCAGTGTAGCCCACTGTGGAAATCTGGATTCCTGATTGGCCTACAAAATCAGGAATCACGGGCTCGTATCGCTCTGGGCTACACCAGACAAGTTCACCGGCAGGGTGCTCCGGTGGATTTAACTGGTGGGCCGGGAAACCAGTACGAGCCCCAGAGCTGCTCGTACTAGTGTGGGCCACAGGGTCCCTAACATGGCGGTCCCCTTGCTCCGCCTGGCGGCGTCTCCGCCGCCTTGGGGGCTCATCATCATCGCTAGATGATGAGGAGGATGCGGATGACAACAGGAATGTGGGGTCATCCTCATCCTCACTGGGACTCTCGGACTCGGAGGCAAGCTGGGCGTATGCCTCCTCGGCCGAGAACGTCCGGCGGGCCATAGGGGAGTGTGTGTCTGCGTGTATATGTGCGTGTGTGTAACTCTTTATTTGGTGTGCGTGTGTGAGGGGGCACGGGTGTTCACGAACTCACCCTAAAACTAACAGAAAAAAATAAATAAAACTAACTAAAAAAAAGGGCAAAAAAGTGAGGAAAAAAAATTCAAAACTGCTGATCAACCGTCCGAAGTTGATCAGCGGTGGGGTGTGCGATGCGCTTACAGTGGCCGGACGCTAAGTGCCGGTCACAGTCAGCGAACTCAAAAAAAAAAAAAAAAAAAGCACCCCAAAAAAGGTGGGGGGGGGGGGGCAAGTGGCAGGGGGAGGGGGGCAAGTGGCAGCACCCCTGGGGGGTCTAGGGTCACACAGCTGTGCTGTGGACCCCAGACACCCTAACTAGGGTGATGCAATAAAAAGTAAAAAAAAACTAACTTTCCCTTTTTTTTCCCTGCCTATCCCAAACTTTCCCTAGCTGTCCCTATGTACCTGATGGGGTGCTGGGGCACAGATCGGGTCCTGGGGGCACAGATCAGGGGTGCTGGCAGCGATGGTGGACACAAGCAGGCAGCTCCTCTCTCCTCCGGCGCTGGAACACAAAAGGAGGAGGAGAGGGGCGCCTGCCTCTTTTGAATCTGCCGCCGCACCGCCCCCTGACCAATCAGAAAGCGATCCTGAGTGGTGATGTCACCATCACCACTCAGGATCGCTGGATGGTGATTGGTGGAGTGAAATCACACCACCATCACCATCCTGTTCCGGGTTATCGGGTCTTCAGAGACCCGAATAACCCGGAAACGCAGAAAACCGCAGGTCTGAATTGACCTGCGGTTTTTTGCGATCGCATACATGGGGGGGTCACCGGACCCCCCGACGCATTTGCCCCAAGTGCCTGCTCAATGATTTGAGCAGGCACGGGGTTCCGATCGCCGCCGGCCGCGCGGCGGTGATTGAAAATGCACAGGGCGTACATGTACGCCCTGTGTCCTTAAGTACCAGGGCACAAGGGCGTACCTGTACGCCCTGTGTCCTTAAGGGGTTAAAGCACCTGTGAATGCTTTCTTTTTTTTGCAGGGCGAGCTATATATTTTATTGGTATGATTTTGGGGTACATGTGACTTTTGATATATTTTTTTTTTTTACTATTTCATTAAGACATGAGGTAAGCAAAGCCAGCAATTGTCATTTCTGGTTTTTTTCACTCTATAATGTGATAATTTGATAGATCAGGTTTTTACAGATGTGGCAATACTAAATACATGTAGTTTAT
Source organism: Bufo gargarizans (assembly GCF_014858855.1). NCBI lineage: Eukaryota > Metazoa > Chordata > Amphibia > Anura > Bufonidae > Bufo > Bufo gargarizans. The sequence goes on along the minus strand of NC_058082.1, from coordinate 519,473,161 downwards.
TTTATTCTTTTCAGTTTTTACCAATAAGGACTGTATAATAGGGAAAGGGCACTTTTTTTTTACTTGAGAGCTTTATGTCTAAAAATAAATAAAATAGAACCATACAATGTTCGATTGCTGTATTAGCACACTGCAATAGTTATCTACTGCAGTGAACTACTGTTGGTACTTTTGCACTGACAATTCTCCTATTAAACCCTGGGGGCCCAATGGGGCAGAGAGAGCGCCCCTCTGTAAACCACTTTGGTGCTGTGGTCACCATTGACTGGGACATCGAAAGGGATAAACAGCCGGTGAAATCTGACTGTTGCATCGGCTTTATATGTTACCGACATGCTGCTGCTAATGGTTCCGGCTCAGCTTCTAAATGCTCCACTTACTATGCTGTATATTTACGGCACAGTGCAGGAAGCAGTCACAGAAGTCCCACCAGTTCTCAAGTCTCATCTGCTTTAGTAAATATGTGTATTCTTTATGAAATATCAATTCTAGAGCATCTTAAAACTTGGAGCCTTACTTGGCTTCGGTTTCGTTGTTAAAGCCGAGTTTGGTTCTAAGTTTTAAAGTGATTATTCAACAACGTCACGCTAGACTTCACAAATAACTAACCCTCGACTCAGAGCCGATACATTTTAATACCATACGGAGATAGATCTCTATTCAGTATTAATCCGAAGTTTTGAACGAAGCGACTTCGGATATAGCATCCGAAGCTTGCTTTGCTTATCACTAGTCAGTAAAGCTGTGGTTGTCGGTCATTCTACTGTCTATATAATACAGTTGTATCTCTGTGTTCTGGCAGTGTCCCTGGAGTAGTAGTCTCACAGGAGAATAGAATCTCTTGCTGGTCCCAGGGAGTAGGAGCAATTGGTTGTGTTTCCCTCCTAGTCACTGTCCTAGCTAGAACCCCCTTTTCCTGGCAGGAAGCAGGAACAGCTCACTCCTACCAAAATAAGAGGAAGAGGAAAGTTAACCCTGTCCATGTGAACCATACCTCTTCATGCTGGTGCACTTCCATATATACCAAGACAAAAACATTAACATAACATTTAAAAAATTACAGATACTCCCGGGTCTGGGGACCTACACATCGTTTCTCATAACTGTGTTGTAGCGTGCCATTCCTCTATTAAGATGTGCAGCACCTGAAACTACGGATACTGGAAGCCTGTGCTAGCATTTCTCCTACGGTGGTGCTATCAGTGTGTGAAGAGTGGGAGAAGAGGGTTGCATTGACAAAGTTTGGTGTGTCACATGACCCTCTTCCTATTGAAAAAACTAAAGTTGGATTCAAAATGGCCGACTTCAAAATGGCCGCCATGGTCACCACCCATCTTGAAAAGTTTCCCCCCTCACATATACTAATGTGCCCCAAACAGGAAGTTAATATCACCAACCATTCCCATTTTATTAAGGTGTATCCATATAAATGGCCCACCCTGTACATATGTGTGCAGGGCTGGTACTACCTTTTTGGATAATAAATGACGGCTTGGGACACTCTACCTCAGTTCGGCACAAGCCCTCAGTTCTCTCAAAGGTGCAGAGTCCACCACTTGGAAAGGGAGGGAATGCAGAACCAGCAACTTGGCCAGGAGCATGTTCAGCTTCTGCGCCGTTGGATGAGTGCACGCATATTGTTGTCTCTTAGCAATCACTTCGGTGATCGATTGCTGACGGAGTAGGAGGAGCATCAGGACCAGCAGATGATGGGAAGGACAGACAGCTCCCTTCAGGCTGAGGTGGTGCAGCCTTGACTGCATCAAATTGGTGCGTGCCACCGAGTAATGCAGTGGTTGCTGCGGCAGGCTGGACCACCACATTGGAGAAACGGTTCTCCCAGGCTACTTTATGGTGACTCTGCATGTGTTGACGCAGGGCAGTGGTGCCAACATTGACCCTGCCCACAAATTCAGCAAATGGCCATTGTTACCTCCTCCTGCAGCCTAATATAAAATTGCCATACCGCCAATTATGCATTTTCCCCTCCAACACTCAGTACAGACTGCCTGCTACCGCTGCTTCTGTGAAACCCTGCACCTCTACTTCCCAGGCAGGTAGTCTCCTGTGAAGCAGGCGGTCTACCCCAGGGACGTTTGGTTCCTGACCTCCCACTGCTGCCACCCTGCTGACTGCAGGCCACGCTACCACCTTGCTGGCTCAGCAGCTGCCTCACGCGCAATTGTCCACCCTCTTCTCCTGATGATGAAGACCCTTCTTCATCAGGCACCCAAGTGCAATCTGCTTCATCATCATCCACTACTGTCTGCACGTCACTGATGTCCACCTGACAGACAGCTCGCAACATCAGCTACCACGCAACTCACATCATCACTACTTGCCGCACAGATCTTGGCTGGGCAGTAGCTGCTGACTGTCCTCTAGTAACTCATCCTCACTGAAAAGTGGAGCGGAGCCTACGGCATATAATACTTCTCTAGCAGAGGGAATAGAAAAGGACAAAGGCAGGTTGAGAACAGGTGAGGGCACAGGGCCTGCTCCCGGGCCATGCCAACTAAGCATTGTGTCCACCGACTCTTGGCTGGGGGTGTCTGATGTCACCTGCGACAAAGTAGAAGACTGAGTCAACCATTCAAGCACCGCTGGGTTGCTGGTCAAGACACGATCGCTAGATAACACTGGGAGCTTAGGCCTCTCTCTGCAACTCCTGCTGCCACCCCCCCCCCCCCTTTTTCTGCTGCCTACAACAAACATTTTGGCCACTGCCCGTTCCATTTTGAAGGGCCTGTCACTTGTCAGTCTGACATACTGTTAGATTAAATTAAAAAGGAAATTAATACACTTCAAAAAAGCTGTAGAACAATGTAACTTGACTGCAGGGCGGCAAATAACACGTACTTGTTTTTTCCACTAATACACCCCAAAAAAGGCTGTAGTACAATGTAACCACCACAGAACTGCAAAAAGGCGCACTTTTTTTTTACTATTAAAAACACCCAAAAAAAGCTAATGGGGTAAGGGACGCTAAAAATAAAATAACAAAACTTTATTGGGGTAATCCAAATAAAATAACAATATAGAGGTGTGTGACCTAAAACACTATAAGCAAGTGGGTTAGCTTGGGTCAGATAACAAAATAAAGGGGTCCACTAGGACTACATCAGTCCAACGCAAAAATAGCGCTGTCAGTATGCGGACACCATAGAATATCCAGACCCAGTTAACAGAGGTCCCAACCACATGTGGTCAGTGAATATGTCTGACCAATGTAACAAAAAAAAAATGACAAGGGCTGTATAAAGTGGATGGACCAGTGAACTAGAGGTGAACACCCTACTAGTATATGTAACCCATCCATAAGTGAAAAGTGGCAATGCTGTGTATACACTGCCACAAATCACCCAAGGCCACAGGTAGGGTGAACCCTCTTAGTTTAAGCAGAGTACCCAGCACAGGCTATAATCGCCAAAGGACAGTTAAGCTGGATATATAGTATATAGATAATGTTTATCCAGCTCACCTAGTCGGCATGTTGTATCCCGTGTGCACGGAGTCAAGCCAGCAAATTCCTGGGCGTAGACGAAATTAAATGAAAAAGGACGATTCCGGCACTTATTTTTCTTACCATAAAATCTTCCTCTTTATTGAATCACATCATATGCGGAACAGTATCACAAACAAGCTGTTTACACGTTTCGGAGACCTCCTCCTTAGTCGTAACAATGTGGTCTGGGAGTTTGGAGAAATTTAAACACCCATGTACCCTCCCTCATCTAGTGGGTGGTGGTAGCATGATGTCACAAATCAATCAATCAGCTCGCAGACTCACACCTGAAGTATCATTCTCAATGAACATAGATTAAAATGGCCCCACACGATGCCTCTCCCGCATCCCTGCGTCTGGGCTAGGAGCGCACCAGCAAAAAGCCTCTACCTAGAAAACACAGGTGCAGGGTGTGAGAGACCGCATCATGTGAACAGGGCTGTACAGAATATCATGTGTTCAAATAAAATGTAAACCTGTAGAAAACTCTACATGCAAAAATGGATAAAGAAGGAATACAGAGGCCGCAATCATCACATTATAATGAGATATAGTATATAAAAATGGACGTGTTGAAATGAACCAAAATGAACAAAAATCTGTCCCCAATTGACTTTCAATACAGTTCATGACGGATCAGTCTTGGCTATGTTAAAGATAATACAAACGGAACCATTCATGACGGATGCATGCGGTTGTATTATTGTAACAGATCAGTTTTTGCAGATCTATGACGGATCCGCCCAAAACGCGAATGTAAAAGTAGCCTAAGCCATCACAGTACTGGGGCATTATCTCGGTTATACCAGTACACCGTCCCTCAGACTAGAGGTGCACGCTTAGGCAGGTTTTTGGTGCCAAGTGTGTTTAGCTCCTGAGGAAGTGCACAGAAACGCGTCAAGCCTTAGTATTTCTAACCTCAGGCCAGTGGAGCTGATGGTTGGCTGTGTATGAGCCACATCAGCTGTTCCTCCCACGGCCTGAGGGCAGCACCATTGTGAGTGTTTGCAGTGGATGGCAACGTGCACAGCCATGCCCTGACAGACTACTATATATCCAGCTCAACTGTCCTGTGGCGATTATAGCCTGTGCTGGGTACTCTGCTTGAACTAAGAGGGCTCACCCTACCTGTGGCCTTGGGTGATGTGGCAGTGTATACACAGCATTGCCACTTTTAACTTATGGGTTACATATACTAGTAGGGTGTTCACGTCTAGTTCAGTGGTCCAACTACTTTATGCAGTCCCTGTTGGTTTTTGGTTACATTGGTCAGACATATTCACTGACCACATGTGGTTTGGACCTCTGTTAACTGGGTCTGGATATTCTATGGTGTCCGTATACCGACAGATAGCGCTATTCTATCAAGTGGACTCCTTTATTTTGTTATCTGACCCAAGCTAGCCCACGTATAGTGTTTTAGGTCACACACCTCTATATTGTTATTTTATTTGGATTACCCCAATGAAGTTTTGTTGTTTTATTTTTAACGTCCCTTACCACAATTGCTTTTTCTCAATTACACAAGTGGACATATACCCTTTAATCATTCAGTACACATTTTGTTAATTGATCCTATTAAAACACCCCCCCCCCCCAAAAAAAAGTGTAGTACAATGTAACTGCACCGCAGAAAGGCAAATAAACATTTTTTTTTTACACTTATACTGTACACCCCCAAAAAAGCTGTAGAACAATGTACTAGCACTGCAGAACGGCAAAGACATACTTTTTTTTAGACTTATACACTCCAAAAAAGCTGTAGAACAAAGTAACTGCACCGCAGAACGGCAAATAATATGTACTTTTTTTTTACACTTCTACACCCCAAAAAAGCTGTAGAACATAGTAGCTGCACCGCAGAACGGCAAATAAGATGTCCTTTTTGTTACTTATACACCCCAAAAAAGGCTGTAGTACAAAGTAACTGCACCGCAGAAAGGCAAACTTTTTTTTTTTTACACTTCTACTGTACACCCCCAAAAAAAGCTGTAGTACAATGTAACTGCACCGCAGAACGGCAAATAAAATGTACTTTTTAGACTATTAAAACACCCTAAAAAAAGTATGCAGTACAATAAAAACTGCACCGCAGAACGGCAAATAAGACATCCTTTTTTTTTACACTAATATACCCCAAAAGAAATGGTAGAACAATTAAATGCACCCCAATAACAAACAAGGTTTGCTGGAATTACAGAGGCATTATCTAGTGCAAACCTAAAAGCAGCAGTATAATAGCAATTTGGATCCCCAGTCAGTGCAGCAAGGTGTAATAGAATAGCTCCTATTACCCAGGCGGTACACTCTACTATTGTACCCCACTCTCATTTATAGCATGGATCCCCTTCCCATCCTTTCCCTACAACTTGAATAATCTTTCCCTGAACTTGTAAATCATTTTTTTCAGCACAAAAAGTATTTTCTAACACTGTCCCTAGCGCCTGTTGACATCTCTCCCTGCCCTAAGCACACTGGAAAATGGCAGAATAGAAAATAGTTGAGGGCATTTATAGGGCTGTGACGTCACAGGGGCTGGCTGGCTGCTGATTGGCTGAATGCATAGCATTGTAGGAGATCCCTCGTTCCCAGAGTTTTTTGCTCCATGTCCCAACATGTGCAGCAGCCATTTTAGGAAAAAATTCGTTACTACAAAGCGTGAGGAAATTTGGATTCGGTGCAAATTCCACTTAGTCAACTTCGATTCGCTCATCTCTAGTTTTCCGTGATGTGGCATGAAGGAAAACTTTGCAAAATACACCTAAGTACATAGGAATAATGAGGTAGATAAGACAAGTGATGTAAAGCAGATCAATGAGTTGATATTGTTAATATTGATCTGCTTTACATCACTTGTCTCATCTACCTTATTATTCCTATGTACTTTAGTGTTTCAATAAGTGAATCTTCAGATACTGTGTTAAAAGATAGAAGGAAGAGACCTCAGTAGTCAAAAAAGCTGGCAAGTTTCTCAGCACCTTTTCAGTTAGTCATTAAAAGGTATCAACAATTGAGGAATATTGATGAGCGGCAGTAGTCATTCGAATTCGCGATATTTCGTGAATATTTTGTCGAAAATTTGCAAATTCTAATATTCCTTATATTGTACGAATTTTTTTTACTCAAAAAATTTTTTGTAATGCGAATTTTTATCGCAAATTTTTCAATTGCCGAGCAAAAACATGATTCCTCCCTGCTTCTTGGCCAAGGAGTCATAGCACTATATCGAATATATTCTTTTTTTGAATATTCTTAATATTCTAAAACAAGAATATATAGCAATACAGCCAATATTAGAAAAAACTAATGTAGAGCAATTTTATTTTATTTTTTTAATAGTTTGATTTTTTATTTTTTTTGGAATTTTGAATAGTTGGAATTTTTTTCCAATCTGGACTTCAGATGAGAAAAAAAATTACAACTATTAGACAAAGAAGATTATAGCATTATATTAGCTAAATTTCTCTATATTCGTTTTTTTCTCGAATATTTGCTATATTGCTATATATTCTTGTTTAAGAATATTCCAAAAAACGAATATTTGTTTTTTCAAATATTCTTAATATTCTAAAAGAATATATAGCAATATAGCAAATATTCGGAAAAAAAACAAACGAATATAGAGCAATTTATTTAATATAGTGCTATAATCTTTTTTTTCAATAGTTTAATTTTTTTTCCAATCTGAACTTCAGATGAGAAAAAAATTGCAACTATTAGACAAAGAAGATTATAGCACTATATTAGCTAAATTGCTCTACATTTGTTTTTTTTCGAATATTCGCTATATAATCTTGTTTTAGAATATTACGAATATTCAAAAAAATGAATATATACGATATAGTGCTATATAATAGTTTTTTTTTTTTGAATATTCACAATTTTTCCCATTTAAACTCATGATTCCTCCCTATTTCTTGCTTGTGGGCCAATGAGTCAAAAAAAAAATCTTGAATATTCGAAATTACGAATATATATCACTATATTCTAAATATTTGCAAATTTTCGAATTACCTATATTCGCGATAAAAATTAGAATATTTGTGATCGAATATTTTTCACTCCCCACCTTCACATAGTCCTAACTTTTTTATTTTTCCGTTCACATAGCCTTATGAGGGTTTATTTTTTGCGGGACAAGTTGTACTTTCTAATGGCGCCATTTATGGTTGCATACCATGTAGTTGGAAGTGTAAAATGAGCTAAATAAGGCTACCTTCACACTAGCGCTATAAATCCTGCTGGATCTCTCTGCATTGTGGCATTACCAGAAGTTTGTAAATCTCTGTCCAGCCCCATTAACTAAAATGGGGGGACTAACGAAGATCTGGCCACAAACTGGCAAATATGTCAAAATGCAGGCAGTTAATGGGACCAGACGGAGATTTACAAACTTTCGGCAGTGCCGGAATGCAAAGAGATCCGGCAGGCTGTTGCCTGCTGGAACAGCCTGTTGGCTGTATAATGGTAGTATGAACCTAGCCTAAGAAGAATCCTTCCTTTTATTGTAAAACACATGCAAGTTGAAGGCGTTGGCCACTTTATCACAATTTTCATCACTATATAAGTATTAAACTCATCAGTAATCTGGTTTCCTGGAAGTCTCAACGACTGAATTCCCCTGATAGGACAGGAAAACAAAACAAAAAAAAAAAACAGGTTTTAAAACCCCACCCCTCCCTCTCCATTGTATTTTCAACAGACCACCGAGGATAGGATAATAAGGAAATAAAATAAAACATAGAATACATTTTAGGGTGGGTAATGGAGACTTCCAGGAAATCGGATTACCGGTGAGTGTAATGCTCATTTCCCCAGTTGTCTCCATTACAGATCTGAGAACTAACAAAGAAGACTTCTTAGGGTGGGACAATTGCACAGAGGATCTTGCGTCCATAGGCCATGTCCTGGTTAGAAAAATCATCAAGTGTGTAATGTTTAGTAAAGTTGTGAAAACGCTTCCATTTTACTGCTTGACAGATTTACTCAACAGAAGTTGAAGATCTTTCTGCCCATGAGGCAGAAATTTACCTAGTTGAATGGGCCCTCAGGGAAGGGGGCATAGTTTTCCCTTTGGCTTTGTAGGCTTCAGAGATTGCTAATTTGATCCACCTGGAGACAGAACTTTTTGAAGCCTTCTTCCCTATATTTGGACCACAGAACTCTGAAAATTGATTTTTTTTCAATCCACCATTGTAACACTTCCTGTTTAATGTATAAAGTACAAAAGACCGATTCCTGAGCATTTTTTGCATTGGTACAGAAGGAGGGGATCACTATGTCCTGGGACCTGTGGGAAGAAGTGAGCACCTTTGGCAAAAAATTTGGGTCCAATTTAAATATCAATTTATCCTTTGATGTTCTCAAAAAAGGTTCCTGAATTGATAGAGCCTGCAATTCACCAACACTCCTAGCTGACATTATTGCCACTAAGAAAATTGTTTTTATGGTAACTAACCAGATGGGAATAGATTTTAATGGTTCAAAAGGTGGTTCAGTTAGAACTATATTAAGGTTCAAGGGAGGGACTGCGTGGGGGGTTATTTATTAACATCAGCGTTTTTAGATGCCAGTCTTAAGCCCTTTAGCTGGTGGTGGATCTGCTGGCATCTACATAACTTCGCTTAAATTTTGATCATTTTCTGCGCCTAAAGCGTAGAAAATTATGAAATAGATGGGTCCTTGCCCGCCCACTTTTTAGACCTGATGTGAGCAGGAAAAAAAGTCATGCCAGAAATACGTCTAATATAGGCGCATTTCTGATAGTGAATGACCCTCTAGATTTTTTTTATTCTAGGTCTCAATCTGTCCACTAGTCTGAAAAACTGGGTGCCATATCCAAGCCATTTTGTAAAAATTCCCAAATTTATGTTATGTCAGGGCTGACCTCGTCAAACTTACCCCCTCACCAAACTTCCCTCACATCTTAAAGGGTTTCTACCACTTGGATTTCACCTAATTAGGTGTCAGACACTAGCGCTCCGCTAGTGTCTGCTCTGCCAAACTATCCTGCTATAATAGATTTTGGGGCAGCCGTTTACCTAAAAAAAGAACTTTTATTAATATGCTAATGACTCTCTAGGTGCTATGGGGGCGTCATTAGCACCTAGAGGATCGGTCTACCTTCTCAAGATGCCGCCGCCCAGCGCCTCCCTCCAGCCCGCCCATCTGCTTCGGAATGCATCAAACGGACGACTTCACGCGCATGCGCAGCTGTATTCGGCGCATGCGCAGTGAATGTCCGACCGCTTCCCTGCTCAGACATCTCCACTGCGCCTGCGCCGATGACGTCATCGGCGCAGGCGCAGTGGAGATGTCTGAGCAGGGAAGCGGTCGGACATTCACTGCGCATGCGCCGAATACAGCCGCGCACGGCGCATGCGCGTGAAGTCGTCCGTTTGATGCATTCCGAAGCAGATGGGCGGGCTGGAGGGAGGTGCTGGGCGGCGGCATCTTGAGAAGGTAGACCGATCCCCTAGGTGCTAATGACGCCCCCATAGCACCTAGAGGGTCATTAGCATATTAATAAAAGTTATTTTTTTAGGTAAACGGCTGCCCCAAAATCTATTATAGCAGGATAGTTTGGCAGAGCAGACACTAGCGGAGCGCTAGTGTCTGACACCTAATTAGGTGAAATCCAAGTGGTAGAAACCCTTTAACGTAAATCTTAAGGTACTAATCTCTGACAATCCATTTTTTTTAAGGAGTCCCAATTGATGATCCATCCAAGTGCCTGAAGCTGCTGGGTTATCATCTGAAGCTGAGATTCTGTCTCTACGACCAAAATGTCATCCAGGTGACATACGATTATTGATTCCTTCCTGAAAGTTGTGATCACCATGGTCATGATTTTAGTGAAAATACTATATATGGCGCTTAGGATATCCCAAAGAGAAGGTATTAGAACTAGAAGCGTTGGATGTTCCTGCCTTGCTGAACTGCAAACCTTAAATACTGTCTGGTCTGTTGATGGATGGGAACATGATTGTAGGAATCTTTTAAGTCTATTGTTGCCATTACTGGTAGTGACCACTTCCTTCCTCTACACCCGGAGCAGATTCTATTGTTCCTAGTTTAATTAAATCTTTTATCTTGCACAATAGTAGATCCTGTTGGGATGTAGGGAGTTTTCTCAGAAGGAAGTTTTGCAGGGAACAGACAAACATTCTATGCGATCACCTTTATTTTTATAATATTTGTTATCCAAGGGTCTGTCACCATCCATTCCCAGGCGTTGGAAAGGGAAATGAGCCAGCCTCCCACTGTAATGGCGTTATTGTTTAGCGGAAGAGGAGAGCTCTCCTCTATTGGGGTTAACAAAATAAAACTACCTTTTTCTTCGAAATCTGTCATCTGGGAAACCTTTCTTGCAGTCTGTAGCATTTTCGAACATTCTGTCCAGCTCAGACTCAAACAAATATTGGCCATGAAAGGGAAATATGCTTATTTTTTTGAAGCCATGTCACTAGACTGTTCCTTCAGCTGTAACACCCTTCCGGCTGAGTTGGAAACAACTGCAGTGCAAGCAGAAAGTCTCACAGACTCTAGTAATGCATCTGCCTACAATTTGTAGCCATCTTTAATAGGGGTAAGTTTTCTAGTATTTGCTCTCTGGGTGTTTTATTTATTAAATGGATCTCTAATTGTTCAAGCCAGACATTGAGTGTATGAGCTATACACGTTGATGTTACAACAGGTTTAAGCAAAGCTGAAGTTGCCTCCCAGATCTTTTTTTTTTGCCGACTCCTATCCATTGGATCTTTAATTGCGCTGCGTCCTCAAAGGGTAACACCGTATTCTTAGCAACTGGTGCAACAACCTTAGGTATCGTGACCCAATCAATACAATCCTCTTCACTGAAAGGATAACTTCTTTTAATACACGTTGGAATGAAAGAACCTTTTTCCGGTTTCGTCCGTTACGTTTTAATCATTTTTTTGGGCATTTTGGGGAACTGGGAATACACTTTTGCTCCTTTCCCTTGTTAACAGATCTCGGCTTTTTCGGAATTTCCACTTTGATAGTGGCTCTAATTGATTTTATTAATTCATTATTTATTAATTTAACTAATCTGTATTGAAGAGGAATATTTTATATTTGTTGTCTTCTTCAGAGGAGACATAGACTGACGAGCAAAAGGGTAACAATATTTTGAACTTTTGACTTTCAGGCTCCAAATGTGAGACTACCATCATTTTATATAGACAATCATCTTGGCTATCTCATACATAAATTGGACTTGCAACTATTTACATATGATTCTTGTCATGTAACTGTATGTTCATCTTTGGCTTTCAACACTGCCTGAATCCTTCCGGACATACTCCAAATCAGAGTCAGAGTCAATCATGTCCTGACCGAAATCTGTTCCCAGGTCTCTTCTACATGTTCCTAATTTTGGTGCATACTGATCGACTCACTTGAGTACAAATACAACTTTTTCTACAACTCTACCCACAAGTGTGCAATAGGTTAAGGTCTGGGGACTGTGGGGGCCAATCCTTCCCCTCTACTTCATTGTCATTGAATCATTTCTTCGCCAATCTAGACGTATGCTTCAAGTCGTTGTCCTGCTGGTAGACTATGTCATCCTCTTCATAGTACTCACATATAGCTCAGCATTGAGATCCCTATTGATCCTGGTCAAGTATCCAACGCCTTTGGTTGTGAAACCACCCCATATTATAAGGCTTCCTCCACCAAACTTGACAGTTCCTTCAATTTCTCGATCCATTAGCACCATTTTCCCTGGTTTCTTCCAGGCACATTTCTTCCTGGCACATCAGAGCCCAGTCTGTTGACTTTCATCTCATCGCTCCAAATCACCCATTTCCAATTTTCTACTATCCACTGTTTGTACTATTTTGCAAACTAGAGCCGATGCATTTTATGACGATATTGAAGTCTAGGCTGCTTCACCTTTTTTCAGGCCACCATTCCAGACTTATGGAATGCACGTCATACAGTGCTTGCATGGATGTCTCTGATCTCACTATTACAAAGCATACAAGCCACCTCCACTGCCATGTATGTCATGCCAGAACTGATAGACCTTGTGATGAGCCGACTTGTTGACTCCAAAATTTTGCCTGACGTTAACCTTTTGGCTTTGGAATGGATGGATTTCATTTCGTATTCTTCCAACTGTCATTGCACTCAAATGATGCAGTTTGGCAATTTTCTTAGTCAAGATACTGCTATTGATGAGCTGGATGATGCGGTTTCTCTTTTCTTGGGAAATCTTCTTCATGGCTGCTCCTGAAATTGAACCAGTGACCTTTCGTTTGGGAATTAACCTAACAACACACTGAGTTATTAGGCTATATGATAACAGGTTGCAATCTTAGTATACAAGAAGAAAAAGCAAAACAGTAACAAAGCAGTTAAATGACAAGAATCTACATAACTAAATCGACAAGAATCTACATAAACAGCAGCTGGCAAAAGAGCAAAACAAAATCACAAAAAATTCTTTAAATATATATATGCAAAAAAAAAAAAAAAAAAAAAAAAACAAGGTCTGAGCAGGTAGGTGATATCTGTGGTGCCAGGGCAAGTACAGTGATTGCACAGGGCAAATGTGGTGCCCATATTCAAAAAAGGATCTAAGTCCTCCACAGTTAATTATAGACCAGTTAGTTTAACTTCTGTTATTATTTTACGCACTTATATAGCGCTACTATATTCCGAAGCGCTTTACAGACATTAGCATCCAACTATCCCCAATGGGACTCACAATCTAAGGTCCCTACCAGTATGTCTTTGAAGTGTGGGAGGAAACCGGAGTACCCAGAGGAAACCCACGCAAACACGGGGAGAACATACAAACTCCATGCAGATGTTGTCCTTGGTCGGATTCGAACCTAGGACCCCAGCGCTGCAAGGCACCAGTGCTAACCACTGAGCCACTGTGGGAAAAATGTTTGAAGGACTCTTAAGGGACTATATACTGGAGGAGTATGTGACTGTAAATATTATAAGTGATAACCAACATGGGTTTACCAAGGACAGAAGTTGTCAGACTAACCTGATTTGTTTTTATGAGGTGGTGAGTAGTACCCTGGACAGAAGGGCAGCTGCAGATGTAGTGTTTCTGGATTTTGCAAAGGCTTTTGATACTGTCCCTCAGACGTTTAATAGGCAAAGTAAGGTCTATAGGCTTGGAAAGTATAGTCTGTAATTGAATTAAAAACTGGCTGAAGGACCGTGTCCAGAGTTGTGGTCAATGATTCCTATTCAGAATGGTCCCGGGTAATAAGTGGTATACCAAGGTTAAGTGACGGGTCTTCTATTATTTATTAACGATATAAAGGACAGGATTAATAGCACCACTTCTATTTTTGCAGATGACACTAAGCTATGTAGTACTGTGCAGTCTATGGAAGATGTCCATAAACTACAAGCTGACTTGAACATTCTGAGTAATTGGGCATCAACTTGGCAAATGAGGTTCAATGTGGATAAATTAAAATTTATGCATCTTGGTAGTAATAATCTCTGTGCTTCATATGTCCTAGGGGATGTAACATTGGGGAAGTCACTTTTAGAGAAGGATTTGGGTGTCCTTGTAGAACATAGATTGAATAACAGCATACAATGTCAATCAGCTGCTTCTAAGGCCACCAGGATATTGTTTTGCATTAAACGAGGCATGGACTCGTGGGGCAGGGATGTAATACTACCACTTTACAAAGCGTTGGTGCGGCCTCATCTGGAATATGCAGTTCAGTTCTGGGCCATAGTCCATAGAAAGGACGCACTGCAGCTGGAAAAAGTAGAGGAGCGCGATTAAACTAGTTATGAAGAAAGATTAAAAGAATTGAATTTAGTCTTGAGAAGAGACGTCGGGGGGGGGGGGGGGGGGGGGTGCATAATTAACCTATACAAATCTATAAATGGTCCATACAAAAAATACGGAGAAAAACTGTTCCATGCCCTCAAAAGACAAGGGGACACTGGCTCCCGACTGGAGAAGAAAAAGTTCAGTCTCCAGAAGTGTCAAAACTTCTTTACTGTAAGAACTGTGAATCTGTGGAATAGGTTTCCTCAGGATGTGGTCACAGAAGGAACAGTTGACAGTTTTAAAAAGGGTTAAGATGAATTCTTAAAAATAAACAACATTAATGCTTATGAAAATGTGTAGAAATCTGAGACTCGCTTCCTTCTGGGGTTGACATCACCACCTTGGTTGAACTTAAAGGACTTATGTCTTTTTTCAACCGTATTAACTATGTAAAAAAATAGGGACTTGGGCATTGATCCCTCTAAGCTAAGCAATACACAAATACAGCAAATCTTAATGTACAGCACCCCAAAGGTAACCACAAAGCAACCATATACAGTTGAAACTCGAAAAATTAGAATATTGTGCAAAAGTCCACTTATTTCAATAATGCAAATTAGAAGGAATTGCATTAATGCAGCTTAAAATTAGAATTTTGTGAAAAGGTTCAATATTCTAGGCTCAAAGTGTCACACTCTAGTCAGCTAATTGGTCCATATACCCTGAGCAAAGGAAACCTCAAAATTGAGACTTTGGGGTTTCATAAAATGTAAGCCATAATCATCCAAATTCTAACAAATAAAGGCTTGAAATATCTTGCTTTTCATGTAATGAGTCTATCTCATATTAGATATTCAAATTTTTTGAGTTTCACCTGTATACACCGTCACACAACATCCACGCAAATACTAAACAGCATCTAGGTAGAGCATGCTGATTGTTATTTTCCTAAGGCCACCAGAGATTTAGAAAATAACATCCGTAAACCACAGGTGTAAGGTCAATTGGTTTGTGGCAGTTAAGGTGTTAATGGCAACATCCCTGTTGGTCTAGGATATTGAAGGTGTTAATGTCAGTATAACTAGTGGTCTGGAGAGGCAAGAGCATTAATTTCAGTATCCTTGGTGTTCTAGGACAGTGAAGTGTTGTTATATCGCTGCTATGGAGGGCAGGGTTAGTTCTGCATACCTGGCATCCAGTAGCTACTAACAACTTAAGCTTTTTTTGCTGTCCTAGCTTTAAAGGAGTTGTTCTATTTCAGGAGGAAACAGTGTGATCAGTTGGACGAACGGCACACCTCTAGGGTAAGGGTGGTGCTAAGTGGGTGCATCAAATCTTCGTAAAATCAGAATAAACCACGTCACTAAGTTCTGTTGCTTGAACTTATTTTTCATAATCCATCCATAATAAATATTAGGTCACTGGCCAACGTTTCGGTCCAATCTAGACCTTGTTCACGGCCTGGTATAAATATAGACAAGAGTACATATCATAAGAAAACCCTTTTTTTTTTTTTTTTTTTTTTTTTAAGAGAGGTACATTAATGATGTATTAGCAGTACAGGATAGTGTAAAATGTTACACGATGCCATAGCAGAGAAGAAAACCTAATCATATATAGAGAGGAGCATTATTGTTACACAGAGTTAATGCAATATTCTATAATTAGGATATCCCAGGCTGGCAGACAGGATACCATCTTGAGATAAGGTAATGGAGATGAGGGTTCCTGTAGAGATGAGAGAGACACAGTACAACCACAGGTAAGTATAGTGTCGCCGTGTACATGTATACCCAATGAGTTAATTCTCAGAGCAGCAGATCTTATCTCCGCGGAACTGCTTTGTACAACCCTTGCAGAATACTACAAAAACAAGAGGATTCCCAGAGGATTAAGAGTACATCTCCATCCGACCCTATTCCCTTCCAATACTGAGTATTGCAATAAATTTGAAACCATCATTAAAAAGTGCTCGTTGGATATCATCATCCTCAGCATTGAATTCCTTCAGAAAGCAACGCAGGAGTCCAAAGAAAAACTCTATTATGCACTACCTCCACCACAGAGTGGACAGAACTAAAGAAGACAAAGTGCTAGAAGAACACAAAAAAAATATCTAGAAAACACAAAACCTACCAAGTTAATTTGCGACACAGAAGACTATACACTGAACAGAATCTACCGGTGGCAATGGCAGGATACTACCAAGGAATACGGCAACACCATTTACGCAGACTACACATCCTCCTCCTCAGGCAGCAAAAGATCCACAAGCTATCGTCCACAATGTTTTTTTTTGCTGACGTGGCCATCGACCAAAAATAAACAACGCACACGCAGAGGGAGGGGCACCCACCAACACAAGTGCCAGCAGCATCCACACCCGTTCGCAGGTAGGAACCTCTCAACACAAACTCTGTCACCAGCTGAACTAAGGGTCTCTCATTTTGCCTGTATGCCAATTTATCTCTAAGGAAGAACTCAATAGATTCTACAGATCTCTCAGATTAAAAGCCCATTTCTCACAACATACCACACCAACCCCACCGAATACATCCTCTACCACTTTATCTATTCAATCACTAGGCCTCAAAAACAAAAAGCAATTTCATGCATCCCAAGACCTATCATGGGGTTGAAGCATTTATTGACCTCATAGATAAATATAAATACTTCAGCTTTAAAAAGAGGCACCTTATATACTCCAAAAAAATCTTAGTAGCGAGAAACAGATTGCCCTCAATACCCTCAAATCTATCACTATCAAACAGGTTGACAAAGGGGGCGCAATAGTGATAATGGATAGCACAGCCTATATTAAAGAAATTCAAAGGCAGCTGTCAAACACAACCACTTACGAACAGGTCCAACACAATCCTACCTTCCAATTAAGAGATATCACCACCTTCCTTGACCATCACCTTCAAATAGGAACCAGCGACAAAGCCACCTACACCTTTGTACTCAGTGAAAATCCCTTCCTGCCAGTTTTTTTACATACTACCAAAAATCCACAAAAATCTAACTCACCTGCCAGGTAGACCCATTGTAGCCTCCAGACTCATTGCTCTCACCATTATACATATTTCTCGAATACACCACCACAATAGATTTGAAATGAAACTAACAAGATGTGCTTT
Organism: Bufo gargarizans; assembly: GCF_014858855.1. Lineage (NCBI taxonomy): Eukaryota > Metazoa > Chordata > Amphibia > Anura > Bufonidae > Bufo > Bufo gargarizans. The sequence continues at coordinate 519,455,733 of NC_058082.1, read as the reverse complement.
ACTGCGGACTGTCAGCTTTAATTTGAGGGTATTTACATGTAAATCAGCTGAACAGTGTAGGAATTACAACAGTTTGCATATGAGCCTCCCACTTGTTAAGAGACCAAAAGTAATGGGACAGAATAATAATCATATATCAAACTTTCACTTGATAATACTTAGTTGCAAATCCTTTGCAGTCAATTACAGCCTGAAGTCTGGAACACATAGACCTCACCAGATGCTGGGTTTCATACCTGGTGATGCTCTGCCAGGCCTCTACTGCCACTGTCTTCAGTTCCTGCTTGTTCTTGAGGCATTTTCCCTTCAGTTTTGTCTTCAGCAAGAGAAATGCATGCTCAATCGGATTCAGGTCAGGTGATTGACTTGGCCATTGCATAATATTCCACTTCTTTCCCTTAAAAAAACTCATTAGTTGCTTTTGCAGTATGCTTTGGGTCATTGTCCATCTGCACTGTGAAGCGCCGTCCAATGAGTTCTGAAGCATTTGGCTGAATATAAGCAAATAATATTGCCCGAAACACTTCAGAATTCATCCTGCTGCTTTTGGCAGCAGTCACATCATCAATAAATACAAGAGAAACAGTTCCATTGGCAGCCATACATGCCCACACCATGACACTACCACCACCATGCTTCACTGATGAGGTGGTATGCTTAGGATCATGACCAGTTCCTTTCCTTCTCCATACTCTTCTTTTCCCATCACTATGGTACAAGTTGATCTTGGTCTCATCTGTCCATAGGATGTTGTTCCAGAACTGTGAAGGCTTTTTTAGATGTCGTTTGGCAAACTCTATTCTGGCCTTCCTGTTTTTAAGGCTCACCTTGTGCTGAACCCTTTGTAGCCACTATGGTGAAATCTTCTCTTGATTGTTGACTTTGACACACATACACCTACCTCCTGGAGAGTATTTTTGGTCTGGCCAACTGTTATGAAAGGTGTTTTCTTCACCAGGGGAAGAATTCTTCGGTCATCTACCACAATTGTTTTCCGTGGTCTTCCGGGTCTTTTGGTGTTGCTGAGCTCACCGGTGCGTTCCTTCTTTTTAAGAATGTCCCAAACAGTTGCTATCTCTCTGATGGGTTTGTTTTGTTTTTTCAGCCTAACGATGGCTTGTCTCTGATCGTGACAGCTCTTTGGATCTCATCTTGAGAGTTGGCAGCAACAGATTCCAAATGCAAATAGCACACTTGAAATGAACTCTGGACCTTTTATCTGATCATTCTAATTGGGATAATGAGGGAATAACACACCTGGCCGTAGAACAGCTGAGAAGCCAATTGTCCCAGTGGGAGGCACATATGCAAACTGTTGTAATTCCTACACCGTTCACCTGATTTGGATGTAAATACTCTCAAATTAAAGCTGACAGTCTGCAGTTTTAAGCTGACAGTCTGCATTGTGGTGGTGTATAGAGCCAGAAATGTTAGAATTGTGTCAATGTCCCAATATTTATGGACCTGACTGTATATTTTATTACTTATAATTTATAACTTACAATTTATTCAAATGTGGAATACAAAAATAAAATCTGCTGCTCTGAGAATTAACTCATTGGGTATACATGTATGCGCTGACACCATACTTGAAGAGGACCTTTCACCAGAATTAAACGTCTAAAGTAACTATACAGGCATGTAGAGCGGCGCCCAGGGACCCCCCTGCACTTACTGTTATACCTGGGCGCCGCTCCGTTCTCCCGTAATTGCCTCCGGTATCTTTACAGTTAGGCTCCACCCAGGGGAACCTGCCGGCGCCTCCTTCTCCCATGCTGAGGCTTTTTTCTCTCTCAGGCTATGAGCTGAGCGCTGTGATTGGCCAGCGCTACAGCATGGGAGAATGAGCCGACGGCAGGTTCCCCTGGGTGGAGCCTAACTGTAAAGATACCGGAGGCAATTACGGGAGAACGGAGCGGCGCCCAGATATAACAGTAAGTGCAGGGGGGTCCCTGGACGCCGCTCTACATGCCTGTATAGTTACTTTAGAAGTTTAATTCTGGTGAAAGGTCCTCTTTAACCGTGGTTTTACTGTATCACTCATCGTCTCCATTACCTTATCTCAAGACGGTATCCTGTCTGCCACCCTGGGATATCCTAATTATAGAATAATACATATGCTATTATTATTGCATTAACTCTGTGTAACAATAATGCTCCTCCCTATATATGATTAGGTTATCTTCTCCGCTATGGCATCGTGTAACATTTTACACTATCATGTAACTTTTTTCTTATAAATACTCTTGTCTATATTTATACCAGGCCGTGAACAAGGTGTAGGTCAGACAGAAATGTTGTCCAGTGACTTAATATTTATTATGGATGGATAATAAAAAATGATAAAAATAAAATACGAAGTTCAAGCAACAGAACTTAGAGTGCCGTGGTTTACTCTGATTTTTGAAACAATGTGATCCACCTACAATAAAGAATACATTGTAACTTACCTGACAGCCACCCTGCTGCCCCAGTCCTCCCAGCAGGTCTATGCATCTGTAGTGGTGACCTAACATCAACATTTGACCATTGCAGCCACTCACGAGCCTCAGGAGTGCATCAAAGAAGCCAGCCAAGTAAACAGAGCCCCGAACAGTGGAGCGTCATCTATTGGGTAAGTAACAACCTATTTAGTGTGGCGAATCGCATGCGCTGTATGGTTTTCTCCTGAAACAGGGCAACCCAGCTTCCTCCCTGCACTCATCTTTATCTATAGGAGGGGACGGGTGAAACTAACTGTATGGCTTTATACATTTATGATAAGACACCGCAATTAGGGCGAGCCTGCTTGGATTAGGGGCCCAGTTGCAACTACAACCAAAGCGACCTCTATAACTATGCCACTGATTGGGTGCAAAGCCAACAGTAACTTCACAATTTGGAGATGACTGTCAACCAAGAACACAGCATGGGTAGGCATAACACTAATATGGACTGAATAAGCAACAAGGCATTTTACAAGTCTTTATTTTATTTGCTTACATTATATAAAAATGTACAATTTTATTTGTTGAAAATTACTAAACTTACAAAAGACAAAGAGTTTCAATATATATTAAAACACTGGACCTCATGTATCAAAAACCTGTCTCAGAACAAGTCCATTTTGCCTGCATTCATTTCTAAAGCATGCTGGAAAAGTTAGCATCCTGTCTTAGTTTGGATGCACAAGTTACATAAAACTTCAACTAAGAAAGAACATTCCGTGGAAACAAACATGCAAGAATTAAACCACAGAAATAAATTGTAATCTGTAATAAAATCGTATACGCATGGAATGTACTTTACTGCTAGTCTACACCTGTATATTTAATCATAAAATATTAGACACTACTCTATTGAGTCATTTTATTAATTACCATGTTTGTGATGAGAATCTGATAGATTGTAAAATGGCAAAACATTAGTGCTCCTACCAAGACCTTCAGTAACCTTGTTTGCTGAAAGCACCTCCACTAAATACTGAATAGTAATGTCTAGGATCACTTACACTACAGCCGCGCTCACTGGAAATTATTCAATTAATGTAGCAGTCCTTTTATCTCTCGGGTCTTTGAGGATGTCCACAAAAGAAAATACAATATGACAGACAGAAATGCACAACATATAAAAACATTTTAATGAAAACATTTCAATTAAGGCCATTCTTAGCACATTTGATTACAGTGAGGGTCTGAAACAGCTTGCTCAGATTCACTTCAGAGTATCCACTACGTGATAGAATCTGGTCACTGGTATGTTTTAATTTATTGTAAGCTGCTTCTGCTTCTTGATAGTGCTTCTTCAGGTATCCTGCAACAATAAAAAATAAAGTGTAATATTTGTATGAAATCATTTACATAATATAAGAAAACCAGCCATCCTTATGCCTTAGAGCACAGAAGTCAATTAGTAAATGGATACAAAACTATCAGAAATCAAAGAGTTCTTACCAAGGGGCAACATAAAAGGAGTTTGTCAGGAATATGGATTATCGTTTAATAGCAGCCATGATTTTCATCTGATTTACCTTTGTCAGTGTTAATGCTAAATAAGCTCTCACTTCAACCCTCTGCTTGTCAGATAGCGGAGGTAGTGAACTCCACAGTGGTTCTGGCTTCAAGGAGGCCACACGCGTACGAATTCACACCTCAACCAGTCAGCCAAGAACTAAGATAATGCGACAGGAAGAATCTCTCAGCAAAATGTCTAGTCCATTCCCCAGTTCAATCAAATCTAGCAGACAGCATGGAACTGGCGATTTATACATATTTGTGTCCCTGTGGCCACGATGAACAAGCCTGTGGTCTTAGTGTGCTAGTGGGAGGCCAGGGAAGAGAGATATACATATCTCCCCACAGACACTCCGGGAGAGCTACAGGTTAAAAGGCTTGTGCCAGCAAGCGGGCGTGTCATTTTCTGAAAGGGGGTCACATTGTGCCATGTGTTTGGAAAGACCTGGAAACTGCTGACATCACTGCCCCCACGTGACCGCAGCCAAGAACTATTCCACCATCATAACGCAAAGGAACAATTATCTACCCAGTAACTGATTTGTACTCTGTGTAATCCTGTTTGTACCATATTACCTGTATTTGTAACCTCAGACCACTGTATATATTCCTTGTGTATATTGTGTTATGTAGTGTGCCCTTAAGGCGATTAAATATATAATTACATTTTGTGCTGTCTTGTATCTCGATCACGAATCCCCACGTCCGTGTTTTGGCCTAGCGGGTTGGTTTCTCACCCTATATAGACCCGTTAGAGGACCGGGATTATATCAAACGAGAAGCTGGTGGCAGATTTCCCGGGCTGGGGCAGTGACCAGTCTCCCTCAGCTTGTTGCCTCTCTGTGCCAGTGTGGACAGGAGGAGTCGGTGTAAACTGTACCAAGTTGAACTTACATGCTCCTCTGGGAGGGCGTAACGTCACGTCTTGGTAACCAGTGACCATACCGTGTCTCCAGAGCTTGACGTAGTTAACATCAAGTGGGCATGAGGGGTGGTATTCCTTACAGAGTTGCTCAGAATTTAAAATCTGAAAGCCGTGCCTGTGTATTCAAGCTAAGTTCAACCTTTCAGTTTCATGTCAAAAGTTGTCCCCTGAAAGAACAGCAACCTTGAAGCGTACCTACTGCTTTTGCCCCCTTAAGTCACTAGGAAATGTAAATGCACAAAACCTTGTGATCAACATTAAGTGGTAAATTCTTCAGCAGTCTTTACACCCCCTTTACTGGCTGCTAGGATCTCTGTAAATGTTCACAATGGTACCGGTCTAGTGCAAAACCATAAATAGCACCCAGTAAGCAGGGGAGAGGAGAGGGATGCAGCTGCAGTATTCGCTCTATTAGTCTATTTGAGATTGCAAACTATGATAGGGAATTGGGAGACATTTCACTGGCTATTTATTGCACATCATACCTAGAAGAGCCCACCCTGTCAAAAGGCATGTATGCACTTATACACACAAGCCTGCCAATCATGCCCAAAGGGTGGAGGAAAAGCTCTGCTGATGAATAAAACCAGATTCAAACTATAAGACTGGTGTATTCTTTTAAGGCTGCTAACTGTTTTGCCAGTCTTACATAGGCCAGCATATTAAGCTGACTCATTCACTTTGAACAGGTTAATGCAGACATTTTCAGATGCTTTAAAATATCTGTACATTATGCACTATGCAGTGTTTACGTATTACCGCAAAAATGCACACGACATACACAAAAAGACAAGATTAACAATATAAAAACGTTATGCCATAGACACTCAATTAAAGCAAAAGACTAACATACATACATTACCACTTCGCAAAGTAATGTATATGCACAAAGATACAGGGATCACCACAGATAGCAGCATAAAATGAACACTTGTATACAGGTAGGTATAAAATTGGCATCAGTTAGGAGCAATTAATTACAAAAATTATAATTAAACTAATATTTTTTAGATTTCTTGTCTATGCAAGCAAAGAATAGTAACATTAAAACAAGGAATAAAGTAAGACATGCAAGATCTGTAAGCGACATTACGCCTGCTCTACAATAGAATTTAACAATATGCTCCAACTACTGAAACATTCAGGCCTGAATACACTTAGAAAATTGGGCATTGCAAAGACTGAGACCGTAATAACACTACCAAACTGTTCCAGGGTATATGTTAAATGGCATTCACAGGGTCATATAAAAATTGCAAGAGCTCTCTAAAAGAAACAAAATGTGAGCAAAAATGCTTTGAAGCATGAACTCTACACAGTACAAAAATGCCTAGGACTGCTCAGCTAAGATTAATGGAGTTCAAAAAGACAAATGGTAGTGGAGGAATGTTTAAGGCGGCAGGACCATGATACAAATCATTGCTGAGAATGTAACCCCTTGTAGCTTTATTGCACCAGCACATATACAATACTTCATAGCAATAGCATATCACAACTAGATATCATCTCACACTTTGTCCTACGGTTGGCAATGCAGTTTGACATGTACGATTTCATATAACATTAGGAGAGAGGTGTCCTATAAGATGAAGCTCATCAGGGTAGATATATCAAAACTCGAGTAACGGTAAACTGGCCTAGTTGCCCATAGCAACCAGGTTTTCCTATAATTTTTCCCAAGCTTCTTTGGAAAATTAAAAGATCAATCTGACTGGTTTGTATGGGCAACTAGGCCGGTTTTCCTTTACACCAGTTTTGATAAATCTATCCCAGACTCTGTTTTTCCAGAAAAGTCAGCATTTTACACCTGTAATGATGGTCTAGACAAGATGCACCGAGTAGCACAATGTAGACAGACATTCGGGAGAATCTTTTTTAATTTACAAGCATCTCATGAGAATGGCACCTGTCAAGGGGTGGGCAGAATCTGGTCAGTTCTTGAAGTTGATGTGTTGGAAGCATGGAAAATGGACAAATGTGATAATCTGATTGACTTTGACAAAGGCAAAATTTTGGAGGCTAGACCATTGGATGAGAGCAGTTTTGTGGGGTATTATGATATGCAGTAGTTAGTACTTACTAAAAGTGCTGCAAGTAAGGGTACGTTCACACTTGTGGCAGAGGATTCCGGCAGGCAGTTCCATCATCGGAACCGCCTGCCGTATCCGTCAAAAAGCATGCAAACTGATGGCATTTGTCAGACGGATCAGGATCCTGATCTGTATGACAAATGCATTGAAATGCCGGATCCGTCTCTCCGGTGTCATCAAGAAAAACGGATTCAGCATTTATTTCTTTTCACATTTTTTTGCAGTCTAAGCATGCGCAGACCGCAATGCCAAATCTGTTTTGCCGGAACACTCGGGGCCGGATCCGGCATTAATGCATTTTAATGGGAAAAATGCTGCATCCAGCATTAATGCATTTCAATGTGAAAAAGGCAAGTGTTCCGCTATTTTGGACGGAGATAAAAACGCAGCATTCGGCGGGTGGCCGCCTGCTTCTTCTAGCAGACATCCGCGGATCATGTCTGCAACCGGCAGTAATGCCGATCGTGGACATTTAACCCCTCAGATGCCGTGCATATGAGCACGTGAAACACCGGAAGCGCGTGCTTCCAGTGATGCTCTGACTCCCCCTTGTGGCGATCGGAGGAGCCGGAGCGTGTATGCAGGAGCAGCCCCGGTCTTTGTGAATGACAGGAGGCTGCTGCATAGTATTTCCTATGGAGCCCTTGCCTGTAATAGGGCTCCATAGGAAACAAACAATTTTCTCATAGACTCCAATGTTAGTGCATTGGGGTCTATGAGAATAGCAATCTAATGATTGCATGTTATAGCTCCCCAAGTTTTTAAAAATAAAAACTAAAAAAATACACATCATGGGTGTCGCAATGTGTGAAAACGACCACAGTATAAAAATATATTCCCCATACGGCAAACAGCAAAGCGGAAAAAAGCGTCCAAAAGGCCGATTCGCTGTTTTTGGTCGCATGATTTTCTAAAAAAAAAAAAATTAAAAAGTGATCAAAAAGTCAAACACACCTCGGAATGGTATCAATGAAAAGTTTAGATTGCCCCACAAAAAAATGAGGCCCCATACAACTCCATACACAATTACAAAAAAGTTATAGGGGTCAAAATGTGGCAACAAAATTTTGTATCACTATAGAACGCAAGAAAAACTATACATATAAGGTATTGCCGGATTCAAACTGACCTGTAGAATAAAAGTAACTGGTCAGTTTTATTGCACATTGAACGTCATAAATAAAAAACCCATAAAACTGTGGTGGAATTGCTTTTTTATTAGCAATTTCACCTTATTTGGAATTCCCCCAGACCCCCATACCCGCTTCTTCATATGAAATATTAAATGGTGGCATTGGAAAGAACAACTTGTCCTGAAGAAAACAAGTCCTCATATGGGTATGTGAACAGACAAAAAAGTTATGGCTCTGGGAAGGCAGGGAGCGCATAACGAAAACGCAAAAAATAAATAAAAAAGTAAAATAAAAAAAACTCCTGGGGTGAAAGGGTTAAAGGAAATGCTGCTAACAACTTTGTGTCACATATCTAGGACACCATCAGATGTCTTGTAGGGTCAATGCCTTGATTGGTCAGGGCTGTTTTGGCAGCACAAGTAAGACCTACTAAATATTAGGCTTGTTGATTTAATGTTCTGGCTTATCGGTTATAATATTTTGTGATATTAAATAATTCAACCTTTCATACGCACAAACTCAATTTTACATTCTCCATGGTTGGTCCATCTTGAACAAGTTTGATTTTTTTGGATCAATCGTCTTAAAAAGGAAAATTGAAAGTCATGTGGGAGCTTATGTCATTCGGTTACTGCATTTGATTTCATGAAGGAATCGCAATAAAAGATATTTTAACTTGCATCATAATTGACAGTGTGCAGTGGTACTTCGATTTTACTGACGCTGGAGCATATCTAACTCATCATGGACCCGGGACACTGATTGCAACCCAAAATCTTATCCAAGGAATTAAATATTATTGCAAGTGAACAGAAGTTCCCCAGAGTTGCTCTTCAATATTGAGTGGAAGTTAGAAATGAGCACAGAGAAGATGGTCACATTGCAAATGATAACACAATCTGTACTTTGAAAGGTTCATTATTAGAAAAACTACTTAGAAGCTACAACTTTGGGGTAATCAGTTCTTATATAGGTGAATCTGAGCTAGAAAGCCTAAAAGAATGTGTTTTATTTATACCCACAAAGGAAAATCTGACAGATTTCTAGGTGGATACACGTCAAAATCAGCAATAAAACTGACAAAATCTGCAAGCAGGGCTCACTTTTTGGCATTGGAAAAGGTAACTCAACATAAGAAATGTGCAGAATAAGTTGGCATGCTGCGGATTTAAAATCCGCAATGCAGGACAATTTATGCTGCTGATTTTTTCTGCAGTGTGTGGATGACATTTCTTCCAATCTCATCCACTTTTGCTATAAATAGTTTTGCTTTTGCCGCATGTCAATCTGCTGCAACAAATCCACAGCGTTTCAATTATTATTTTGAGGTTTAAATCCACCCACAGGGAATTAGGAGTATGCTTACTATTTGGTAGCACATTGCACCCTCTTATTGTGACGCATCGACTGACAGCTGAAAACAAGCCACAGAATTTAACTACATAACTAAAGGGCATTTGGAGCTCACGTCTAAACCAAAGCACCACATGAACATGTAATGCATTTCAATAGTAGCAATATATTGAGCAAGTCTGGAGAAAAGGTTCAGAACCGTGTTCTAATGGCATGCAGAGAAAGATGAGCGAGGACATGGCTCCTGATGTGTTTACCACATGCACTGATGGGATATTGACATCTCTCAGTACGGTAGTTACAAAGTGCACTATTTTAAACGCCACAGTGTCTCATTAAAGGCAACAGCAGTTGACCTCTTTGTTCTTGAAGGACACTCTTAAAATGTCACGTCTGTACAGTATTTGTAGATAGACTGCATATATATCCATTTTTTTAAGGCATTCTGTTAACTTAGGCAGGGCCTATTCAGCAATAGATAAGAACACTTGCCGCAGACTCCAAATCACTTATTTGGAAGTCAGTACTCACCACCATTTCCCTGCTGTGTACCCAAAACCAGCCATGGAATGTGTAGAGAGGACTTCTCGAGGTGTCCTCTCCATTATGTGCACAGGAGACCTCTCTCTGCGTTCCATGGCTGGTTTGCAAGCGCACAGAGGAGGAAATGGGGGTGAGTTTCGACATACAAATTACTGACCTGGGGTCAGTGGCTAGTGTCCCTGTACTTACTAGGGCTTGCCAGAGGCAACAGATTCCCCTTAAAGGGAACCTGGCACCGGGATTTTGTGTATAGAGCTGAGGACATGGGTTGCTAGATGGCCGCTAGCACATCTGCAATACCCAGTCCCCATAGCTCTGTGTGCTTTTATTGTGTAATTTTTTTTTTATACATATGCAAATTAACATGAGATGAGTCCTGTACGTGAGACGAGTCAGGGACAGGACTCATCACAGGTTAATTTGCATATGTATAAAATCGTTTTATTTTTTACACAATAAAAGCACACAGAGCTATGGGGACTGGGTATTGCGGATGTGCTAGCGCTCATCTAGCAACCCATGTCCTCAGCTCTATACACAAAATCCCGGTGACAGGTTCCCTTTAAATAAGAAGGTGTGTTCCAGGATTTTACTATGGATACTTAAGGACAGACCATCAATATTTGATTGATGGGGGTCAGACACCCTGTCGATCAGCTGTTCCCAAATCACTCCAGCTCCGCAAAACAGAGCTACACCACTCCATCCATTGTAGTTGACAAAGTTATTTATTTATTTAGTTCAAAGGGAAAGAACAGCGGTGCAGTAACCAACTCTGTCCACTATGCAGTGGATGGAGCAGTGCAGTACCAGCAAAGGATTTACTGGTAACTGGTTGATCAGATATTGATGGACTATCCCGAGGATACTAAAATCCTGGAATATCCCTTTAACAATGCAAAACTTTACCCTGGCACCTGATTTTCCAATAGCAACCAGCAAGACAGTCAAAGCACAAATGTGAACAAAGACAATTCCCGTGAAAAAAAAATCAAAGAAATAGCCGGAAGTTTTCTGTCACACATTGATCATTTTGGACTGAAACTTGACGTTTTGTTAATAAGCCTACAATATATGCAACACCTCGTTTTCAGAGGAATTATTGTCTAATAGCATCAACAGGTACATTTACGGAGCACCTGCATTAGACTGATGTGTCTGGGAGCGGACAGCTGGATCCACCAATGATCCATGCGTTGTAGGGTTGCAGGGGGATGAATCGGCCATGTTGGAATCTCTGTTTTCTCCCTTCTCCTTAACAGAAATCAATTATGTATGTTTTGGGAAAGGGGGACTTTTTGAGCACGCGTTTCTACGTATGAACTTGTGTCTGCGGCAGATGCTGGATAAGTTAGTGTTTGAAATCTGCCCCTGCTTTATTTACAATTTAAAGAGATAAAGAAACAACTACATTATTAAGGAAGGATGGAAAATGATACCACTGAGGAGCAAATTACTTAAATCGAGAATAATAAAAAGCAATTTCTTTACATGGATCATGTCATGTACTTTTTTTTAAATACAAGTAAAATTAAAATTATTGTGGGGCAAACAGGCTTTCAATTGGGAAAATGAATTCAAATATTTTGGTGTCAAAACAAGCTGTAATATGTCAAGACAGTTGCAGCTTATTTTCCTGTCCCCATTAGCATTTCAAAGAAAACGCTATCTGTAGAAAACAAAACAGGAGACAAATATGGATATACCCACTATGGTAATTTTAATTCTTTTTCAACAAATTGCTAATTGGGTATTGATGTGTTAAGATCATGTACACAAGAGTACACAAGCTTCAATTAGTTGAAATTCAGTATAAGCTAGAAAATAGTAAAAATGCTGATTTATGAAAAGAAATCCACACTCATATTCTGTTCCTTCAGGATGGATCACACAACATTTTTAAAGATGGTGACATTTATGCAAAGCAGTTGAAAGACTGCAAGGGCACTTGTGGCACAGAATTACACACGGGGAATAGACTTATAACGACTGTCGAAAACAAAAACCATCTTTGTTACCCACAGCGACCAATCACGGAACGGCTTTCATTTTTCAAGAGCACTATAAGAAATGCAAGCTGTACTGTGATTGGTTGCCAGGGGTAACAAAGTTTTTCTTTTAGACAGTGTTCATACAACTAGGGGAGAATTTATCAAAAGGGTAACATTTGAAGTCAATTTTATTTGATTCTGAGTATACGTACTTTGCAACGAAAATTATATTGTACCGCCACTTCCAATAAGTGTGGTGGTATCGGTTTACACCCACAATATACTGATAAATTTTGTAAACTGGATTATTTAAAACATAACCTTTACTAGGTCGCTTAAAATATATTTCATACTGGGTGAGAGACAGAAATAACAACTAACATAACAACCTCCACTGTATCTCATACACCAATGAATATATGAAAAAATGGTTGGATCTCACCTCATCCGAGTCTGATCCACAATCGCAGAGGGTGGTCCTGGCAGTTGGTGGTGCCTGAGACCGGTGTGACCGGGGTGCTGCGTAAGTGATGGCAGTGTTGACCTCCTATTAAACCCTATTCTGGCTTTCCTGCCTGTCTAGGGGTGGGGGGCTATTATTCACACCTACCTACCACAATGGAGCACCCGCCCCGACAGGGGCGACCCCACACCGAACCTCACCCTCGGTATGGGTCTGGTATTCTATGTAACCCTATTACATTGCCCTACATGCCATGTTTCCATCTTCTATCACAGACATCATCAGGGGACTTCACATGTATTCAAGGGTATTCATAGATCAGGGTGGTTTTAACCTCCAATCAACTACAAATAAAATTACAAACATACACTCAGTATGGGTCACTTATATTATTGAGCAATGCAGTCAATTCCATTCAGTGCACTTACTCAGAGATCAGGGTGGTTTTTGCCTCCAATCAGTAGGATAGTTGGTGACTCTTATCCTCACTGGAACATGGGAAGTGTCCCATGTCAGTAACTGTCTCACCCAAACTAACAATGGTCCGGGTGAGCATTAGGTAGTGTTACTTGCCTCCTCTTATCCCCATCTTCCGCTCGGTATCCGCCCTCCCTGATTAGTTAACTCACCTGTCCGAGTCGCATGTTGCTCCACCGGACCGGAAGTTCGACCTGTCGGGGCGGGTGCTCCATTGTGGTAGGTAGGTGTGAATAATAGCCCCCCACCCCTAGACAGGCAGGAAAGCCAGAATAGGGTTTAATAGGAGGTCAACACTGCCATCACTTACGCAGCACCCCGGTCACACCGGTCTCAGGCACCACCAACTGCCAGGACCACCCTCTGCGATTGTGGATCAGACTCGGATGAGGTGAGATCTAACCATTTTTTCATATATTCATTGGTGTATGAGATACAGTGGAGGTTGTTATGTTAGTTGTTATTTCTGTCTCTCACCCAGTATGAAATATATTTTAAGCGACCTAGTAAAGGTTATGTTTTAAATAATCCAGTTTACAAAATTTATCAGTATACGTACTTTGCACCAGATTTTTATTTTTTATTTTTAAATGCTAAACGTTTGTCAAAACTTGTCTAGAAATACTACTCCAGGTTTTTTTTTTTATACCGGAGTGAGTTTGCGGCTTTTTAATCGGTCTGAGTTATAAATCTGGAGTGTAACTAATTAAAGGGGTTGTCTGGGTGGGTCCAGAGCTGAACACGGATATAATCAACTTTGTACGGTTTTACCATGTAGGATAGGAGCATTTTTTGCAGTCTATAGCGCTGCCCTAGGTTGTTTTAGTGGCGGGTACGCACCTCTAAAATTGCCCAGAACAGCGCTATACACGTCTCTCTGCTAGGTGGAAGTCTACGCCTAGCATAGTGTTGTGAAGCGTGCTGCATCACCGGCTCACAACAAACAACCCTGTACAGCAGTGCAAGACAAGGGGGAGCACTGGAACAAGAAACTCTCAGATGCTCCTATCCTACACGGTAATCCAGTACAAAGGAGGTTATATCCGGGTTCAGAGCTGAACCACTTTAACATAATTAACCAGACCAATTTCCCAACCCCGTTTCAAAACTGCATTTTTATACCACGTGTCCAAAAAGTAACAGTCACTATTTTGTGACTTTTTAAAAACAGAATTCTAGAGTGCAGGGTATGATACAACCATCCTCCATTTTAATACTAGACAATGAAAGGTGAAAAGTTTATTGAAATATAAAATTAAAAGGGGCACCTCTGGCAACTTAGCCACTGTGGGATTGCTGTATATGTTTTAGTAAAGCAATGGAATCTTCTGTGTATGGAGTTTATGTTTATCTGTTCATATGTATTAGGCCTAAGAGATATATTTCATACATATCAAAAGATTCCACTGCATTGTTAAAGTAAAAATATATCATACTTGGCCCCTTCCCGTTCGGAGGATGTTGGAAGTCTAAAGATGGCACCTGCTCAACAGACACCCATTGTGTCCGTTATCAGTGCCAACTCAGATCGTAAATTTAACCCCTCAGATTCTGTTGTCGATTCTGAGAAGTCATTTACCAGGAACAGGCTGAATACCATCTTTGCACAGATCAAGGGAGCAGTTTTGTTTGCAATTGTAGCCTGGGCTCTACTGAAAGCTCCTAGGTCTACCATAATAAAGTGACTGAGGATAACGATTAATAGAAACACACAGCCATTTTGCCATAGACTGCAGTCTATGGTAGATGTGATCTAACGATTCAAGTCCTATGGAAGGAGGGGAAAGGGGACTAAAAATAAAATAAAAAAAGCCATTATGGAGCAAAAATCTAAATGGGTGAACTGAATTGCTGGTTTTTCATCGTTTTCCTTCACAAAAAAGTTGAATCAAAAATGATTAAAAAAAAGACACATTAGAAAAAGATATAAAAAAATAGTATGAACATACTGAAAAAAATAAATAAAAAAAATTGTCCTCACACAGCTCTGAAGAATGAAATATAAAAAATTTAAAGAACAAAACAATAAAAAAATATACAAAATTTGGTATTGCTGTAATCATACTGATCCGCAGAGTAAAGGAAATATGAATGCCTTAAAAACAAAACAATGGCACAACTGCATTTTCTCCCATTTTTTTTACCCAGTTTCCAATATCTATCTATACATACAGTTGAAACCAGAAGTTTACATACACTATATAAAAAGACACATATGCATGTTTTTCTCAATATCTGACACAAAATCAGAATAAACCTTTCCTGTTTTTTGGTCAATTAGAATTACCATAATTATTATTATTTGCCAAATGCCAGAATAATGAGAGAGAATGTTTTAAGGCATTTTTATTACTTTATGCAAAGTCAAAAGTTGGTACCATTGCCCTTAAACTGTATAACTTAGGTCAAACATTTTGGATATCCTTCCATAAGCTTCTCAGAATAGTTGGTCGGAATTTGGGCCCATTCCTTTTGACAAAACTGGTGTAACTGAGCCATGTTTGTTAGTCGCCTTGCTCGCACCTGCCTTTTCAGGTTTGATCATAAATTTTCAATAAGATTGAGATGAGGGCTTTGTGATGGCCACTACAAAACATTGACTTTGTTATCCTTAAGACACTTTGTAACCAGTTTGGTAGTATGCTTCGGGTCATTGTCCATTTGGAGGACCCATTTCCGCCCAAGCTTCAACTTCCTGGCTGATGTCTTGAGATGTTGCTTCAGTATTTCCACACACTTCATGCTGCCCCCCATCCCCCATGTATCACAGTTCAGATGGTGTTCTTAGGTTTCCAAGCTTCTCCCTTTTTCCTCCAAACATAATGATAGTCATTATGGCCAAAAAGTTCAATTTTAGTTTCGTCAGACTACAGGACAGGTCTCTCAAATGTAGGTCTTTGTTTTTGTGTGCATTTGCAAACATTAATCAGTTTTTTTTTAATGTTTCTTTTGGAGTAATGGCTTCTTCCTGGCAGAGTGGCCTTTTACCCCATGTTGATACAGTACTCGTGTCACGGTGGATATTGACACAATCTTACTAGCTTCTGCCATCATCTTCACAAGGTCTTTTGCTTTTGTTCTTGGGTTGATATGCACATGTTGGACCAAAGCACGTTCATCTCTGTTACACAGAACCCATCTCCTTTCTGAGCGGTATGAAGGCTGGACATTCCCATCTTGCTTGTACTTGCATATAATTGTTTGTAAAGATGAATGAGGCACCTTCAGGTATCTTGAAGTTACACCCAAGGTTGAGCCAGACTTGTGCAAGGCATAGTAATCTTAGTGTATGTAAACTTTTGACATTGTAGAAAGTAATAAATATGCCTTAAAATATTTTCTCTCATTATTCTGGCATTTGGCATATTATAATAATTATGGTAATCCTAAATGACCCAAAACAGGAAAGGTTTATTCTGATTTCATGTTGGATATTGAGAAAAACAAGCATGTGTGTCTTTTTATATAGCGTACGTAAACTTCTGGTTTCAACTGAAAAATAAATAAATAAATAAATATAATAATAATAATAATAATAATAATAATAATAATAATAATAATAATAATTATATATATATATATATGTATATATATATATATATATATATATATATATATATATATATATATATATATATATATATATATATATATATACACACACACACACACACCCCAAGGAAAAATGGCGGCACTGGTACACAGTCTAGTGAAGGTAGGGTGCACGTCTCCAGGGGAATAGGCTTCTTACCCCAATGTATAGTCCAGAAAAATGGGCGGCACTCCAAGGAAAAAGACAAGTGAACTTTATTAACCCTGGTGGTGCAACCTCCTGCACCACCTGGGTGAATAAAGTTCACTTGTCTTTTTCCTTGGAGTGCCGCCCATTTTTCTGGACTTATATATATATATATTTATTTTTTTACATGCATAGCCCTATTTTATTTATTCTGTCTAAAGCAAGTAAAAACAATTATAATTTCTAGAGAGAATGACATATAATGTCTTTCCTTCCTCCAAGATCATTACTTGTTTCCTGCTTAATATATATATAAAATGTGTCATATATGGCCCTGCATTCTAAGTAACACCATTAGAAGGATATGATATACCATAAATGTCTGATGGGATGGGGTCTAGCGTCACAGAACCTTTATCTCTTGAAACATGGAGATCCCAGATAATTGTGGCATGTGCTACAGATAAATATCATAGAGGAAGACTAGGCCAGTGGCACAATCAGGGACACGTACAAAGTAGGAATTTATCATCAGGGTAATACTTAGTCAGTTTAACTTGAGTCTGGATTGGTGTACCTCAGGCCAAATTTATGAAATGTTGGCTCATCTCTAAACCCAACATCTTGGCCTATAAATGCTACTCCAGTTTTCTTCACCAACCCTTTACTGAAGCGGCTTTTAGATTTATTTTATTTTTTTAAGTCCCAGTCAAAAATTTATAGGGAAACTCATTAACATAGCAACCCATGCTCATCTACTTTTCAAAACCGGAGCGAGTCATGTGACAATGCAAAAGGTTGCAAAAATGTTGCAGAAGTGACAACAAAATTAAAAATAAATCACAAAACCCTATTTTATGGCTTTGAAGACAAAAGAGCAGGGCTTGATAAATTCCCCATTGCCTCCACAGACTTATTTTAAGTATTCAAATATTTAACTACGTAATAATGTAGGCCTGGTTTGGGAGATGAAGCCAATGTTGGGTCTCTACTAAGTTGGTAAAGAGACTGCATCATATTTTAAAAAAGGACCGATTGAAGCAGGATATCGCTACACAAATCAACTTTTATCTATGAAAGGACTGCGGTTTGTTACGTTTTACTATGTATTATGCAAGTTTGCAGCAATGTTACATTGCTGCAGTATTAACTTGAAGAAAAGAGATTTATATAATAATTCTTTGTGAAGCATTTGTTATCAGGATATTGTCGATGCACGTGTACATATGCTACAAAGATTCCATTAATGACAATAGTTAGAACAGCACTTATTAGACTTAGGGCTCATTCACACGACCGGTTTAGGTCCGCATCCACATTTTTTGCGGCTCTGTTGCAGACCCATTCAATTCAATGGGGCTGCAAAAGATGCGGACATCACTCAGTGTGCTGTTTGCATCTGTTGCTCTGTTATGTAACCCTGTAAAAAATAAATAAATAAAATAAAAATAACACGTCCTATTCTTGTTCATTTTGCGGACAAAAGCCACAATTTCCGGACTGCAAAACACGGCACAGTTATGTGAATGAGCCCTTAAAGGGATTGCTTTGCTTCATCAAATAGCAGATATCACGTAGAGAAAGTTAATACAAGGCACTTACTAATGTGTTGTGATTGTCCATATTGCCTCCTTTGCTGGCTTCATTCATTTTTACATCACATTATACACGGCTTGTATCCATTGTTACAACCATCCTGCAAACCAGGAGCGGTGGCCTTGCTTTGGTTGCCTTCACACATGGCAGATAGTTCCATGACTGTAACTCAATTCCATTCACCGTAAAGGGAACCTGTCCCCTCCAAAAACCATCCCAAGCTGCCAGCAGTACCTGAGCAGCCAGCAGCGTGTTTCCGACGATCGTTTTCTACCTGAAGGCAGATGAAAAAGAAAACGTTATTTTATCCCTTGCCCGCGTGATTTTCTAGTCATGCTTGAAGTCAAGGGGGCAGTGGCCTCCTTGCTTCAAGTCACGGTAACCACGCCCCTTCACTGTGACTGACAGCGCTTATGCACGAGAGTTCGGCTGCCTTTGCCGAACAACAGGCTGTCAGTCACAGGAGAAGGGGCAG